>NC_135532.1:89438012-90067572 GCF_045843805.1 Urocitellus parryii
GTGTATATGCATGGTTTTTGCTTGTATATTTTATGTTTCTTCTTAGTTTAAGTCAATCATAACTGCTGAATACATACTTGGCTAAAGATTTTTCATTTTGCTTATAGATTGTTTTGTTTTCAAAAAGAAAATTTAATATTCAGCATACAATATTAAAATATTGATATTGTCTAAAATTGAAACATTTTGGTAAAATTATCTTCTTTCTTAATAAAATCAGAAATAAATGTTTTTGTGAATTTTCAAAGCTTTCTAACCCATGTTCTTGGCTAGAGATTTAGAAGGAACTTCATTTAAATACACATGTGTTGTTACAGGTATTGCTTTCTGTCACAGGGAATAGCTATGTTGCACTTACCAAAAATGTATAATTGAATTAGCTTAGCTACCATTAAATTCTAGTCCTGCAAACTAATATGTTGTCTGATTTGGGTAAAATTGAAACTGTGGTTTTAAACCATTTCAATAATTAACATATTAAAAAATCTATAAATGTTGAGATCAAAATTCATTTAGCTGTATATTTTCTGGGATACCAGGACTCTAGTCTCCATTAGAAATCATACTCTCAGTTGAAAAGATAATCTCCACAAGCATTTTCTGTTATGGTGTGTTTTTGAAACAATTGTTACAGACTCCTTCCTTCCTTCCTTAGAGGTATTTCTTAGCATAGTATACTTCTTTGTCATGGTATTTCTGAGAACATACAAGGAAATAGGACATCATGCTGGGCCACTATCCAGTTATTATGGCCATGCATTGTAGGAATACTACAGATTTGGCTGGGTGCACTGGTGCAATTTTTCTCATCCCAGATATGCTAGAGACTGAGGCAGAGGATTGCAAGTTTGAGGCAAGTCTGAGCAATAGCAAGGCCCTTTCCATAACTTAAAAAAAATAAATTTACAAAAGGGGTCTGAGGTTGAGGCTTATTGGTAGAATGAACCTGAGTTCAATTACCAGTACCATATACTTGATTCCAGAGAAGTTGAAATATAAGATTCAAATCTAAGAGGCTGTGTAACTCTGCTATTCTTCAATACTGTGAATAGAAGGTGGAGGTCAAAACGTGTATAAAATAGAAAAATATAGGAAGCTAAGGGCAGAGATGATACAATGTAATAATAGTTACCATTATGCCAGTTTAACAGTAACAAGTTTACTTTAAGACAACAATTGTTAGGATTCTCTTAATCTATAGCCCATTTATCTTAGATTGTAGCAGAGAACAGAAAGTACCACTTGGAATGTCCCTACATACCCAAGAAGTCATCCTGCCTCTGCCTTCTTGGTGTGAAGTCAAGAATCAGATTGAAACACTTGTTTCTTTGATTTTCCCAAACTCTCTCTTGACCCAACCTTTGGCAAATGTGGTTAAACTAGATGACCATGAAGTTTTCTAATCTATTATGATTCTGAAAATTCTTTCTTCTTCCTAAGTTTAAGTCCCTGCACCCTGTGGTGGAGAGAATAAAGCTCATTATGTTGTTCAACACAGGTAACTATAAAAAGTGGGAACTTCTCAGTTTCATACCCAACAATTAGCTACTTCTCTATTCTTTATCACTGTGAGTATAATTGAATTTGAATGAACAGGATAAATATAAGAGCAATCTCTTTATGTGGTGGTTGAAAAATTCAATAACCTGAAACCAGCACAAACATTATAAAAATATACTTTATTAAAAATAAAAATACCAAAGAAAATATAATAACCATTAATACCAAAATTCCTCTAACTTAATGTCTGAATTATTATTTACATATTTATATATTTTATAACTGTGTATATTTTAAACTGTAACTCTGTATAATTATCATTGAAATATTTTCTGTGCCTTTTATTTCTTTTGGCACTTAAAAAATAGTTCTTTTCTAACATACAAGTGTTTAATATATGACTATTGATTGAGGCTATTGACCAGGAAAAAAAATGAGTAAGATAGGTAACTAGAATAACTATACAATCAAATTTTGATAATTTAAAAATACAAGTCAATCTATTTTAAATAAATCCAAGTTTAAAAGTCCAAGAAGTTATATCTCAGAGTGCTGAAGTGAGTCTCAGAGGAAGAGAGACTCTTTCCACACTATTATTTGTTATCTGTGTCCTTTAGCTGTCATGATTTCTTTTTCCTAGTCTTTCTCTTCCCTTTTCAGAGTTCTCTGCCTATACAGAGTTTGATTTTAGTTTTGCTTTAAGATTTATCCATTAGTTTTTTTCTTATTATTGCTCACCTAGCTATTTTCATTTTACACCCTTATTAAAAGAGCTCCTTTAATTCAAGAGTTGAATGGTTTCTAAACCTACAACTCAAAGAAAGCCTTCTATTTGAGCTTAGGCACCATACTCCTAGTTACTAGGTGGATTTCTCCATTTGTGAATGTTTAAGTGGTTCCTCAAACTGGGGTTCGAAAATGAACTTGTGGCCATTGTAACATGTATTCTTCCTCTTTGATGGTGAACCTCTTTCCATTCAGATGCTTTTGTTGATGACTCAACTAAATTCATTTCCTTTTCTTCAACCTTAACAAGTTAAAAAAAAATGCTTTTGCCACCTTTGCTCTTAGGTGTGGCCCTAGGACTGAGCTCTAACTGACATAATGGGAGAGGGAATGTGTTCTAGTTCCATACATAGCCCTAGACCTGCCCTAAGTGCCCTATGCATTCTGTTTCATTCTAAATTTTTTTTAAGCGGGCAGAAATCTTAAAAAAAAAAAAAAAACCTTGACATAAATAGAAAGTTTGAAAGTTTCTGTCAGCATTGGGACTCAAATGCATGTTTTAAAAAGAGCTGCACAAATACAACTCCATTTTGTAAGAAAGGAATAACTTTCTATTGTCCTTAAAGCCATAGATACTTTAGGGATATTATTGATTTGGATATTCTAAAAAATAAAAATATGTAAGTTCAAATCTTGGATGTCATTATGGATATGTGCACAGTTATCTGATCTAATCAGTCATGTATACATGCGTTCATGAATATGTGTCATTTTAGTCAGCTTTTCAATACTGTGTCCAAAATACCTTACAAGAACAATTTTAGAAGATGAAAAACTTATTTGTCACTGATGGTCTCAGAGCTCTCAGTCCATACACGGTTGATTCCTTTGCTCTGAACCCCAAATGAAGCAGAATATCATGGTGGAAGGGTGTGGAGGGGGAAAGCAGTTCAAGACATGGCAATCAGGAAGCAAACAGAATTCTACTGACCAGGGACAAGATACAAACCTACCTCGTTCATTCATACCCTATCTGCCTACAGTTACCACGCAAGTAATCCATAGAGGATTAATGCACTGATTAGGTTAAAGCTCTCATAACCCCATCATTCCACCTCTAAACTTTCTTGCATTGTCTTACACATGAGCTTTTAGGGTACACCTCACATCTAAACCATAACAGTGTGAATATGCATGGCTATCTGTCATCTATTTGTCTAATTTCTTTCCAGTATAGTCTCATGATCATTAATTTTGGGTGCCCATTTTTTCTTACTTAAACATTTTCAATGTATTCTTAATTGGCCTTCCAGAAAACAGTCTCACCTTTTTTATCCCTCATTTTCATTTCATTTTCCCTCAATCCCATATTTAATAAATTATTTCTTAAATAAATGCTTATTTTTCATCTATCCACACAAAATATTTCAAATATTCTTACTTTAACTTTTATTCACTATTTTGTAGGAATTGAGAGCAAAACTATGACTCATGTCTGTATACTTGGATTGGTATATAAATAAGCATAATCCCTAATTTCATGAAATTTACATTTTAATGTGAGATATGGAAATATAAGACTAGCTATAAAATATAGATCCTTCTCCAATTGTACATAAGGTAAAATATAATCCTCTGGGCATGTCATGAAAGGACTTAGTGAAATTCTGGAAGTTATTAAACAGATGTTTTGAGAGCATTTGGAAGAGAAAGCAATGATCATTAAGAGCCAGCATGGGCTCACAAAGAATAACTTCTTTTTTGATAGAGTTGCTAGACTGGCAAATTAGGTGAAATTTATAGACAAACTTTGTTTATTTCAGTAAGCTATGTTTGTCCTCAGTAAAGTTCCTTCATTGGTATTCTTGGAAAAGAATGGGGAAATATTGGTTGACAACAAAATATTAGGATACCAGTTGACAAGAATCTTCCTATATCTGTTCCAAAGTTCTTCAAGCCTGACTGTATTAAAAATTTCAACAAAGTGTGTGAAATTATAAAAAAAAAACACACTAATATAAGTTTAAGTAACACAGAACTATTTAAAATAATATTATTTTATATTTTTTATTTCACATCAAAGGGAGTATGGTCATTATTAAATGCCACCAATTAAAAGGATACCTACCTCTGAGAGGGTTATGGAAACCATACTATCTGTTAAAAACAATTAGAAATATAATTTGAAAGTAAAATGACCAAATATTTTAAACATTAGAATAACCTGGGAAGTTCCAAGTGAAGAAAATAAAATATTAATAACTTTTAATTTGGTATGCATATAATCATTCTTAATATTTTAAGAATTTTTACAAATATAGAAATAAAACATAGACCATAATCTTTTATACTTACACTCCTACCATTTTATAAATAATATTTCTACTCCCTATATTTTGTGAACATTTCCCCCCATAATTATATGCTTTTAAAGAGTATGCTCTTTATAAAAGTGGCTTTGAGCACAACAATAGTTATTAAAATCAGTCATTATTAACATTAAACCAGAACTAGTCTTATAAAATGAAATTAATTAAATAAGCCAGAGTCAGAAAATCAAGCATCAAATGTTTTCTCTCACATGGAGAAGCAAGAGCAAAGTAAGGGGAGAAAAAGGAAAGTAGAGGGAAGATCAGTGGAGTAAAGAAAGAAGATTGAGGGTGAGGGAAATGGAAGGGGAAAGGAAGGAACAGAAGAATGAAATTGCACAGTTACACTATGTACTTAGGCCACAGGGAATCCCGCATTCATATATATATACACACACAGCACCACATTTTAAAAAAACAGAAAATAAATAAAAGGAGGAAAGGGGAGGGAGAAACAGAGGAAATAGGAAATACTGGGGACTAAAAGGAGCTGAATAAATTCCATGTTTGTGTAACTATGTCAAAATGAACCCCACTCTTATACATAAGTTTAATGCACTAATAAAAATATTTTAAAAAAGAGTATGCTTTTAGTAAAAAATTATCGAGCACAATATTGTTATCAAAATAATTCATTATTAATATTAAACCAAGACTATTCTTGTGAAATGGATCTGATTGTAGAGAAATTGGAGGCACATGGATTGCTTTTTAATAGACCATCCACATTGGTATTCAGTAGTTGTGTGTAGCTATTTTGTACTAGAAACATGGCTAGTATGATTAAAGAACTGAGTTTCTAATTATAATTAATTTAACAATTAAATTTACATATCAACAGGTAGTTAGTATCTAGCATATTGAAAAATGGAGCTCTAGAAAATTTCTAAAGTCACAAAAAGTTCTACTGGACAGTGCTGGATTGAATAGGCATAAGATAAACAACAGACAACAGTTATGGATTTTAGTTAGAAACAAAAAAAAAAAAATTGGGCCACAAAAAATATTTAAAAGGACAGACTGATGAGCCTTTTTAAAATCTGAGAGTTATGATTTGTGTTGAGGATCCCCTCAGGTAAGCAGACAGGACTAATAATTGAAACAACAATATTTAGAATGAAAACATTTAAACTAATTGTAAGAAAATGAAGATAAAATAAAAGAGCTTACTCATATACTCAGTAGCAACAGGCAAATTTAAACCTGCAAGAGCAAATTATTTACTCAATTCTTATTGCATTTAGGTTCTAAAGATGGATACAATATGTTGTTTTATTAATCCTACAATATTAATTTAAGACCCAATATTATTTTTTTACTTTATATATATAGAAATGAAAGACTTGGAAAAATTTTGTATTATATCAAACATCTATATAATGATGGAACAGGGATTTCAACCCTCATGTATCAAATGCTAACATCTAAATTTTTAATTTCTTAACTCCACTTCCTCTTGCCCTATAAGGTTCTGCCTGAGAAGTCTTATCTAGCATACTCTTCCTTTGGCAAAGTCATGTATGAGAGGCAGCCATACAGTGATATGTAGGAGTATAGTCAGTAAATACAGATATTTCAAAATAAGTCTGAAATTATTTTTTCTGAGAATATTGTCAAACACTTTCTTGCATTTCCTATAGTAAAAGTTCAGCAGAAATTGGTTGAAGCAAAATTAATAGAAATCAAAAAAATATAGTATTAGTAGAATAGTAATTATTTTCATATAGGTAATACAGTCTTTTAAGTCATATTAGAAAATTTTTATTTCTTATAAGCAAGAGCTGAGTTCTAGAAGCCTATCATCATAAGGATCATCATAGATATACACTTTTAATTTTTTCATCTTCCACAGATATATAGTTTTTAATTTTTTCCTTATTATTTAAAACTAATAACTACTACTGCAACTCCAAAGTACCCCACATATGTTTATACATAATTTGAATTAATAATTTATTACATACTTCCCTTGTGAAAAAGAATAAAACATCTTGCTATTGTAACAAAGGAAAACTTAAGGCTAAAAAATGTAATGGAAAGAGGCAATACCTCAAAGGAAATCAATGAATTTCTTCATCTTTCCTTGTATGTTAGTAAATTGCTTGTTGAGAATATAATATACAGGTTTTTTATCTATCAGGAAGCATATTTAATATAAATCCAGTTGTTAAATGTTGGGTTTGTTTGGGAGAAACTTTTATTATTTTCAAATGAAACCAAGAGTATGAAGAGAAGTTCAAAACAAAATGTTAAATTAGGTGTTTATTGATATTATTAGAGAAGTATATTATTAATGATAGTTTTTCTCCAGAATTTCTGATACTGCTCTCAGAAACAAAGCTCAGAAGCTAGCAAAATGGTCAAATAGAGATGCCCACAATTGCTTCCTTGTCCACAAAGAAGAATCAGATTAACAAATAAATAGTTGTAGTTTGAGGTTAGTGGTCCTATAAGCCAAACAGGGAGAGACTGTAAAATACACAGACCTGAAATAATGACATAGAGAGTGGAATGAAGTACACTGGGCACCACACAGAGTTCCCTGTAGCACAGTGGAGTACTCCCCACTGCAGGGAAAAAAAAGAGGGGATGGGAAAGTCCCAGCAGGTCCCATTGATTTTGATGCTGGCAACCTTCCCACAATACTGGCTTATTCTAGTTACAGAGGAACAAACTTGCACTACAGTTAAGGGAGATATTCCTGTAGTCTACACTGTAGTTTTACTCAAGGTAAGGAGCTTAAATTGTCTCCACCTAATATACCAAGCTCCAGGCTATCAGAGCACATGTGATATCTTGGGGACATAACTATATTCCTGTTTGGTTATTAATGCCATAATCTGCCTAAGCTGTATGGTCCACCAAGCTTTCACCTTAATCAATACAAGCCATGAATTCACCCAAATCATCACCTTAATCAGTCTTGAGTCACATAGTTAGCCCCAAATACTGCTGAGATCAGTTATGCATTGTATGCTTCAACACTCCGTTCCTATTAACCCAAGCCACTGCTGCTATTTTCCACATTTCTGGTACTATCTGGGCCACTTGAATATCATATCCTCTGTGGACACCAAACAGTTCTCCAATCTTGCCACCACATATACCACACACAGATCCAGCTGAAGAAGCAATAGAGAGACTGCACTATGATGTCCAACTATTACTAAAGCCATCATAACTTAGCAAACCAATACCCCAATGCAGAAGAAAGCTGATTACTATAAAAGTCACCTTATAAAAAATGGTAGAGACAACTGATTCATCAAATGCAAATATCAAATAAATATGAAAAAACAAGGTGACATGATTCCTTGAAAGGAGCATAATAGCTCTCTAGTAATAAGTCTTAAAGGAAAGAATATTAATGAAATGTCTGATAATGAACTCAAAAGAATTATAAAAATTCTGAATGAAATTCAAGATAAAAAACGAAAACAATTAAATAAGTAAAATTGTTTATAAGCTGAATGGCAAATTCAGCAAAAGAAGAGATCTTGAAAAAGAATTAAACAGAAATCTTGGAAATAAATTTTTCAATAAATCAAAAACATAATTGAAATCTTCAACATGCAGATCACGTAGAAGAAAGAATATCTGAACTTGAGGTCAGGTCTTTTAAAATAAAAAAATCTGACAAAAATTTTAAAATGAAGACAGGATTCAAATACTTTGGGGTATTATTAAAGAAACAATATTCACATTTTGAATGTGCCTGAAAAAGGAAGAAAAGAGTAAAAGGCATAGAAATGCTATTTAATAAAGTACTAATTGAAAACTTCCTTATTTTTGAAGGCCACAGAGGCCCATAGGAGCTCAAATGGACATGCCCCGAAAAGTTTCTCATTGTAGCATATTATAGTCAAACTGCTAAAATGGAGATCATTACAGTAGAGCAAGTGGACTGACGAAGGGAAGGATAAAGGAAGGTACTACTGAGAAAGGAGATTGATCAAATTATGCTATATGCATGCATGAATATGGCATCATGAATCCCATCATTATATATAATAGTAATGTATCAATAAAAATTAAAAATTGAAAAAAGAATTCTAAAACACTGTGAGGGAAAAATAACATATCATATTTAAGCATGCCCTGAATTAGACTGATAGCAGATTTCTCTGCATAAACCTTAAAAATTAGGAGGAAATTAAATAATATATTTCATGTTCTGAAAGAAAATAACTGCCAACCAAGAATACTATATCCAGAAAAACTATCCTTTAGAAATGAAGAAAAAGACCTTCAAAGACAGGCAAACCTGAGTGAATTAATCACTAGACCTGTTTACAAAAGATATGTATGGTAGTCCTACTGAAAAGAAAGACAACTACCATTATGTAAATAGCTGAAAGTATAAAGCCTTCTAGAAGAGCAAATACTTAAAAGAGAAGCAGAAGATAATCATATTTCATCAGTACAGTGAAGCACCAAACCTAAAGGAGGAATAAGAGAGGAAGAACAAAGGATAGTCAAAGACTATTCAAAACAAACAAAAAATTAGTAAACTGGACTAATCAAAAAATGGAATAAATCATCCAATTAAAAGATACAAACTGGATGAACGGATTGAGTAAAACAAGACCTAAGAATATGCCACCTACATGAAATATAGGTGCATGCTCTATGCATGTGTGGAAATATCTCACTGAAACCCATTCCTATATACAATTAATAAATGTTAATAAAAACAGCAAAAAGAAGCTTTATTTTTTCCATTATAAATAGAACTATATAAGGACTTCAAAACAATAACAGTGAGAATTCCAATACCTCACTTTCATCAATAATCCAGAAAATGAATTAGAAATTTTTTTTTTAATTTTTTTTATCAGAGTTAATCTATAATGACCTAAACTGAATGACCCTAACAGACATATTTATTGAACATTTCATCTAACAATTGTAAAATCTACATTGTTTTCATAAGCACATGGAACATTCTCCAAAATACATCATACATTAGGTCACAAAAAAAAAATCTTAAGAAATGTTAAAAAAATCATCTTTTCTAGCAAGGATGGATTAAACTGGAAATAAAACACAAAAGAATGTTAAACGCTATACAAATATATAGACACTGAACACGTTTATGAATGAAGAATAATAATTTATTGAGGAAATTGAAAGGAAAAAAAATTCTTGAAACAAATGAAAATGGAAACACAACATACCAAAAGTTATGTGACACAGCCAAAGCAGAACTAAAGAGAGGCTTATTACAATAACAACCTGGATCAAAACTTAGAATGGTTTCAACTAAAGAACCTAATGATGTGTCTCAAGTACCTAGAAAAGCAGGAAATACCAAACCAAAAATTAGTAGAAGGAATGAAATAACAAAGATTAGAATATGAAATAACAAAGATCAGAAATAATTGATAAAGGGAAAATAAAATAAATAATAAAAAGCATCAATAAAATAAATTTTAATATAAATAAAATCAATGCAGCTAATGTAGGGACATCACATTTTATAAAAAGAAAGAAAGAAACCTAAATAAAATAGATATAAAAAACCAAAACATTACAAATAATAGTATAGAAATGCAAAGGACCATTGGGGACTATTACAAACAATTATATGTTAACAAATTAGAAAAACCTAGAGGAAAAATGTATAAATTTCTGGACACCTGTAACCATGCTTATTAAACCATGAGGACATGCACAACCAGAACAGACCAATAGCAAGGAATGAGATTAAATATTAGTAAAAGTCTCCACCCTAAAATCCAGACCTGGATAGCTTTAGAGCTGAATTTTGGCAAATTTTTGAAGGAATAATGCCAATTCTTCTCAAATTATTCTAAAGACTTGAAAGAAGAGAACCCTTCTAAATTCTTTATATGATTGCAGCATTTTCCTGCAACCCCAAACTAGATATAACTGTGTTTTGGTAAACATCATTCAATCTCCCTCAGCCTTTCCCCTCCAGTGCTAGACACTGAACCCATGGCTTCATGCCTGTTTAAAGTCTCCAAACATAAGGGAATGATAAGAAAGGGGAAATGTTATTTACCCTGATTGGATCAGTGCATGCTCCATGCATGTGTATAAATATCACACTGAAACCCATTCCTATGTATAATTAATAAATGTTAATAAAAACAACAAAAAAGAAGCTTTATTTTTCCATTATAAATAGAACTACAAAAACTCTGCAAGGGAAAAGTAAAATTTATAAAATTTTCTAGAAAAAATAAAAGATGAAGGATTTGGGTTCTTGATTGAAGAGATGATGCTTGAAACTGGTAGCAGGAACACTAGAGGCAAATATTTATAGGGTGGAGAATGTTTAAAGAAAGGAGTTAGGGGTGATTAAATCTGAGGGAGATTTAAGTGGGTCTTATTCTGAAGAGCCAAATCCTTTTCTCCTATATGGTTACAATTCAGCAAAGTAGAACAGGGCCCAGTTTGTCAACTTACCTCTTCCCTGTATCATATAGCTGAGGTACAATTCCAGAATGCTTAGAGTAATAAATATATAAAATTTTATCATTTGTTCACTAGTGAAATTAAACCTTTTTCCAAACCCAAGAAACAGGCAAGAGTATGTACTTTGATGATTTTTGTTGTTAAATAATTTTCTGATAGCTGCTATGGAGGGAATGAGGAGTAAAGAAATTCGAAATGTCTCTTTATTAATTAGCCCTTATCTGATAATATTAGAGAACGAGTTTTCTTCCTCAATAACAGACACAGATATATTGCTGTTCATTACACCCTATTAAAAACTATGGGTTCATTGTTTATTATTTTTTAATAATGGTACATATGAGCATCTTTAAGAAACAGCTCCAAGTTTCTATGATCCTCATTAACCCTTATCAGGATAAAGATAGGAAAGTTTTCTATCTTTCAATATAAACTAGTAGTCTGGAACTATTCATGTGTTCTTATGCAAACAATATACCCCAGGGGTCTTTAAATCCTTTCCCACAAATATTTATTGAATCATGTCATGCTTGTTTCCTTGCTGGTCTCTTGTTAATAAAATCTTGCACACATACTAAGATCCATTCATCTCAGATGTTTGGTATAATGGGAGTACTCTGCATAGGAATACACAGAACAACATGAAGACATTTTCTCTAGGGATCGTTAAAGGGGGATTGGTTGCAATTTCAGTTATTTATTTATTTATTTATTTTTGGTGGCAACTCTTAGGGTAAAATAAATTTAGTCTGAGCCAACCTCTCTGCTTGTGTGATAAAATTTCACCTGAAGTGGCCTCCATTATAGTAACTACATCCTAACTTGATGTGTAAATTAATTTGTAAAGTACTTCAAAAGTACACCCTTGTAACTAAGCAACTAAGCTTCAGCCAGTCACAACAACTGACACAACCACTCCCAATCTGAGACTGAAGGCTGACAGATGACACCACAGGCAAGTCAAACATAGTAGGATGGCACCAAACAGGGAATGACTATAAATCATTGCCTGCCTTTCTGCTTATGAAAATAGGTAACCAGCTTGTAAGTGAGATATTCTGAAACATCTTTGGTGGAAGTACTTTCAAATTCTAGTAACCCTTTCTTGCTCAAGTTAACTTTGTTCAATTTAACTGTTATCAGTTCTTCTCGTATTGAAAACTGATTACCCAGTAAACAACCACTGTGAGCCTGACCAGTGGGCTTTTCTAGATTTGTGAGAACAGGTTATGGGACTTGAGTTCTCAGATAAATTACAGAACGCTCATTTTAATTTAAATTTCAAGTACATGTTTAATATAATGCATGAGATATACTTATATTTAAAAAGTATTTGTTGTTTATCTGAAATTCAATTTTAATTAGCATGCTCTGAGGCAAT
This sequence comes from Urocitellus parryii, assembly GCF_045843805.1. Classification (NCBI taxonomy): domain Eukaryota; kingdom Metazoa; phylum Chordata; class Mammalia; order Rodentia; family Sciuridae; genus Urocitellus; species Urocitellus parryii. Next base: position 89,450,430 of record NC_135532.1, read on the forward strand.
GTTTGTTCTATGGGACAGAGAAGAAATTTCCCTAGAAACAGGCTACATTACTTATTAATAATCTTATAAGTGTGGACATGCCATTTTTTCAGACATACCCATTTAGATGAATGTATGAATATCTGGAACTAAAAGCATTAGAACAAAATGAGAGGCACCAAAGCATAAAAAATAACTAGAGGTGTTAGAATGAGTTACCCTCTTTTTGGAGGGATTAACTTTTTACAGAAATTTTAATAGAATACTTAGTCATGAGTTTTCTTGCATTGGTGGTCTACATCTCATCAGAAAACAAAACAAACAAAAAGCCCTCAAGTAATATCTGCTTTTATAAAATCTACAAGCAAATTGCTACAAATAGAGACTCTAATTTCATTGGAAAATTATATGGACTTTAAATCAAATTAGCCTGGATTCAAGTTGCAAGTATTTCCTTTGATTAGCTGGGAAGAATAAAGTGTATTATCTAATTTCTTCCATCCTCATTTTTCTCATTTTAAATCAGTAAAGCAATGCAGTCCATCTAAGGGCCATGAGGAATTTTAACATAAGTAATATACTTAATTTAGAGCTTGAATTATAATAAGCACTCAGTGCATTTTGCTTAATATTACTAAGAAGATGCAGCTATAAAATGATATGTTGACACTATTTTTAACTAAGTAGATACTTACAACCAAATTAGACTTTACCTTTATTTACCATAGAATTTTTAACTTCTAGGACAACGATATGGGACAGGGTAAGATTTAAAAGTATTTGTTGGAGGAATACATATATTCATTAATTCAAATTAAACATACGACATTTCCTATGAAAGCAAATTATCATGTTGTCTCAGATTCTTAGAACTTTATCTTTGGATTGAGGAAAATTGTTTATAGGAAACACATTTTAATCTGTATATTTTCCTTAGAGATTTCTACTGCTAGTCTGACTGACTTTTAATTGTTTAATCCATGATGAAAGAGAGAAAACTCATTTTACAGCCAATTGTTGATATATTATGTGAAAAGGGGAATTTATTTTACTTTTAACACTTCTTCTCTTATGGGAGTTTATAGCTACCTTGTTCACAAGCTATTGTAAAAATGATAGAATCACTTTTCATTAGAAAGTCATTATGCAAGAAGGAAATATTATTACTATGGTTATATAGTAAATTATAACAAAATTATTGTTAAAACCATTGTTTTAATAGCATAATTATAGTTTTCATTATTCATAATAAAAATGGAAAATATTAGCAAAATAAAATAATTTCTTGCCTCCAAATTCCTACATTTAATATTGCTCTTGCTAGCTTTTATGTATATTTTGACCAAAACTAAGTAGCTAAAAAAGACAAAGGAACTTTCTCTTTTATGCCAATAGAAACTGACTCCTAAATTGAAACTACTTTATATATCCAATCTTTTAACAATAGGAATTGATGATCTATTATTTCATTGGGTTTGGGGTATTGACAAGAAAAGTGAAAAGAAATCTGGTAATTTAGAAAATTAAACCATGTAGATGAGCAAGATTAAATTCTGCACAAAAAAATAGCTAGAGAGAAATTCATATTGATATCAGACAAATGTTTTGATGAAGGCTTAGAAAAAAAAAAGAATAGACACTAATCAAACTAAGTATCACTCATGCACTATACACAATGAAACCAAGAACAGATGTGAAGGGCTGGTTTTATAGTAATAATGGATAATAAAGCTATTTCATGTCAACTCCCATTTTACCTGATTATTACTGGTTCTTTGGTAGAATTATACATGAGAAAACACATCAGCAAATTACTAAATATATTTAGACTATTGAAATGGCCATCATACATCACCAAAAATCACTGCCAATATTTTCACTCACTTATAAGGTGCCCACATCGTAAGGACACACTGTAAAGTGAACCATATGTACAGGTAACAACAGGTATGTTATTGAAAAAATAATCATAATCATAATAATAGATGAGCATTTTTATGTGACTGGTCACATGCCACCTATGTTATTTTCATTTTATTCTTTGCTTAACACAGAAACTCTGTGTATTATTATCATTCCCATTTTATAGATAAGGAAACTAGCTCAAATGAAATGAAAATAATAAATCTCAAGGGCTCAATAATTGGAAGAATCAGGATCTATGTATAGGTCTTCTGATCCCAAAGCAGCTATAATAAAGGTTCTGCTACCTGATCAATATATGATCACAGCCTGTCTTGGTTTTCTTCTTAATAGAATAGAGTAACTAGTGATGCCCAGCCCTGAGAGTTTTGCAGTTCCAAATAAAACAAACAATTGAAATATGTGAACATTGTACAGATATTTTTACTGTTAGTAAAGAACAGTTGATGTACCTGGTTTGGTTAAAAAATAAATAAGATAGAATCAGACTTCATGATAATTATAGTATCTTTTGACAATTTCATAGATAATTAAAAACAGACAATGCTAGGGAAGCTTCAAAAAGAGTTCAGAGGAAGGAGAGATTTGATATGAAGGAAAGTCATCAGGAAGAGAGAAGTCTCACAAAGAAGGTAAGAAAACTGGGCATTTGAGGACATTAAACCAAGGCTAAAGAGAAATATTAAGGAGAATTTGTGTAACTCCAATGACTAACTGTGATATATGACAACTTCTAATTCCCCACAGCCTCACCAAGATTTTACTTTTGACCAATACAGGAAGTGAATAGCAATAGATAAATTATATTTCTCTAGTTTTAGTATGCATGACATTTTTAGTGATTTTGCACATATTTTTATAGAATTAAATTTTTAAATTAATTTTCTGTGATGATGCCTGTTCATATTCTTTGTTATGTGTTTGAAAAGTATTACTTCTTCATTAGTTAGAGGAGCTTTTTGTGTGTTTGGATCTTAGTCTTGTGTGGTATGAATTGCAAATATTTTTAATTAATATTTGTTTTTAGACTATACATCAGCTGATTTTGCTATGAATTATAAAAGTATATATTATAATTATTCTTTTTAGTTTTATGAATTCTGAATTTTGTGCCATGCTAAGAAAAAAAAACCTCTTCATTATGAAACACTTTAAAAAATTCATATCATAGTTTTTTCTACAATTTTTGTGGTTTTATTTTTATTTTTTTTGGTATTTAATATAATTGAAATTCATGAACTGAAAGTTTGAGATAAGATCCCAATTTACTTATTTACTAGAGGTCTATGCAATTGTTGAAATAGCATTTATTACATAATGAAACTTCATCCTTTACTAAATTTTATATGTATATGCATATGTTTATGTATTTTTCTTTTATAATTGTTAACTTATGCAACAATATCAAAGAGCTTCAGAAAGTATTATAATTTTGTACTACATGATGTAATGCTGTAGTTAGTCTGACAACATCATTTTTTTTTTAACTTTTATGGATACTTGCAAACTTAACTACCTGAACATTTGATTTAGATTTGTCTCTAATTTTTATTTAGGATCCACTTTATTTATTATTATTATTTATCTACTTTTTAAAGTCACATTTATTATATTGAGCCTCCTGATTTTCCAATACCATATTAAATATGCATATATAATAACTGAAATCTCCTGAAATTTTATCCCTCAATATCTACATTTAAGACATAGCAAAATAAGCTAGACCCAGCTAGCCAAATAAGTTTAGCTTGATTGTATCACTCTCAGCACTGTATAAATTAAAAGACACCACCCCCCATTTAAATTAGCAGTCTGTTACAGTCAACCTGGAAGAACAAGATCAGTTCACAGAAGAGGTATAGGCCCCCAACTCCTTGAGCTGGATAGGGAAGGGAAAGAGAAGTTTGAGATCCATAGACATTGAAGATTGAATGAAGACTAAGGGATTTGAGAGATGACTCATTACAAGAAGCCTTGCCCAACGCTGAAGGGACAAGCCATAGTGAACACCTAATAGCACCATTGAGGCCAGCAGGGGTAATACAATCAGGGGGACACTGCAGGGACAGCACCAAATATTCCTTATACATCCTCTTTAAAGTGTTCCTAAATGTGCAGCTGCATATTCCAAACCAATTATGTTATTTATTGTTCATCTCCTAACTTTTAGAGTATTTCCAAGAACAAAGGAATTTTTCTAACACAACTGCTTCATTCTATCTATAACCATTAGTATACTACCTAGCACTTAGAATACACTCCAAAATATTCTCAAACTCAATAAGTATATATTGAATAAATAAATGAATAATGAATTAATTAATGCAGTAATGTTCTGGTTAAATACATTACCTCTGATTTTTGCATTTCATTAGTTTATAAGTAGGATGGTCCATGAGAAAACAGGAAAGAGGAAAGCAAAAAAGTCAGAGGTGTGGAAAGGGAGATGTGTGAGAGGCAAAACCAAACATGTAATTATTCTTTTCCTCAAATTGCATTATATTTTACTATGTGGTCTAGGTGAAATTAAAATTATTGCTTGAATATTTTTTTTCAACTTCTAAGTTGTCTGTGTAACCCTGACCTTTGTAAGCACCAGACAGAATTTTTTACTGGGTTTTATGGTCATTTAAGAACTTTACCTTTCATTATCCCCTCCTCCAAAAAAAAATTAGCCTAAGCACTGACTTTGCTTGTTATCACTGAAAAAAAATATATTTCAGATAAAACTTTGCTTTCAGTGGCTAATGCAGTTTCTTATTCATGTGTTCATTATGAGTGAACTTGACCATTGCAATAGTTTCCATAATCGCTTCCCTACCATTAGAACAATTTTTGATGATATCACCCTCATGCTTCACTTGCTTAATTAGACCCCAGTGCATCAATGAGTCATTTTAACTCTCTTCTGTGAAGGCTTTTCATGCCCAGGGCTAACCTCTGTCTGTAAATTTTATACTGTTCTTCTTAGCCAAGGCTGTAAGATTAGAGTACAGCTGCTTTCTAGATATTTGATTGACAATAAAATGAATCTTTACCCATTTCTTTCCTTTCTGAGTAGGAAAGATCTAATGTTTATTGAATACCTATTATGTGAGGTTTCACATTACGAATTCATGATTGGACTTAAAATATTATTTTCCATATAGTAAATTAGTATTTCTTCATTGCACACATTTAGGGAATCTAAAAATCTATACAATAATAATAAACAAAATGAACTAATCTCTCCTAGCTTAGAAGTAACCATTTTTAATATTTATACGTAACATGTCTGTATATATAGATAATATTTTATAGATAAATTTAACACATGTATAGGATTGTGTTGTTCATAGAATTTTGTATTCATTGAATCATTGGCATGTTCTCATTTTATGAAAATATTTTTGAAGTATTCTATTTAATAACTGTAAATTCTATTGCAAAGCAGTTGTGAACTTTCTAGTGGGCACTTGGAGTTTCAATTAATAAAATTAAAAGTGTAAATTTGGAGCCCGACCCCACAATATGTAGATTGGAGCCAACTTTTTCTTCTATCAGACACAGAGTCTCTGATTTGATATCAAGCTCTAAAGGAGAACAACTAAGAACAGAGCAGGGAGGAAGAGCATGGGAAGAAGATTAACATTAAACAGGGACAAGAGGTGGGAGGGAAAGGGAGAGAAAAGGGAAATTTCATGGAAATGGAAGGAGACCCTGATTGTTATACAAAATTACATATAAGAGGAAGTGAGGGGAAAGGGAAAAAAACAAGGGGGAGAAATGAATTACAGTAGATGGGGTAGAGAGAGAAAATGGGAGGGGAGGGGAGGGAAGGGCGGGTAGTAGAGGATAGGAAGGGCAGCAGAACACATCAGACACTAGTATGGTAAGATGTAAAACAGTGGATGTGTAACCGATGTGATTGTGCAATCTGTATACGGGGTAAAAATGGGAGTTCATAACCCACTTGAATCAAATGTATGGAATATGATATGTCAAGAACTATGTAATGTTTTGAACAACCAATAATAAAAATTAAAAAAAATAAAAAAAGTGTAAGTTTGAACAAAGAACATAGAACTTTGGAAACAAAATCTAATGTAGGTGATAATTTTATGATTTGGTGCTCATATTTTGTGTTTAATTTCATTCAAACACTTAGTTTTTAAATGTTTTTTTTTACTTGTAAATGGAAATAATATCTTTATTTGTTTATTTTTATGTGGTGCTGAGGATTGAACCCAGTGCCTCACACATGCAAGGCAAGTGCTCAACCACAGAGCTACAGCCCCAGCCCCTAAAGACTTATTTTTAAAAGTGCAGTTTCTTATGCTTTAATAGAATTACATAATAATCTTCTATAACAAAGAGAATTGTACACCCAGATTTATAAGTTAGTAATTGACTAATCAGTAACTAACTTGTCTTCTGGATTCTAACATGAACTGAATACACCTGTTAGTATGCTGAATATATATAAATTTACAAACTATGAACAATCTCTCCTCAAGGTTAAGCACAAGGCCATGAAAGAATATTCTTCTCCAGTATCAATAGAATTATAAGCATGTAGTTCAATTTTTTAGGGTTATTGGAGATGGGAAACTGTGGCACCAGAAACATATTTAAGTGTAAGATTCTTCCCACTCTCACTTAAATTCCTGCTCTCTTTATTTCTGGGATGGTATCCAGATTATCTTGAGAAATAATATTGGTCAAATAGTATGGGTCATCAACCACAAACAGATTAAAACAATTTTTTTGAGTCACTTGTAGCCCAGAGTTAGGGAACAGGATGCAAGCAGTCCCCTCTTGTCTCTTCTGCAGCACTATCTTATACTGTATCAAGTTTAAACCGTAAAAGGAAAGGATCAGGAAGAATTAAGAGCTCCTGTTGACACAAACATCCTGAAGTCTTCATCCTATATGAGAATTTTTCTTTCAATGCTTTAATCTTTTTGTTACTTAGAATTTATTTCTTTGAAAAAATAGAATAAAAGCTTAATTAGAAATCAGTCAAGACTCAAAGATCATGCATAAAAACAAATTCAACGCCCAGAAAGCTGGTGCAAGTTATATGGGAATTCCTCTTCATTGAAGAAGATCACCACTGAATTTATTGATAAAGACTTGGGGACCATGACGGAGAAGGAGCACATAGTTTATGAGTTTATTTCCTAGGACACTGTTTTGATAGTGGGGGCAGTAAAACTTTCTTTGAGATAAATTGATAAAGCAGAAGGTTAACATCAATGTAGTGCTGAATAAGACTTTGTAGACATGCTGGTAGTAACCAGAGAATGTGACTGTTGTTTGTATTATTGTGTGGGTGACCCTCCCAGACAGCATGGTATTTTCTAGAGTTTATTCTGGGGTAATTATTTGAGAAATTCCAAATATCTACAGTAAATTATAAACACAAAGACTTAAATTGGATAACTGTTCCAGTGAGCTAGTTTTATCTAACAGTTTTTAAAAGAAAAGTCTGATCATCACTGTTATTTTCTTTATTGTTTATCATTATATGTTCTGCTTAAGAAATCAGGTAATTCTCAGGAATAAATCAGGTTGATGAATCCAGACTGAACACATTACTTTTATATTATTCCCCTAATAGCTTTTTAATAAGTATAACTATAAATATAAAATAGTCCAATAAAAGTTTCACTTCAAATTAACAAATGCAAAAAAAGCATACAAGTGATGATTTGGCATCATTTTGGTGAAATTGAAAGCTGCAGTTTATTTTGTTTTACCATGTATTTACTAAATGGAAACAGAGAAATGAAGAGAAAGTGTCAGGCAAAATAGAAGATGCTTGATGTGACAGATGGAATTAACTGACACAAACAGCTATAACAATACCAGCACTTTTAACAACATGACTCTCAGGTGCTTCTCAGGGGACACAAAAGCAAAGAGAAAAATCTTTTCTAAAATGACAGTGGCTGATAATTCTGTTTATTTTCATATTTCCATTCTTCTAAAAGGCACAATATATCCTTAATGTTTGTAAGATTCTTCTAAGGTTAATGGATCTGAACTCACATTCCTTATAATTCAGCTTTGGTGCAGTAGGCTAAGTTCACTGAAAATCAGGGGAATAAGGATTACTTCAAATCTAGGACTAGGAAAGACCACAGAACAGGAATAGAACAAAACACACTGAGTGAAAAGATTAACACTGATCCAGAATTATCACTAAAGGCATATAAGTATTCTCCTTGTGTCTGTGCTGTCTCCAGATGCTCCATCTCTTTAGTCTGTCTAAAATTCATTATTTCCTAAACATGTCTTTGGTGATGCTGCAGGCACATATGAAATATTCAGTAGCCCCTGGCAACTGAGTGTAACCTTCTGGCCACTGCTTATCTTGCTGTACATCTTCCACACTCAACTACACAGTCTCCACTTCAACAAGGCTGCTTTGGGCTATTACTGCTTGGCTTAAACATTGGAACCTTCCCACCCTTTCTTACAAAACTACACTCAAACATGTATGAAATGTCTGCTTCTTCTTATCCATCCTATTCATTGATATTTTTCTCAAACATTCTACAAAAACATGATTATGTTTTCTGCTGGATTTTCAAAGCACTGCTTTTCTTGTTAATGATATGTTTTACATTCTCATGTCCTATTTCCTTGAGCTCAAAGTGAGATCCTGCAGCTGGGGAACCATTCATATGTCTTGATCTTCCAAGTTCCCCAGTCATCATCCAATGGCAAATAACAGTCACTAAGTCAGAATAGGCTTATATGAACTTTGAGATGTGGCTAATATAAATAAGGCCAAGAATATATTCCAACCATTCCAAATTGCACTTAATAAAGGTTACAAGAGAGATAATTAGGAAAAATCATGAGGTAGGTGAATTTCTGCTGCCCATCTATCATCTTTCCCTCCTCCCTGGGCCTATTTTGTGTCTGGTTCTCATAGAACAATAGCTGGATCATCTTGTGTGACAAACATCTAGCTTGATCTTACAGGATTTTGACTTTTTCCTTGGTATAATTCACCTGACTCAGATTTTTATGCCTACTATGATTTTTTAAGGTTCAAACTTAAGATAATAGAATAAAATAAATTAGAAAGAATGAATCCACAATATGGATTGAATGCTTCAAAGCCAAATAAATGATTCACATATTATAGGAAGGTAAATAACATTTATTGAGTAATGGTAAAGTCTAGGCTCTAAGCAAGGCTCTTTTTGAATGTATGTCATTTGTTCCAAATTTTAACAATAAGGAAATTGAAATTCAAAGTGGTTGGTCAGCTTGCCCAAAGTCACAGAATCATAGTAAAAAACAACTTCATATTCAATATGCTGTATTTAAAATAAAATTCTGTTTCTCTTGAGTATAAACCTGGGTGAATCACATCATAGATGCATGTTAAGTCATTTTAGTAATTCTGAAAATTTCCAAGTGGTTTTATAATTATAAACTCTCACCAGCAGTATATGAGTGTTTTAGTGCCACCACATTTTTACCAGACTTGGGATCTTCAATCATTTAAAATTTCAACCAATGTAGTAGGTACATAATGCTATCTTACTGAGAGTTTATTTGCTTTCTTCTGATGACTAATTATATTGAACATCTCTTTGTGTATGCATTGGTCATTCATCCATTTCTCTTTGTAAATTGGTTCATTTTCAAATCTCTGGTTCATTTTTACAGGATTCTTTTTTTCTTTTTGGTCATATGTTTACACAGAGACTGGTACATGAATTTTCATCTTTGTTTTATTCACAATAGTCAAAACACAATAAAAAATCAAATGTACAAACATAGGTGAATAAATAAGCAATATATAAGAAATATTCATGTAATATGGAACACTAGAAAACAACTAAAAACTACTGATTTAGGTCATAAAATGAATGACTCTCAAAATCATTGTACAGACTGAAAGAAGCCATCCCCAAAGAGAATATGTCATGTAATTCCATCTATATGTAAATAAACAGCCAGCCAGATGCAGACATAGGTATAGAAATACAAAATTCCAAAATGTGCAATTAAGGTGACAAAGAGAATATCAGCAATTGTCTGGGGCCATAGTTAGATGTCATCTTGAGGGTGATGCACATATTTTGTATTTCCATTTCAGTGATGATGTCAAAGGCACATGTCTGCCAAAACTTTTCAAAAATTATATATCTTAAGATAAAGAGAAGTTATTACTCAAGTCAATGATAAACAAACAAAAAAATAGAGATAAATGATAGGTTCATACACATAGGGGAAAATCTGAACCTAAACGGCAAGATTTGAGCATTAAACGTCTCACTAAAGAAAAAGCCTCTGGGAACTCTACAAGATGGCAGCGAAGGGAGTGCATCACCCCAGGGCGCCGCGTCACTAAGTGGGAGAAAGTCGATGTGAAATGGCTGAAGGCTATCTTGTTGGGAATTTCCAGTGAAATTGAGGTGCTCCAGAATCTAGTGGACAGATTTCCATCATGCGAAGTTCGGCTGTGAGAGCTCCATTTCTCCGCACGGAGGGTCGCATAGCCTGACAGGCGATCGCCCCGCGGCTGGAGTCTGTGGCGCGCGCTGGGGAGCTGTAAGGTGCCAGAGCGGGGGAGCAGCAATACGGATTCGGGGGGCTCCCGCCAGTGGTACATTGGCAGCCCTTAGTGCTGAGTTCCGGCTTTGAGACAGAGGAGAGAAGCGGCCCAGTTTGGTTCCAGACACCAGTCGGACCACAGAGGAGGACAGCAGCCACCATTTCAGAGAGATGATGTAATCATCGCCATGTTCTACTGATCTCAGCTCATTCAGCTACGGAACAGGTGATTTCAGGCTGGTATTTGCCTGCGTCTAGCAGACAGATTTCTTGCTCAGGCTTGGGACTGGGGATCTTGTGGAGAATACTCCTAGAGGCTCATGCCTGGCAAGGCGTGCACCGGGCACTGAGCAGCTGGATTCTGGTTCCTGGGGCTAACCTGGCCTAGGTCTGAGGAAACTGCGGAGACTGCCGGTGGAGGCCAGCTCCAAGTGGAGCGTGCGCTTAGCTTGGAGCGACTCAATTCTGACTCCCGGAACAGTTTTGTCCTGGGGCTGGGGAACCCGTGGGGGTCGCTCGCTGGAGCCAGCTCCCAGCGGAGAGTGCGTCAGGATAGGAGAGGCGGGGTTCTGGCTACCTAAGCTGCTTTGGCCCAAGGCTAGGGAACCGGCGGTGACTGCTTCTCAATCAGGGTCCTGCTGGGTGCTGTGGGGGCAGAGAGGAGCTTCCACCTGCACCCAGAGCAGGCCAAGTGACCCGCCGGCGTGGTATCATGACACCCCAAATGCAGCTGGGGCTGAAGAGAGTAGCCGCCCACGCCTAGAATAGGACCAGTGACACCGCAGCGCGGTACTCAAGTAACCTCATTTGGAGTAGGGGCTGTGCAGAGCTGCCATCTGAAAAAGCAGGGCAGGCAGACCTGCCGCCCACTGGCAAGACAGGCCAGGTAGCTTGCCAGCGTGGTGGACACGTAACACCGAGGCAGTAGCGTCACACTGGTTGGAGTGGGGGTGGAGCAGTGTCGCCGCCCGGGGCCGGAGGGGGCTCAGTGACCCGTTGGAGAGGTAGTCAGGTACCCCCATTGGGAGTGGGGGCTGTGCAGAACTGCGACCCACCGGCCTAGAGGTTTGCCAGCGTGGTAGACACGTCACACCAATTGGAGTGGGGACCCAGCAGAGCCGCCACCCACATCCAGATCAGGACCAATGACTCCAGGGCGTGGTAGTTACGTTACCACAATTGGAGTGGGGGTAGAGCAGAGCCACCACCCGTGCCCGCAGGGGGGGCAGACCTGCGACCGATCAGCATGGTAGACAGACCACCATAATTAGAGGAGGAGCACAGCCACTACCCGCCCTGCAAGGGAGACTTCCCAACTAGACAAGAGCAATATAAATAAATAGGGGGTAAATTTCAAAAACACAACAGTTGCACCAAGCAGAAAGAAAAGCCAGCAGTATGAAAAGACAAGGAAAGAAAGGACCACAAGCAATGCAGGTCAACTCAACTTTAGAAGAGGTAATAGCTGCAACAGATGGAATGTCAGATAAACAGTTCAGGATATATATGCTTCAGATGATCTGGAGTCTCAAGGAAGACATGAGACAGCAAAATCAGACAATGAAAGATCACATTGACAAACAAATCCAGGAAGTAAAAGATCAATTTCACAGGGAGATAGAGGTAATAAAAAACAAACAAATAGAAATCCTAGAAATGCAGGAAACAATAAACCAACTTAAAAACTCAATTGAGAATACTACCAGCAGAGTAGATCACTTAGAAGAGAGAACATCAAACAATGAAGACAAAGTATTTCAATTGGAAAAGAACATAGACAGCTCAGCAAGTCTGCTAAGAAACCATGAGCAGGATATCCAAGAATTATGGGACAATATCAAAAGACCAAATTTAAGAGTCATTGGAATACAGGAAGGCACAGAGCTCCATACCAAAGGAATAAACAGTCTATTCAGTGAAATAATATAAGAAAACTTCCCAGACTTGAAGAATGAGACAGAATCCCAAATCCTAGAAGCCTACAGGATGCCGAATGTGCAAAATCATAAGAGATCCACACCTAGACACATTATAATGAAGATGTCCAACATACAGAATAAGGAGAGAATTTTAAAAGCTGCAAGAGAAAGAAAGCAGATTACATTTAGGGGTAAACCAATCAGGATAACAGCTGATCTCTCAACACAGACCCTGAAAGCTAGAAGATCCTGGAATAACATATTTCAAACACTGAAAGACAATGGGTTCCAACCAAGAATCGTGTATCCGGCGAAATTAAGCTTCAGGATAGAAGATGAAATTAAAACCGTCCACGATAAACAAAAGTTAAAAGAATTTGCAGCTAGAAAACCATCTCTTCAAAAAATCCTTGGCAAAACATTACAGGAAGAGGAAATGGAAAATAACATTGAAAACCAACAATGGGAGGTAGGACAGTAAAGGGGGGAAAGTAGTCAAAGAGGATAACAAATCAGGTTTAGTAACATCAATAAACAAATATGGATAGAAGAACAAACCATATCTCAATAATAACCCTAAATGTTAATGGCTTAAACTTACCAATTAAGACACAGGCTAGTAGAATGGATCACAAAACAAGACCCAACAATATGCTGCCTAAAGGAGACTCATCTGATAGGAAAAGATATTCATAGACTGAAGGTGAAAAGTTGGGAAAAATCATACCACTCATATGGACTGCGGAAACAAGCAGGAGTGTCAATACTCATATCTAATAAAATAGATTTCAAGCCAAAGTTAATCAAAAGGGATAAAGAAGGACACTTCATACTGTTCAAGGGAAACATACACCAACAAGACATAACAATCATAAATATATATGCCCCAAATAATGGTGCAGCTGTGTTCATCAAGCAAACTCTTCTCAAGTTCAAGAGTCTAATAGACCACCATACAATAATCATGGGAGACTTCAACACACCTCTCTCACCACTGGACAGATCTTCCAAACAAAAGTTAAATAAGGAAACTATAGAACTCAATAACACAATTAACAACCTAGACTTAATTGACATATATAGACTATACCACCCAACATCAAGTAGTTACACTTTTTTCTCAGCAGCACATGGAACCTTCTCAAAAATAGACCATATATTATGTCACAGGGCAACTCTTAGACAATATAAAGGGGTAGAGATAATACCATGCATCTTATCTGATCATAATGGAATGAAACTGAAAATCAATGATAAAAGAAGGAAGGAAAAATCAAGCATCACCTGGAGAATGAACAATAGGTTGCTGAATGATCAATGGGTTTTAGAAGACAACAAGGAGGAAATTAAAAACTTCCTAGAGTTAAATGAAAACACTGACACAACATATCGGAATATATGGGACACATTGAAAGCAGTTCTAAGAGGAAAATTCATTGCTTGGAGTTCATTCCTCAAAAATAGAAAAAACCAACAAATAAATGATCTCATACTTCATCTAAAAATCCTAGAAAAAGAAGAGCAAAACAACAGCAAAAGAAGTAGAAGGCAAGAAATAATTAAAATCAGAGCTGAAATTAATGAAATTGAAACAAAAGAACTATTGAAAAAATTGACAAAACTAAAAGTTGGTTCTTTGAAAAAATAAATAAAATTGACAGACCCTTAGCCATGCTAACGAAGAGAAGAAGAGAGAGAACCCAAATTACTAGCATACGCGATGAAAAAGGCAATATCACAACAGACACTTCAGAAATACAGAAGATAATCAGAAATTATTTTGAATCCTTATACTCCAATAAAATAGAAGATAGTGAAGGCATAGATAAATTCCTTGAGTCCTATGATCTGCCCAGATTGAGCCAGGAGGATATAGACAACCTAAACAGACCAATAACAATAGAGGAAATAGAAGAAACCATCAAAAGACTACCAACTAAGAAAAGCTCAGGACTGGATGGGTATACAGCAGAGTTTTACAAAACCTTTAAAGAGGAACTAACACCAATACTTTTCAAGCCATTTCAGGAAATAGAAAAAGAGGGAGAACTTCCAAATTCATTCTACGAGGCCAACATCACCCTGATTCCAAAACCAGACAAAGACACTTCAAAGAAAGAAAACTACAGACCAATATCTCTAATGAACCTAGACGCAAAAATCCTCAATAAAATTCCGGAGAATCGGATTCAAATACATATCAAAAAAATTATACACCATGATCAATTAGGATTCATCCCTGGGATGCAAGGCTGGTTCAATATACGGAAATCAATAAATGTTATTCACCACATCAATAGACTTAAAAATAAGAACCATATGATCATCTCCATAGATGCGGAAAAAGCATTCGACAAAGTACAGCATCCCTTTATGTTCAAAACGCTAGAAAAATTAGGGATAACAGGATCATACCTCAACATTGTAAAAGCAATTTATGCAAAGCCACAGGCCAGCATCATTCTGAATGGAGAAAAATTGAAGGCATTCCCTCTAAGATCTGGTACAAGACAGGGATGCCCTCTCTCACCACTTCTGTTCAACATAGTCCTCGAAACACTGGCCAGAGCAATTGGACAGACGAAAGAAATTAAAGGCATAAAAATAGGAAAAGAAGAACTTAAATTATCACTATTTGCAGATGATATGATTCTATAACTAGCAGACCCAAAAGGGTCTACCAAGAAGCTATTAGAGCTAATAAATGAATTCAGCAAAGTGGCAGGAAATAAGATCAACATGCATAAATCAAAGGCATTCCTGTATATCAGCGACAAATCCTCTGAAACGGAAATGAGGACAACTACACCATTCACAATATCCCCCCCAAAAAATAAAATACTTTGGAATCAACCTAACAAAAGAGGTGAAAGATTTATACAATGAAAATTACAGAACCCTAAAGAAAGATATAGAAGAAGACCTTAGAAGATGGAAAAATATACCCTGCTCATGGAGAGGCAGAACCAACATCATCAAAATGGCGATATTACCAAAAGTTCTCTATAAGTTCAATGCAATGCCAATCAAAATCCCAACAGCATTTCTTGTAGAAATAGATAAAAGAATCATGAAATTCATATGGAATAATAAAAGACCCAGAATAGCAAAAACAATGCTAAGCAGGATGTGTGAATCAGGTGGTATAGTGATACCAGACTTCAAACTATACTACAGAGCAATAGTAACAAAAACAGCATGGTACTGGTACCAAAACAGGTGGGTGGACCAATGGTACAGAATAGAGGACACAGTAACCAATCCACAAAACTACAACTATCTTATATTTGATAAAGGGGCTAAAAGCATACAATGGAGGAAGGATAGCATCTTCAACAAATGGTGCTGGGAAAACTGGAAATCTATTTGCATCAAAATGACTCTGAATCCCTATCTCTCGCCATGCACAAAAGTTAACTCAAAATGGATCAAGGAGCTTGATATTAAATCAGAGACAAGGCATCTGATAGAAGAAAAAGTTGGTTATGATCTACATACTGTGGGATCAGGATCCAAATTCCTCAATAGGACACCCATAGCGCTAGAGTTAACAAATAGAATCAACAAATGGGACTTACTCAAACTAAAAAGTTTTTTCTCAGCAAAAGAAACAATAAGAGAGATAAATAGGGAGCCTACATCCTGGGAACAAATCTTTACTCCACACACTTCAGATAGAGCCCTAATAACCAGAATATACAAAGAACTCAAAAAATTAGACAATAAGATAACAAATAACCCAATCAATAAATGGGCCAAGGACCTGAACAGACACTTCTCAGAGGAGGACATACAATCAATCAACAAGTACATGAAAAAATGCTCACCATCGCTAGCAGTCAGAGAAATGCAAATCAAAACTACCCTAAGATACCATCTCACTCCAGTAAGACTGGCAGCCATTAGGAAGTCAAACAACAATAAGTGCTGGAGAGGATGCGGGGAAAAGGGCACTCTTGTTCATTGCTGGTGGGACTGCAAATTGGTGCAGCCAATTTGGAAAGCAGTATGGAGATTTCTTGGAGAGCTGGGAATGGAACCACCATTTGATCCAGCTATTCCCCTTCTCGGTCTATTCCCTAAAGACCTAATAAGAGCATCCTACAGGGACACTGCTACATCGATGTTCATAGCAGCACAATTCACAATAGCAAGACTGTGGAATCAGCCTATATGCCCTTCCATAGATGAATGGATAAAAAAATGTGGCATTTATACACAATGGAGTATTACTCTGCATTAAAAAATGACAAAATCATAGAATTTGGAGGGAAATGGATGGCATTAGAGCAGATTATGCTAAGTGAAGCTAGTCAATTTTTAAAAAACAAATACCAAATGACCCCTTTGATATAAGGGGAGTAAACAAGGACAGGGTAGGGACCAAGAGCTTGAGAAGAAGATTTACATTAAACAGGGATGAGAGGTGGGAGGGAAAGGGAGTGAGAAGGGAAATCGCATGGAAACGGAAGGCGATCCTCAGGGTTATACAAAATGACATATAAGAGGAAAGGAGGGGTAAGACAAGATAATACAAATGGAAGAAATGATTTACAGTAGAAGGGGTAGAGAGAGAAAAGGGGAGGGGAGGGGAGGGGAGAGGGGATAGTAGAGAATAGGACAGACAACAGAATACATCAGACACTAGAAAGGCAATTTGTCAATCAATGGAAGGGTAACTGATGTGATACAGCAATCTGTATACGGGGTAAAATTGGGAGTTCATAACCCACTTGAATCAAAATGTGAAATATGATGTATTAAGAACTATGTAATGTTTTGAATGACCAACAATAAAAAAAATAAAGAAAGGATTAGAATGGCATTGCCATAAAAAAATAAAGAAAAAGCCTCTGTCAGAAATACCTCTACATTGTTTTGAACTTACCTGATTCTACCTCTTGCTTCATCCTTTCATTTTCATGTTATTCACTGATTTTCCCATTAAGTAGTAATAAAATTCTCAACTCGTTTATGATTGCTTATGCTGAAGACTTTTATTTTCAGTCTTTCGTTGCTTCTAGTATTCACTCACTGTGCAATATGCCACAAATACTTGATTTTAGGAATATTATTCTCTTCTAACATTTACCCTGCCATGTCCTGAGAATTATTAGGAAATGGATTATCTCTGCCATTTATGGTCCCAGTATGAGTGATTCTATGTACACAATAATTTCAGTAGGGCAAAGACAATTTTCAAGTTAAGCATTATCTTAAAAAAAAAAATAACTCCCCCATTTTGCAGTGATTTTGATAAACTGACAAAAGGATCCAATGAATAAAATAACACACCTGCAGCCTCCTGGGTCTTTCCAGTCTCATACCCATTTTTTGACATATTAGCATCATAAGAAGGATATCAGTAATGTTAAACTGCTTTTAAATCCAAAGGCACGGGGTTTCTAATGATGCCATTCTTGCCATAGTCCAATGACTTCTTTCATGTTCCACTTTCTACTCAAGAAGCATGTTTTTATTTCATTTTTATTTTTTTAATTGATTGTTCCAAACATTACAGAGCTCTTGATAAATCATCTTTCATACATTTGACGCCATTGGGTTTTGAACTCCCATTTCTACCCCAAATACAAATAACAGATTCACATCTGTTACATACTCACATTTTTACCTAATGGCATATTAGTGACTGTTGTAATCTGCTACCTTTCCTATCCCCTACTATTCCCCCCTCCCCTCCCCTCCCACCTTCCCTCTCTGCCTCCTCTGCTGTTGTTCAATTCTCTCCCTTTTTCCCCCTCCCCCTTGCCCATCATAACCTCTTATACTATTGTGTATCATTGAAGCTCTCCTACCATTTGCATATCCTTTCCCTTCTCTCTCCCTTTCTCTCCCCCCATTCGTCTTTGTTTACTGTTAGTCTTTTCCTCATGCTCTTCCTTCCTGTTCTGTTCTTAGTTGCTCTCTTTATATCAAAGAAGACATTTGGCTTTGTTTTTTTAGGGCTTGGCTAGCTTCACTTAGCATAATCTGCTCTAATGCCATCCATTTCCCTCCAAATTCTATGATTTTGTCATTTTTTAATGCAGAGTAATACCCCATTGTGTATAAATGCCACATTTTTTGATCCATTCATCTATTGAAGGGCATCTAGGTTGGTTCCACAGTCTAGCTATTGTGAATTGTGCTGCTATAATCATTGATGTGGCCGTATCCCTATAGTGTGCTCTTTTAAGATCCTCAGGGAATAGTCCGAGAAGGGTGATACCTGGGTCAAATGGTGGATCCATTCCCAGCTTTCCCAGGAATCTCCATACTGCTTTCCAAATTGGCCTCACCATTTTGCAGTCCCACCAGCAGTGTACAAGTGTACCCTTTTCCCCACGTGGACACTCCACCGAGGCAATCAGCGGCATGTTTTGTTCATAAAACACTTTTATCTTCAAAGCCAAATTATTTTACCAGAATTTTCTGTAGAGACTCTGCAAACATTAAACCTAAATCAGTAACTCAAAATTAAATATGGTCTTTGTTTCCTCAATGTGATTCATTTTATAATTACTATAGTAGAAAAAGTGGGAAGAAAGTGAGATAGCTATCAAATAGATCTCTTCATACTATCAGAGATATAAACACTTTTAACATATTTACAAAAAGAGCTCAGGAAATATTTATTGAATATGCAAGTGAATATCAGGGTAAATGTGAAAATGTTGTCCTCCTTTAAAATCTTTTCACTTGCTTCAGAATCAGAAATAAACCACAGTTAACAGAGACTAGTGTTAATGCTCTGGCATCACCATAACACTCTCCTTGTTAAGTGTATCTCTTATGCCTATGAAATTCTAACATCACAAGGAGGAATATATATAAAAAGAAATTTAACTGCAACTGAGTGGGAAATCTAGCTTAACCATGACATTTTAAAAATGAGTGCTTGACCTGATTCCTAGCCTTAAAAATTAGGCTGGGTGATTTCCACATTTTCACATGTAGCTACAGGTCACTAAATCACTTGGAGGACTACCACAGTAAATTAAGTGCAATTCGAATATAGAGATTTGCTCAAGTTAAATGCAGGTTCTCCTAGTTTATGATTCCATGTATTTCAACTATCTTCATGCCATCTTTTTGATTAAAAAAATACATATATCCCATGTATTTGTTCAGCCTCTTAATAGAGCCAGACCATACTCATCTTTAGAAACTGTATTATTGCCCTCATTGATTCCCTCAAGATATCCACCTCTCCCTAGTTCAACTATTCTCTTACTTGCAATGTGGGCTAGTTGTGCTCAGGCTAGTTGACAAGAAGTACAATTTTGAACTCAATGCTATGTGAGATATATAAATCTATATCAAAAGCTCTACTGAGTTACAGCATGTTTTAGATATCTCTCAGTCATTCATCTACTTTTAAATGTAATCCTAGGTAAAACCAGATTAACAGAAAGCTCTGCACACACTGGTATGAGTCTAGCTTTACTAATTTATTTTTGAAAGAACAAACCAGAATACTTGTAAGCATAAGTGGGATACTGAAAAATATTTTTTAAGATATTAATTTATGAATTTTTAAAAATCTTCACCTATAAATTGATTTTCTATATTATATTTTCTAAACAAAATGTATTTCTTCAAATATACCTAAATATGTATCCATACATACTAAGTAAAAGTTGTTATTTCAGTTTTCTGAAATTTTTGAAAATATAACAGCAAAAATGAGTTTTATATGTAATTAGACTTTGTACAAATTTAGGTTACAGTGACTTAGCTATAACTAACTCTTTTATAAAATTAAGTGCTCTTGTGAAGAATTTTTTATATGATTTTTCGAAACATTTTTCATAAGTCATCTTCACAGCAACATTTTAAAGTTAATGAGTTTGAAATTGCCACTCTCTTCAAAAGGCTGTTCTCTCTAGCACTATAATATTTTCAGTATTTTAATGGAAAAAAAAACTGTCTCTAAAGTACTGAAGTACCTGAAAAAAAAAAAACAACTAAATTCAGGACAATGGAATAAATTCTTATTACTTTATATTTTTCATATTGAAATGTATAAATATTTCAGTCTAAAGATGTTTTCAAAAGACTAACCCTTGGCCTTCATTCAATATACCTTTCTTTGATAAATATTTTATAAGAAAATGCACATAAATAAGTTGTCTCTATAATTTATTTATGTTTTTCTAAATTTAAATAATATAAAGTCATACACTTCATCTACTTTGTTCCATTTTAGTAAGGAATATAAATTTACCCAATTAAAATATATAAATATTATCAAAAGACTTCTCCCATTCTCTCTCTCTCTCTCTCTCTCTCTCTCTCCTCTCTCACTCTCTCTTTAAAAAAAAAGACTTCTCCCATAAGTCAAGATATTCCAAATATTATAAATATGAACAGAAGTAGTAATTTCATAGTATATTTCCAAACATTGATAGTCAAACACCTAATGAGTAGTTATCACCATTTCAATGTTTCTTACAAATTCAGAGCTGACTAAAAGGTAATTTGACTTATATTATAAACATCAGCCCAAAATAGAAGAATAACCCAGTGTATATTTTGTCAGTTTGCCTTTAATTTTTGAGACCAGAGATATTATATACATTCATTCCCATACCCACAACTTGCACTTGGTAAATACTTGAGAATTTGGTAGTTGTATTTTTCCAAGTGAACAGACAGCATTATAAAATTGTAGAGGAATTGGTGTGCATGTAAAAAGAAGCTGGCAGCTGCAGGTCATGGGGATTGTATACAGAATCTTTTTTATAGCCTCTATTACAGTGTATCCAGTATTTCTGTGATGAAACTGCTTTGATTTTTCAAACCCCTAAGGACCATTAATAACATTTTCATACCTTGACATAAGTAAAGTAAACCATCTGTTTTGGATGATGAAGCTGTGCCTGGAGGGGCAGCAACAGTCTTTGCTTATACTATAGAACCAGCAGAATTAGGGGGTTATTAATGTACCAGTATTTCATAAAAATAAGTGTTTATAAAATGCATTGACTCTATGATTAAAATATCTAGAAAACATCTCAAGAAATGCAATGCACATATTATGAAGGCTTCTCATTTCTGACTAGGAAAGGAAAACATAAGAAACGGAAAAGGATGAAAACTTACTGGGTTCACAAAGAATAGTTTCAAAGAAAGGACTGCCTGGCAGTACTTGAAAGCATTGTGGTGGTTGGGAGTTTCTTTCTCTATCAGTGTGCCTTGTATGAGTCTGTTCACATTATCATTATCTTACTCACAATGCAAATACTCAAAAACAAAGGGAAGGAGAGTTTCTAAACAATAATACTTGGCAAGGGACATAGACATGGATATTTAATAAATGCTTTTTGATTAAAAAAAGAGAAATGGGCAGAAAATGGTGATGAAGAAATAGATCTACATAAGAAATAAAATGTGGAAAATTTCCCTTATTAGTAAATTCATAAGAAAGAAATATATTATTTTTTCTAATGATCTGAAGTGCTGTCTGCATAAATTTGTACGAAAAATTTTGCATAGGTAATGGCTGTCTTGTAAAAAAAATCAGTTATTATCTACGTAAGAATTATGCTGCCCCCAAATTAATAACTAAGGAAAATCTCAGCACTACCACCAGATGCTCCCTGCATTTGCCCTGATGGTGTTGTGTTGTGTTTAGGGACCAGAACATGCCTTTGCTGACCTCCTTGGGTTTGCTAATACAATATCAATTTTGGCTCTCTGACAAACTCATCATGTTATATTTAGCTGCCAACACAGATGATCTGTACTCTAGTATTTTGTAAGAACATATAATAATAAACTCACTAGTGCTCAATATCAAAAGTTGGGTTAAGAGAAAATAATATTTAGGAAGGATTGCCTGAAGATTCTGTAGGCTATTTCCCAAGGTACCTTGATGTCTATATCTTTATTCAGTTCATCAGACATCTGTATATCCAAGGACTACTGTATTTATTCTTCACAGAACTAGTTTTATTAAGCTGTGATTTACCATAATTCTATTAGCCATACATTATAAGGAGTAGCACTATGCAATTCAGAGTTTTGCCTCTTAGAAAATGTGGCTGAAAATTTTGTTCATTAGGATGTAGTCTCCTCTTTGGGAAGAACTTGGGAAAAACTCATTCATTCTTTACACTCATTGGGTCAAACCCTTATCCTATTTTCTCTTTCCCTCTTCTAAAGGGGGAAAGTAGGGTCAAACTGTGAACAAGCTAATTGTGTTCTACCTCATTTCTAGGTTTATTTATTTCTCTACCATTATTAATGATCCCTTCAGAACACATATTTCTATTATTTTTGATGGATTTTATGCATTTTCATGAACTCTCTTAATCCTCTGTGGAATAATAAAGGACACACATAAATAAAGAATAACAATATACCAGAATTTAAAAATAAAACCAGGCATATCCTATAAGTTATAAGGAATTGTAGTTTAGTTGAAGAATTTAAAATGAAAATTATAAGATCCAATTCATCAAAGGTTGTGAGGTGGGTCATTAACAAAACTATACTTACAAAACACTGAGTGCCTACTCAATATCAGTAATTGGGCTAGTCATACTCCTAATTATTTTATAGCTGAGAAAACTGAAGTTCAAAGGAATAAATTAATTTGGCTAAGGTTATACAAAATGTTAGTGGAAGTACTGAAATATTTGCCTAGGTCTTTCTTATTCCAAATATAGTATCTATTCAAAAAGCTCAGATGATGCCTTTTGATATGTTTAAATTGGGTGTTCCCTTATTCAAAACATACCTCAAACACTGGAGAGCTGAGAGCTCAGCTTATCCCTTTTCCTATGGATATCCCAGCAGCAAAAAGTTGCCTTCAAATGACTAATCAAATCTTAAATGCATCCACCGTGTTCTATTCATGGGAAAAGACAATTCTATTATACTCTGTGCTGGTTGTACCACATCTCATACATTTTAGCAGAAGTGCACTTTCACAAGGAATCTGACACACCATTGTATTCACAGGAAGTGGTAAGCAAGTGTTTCATATGAAATACATGGCAAGAGTAATCTGTCAAAAGGAGATACCACATGATGTATTATCACAATCATGTTTTGTAATAAGCATTGCAATATGTAGTGAAAAACTTCAAAGAGTACTATTTGGTCATAAATCCAGGGTAGAGTGCCGAGTTTGCTATCCTGAGCAGAGTTTGAAGAAAACTACTCATGACTGTGTTGTTCTTGTGTTAGGCAGCTAAGCTGAACTTTGTTGGCATCTCACATACCTTGAGGTGCAACTGAACCAACTGGGCCAACTATTTTGTTTTATTCATGTAATCTCCCCCAAAGGCTGGTGAAGTCATGTTTTCATGATGAATGTAGAGAAGCAAGAGAGAAAGTATATAAGGCTACCTGAGATTTAAGCTTAAACCTGACACAGTATCTCTTCTACTGCTTTCTATTAGTTAGTGCACACCATAAGGGCTACTCAGATGCAAAAAGTAGAGTAGGAGACTACCTCTTGATGGGAGGTGTGGTAGAGTCCCATTACAGAGTATGGATAGAGTGGTGTAGAACTTTTGTAAACATCCATATGCTAAATACTAAGTGACAACACAGTGTAGTTCTTCCAACATTCATTATTTCCATTTCTCAAAATTATTAGATCCCTAATTTGACCGTTTCCAGTTCTCTGATCCCTGTATTCCTTTCCTCCAATTTATAGGCACTCACCATTCATGTGTTGCTCTTAGTTCATTTGAACCCGAATTTCAGTCCTTTTAGCACAACCAAACAAATGCCCCAATAAAATCATTTTGGTTGAAACTACACTGTTATCCTCATATCAATACGAAATAAACGTTAAGTCACCTTTTAGAACTTGATCTCCCACTTGTGTTCAAGAAGTAGAAAGCTTCTTGAAGCAAATCATGAACATGACTAAATAGATCCAACATCATCTGTTATACCCTATTTCAGCTGGAGCCTTTTATTTGTCTACTGAGAACACCATTGTTTATTTTCAAAGCAGCTCTTATGAGATCTTTTACATTCTGTAAACACACCATACTCCTTATGCTCAAAAGTTGGCTAAACATTGTAATTTACTGAGAAGGCTAGTATCATGAAATATGAGTTCCATGTTTTTAGCTTACAGCTGTCAGCAAACTCTCTCATCTCTTTAAAGTGTGTTTCTGCTTCCATTTTCTCCTATTTTAGAAATGGTGTCTTCCTCATTATAATGAAGGCCAACCTCTACATTTTTGTTCCTGCTATTGTATATCTATTATCATTCCTTTTCTCATTCTAGACCCTCTACTAAGACGTCTTCATTCTGAATGACCATTGGTTCAATTCTCCTTTACATTAAAATTCAATAAATAAATAAATAAATAAATAAATAAATAAAATTTTGTTTGTTTTATTAGTCTTGTCTCTTCCTCTTGTTTTTGGTACTAACCTCAAAATAATTGTTCATGTTCTACAGTTTACCCCTTGTTGCCACGATGTTCCTTAACTCCCTCACTAGGTGACTTGTTCATTCTCCAAACTGAGAACTTTATCCTCAGTGGAAACATTCTGTAGTTTTCTGATTACTTACCAAGAACAATGACTTCTTCTCTGTATTCTTTTATCTTTGACATTTTCTGCAACCATTGATTTTCCTCACTATGTAAATCTTTTTTTCATTTTGTAATTATGTAATCTTGCTGGAGTTTTAAATTTATGCTTCTTTTCTTCTTCTTTTTATTTATTGCCTTTTCTTTACTCTTACCAAATAACAATAATAAATCTAGTAATATTTATTGAGCACCTACTTTCAACCAATTGAATTAAATATTTTGTATGCATGATCTCCTTTAATACCACATGAACCGTATGAGAAAGTTGCTATTAATATTTCCATAATGAAGATAGAAAACTTGTAACTCTGATTAAGTTGGCTAAAATTGCACATGTATTATATGATACAAATGGGATTTAAATAGTCTAAAGTAGAAGATATTGATCTTAATTATAGCTATATATGGCCAATCAATAATGTTCCATATTTTCCCTTATATCTTACATAATCAATGATGTCATTTCCTTAAACTTCCTGTATGGTTTAAACTAAGCTTCACACTTTTGCAACTTGAGATTATCTAATACAGCCATATATTTGTGTGTAAACATTGATCAACTTGACAATCTGGTAAGCAAAGAAATTTAAATTTAATTGCTCTAGTGACTACTACCAAAGCACAATTTAAGATATGGATGCTGTTTATCTAAATCTTATGAATTAATTCTCTATTTATTCATAAAGCACACACTCACATACACACAACAAAAAGGGATGGAAATTTGCATTTCCAAAGGAAGGTATGCTTTCTATATGCATTTAGAATTTTGCAAATAACAGATATATTTGTCCTACATTATTTTTTCTAAAAAGCCATCAGGTAATCTATAAATAAAATATTAATTTTCTTGTAATTTTTTTAAATAATTCATTTTACTTTTAAGTTACAAAATTCTATATTTATATTTTTATATTTTTCAAATTTGTATCAGATGTGTGCAGCATAGTGTCAAGCATCCGTTATAACTCTCATCTTGACAAAAACTGAGGGTAATAAAGAATTATTGAATTGAATAAAATAATTTCACTTAGAAGAGAACTCTGTTTTTAATAACCAAACTAAACTTAAAAAGTTATCTCCATTACCCACATCAGATGTTAACAAAGAAATTCATAGAAGAAAAAATAATAAGGACTAAAGGGGATGAATTAGTTTTTATATTCCATAGTACAATAATTTTTATAGAAGGTTTTTTTTCTGAGCTGTACATAGGAAAAAAAACAATTTCCCTGGATAGACATGGATGTTTCATTCAAAGGGATTATGCTGCTGTTTAATTCTTCAGTTAAAATGAATGTCTAAACCTTCCCATCCAACGGCACCCTTGACAAAGCATGTAGTGATAGGAAGCTTTCTTCTTTAAAGTGATAGTCTGCAATTCAATGCCAGGCCCGAAGGAGAAAGCATAATGTAGCTCTTATTTGAAACTCTGAAGTGGTATCTTTCACAACAACCTCAAAACCTACTTATAAGCAAGTTAAACAGGTTGTACTGATGATATTTTTGTGGTAATGGCAGATCGATCTCAAAAGGGCAGCAATGGAGTTCTTCCTATGCTCTGTGTTTTTAAAAATACTGCCTAATCATTTGTTAAGAAAAAACTATTCTAAAGTCCTATTTCCATTTGCAAAATGTAGAGTCCTAATGATTAATTATATTTATGGAGAAAGAAATGGCTTACAGAATGAAGAAGCCACTTGAGTTAGTCTAAAAGTTAACCAATGGGAGAATTTTTTTTTTTATTATATTTTGGTACTGAGTTTTGAACCCAGAGGCACTTTACCAGTGAGCCACATCCTCAAACCTTTTTATTTTTATTTTGAGACAGGGTCTTGCCAATTTGCTTAGGACCTCTCAAAATTGCCCTTTAACTTGCTATACTCATGCCTCAGCCTCCTATGATGCTGGGATTACAAGCATGTGCCACTTCGCCTAGTGATCAATGAAATTTTTTTTCTGGAAGCATTTGGAGAAAGATATTCCAGCTAGAGAAATATCATTTGAATGATGGTAATTAGGCCATTCCCTTTACTTGGGTCACATATACTTTAAATTAAAAAAAAGTGTCAAGGTGTTATTTATAGTATGCTAGGAAGCTTCAATAGCTTTTGAGGTGGAGAGGCATATGTTAAAAAATATTTTTCTAATAAGAACAAGACCTTATTTGTCATTTTCCCCTGAGTTGGCATATGCATTAATAGTGTAAATTTAATGATAGAAAACTTGCTGATGCCTCAGCATAAATTAAAGCTCTAGCAGTATATGGTAATAGTACACAAATAATCAGGAATTTAACTAATAATAGCAATAATAATAATTGTAAGGAAGTAAGACAATCATCAGGAAACTGACAATTTTCTCCATCTTTCTCTCACAGTTGAAGAGTTTGTCTTATAGATGTCCTCAATTACACTGGAAATTTGCTACAATACTTTTGCAATTGAATTGCCAACCAGCATTACGTTTCTAAACTTGATTTCAGAATGCTTCAGCTAATTGGTTTGGTCATTTTATTTGCCCCTAAGTTTAAGTCTTTTTGCATCAGTTCACCTCAGGTGGTTTTCTTGCAACAGATATGTATTTTTTGACATATATATGTAGTGGTCACCTGGTGTAAAGAGCAACGTGGTGCTCTGGTACACTAATTAAATTAGAAGAAAAAACTGGTTGGGCCATGTGCCTTAACACATCTTGTACACAAGTGTGACATTCTTGAGGGATTGAATAGTTTCATAAGCTTGGATCAGAAGGCATGGGGACAAGCACAAAGTAATGTTACTCAGATTAGAATAGGAGATATTCTCTGCCATCCATACTAAAAGGTTTGAAATTTATCATTTAGGTACTGAGGCACCAGTTCTCAAGCTCTGCTAATGTGCTTCATAGTTAAGTCTCCTCTAAAAACATCTAATGACTACTATGAGCACTTCTTAGTTGTAGCCACTTATAAGTAAATGTTCATCCCAGGCTTATAATGAAAAATGTATTAATTAAAGAGATTTATGAGTATTCAGTGGAAAAAAAAAGAGACAGAGGGTACCTTTCAGGTATAACTGAATTAAGGAACTTTATATGGAGCAGTTATTCTGGATTATAAGTGGATACTATCAAATCATATAGCTTTTTAAAAGCAGAGAGTCCTTCCCTGCTTAGGTGGAAGGGAGGTGTAATGCTAAAGAAGCAAAGAAAATCACACTGACCTTAAAAATAGAAGGAAGGGAAATAAAAGCAAAGGCATGGGAATGAGTTCTAAAAGAAAAGGTGAGGGAAGGGTTCTTACCCAGAAAGATCCAGAAATGATTACAACCCTTACAGAACCTTGATTTTTTTTCCCAGTAAAATCAGAGATTTTACTACAGAGATGTAAAATAATACATTTATGCTGCTTTCAGTCACCACAAGTATGGTAGTATGTTAGAGAAACAATTGAAAGCTAACACTAACAATCACATTCATATAAATGGAGAGGCACTTGATGTGAGTATATGACTTAGGTAATGGAGTTTGATTAAAAACATGTATGAGGACTTCTTCATTATCATTACAGAATAATGGCATGGAAGAATTATATTTGCAATGTTGCTCTAAAGTTTATTTTAACTACAAATAGATTTTGCAAAGAGTAATGATTGCAGATGTCTTTGTTTCTACACTTGTCTGTACTGTTTTCAGAACTAAATCAGTAGCTTAATGACAGCATGGTTCATCCACTTTAGTGGAGAAACAAGTAGCCGACAAGCGTTGGCAAAACAAGCGTTCTTATACATGCAGCTTTACTTACAAGCATTCATGTTCTCAAAATTTCAAGTCAGCAGTCCTACAAGTGATTAAAACTGAACTTTAGAGGAACATTATTTATGTAAAAAATAAACTATAGACATTTGATTCAAATTTATGGAAACAGTTACTTAAATAAGTATTAACTTTTGTTTATCTTTTCATAATATTAAAATGGTTAAATCTTAATTCATTGCTTTATCTCAAAGCAAACTTTTTACATGAATTTTTTCATAGTGTTCTCTTTAACATTTTTCCTTTTGATCTGAAAGTAATTGAATTTACTTGATATACATGTGTGTATATATATATATATATATATATATATATATATATATATTTGTATACATACAATACAATAATAAAAGTCATAATTAAACCTGGAAGAAATCATTTTTTTTATTTTTATTTTTATTTTTTTAGTTGTAGTCAGACACAATGTCTTTATTTTATTTATTTACTTTTATGTGGTACTGAGGATCAAACCCAATGCTTCACACATGAGTGTTCTCCCGCTAAGCCACAACCCCTGCCCTGGAAGAAATAATTTTTAAGCATACCATTTAACATTACAAGCAACACTACTAGTAACACTAATAGAAAAATAATGAACTACATATCATGTGCATGTGTTTCTATATTGCTGTAATATAAAAATAATAACAATCCATAATTATACTAAGACAAAAGAAAGCAAATAATTTAACAGGAGAGCAACAAAAAAAATCACAAAACATAGAATCCAAAGAAATATCTAGGAAATATTAAAATTACACTTTATAAAAAATAATGAAAAATTTTTACACAATATATCTGTTTCAGCAATAAGAATATATAGGTAAAATAAATTCATTTATTAAAGACATGATTTTAAATTAGACCAGTACTAACATCTATATATTTTTCTATATGAGTCATACAGTGTTTCTTCTATTTTGCAATATCTTTGACCTAACTTATATGTTACAATTGAAGTTTTTAAATCAGTTTTTAAATTTTATTGAAAAGCAAGAAATTGTGATTGTGGTTGCTTTCTAATATATTGTAACACTTGGAAAGATGAGAGCTCATACAAAAAAATCTGCTTTATTTTTCGAAAATGATAATTATCTGAAGTCTTCCTTCCAATTCTGAACTTATAGATAATATAAACTAATGGCAATTAGTTTTTCCTCATGGTGGGAGTCACTTTTCTATATCATGGGCACAAAAGACCACATGCATACATTGTTTCAAGTTTCTTTATTTAGAATAATTGGTGGCTACAGGAAGCTTTAAACCTGGGTCTTGATACAAACTCAATGAAATTTATAAAGGAATAGATTATGAGATTTTAAATTACCATAATAATGGTAGTTGTAACTTAAAAAGGCAATAAGGCAGTTTATTACCCATTACCGACTTCACAAGTTATAAATCCTCTAAACTGAAAGAATGAAAGCAGAATTGCATACAAAACTAACAGCAGAATTAACTTCCATTTGAAAAAATAATTTTGAGGATTCAGCTTCTCATGCTTCCTAAAAAGAGAACAATTTTAAATGCCTGACTATACTGAGGCATTTTGCAGGACACTTGTGCGTTGGCTACTGTTAGGCTACTGTGGTAAGCTGACCAATGGCACCCCAAAGATGTCCATACCATAGTCCCCAAAACCTGTTTAGTATTGCCTTGTGCAATAGGATTTTGTAGATGTTACAAAATTAATGATCTTGAGAGGAGGATGTTTTTTTGGCTGACTCTAGTGGGTCTAATGCAATCACGAGTTTTTATGAAGAAAGAATCAGGAGTCAAAGAAAATATAGTAGAAGTGAGAACAGAAGCAAGACATTGAATTGAGATGAGAGAAGCCAAGAAATATGACTGGTCAAAGGTGAAGAACACACATTTTCTCCTGAGTATCCAAAAGGAATGAATCAGTCCTATCAAACTTTGATTTTCACTCAGTGAGACTGACTAATTTTAAACTTCCCACTTCCAGAAACACAAGAAACTAAGTGTGTTGTTTAATTTATTAAGTTTGTGGTAGTTTGTTACAGCACCAAAAGGAAACTAATGCAGCTACTTTGGAGCTTATGAGAGCGAACATAACACAAGCACAGACATTAGGAGTTTCTTGAGGCATCATATCAAGTTCATTTAATGAAAGAATTCCTTTCCTAAACACCAGCAGTTGGGAGAATGCTTATAACAGGTAAGATTAATTGAGTTAGAACACTTTAATTACTTGGGTTGTTCTTTCATAAATAAATAACTGAAAACTGTGTTTTTCAATTACCTCTTTGAACGTATTACTATTAAGAATAAAGTAATGGGGTTGAGGATAGCATAAAGTGTGTGCTTAACATGAGTGAGGTCCTGGGTAAAATCTCAACCTCTTCCCCCTAGAAAACAGCACAAAAAGAAACAAAGAAGAATCCAACAGTGATAATGGAAAGATTATAATGATATACTCAAAGTTTTTAATCATTTATTACTTTTTGTGTCCTCCATAAATCCCTTTCCTTTTGGTATATATCTAAAATAGGAACTGACATCCAAATTACTTGCATTGAATCTTGAGAGATATCTACACTGGAATTGAAGAGGAAAAACATTAAGCACTGACAAGGAATTTTGGCAAATTAAAATCCTAATTTTAGAAGTTTTTATTTATTTTTACTGATATTTGTATTATTATCATATGCTCTATAGAGGAGGCTATCTAGTCATAAACTTTTGAAATCAAAATATAGAATATTTAGATTAAAATATTTTTGAAACATTTTCATTGTTATCTTTTTCACAGCATTTTAAAACTGACTTATATCAGCAAACACTTGGAAACTTTGATAGTCCCTGAAATCATACAGAGCAAAGATGTAGTGGAAAATCTTTCATACAGACCACAAACACTGGGAATTTCCATATTATTTTACTGCAATATAAGTGTATGTTTAAAAATTTTATATAGTACAAAAGATACTAAAGAAAAATCAGTCTCCTTCTTGACATCACTATTTGATTGACATCAATATTTACTTCCAAAAGGCAGGCACTGTATTCATGTCCTAAGTATCACCAGAGACATGGTGCTCACATAGGAGGTGCCCATGTGGCCCCTGGCTGTCCATTTGGAATACCTGCTGTGCTCACCCATCTGTGTGGCTTATTCATTTAAAATAATATGCAAGCCACTCTGTTATTAGTTTTTATAGGTTTTTTCATTCTTATTAATCAAAATACCATATTTCTAACTTGTAATATATTATCATTTATTTAATCAGTTGTATGTGTGTGTGTAAAATACAATTAGTCACAAAAACATTTTAAAAGAGATTTGAATAATATATGAAAAATGAGTATCACCACTAAAATGAGTCATTTAGTAAGGATAGCTACTAAGAAAGGGATAAAAAAAACCCTGCATACTATATGTTTGTTCAAGTTCATGTGTTTATTGAAGATTAAAATTGCAGATTTGAGTCATTTCTTTCCTTCAACTTCCATAGTAAATTACTGAGTATGGAACTGAACAATAAATATGTGGATGATTAATATATTCTTTCCCATATTGATATTGAACATTGATGTCTAGAACTCAGTTCCAATTGATTTTATCTTAATTTAAAATTATTCCTCATCTGTAAAATATGACTTCAAGAAGCAAGTCATAAAATAGATACTTCATCTCATTAATTTTCATTATTTCTTCTGTGGTGTTTTTAATAACTGCTTTTATGTCTTTCTGTGATAACATTTCTAACAATGGAAAAGCCTGATGCCAATTCTGATGTATAGCTGAAGTATTCTTCTAATATATTCCTCTGAATTACATATTCCAATCCCTGATTAATTTCTACATATTATTAAGTAAGCTATTACAGAATTTGAAGTTTCAAGTATAAAACCTATTTTTATTCCACTTTATTTCAATTCATTAGAAATACAGATGTAATGTTAAATTCCAATTAAATATTGAATGCATGTGAATACATGGTAGGATCAGAAAGAACTAGTGTCAAAGTTAGAATTTCCCCTTTACCAGTTGAAATAATATTTGGAAAATAGTTTGCACACTGATCCTCAGTTTCCCAATATGTAAAATTCAATTAATTATACCTATATGACAAAATTATGTAATAATAAAATAATAAAAGTTATGGAAAATTTTTGTATTCAGTTCAAAACAGATTGGGTCTTCTATCAGTCACAGTACTGGTCGAGTACTGATAACTCTTAGCACTGGTGACATAAGCCAAACAAATAAACCTACAGATTTATTATTAATAATGAAAACAGCATAGTATTGAAAGAGTGGTGGTTTAGGTTCTGCCTCTGTTTTGCACACTCCCCAACTGTGTGAAATTGCTAATTCTGAGCATTTGATTCTTCCTTATTACATGGAAAGATTATATTGACTTATCTCTGAAATTTTTTGTTTATTATTAAATTAACTGTTACAGATAATAACACATGGGTACCTATATTGAGTGTGATCATGAACTGAATATAAGGGTAAATCATAGGCCTTTCTTTTCTGAGTAGAATAAGAACATCTTAAGAGGTTTATAGTTTAAAAAGCTTACTCTCTGCCTTAGCATCTTTTTGGAAACCTCTGCACCAGGATTGCAGAGGAAGCATTGATATGCAGGCTGAAATGTAAAGTTAGGAAAATGAGGCAGAGATGAAAGCTAGCATGTGCACCATAGAGGCCAAAGAGTTAGAAATGAGGAAATTCAGAGGCCAGGACATTGGTACAAGTTGTTGGACTGTCCAGATTTGGCTTGGTGGATCCTGAACTTCCATCATCATTTCATCACTTAGACCAACATTGAGAGAAGACCTACCTTGCTCATTACAGTCCCTATTGGTCCTCTGCCCAGGATCTTTGTCATTCTGGTCTAGTTAGTTGCTCAATTTGTACAGCAAGTTATCTCTTTTGGTGTTTCAGATGAAGAGTTGAGAAAAAAAAATCAAAACTCAAGGTACCACAGTTGCTGATAGTGTTAATTGTCATGGGGGAAATCAGTGAATTCTTACTCAAAATTGCCATCAACCACCCTTGGAGAGTTGACATTGTAAAATATGTATCTGGAGCAATTATGTGGAACTTGGGAAATGACAATGTATATCATAATGATTTTGTATCAAAAGTGAAAAAAATAGAGAAAAAGAGAAAGAAGAAAGAAACAAAAAAGGAAGAAAGGAAAATAAAGTAAAAGAGAAGAAGGAGGGGAAAGAGAAAGGAAGGGAGGGAAAGAAAAATAATGAAGAAAGAGAGAGGGAGGGGGAAAAAGTTCATGATTTATCTTTGAGTTGTCAAAATAAAAAAGGTACAAGGTTTCTATGCAAATAATGCAGATTGTAGCCCCCAAGTAAGAAAATTACCTTCAAAAAATGAGTCAAGGAGACCTCAGCAAGTACATTGAGAAATTACCTCACAAAGCAGGCAGTGAGCCAGTGACACATAATTCAGTCTGATAAAAGAAAGGAGGTTGAAAAATAGCAGATTAACCATAGAATTGTAAAGGAAAAGAAAATCAGCCTTTTTTAAAATCTGGTATTTTTTTAATTTTGAGAAGGGTAAGATTAAAAATAATTCATTTTCTAAATCATCTATGTCTTAAGCTTAGTCATTCTGCCTACACAATGATTCCTGTGTATTGGAAAGGACCTGTATTTTAGACATTACTAATGCTTATCAACTAGACATTAGAAGCATTGTTTTATTTAATGCTCTTGACTATCTCCTCTCAACCCTAGTCTGCAAAGAGTTTTGTATTAGAGATTTTTCTACTTGTCTCATGTATCTGTTTTATCAGGCATCGAAACTGTCTCTTTTGAACAAAACTGACATGAAGTAATATAGTTTGGGTTAGCCAATATCATTTATACCTACATATAAACAGATTTTATTCTAATATATGTACATAAAGATGAGCATTGATAGGGTCTTCAATTCTCTTTAAATTGTTGAAAAAAATATGTATAGCAGTCTCAAAACTAATTTTAATTGCAAATTAAAGTCATGGATATATAAGAGTTCTGTTTGAATTAAATTTCATTGAATACAATAAAAAGAACCAAAATAAATATTTTTTGGTCTCTTTAAGTAATGATTCTATAGCTTGAATTAAATTATTTGTTCACTCTCTAAGACTTGGAAACAAAGACTAAAGGCATCTAGAGAAAAATCTTGGAAATGAGTAGGCAGGTAGCTATATCATATCTATGGGAAATGAAGATTATAGGCCTCTGAGAATCTCTCAGGTATCAAAAAAAGGAACTACGAAGCTTAATCTTGTTAATTAGCTTTTGGCAAACACAGCTACAAACATTCAAAAATCCTATCTCACTCTAGTTTATGAAGGTTTAATAAAATGTGCTGATAACTATAAAAATAAATAAATAAATAAATAAATAAAATAATTTTCTAAGTTTATGACTTCTCTTTCTCTACCCCACAGGAATAGAGATAGTAATAATTATCTCCAATTTCACTTAATTTGAAAATGTATTTTCTTGTCACTGTCTTCTGATTGACTATGAATATACCTGGCATATTCATTTTCATAAATATAACAGGTGAACTTTTGTCACTGTGTTTTTTGTGTATTTTTATGTCACTGTTTTCTTTGTCACTATTTTCCTTTTCTGAACATTGCAAATACCAGAGATGCTCATCTACTGAATTTGTATAAGGAACTTGACAGATTTTCATTCAGACCTAAACACAGATCAAAGCTAAAGATAAGAGAAGAATCTGAGGGCTATATAAAACTCAGGAAAGTGATATAGTAATAAATATTTATTGTGTAAATCTCAACTGAACCTGTCTTGGTCCATTCCAGCTGGTATAACAGAATATCTTAGATTTGGTGACTTATAAATAACAGAAATTTATTTATCTTTATTTAGCTCAAGAGACTGGGAAGAACAAGTTCAAGGTAAGAGCAGATTTGGCATCTGGTGAGGGCCATTTCCACGTTCTAATATGATGTTTTCTTGCTGAGACCTCACCCAGCAGAAGAGATAAGGGAGCTCTTCAGAGTCTTCTATAAGGGCTCTAATTCCATGCCCTTATAAAGTGTGTGTGTGTGTGTGTGTGTGTGTGTGTGAGAGAGAGAGAGAGAGAGAGAGAGAGAGAGAGAGAGACATAATTGAATCACATGCCAGAGGTCACAACTCCTAATACCATCACATTGAAGGTTAGAATTTCAATATAAGAATGGTAAGGTGATTCAAATATTCAGTCTATAGAAATACCCACCAAAAGTGTTTGCATGTAGAAAGTATTAAATAAACACTGTTGGATAGTGAAAGAAGGAATAATGAACATAATAAAAGTTAAAATTAAACAGGCTGACTTTGTACATTTTTATGTGTAAACTTTTATTGTTTTTGTTTACTATTTATTCCTTTTTCATACAGTGTTGCTAATTTTGATATTTGTCTGATTTGAAAATCTATTTGAGAGATGGCAGTTTTAGTAAAATGCAACAAAATCATGACACAAATCTCCATGACAAGAACATCATCTCTCCCATAATTGGAGTGGCTAAGAAGGACTTCTGCTTTCTAGTTAGAGGCCACAATGATGATCACCCATTTGCTGTTCCTGAGCCAGCTATTATTCTTAAATTGAGAAAATAGGTTGCTAAAATAACCCTAGCAGATACCAGCTTCTTCATCAAAGGCAGAGAAACTGATGTTATTGCCAAAGAGCCAGGACCAGTCTGAACAACACTGTCCCATGACATACCCAACAGTAAATCAGCTCATATTAGTTTATTCTTTAGAACCCACCAAGCCTCTAATGGAAACATTAGTCCTATGTATGTTGTTTGATGCTGATAGACACAGAGTTCAGAGAAAATACTTTATTTCAAAGGTCACTGACTCAACATTATTGTTTTGTCATCTTATGTCAGCAACTATGATTTGCATTTATAAACATCATAATCATAGGCCTATATTATTAATATGTCTCTGGAAAATAAAATTATAATACTATAGGCAGATACATCTTAATTTTCCATAATTCATTAGAATTTATTCAGTATTTACTAAGTACAAGAACCTGTGCAAGATAATGTAGGAAAAAGAAATAAAACTAATGGATCCTAACTTAAAAGAGCTTAAAATACTTTGAATAAAAATACATGCACATACATAGTACACACAAGAAAATAATACACACACACTCTAAAATTAGAACAATACTATTCTAGGTATGCAATTTTTGTTTACTCATCTTCAAATTAAAGCACTAAGTAGAATGTCTTCCAAAGCCTATGAATAAACACAACAGTGAATACTAAATAAACTGGTAAAGAAACTTTGAAAATCTATGGATGCTATTCTTTCGATATTTTACCAACCATTTAAATAATTAAATTTTGAGTACCATTGACAGATGATCTCATAATTTTGAAAAATGGATCATTCATACAATATATTTAAAAGCTTTTGAGATGTTATGATGTGTATTATAAGAAGCCATGCTTTAATGCTAATGTATACATTTTGGAAAAAAATCTACCAGTTATTGATTTATAAATTATGTCAACGAAAGTTACATATTTTAATTACTATATCTTTTACGATATCGGGTGTAACAACCTATTACCAGAGCGTGTTTCTGCCACCTTATTTTTTAAACAATTTGCAATTTGGGCTATCTTCCAAATCGATGTTGCTGCAAATTTCTCTTGATTTACATTGGTTTTCAAAGTCATTTGCTGCTTTATTTCTTAATAGCTTTACAAAAAAGCATTGAATAAGTATTTTTCCTTTTGTCTCTTTTCT
The DNA here is from genome assembly GCF_045843805.1 of Urocitellus parryii. NCBI lineage: Eukaryota > Metazoa > Chordata > Mammalia > Rodentia > Sciuridae > Urocitellus > Urocitellus parryii. Next base: position 89,487,952 of record NC_135532.1, read on the forward strand.
CTTCTGATTTCTCTCCTCCAATCACTTAGCTACTTCATTTTCTAATTGTATAGATACCACTTCTTCATTGGTACTATTTTTTTAATTTAATTTTCACCTCTTATAAAAATTTTCTTTGTACTTCAACTAGAGCCTCTTGAGATTTATCCTTTTCATCAGAATCCTCTTATTATTTGCTAAGGGTTGATTCTGCCATTTCTTTTTCCTCTCCCTTTCTCCTGCTAGGGGGAGAATAGTACTATATGTTTTTCTGGGCTGCCTTCTCTCTCCTGATCATATTGTGAAGAGCATCCAACATGCACTTGGGGGTGATATAAAAAGAGCTTGAACAAAATCAAAGTGATAGAGTGCCAGGGATCCCAGCAGCCTGCAGCAGGGCCCCGGAGATCCAGGCCAACTGATTCGCGTGGCCTGCCCTGCGGCTACAGAAGGCGTGGCGCCTCAGTGAAGCCATTAATTGGCAAGCAGGGAGGTTAGGGAAGGCCATTAGGTGGAATCCCACCAGCCAAGCCCACACGGACCCTTGGGCCGAGCACGGGATCTCAGAAGGGGAAGGAAGCGGTACAGTCCCATCCCCCACAGCGGACACTCCACCGAGGCAGTCAGCGGCCACCATCCGGGAAAGCTGAAGGATACACCGCCACTCTCCTTCAGAGTGCAACATCAAAACAGCGGACACTCTATCCAGGCAGTCAGCGGCCACCATCCGGGAAAGCTGAAGAATACACCACCACTCTCCAACAGCTTGCAACATCAAAACAGCCAGCAGCAGGACCCCGGAGATCCAGGCCAACTGATTCGTGTGGCCTGCCCCGCAGCTACAGAAGGCGTGGCGCCTCAGAGAAGCCATTAATTAGCAAGCAGGAAGGTTAGGGACTGCCATTAGGTGGAATCCCGCCAGCCAAGCCCACCGCCCACGCCCGGAACAGGCCCAGCGACCTGCCAGCATTGTAGTCACGACACCCCAATTGGAATAGGGACAGAGCACAGCCGCCTTCCACTCCCGGAACAGGCCCAGAGAGCCGCCAGCGTGGTAGACACGTCACCCCAATTGGAGTAGGGGCACAGCCGCCGCCCGCACCTGCAAGGGAGACTTTTCAAGTATACAAGAGCAACATAAATAAATAGGGGGTAAATTTCAAAACACAACAGTTGCACCAAGCAGAAAGAAACGCGAGCAGTATGAAAAGACAAGGAAAGAAAGGACCACAAGCAATGCAGGTCAACTCAACTTTAGAAGAGGTAATAGCTGCAACAGATGGAATATCAGATAAAGAGTTCAGGATATATATGCTTCAGATGATCTGGAGTCTCAAGGAAGACATGAGACAGCAAAATCAGACAATGAAAGATCACATTGACAAACAAATCCAGGAAGTAAAAGATCAATTTCACAGGGAGATAGAGGTAATAAAAAACAAACAAATTGAAATTCTAGAAATGCAGGAAACAATAAACCAAATTAAAAACTCAATTGAGAATACTACCAGCAGAGTAGATCACTTAGAAGAGAGAACATCAGACAATGAAGACAAAGTATTTCAACTGGAAAAGAACATAGACAGCTCAGCAAGTCTGCTAAGAAACCATGAGCAGAACATCCAAGAATTATGGGACAATATCAAAAGACCAAATTTAAGAGTCATTGGGATACAGGAAGGCACAGAGCTCCATTCCAAAGGAATAAACAGTCTATTCAGTGAAATAATACGAGAAAACTTCCCAGAATTGAAGATTGAGACAGAATCCCAAATCCTAGAAGCCTACAGGACGCCGAATGTGCAAAATCATAAGAGATCCACACCTAGACACATTATAATGAAGATGTCCAACATACAGAATAAGGAGAGAATTTCAAAAGCTGCAAGAGAAAGAAAGCAGATTACATTTAGGGGTAAACCAATCAGGATAACAGCTGATCTCTCAACACAGACTCTGAAAGCTAGAAGATCCTGGAATAACATATTTCAAACACTGAAAGACAATGGGCTCCAACCAAGAATCGTGTATCCGGCGAAATTAAGCTTCAGGTTAGAAGATGAAATTAAAACCTTCCACAATAAACAAAAGTTAAAAGAATTCGCAGCTAGAAAACCATCTGTTCAAAAAATCCTTGGCAAAACATTACAGGAAGAGGAAATGGAAAACAACATTGAAAACCAACAATGGGAGGTAGGACAGTAAAGGGGGGAAAGTAGTCAAAGAGGATAACAAATCAGGTTTAGTAACATCAATAAACAAATATGGATAGAAGAACAAACCATATCTCAATAATAACCCTAAATGTTAATGGCTTAAACTCACCAATTAAGAGACACAGGCTAGTAGAATGGATCAAAAAACAAGACTCAACAATATGCTGTCTACAGGAGACGCATTTGATAGGAAAAGATATACATAGACTGAAGGTGAAAGGTTGGGAAAAATCATATCACTCATATGGACCGCGGAAACAAGCAGGAGTGTCCATACTCATATCTAATAAAATAGATTTCAAGCCAAAGCTAATCAAAAGGGATATAGAAGGACACTTCATACTGCTCAAGGGAACCATACACCAACAAGACATAACAATCATAAATATATATGCCCCAAATAATGGTGCAGCTGTATTCATCAAGCAAACTCTTCTCAAGTTCAAGAGTCTAATAGACCAACATACAATAATCATGGGAGACTGCAACACACCTCTCTCACCACTGGACAGATCTTCCAAACAAAAGTTAAATAAGGAAACTATAGAACTCAATAACACAATTAACAACCTAGACTTAATTGACATATATAGACTATACCACCCAACATCAAGTAGCTACACTTTTTTCTCAGCAGCACATGGAACCTTCTCAAAAATAGACCATATACTATGTCACAGGGCAACTCTTAGACAATACAAAGGGGTAGAGATAATACCATGCATCTTATCTGATCATAATGGAATGAAACTGAAAATGAATGATAAAAGAAGAAAGGAAAAAGCAAGCATCACCTGGAGAATGAACAATAGGTTGCTGAGTGATCAATGGGTTTTAGAAGACATCAAGGAGGAAATTAAAAAATTCCTAGAGTTAAATGAAAACACAGACACAACATATCAGAATCTATGGGACACATTGAAAGCAGTTCTAAGAGGAAAATTCATTGCTTGGAGTTCATTCCTCAAAAAAAGAAAAAACCAACAAATAAATGATCTCATACTTCATCTCAAAATCCTAGAAAAAGAAGAGCAAAACAACAGCAAAAGAAGTAGAAGGCAAGAAATAATTAAAATCAGAGCTGAAATTAATGAAATTGAAACAAAAGAAACAATTGAAAAAATTGACAAAACTAAAAGCTGGTTCTTTGAAAAAATAAATAAAATTGACAGACCCTTAGCCATGCTAACGAAGAGAAGAAGAGAGAGAACCCAAATTACTAGCATACGGGATGAAAAAGGCAATATCACAACAGACACTTCAGAAATACAGAAGATAATCAGAAATTACTTTGAATCCTTATACTCCAATAAAATAGAAGATAGTGAAGGCATAGATAAATTCCTTGAGTCCTATGATCTGCCCAGATTGAGCCAGGAGGATATAGACAACCTAAACAGACCAATAACAATAGAGGAAATAGAAGAAACCATCAAAAGACTACCAACTAAGAAAAGCCCAGGACCGGATGGGTATACAGCAGAGTTTTACAAAACCTTTAAAGAGGAACTAACACCAATACTTTTCAAGCTATTTCAGGAAATAGAAAAAGAGGGAGAACTTCCAAATTCATTCTACGAGGCCAACATCACCCTGATTCCGAAACCAGACAAAGACACATCAAAGAAGGAAAACTACAGACCAATATCTCTAATGAACCTTGACGCAAAAATCCTCAATAAAATTCTGGCGAATCGGATTCAAATACATATCAAAAAAATTATACATCATGATCAAGTAGGATTCATCCCTGGGATGCAAGGCTGGTTCAATATACGGAAATCAATAAATGTTATTCACCACATCAATAGACTTAAAAATAAGAACCATATGATCATCTCGATAGATGCAGAAAAAGCATTCAACAAAGTACAGCATCCCTTTATGTTCAAAACGCTAGAAAAATTAGGGATAACAGGATCATACCTCAACATTGTAAAAGCAATCTATGATAAGCCACAGGCCAGCATCATTCTGAATGGAGAAAAATTGAAGGCATTCCCTCTAAGATCTGGTACAAGACAGGGATGCCCTCTCTCACCACTTCTGTTCAACATAGTCCTCGAAACACTGGCCAGAGCAATTAGACAGTCAAAAGAAATTAAAGGCATAAAAATAGGAAAAGAAGAACTTAAATTATCACTATTTGCAGATGATATGATTCTATACCTAGCAGACCCAAAAGGGTCTACAAAGAAGCGATTAGAGCTAATTAATGAATTCAGCAAAGTGGCAGGATATAAGATCAACACGCATAAATCAAAGGCATTCCTGTATATCAGCGACAAATCCTCTGAAACGGAAATGAGGACAACTACTCCATTCACAATATCCCCCCAAAAAATAAAATACTTGGGAATCAACCTAACAAAAGAGGTGAAAGATTTATACAATGAAAATTACAGAACCCTAAAGAAAGACATAGAAGAAGACCTTAGAAGATGGAAAAACATACCCTGCTCATGGATAGGCAGAACTAACATCATCAAAATGGCGATATTACCAAAAGTTCTCTATAAGTTCAATGCAATGCCAATCAAAATCCCAACAGCATATCTTGTAGAAATAGATAAAAGAATCATGAAATTCATATGGAATAATAAAAGACCCAGAATAGCAAAAACAATACTAAGCAGGAAGTGTGAATCAGGTGGTATAGCGATACCAGACTTCAAACTATACTACAGAGCAATAGTAACAAAAACAGCATGGTACTGGTACCAAAACAGGCGGGTGGACCAATGGTACAGAATAGAGGACACAGTAACCAATCCACAAAACTACAACTATCTTATTTTTGATAAAGGGGCTAAAAGCATGCAATGGAGGAAGGATAGCATCTTCAACAAATGGTGCTGGGAAAACTGGAAATCCATTTGCACCAAAATGAATCTGAATCCCTATCTCTCGCCGTGCTCAAAAGTTAACTCAAAATGGATCAAGGAGCTTGATATTAAATCAGAGACACAGCATCTGATAGAAGAAAAAGTTGGTTATGATCTACACGCTGTGGGATCGGGCTCCAAATTCCTCAATAGGACACCCATAGCGCTAGAGTTAACAAATAGAATCAACAAATGGGACTTACTCAAACTAAAAAGTTTTTTCTCAGCAAAAGAAACAATAAGAGAGATAAATAGGGAGCCTACATCCTGGGAACAAATCTTTACTCCACACACTTCAGATAGAGCCCTAATAACCAGAATATACAAAGAACTCAAAAAATTAGACAATAAGATAACAAATAACCCAATCAATAAATGGGCCAAGGACCTGAACAGACACTTCTCAGAGGAGGACATACAATCAATCAACAAGTACATGAAAAAATGCTCACCATCGCTAGCAGTCAGAGAAATGCAAATCAAAACTACCCTAAGATACCATCTCACTCCAGTAAGACTGGCAGCCATTAGGAAGTCAAACAACAATAAGTGCTGGAGAGGATGCGGGGAAAAGGGCACTCTTGTTCATTGCTGGTGGGACTGCAAATTGGTGCAGCCAATTTGGAAAGCAGTATGGAGATTTCTCGGAAAGCTGGGAATGGAACCACCATTTGACCCAGCTATTCCCCTTCTCGGTCTATTCCCTAAAGCCCTAACAAGAGCATGCTACAGGGACACTGCTACATCGATGTTCATAGCAGCTCAATTCACGATAGCAAGACTGTGGAACCAGCCTAGATGCCCTTCAATAGATGAATGGATAAAAAAAATGTGGCATTTATACACTATGGAGTATTACTCTGCATTAAAAAATGACAAAATTATAGAATTTGGAGGGAAATGGATGGCATTAGAGCAGATTATGCTAAGTGAAGCTAGTCAATCTTTAAAAAACAAATACCAAACGACTCCTTTGATATAAGGGGTGTAAACAAGGACAGGGTAGGGACGAAGAGCTTGAGAAGAATATTTACAGTAAACAGGGATGAGAGGTGGGAGGGAAAGGGAGTGAGAAGGGAAATTGCATGGAAATGGAAGGCGATCCTCAGGGTTATACAAAATGTCATATAAGAGGTAAGGAGGGGTAAGTCAAGAGAATACAAATGGAAGACATGATTTACAGTAGAAGGGGTAGAGAGAGAAAAGGGGAGGGGAGGGGAGGGGAGGGGAGGGGGGATAGTAGACAATAGGACAGACAGCAGAATACATCAGACACTAGAAAGGCAATATGTCAATCAATGGAAGGGTAACTGATGTGATACAGCAATTTGTATACGGGGTAAAAGCGGGAGTTCATAATCCACTTGAATCAAACCGTGTAATATGATGTAATAAGAACTATGTAATGTTATGAACGACCAATAAAAAAAAAAATTCCACTTGGCTCATCAAATTTCGTTCTTCTAGGTTAAACCGTTCCTTTGCAGGAACCGGTTTCATGTTTAGGTTTCACTGTGTTTCTCCTATATGGATACATGTAGTTGGAACTCTAAATCAAACACGGTTTGTGCTAGCTCTTTGAAACTTGGCACAATAATGTCATTCCAAGTTCTATCGCTATGGTTTGTGTCCTATTGAAGTAGCAATAAGCAGAGAAAGACGAGAATCACTTTCATTGAAAGGGGTTGCCAAGCTTCCAAAAAATTACGAGTTTCCTGAAATCTCAGCAAACATTTTTTCACCCAATCTTGATGATATTTGCAGGTAATTATTAGTACACCAATCGCACTTGGCTCAACAAATTTCGTTCTTCTAGGTTAAACCGTTCCTTTGCAGGAACCGGTTTCATGTTTAGGTTTCACTCTGTTTTCTCCTACATGGATACATGTAGTTGGAACTTTAAATCAAACACGGTTTGTGCTAGCTCTTTGAAACTTGGCACAATAATGTAGTTCCAAGTTCTATCACTATGGTTTGTGTCCTATTGAAGTAGCCCCATGCAGAGACTGACGAGAATCACTTTCATTGAAAGGGGTTGCCAAGCTTCCAAAAACTACGAGTTTCCTGAAATCTCAGCAAACATTTTTTCACCCAATCTTGATGATACTTCCATTTAATGATCACTACTTCAATCCCACTTGGCTTAAAAATTTCGTTCTTTTAGGTTAAACCGTTCCTTTGCAGGAACCGTTTTCAGGTTGATGTTTCACACTGTTTTCTCCTATATGGATACATGTAGTTGGAACTCTAAATGAAACTCGGTTTGTGCTAGCTCTTTGAAACTTGGCACAATAATGTAGTTCCAAGTTCTATCGCTATGGTTTGTGTCTACTGAAGTAGCCCCAAGCAGAGACTGATGAGAATCACTTTCATTGAAAGCAGTTGCCAAGCTTCCAAAAAACTACGAGTTTCCTGAAATCTCAGCAAACGTTTTTTCACCCAATCTTGATGATACTTCCATTTAATGATCAGTACACCAATCCCACTTCGCTACCAAATTTCATTCTTCTAGGTGAAACCGTTCCTTTGCAGTATCCATTTTCATGTTTAGGTTTCACTCTGTTTTCTCCTATATAGATACATGTATTTGGAACTCTAAATCAAACACGATTTGTGCTAGCTCTTTGAAACTTTGCACAACAATGCAGTTCCAAGTCCTATCGCTATGGTTTGTGTCCTATTGAAGTAGCCCCAGCAGAGAATGACGAGAATCACGTTCATTGAAAGGGGTTCCCAAGCTTCCAAAAAACTACGAGTTTCCTGAAATCTCAGCAAACATTTTTTCACCCAATCGTGATGATACTTGCAGGTAATGATCAGTACACCAATCCCACTAGGCTAACCAAATTTCGTTCTTCTAGGATAAACCGTTCCTTTGCCTTAATCGTTTTCATGTTTATGTTTCACTCTGTTTCTCCTGAATGGATACATGTAGTTGGAACTCTAAATCAAACACGGTTTGTGCTAGCTCTTTGAAACTTGGCACAATTCTGTAGTTCCAAGTTCTATCGCTATGATTTGTGTCCTATTGAAGTAGCCCCAAGCAGAGACTGACGAGAATCACGTACATTGAAAGGGGTTGCCCAGCTTCCAAAAATCTATGAGTTTCCTGAAATCTCAGCAAACATTTTTTCACCCAATCTTGATGATAGTTGCAGGTAATGATCAGTGCACCAATCCCACTTGGCTCACCAAATTTCGTTCTTCTAGGTTAAACCGTTCGTTTGCAGTAACCGTTTTCATGTTTAGGTTTCACTCTGTTTTCTCCTATATGGATACATGTAGTTGGAACTCTAAATCAAACACGGTTTGTGCTAGCTCTTTGAAACTTGGCACAATAATGTAGTTCCAAGTTCTATCGCTATGGTTTGTGTCCTATTGAAGTAGCCCCAAGAAGAGACTGACGAGAATCACTTTCATTGAAAGGGGTTGCCAAGCTTCCAAAAAACTACGAGTTTCCTGAAATCTCAGCAAACATTTTTTCACCCAATCTTGATGACACTAGCAGGTAATGATCAGTGCACTAATCCCACTTTGCTCACCAAACTTCGTTCTTCTAGGTTAAACCGTTCCTTTGCAGTAACCGTTTTCATGTTTAGGTTTAACTCTGTTTTCTCCTATATGGATACATGTAGTTGGAACTCTAAATCAAACACGGTTTTTGCTAGCTCTTTGAAACTTGGCACAACAATGTAGTTCCAAGTTCTATCGCTATGGTCTGTGTCCTATTGAAGTAGCCCCAAGCAGAGACTGACGAGAATCACTTTCATTGAAAGGGGTTGCCAAGATTCCAAAAACTACGAGTTTCCTGAAATCTCAGCAAACATTTTTTCACCAATCTTGATGATACTTCCATTTAATGATCAGTACACCAATCCCACTTGGCTCACCAAATTTCGTTCTTCTAGGTTAAACCGTTCTTTTGCGGTAACCGTTTTCATGTTTACGTTACACTCTGTTTCTCCTATATGGATACATGTAGTTGGAACTCTAAATCAAACACGGTTTGTGCTACCTCTTTGAAAATTGGCACAATAATTTAGTTCCAATTTCTATCGCTATGGTTAGTGTCCTATTGAAGTAGCCCCAAGCAGAGACTGCCGAGAATCACTTTCATTGAAAGGGGTTGTCTAGCTTCCACAAAACTACGAGTTTCCTGAAATCTCAGCAAACATTTTTTCACCCAATCTTGATGATTCTTGCAGGTAATGATCAGTACAACAATCCCACTTGGCTCAAAAAATTTCGTTCTTCTAAGTTAAACCGTTCTTTTGCGGTACACATTTTCATGTTTACGTTTCACTCTGTTTCTCCTATATAGATACATGTAGTTGGAACTCTAAATCAAACACGGTTTATGCTAGCTCTTTGAAATTTGGCACAATAATGTAGTTCCAAGTTCTATCGCTATGGTTTGTGTCCTATTGAAGTAGCCCCAAGAAGAGACTGACGAGAATCACTTTCATTGAAAGGGGTTGCCAAATTCCAAAAAACTACGAGTTTCCTGAAATCTCAGCAAACATATTTTCACCCAATCTTGATGACACTAGCAGGTAATGATCAGTGCACTAATCCCACTTTGCTCACCAAACTTCGTTCTTCTAGGTTAAACCGTTCCTTTGCAGTAACCGTTTTCATGTTTAGGTTTCACTCTGTTTTCTCCTATATGGATACATGTAGTTGGAACTCTAAATCAAACACGGTTTTTGCTAGCTCTTTGAAACTTGGCACAACAATGTAGTTCCAAGTTCTATCGGTATGGTCTGTGTCCTATTGAAGTAGCCCCAAGCAGAGACTGACGAGAATCACTTTCATTGAAAGGGGTTACCAAGATTCCAAAAACTACGAGTTTCCTGAAATCTCAGCAAACATTTTTTCACCAATCTTGATGATACTTCCATTTAATGATCAGTACACCAATTCCACTTGGCTCACCAAATTTCGTTTTTCTAGGTTAAACCGTTCTTTTGCGGTAACCGTTTTCATGTTTACGTTACACTCTGTTTCTCCTATATGGATACATGTAGTTGGAACTCTAAATCAAACACGGTTTGTGCTACCTCTTTGAAAATTGGCACAATAATGTAGTTCCAATTTCTATCGCTATGGTTAGTGTCCTATTGAAGTAGCCCCAAGCAGAGACTGGCGAGAATCACTTTCATTGAAAGGGGTTGTCTAGCTTCCACAAAACTACGAGTTTCCTGAAATATCAGCAAACATTTTTTCACCCAATCTTGATGATACTTGCAGGTAATGATCAGTACACCAATCCCACTTGGCTCAAAAAATTTCGTTCTTCTAAGTTAAACCGTTCTTTTGCGGTAACCGTTTTCATGTTTACGTTTCACTCTGTTTCTCCTATATAGATACATGTAGTTGGAACTCTAAATCAAACACGGTTTATGCTAGCTCTTTGAAATTTGGCACAATAATGTAGGTCCAAGTTCTATCGCTATGGTTTGTGTCCTATTGAAGTAGCCCCAAGCAGAGACTGACGAGAATCACTTTCATTGAAAGTGCCTGCCAATCTTCCAAAAACTATGAGTTTCCTGAAATCCCAGCAAACATTTTTTCACCCAATCTTGATGATACTTCCATTTAATGATCAGTACACCAATCCCACTTGGCTCAACAAATTGTTCTTCTAGGTTAAACCGTTCCTTTGCAGTAACCCTTTTCATGTTTAGGTATAACTCTGTTTTCTCCTATATGGATACATGTAGTTGGAACTCTAAATCAAACACGGTTTGTGCTAGCTCTTTGAAGCTTGGCAGAATGATGTAGTTCCACGTTCTATCGCTATGGTTTGTGTCCTATTGAAGTAGCCCCAAGCAGAGACTGACGAGAATCACTTTCATTGAAAGGGGTTGTCAAGCTTCCAAAAAACTACGAATTTCCTGAAATCTCAGCAAACATTTTTTCACCCAATCTTGATGATACTTGCAGGTAATGATCAGTACACCAATCCCACTTGGCTCACCGAATTTCGTTCTTCTAGGTTAAACCATTCCTTTCCAGGAACCGGTTTCATGTTTAGGTTTCACTCTGTTTTCTCCTATATGGATACATGTAGTTGGAAAACTAATTCAAAAACGGTTTTTGCTAGCTCTTTGAAACTTGGCACAATAATGTAGTTCCAAGTTCTATCGCTATGGTTTTTGTCCTATTGAAGTAGCTCCAAGCAGAGACTGATGAGAATCACTTTCATTGAAAGGGGTTGCCAAGATTCCTAAAACTACGAGTTTCCTGAAATCTCAGCAAAGATTTTTTCACCCAATCTTGATGATACTTGCAGGTAATGATCAGTACACCAATCCCACTTGGCTCACCAAATTTCGTTCTACTAGGTTAAACCGTTCCTTTGCAGTTATCGTTTTCATGTTTAGGTTTCACTCTGTTTTCTCCTATATGGATACATGTAGTTGGAACTCTAAATCAAACACGGTGTGTGCTAGCTCTTTGAAACTAGGCAAAATAATGTAGTTCCAAGTTCTATCGCTATGGTTTGGTTCCTATTGAAGTATCCCCAAGCAGAGACTGACGAGAATCACGTTCATTGAAAGTGGTTGCCAAGATTCCAAAAACTACGAGTTTCCTGAAATCTCAGCAAACATTTTTTCACCCAAACTTGATGATACTTCCATTTAATGATCAGTACACCAATCCCACTTGGCTCACCAAATTTCGTTCTTCTTGGTTAAACCGTTCATTTGCAGGAACCGGTTTCATGTTTAGGTTTCACTCTGTTTACTCCTATGTGGATACATGTAGTTGGAACTCTAAATCAAACACGGTTTGTGCTAGCTCTTTGAAACTTGACACAATAATGTAGTTCAAAGTTCTATCGCTATGGTTTGTTTCCTATTGAAGTAGCCTCAAGGAGAGACTGACCAGAATCACGTTCATTGAAAGGGGTTGCCAAGCTTCCAAAAAACTACGAGTTTCCTAAATCTCAGCAAAGATTTTTTCACCCAATCTTGATGATACTTGCAGGTAATGATCAGTACACCAATCCCCCTTGGCCACCAAATTTCGTTCTTCTAGGTTAAACTGTTCCTTTGCAGGAACCGGTTTCATTTTTAGGTTTCACTCTGTTTTCTCCTATATGGATACATGTATTTGGAACTCTACATCAAACACGGTTTGTGCTAGCTCTTTGAATCCTGGCAAAATAATGTAATTCCAAATTCTATCACTGTGGTTTGTGTCCTATTGAAGTAGCCCCAAGCAGAGACTGACGAGAATCACTTTCATTGAAAGGGGTTGTGAAGCTTCCTAAAACTACGAGTTTGCTGAAAGCTCAGCAAATATTTTTTCACCCAAACTTGATGATACTTCCATTTAATGATCAGTACACCAATCCCACTTGGCAAACCAAATTTCGTTCTTCTAGGTTAAACTGTTCCTTTGCAGGAACCGGTTTCATGTTTAGGTTTCACTCTGTTTTCTCCTATATGGATACATGTAGTTGGAACTCTAATTCAAACACGGTTTGTGCTAGCTCTTTGAAGCTTGGCAGAATGATGTAGTTCCACGTTCTATCGCTATGGTTTGTGTCCTATTGAAGTACCCCAAACAGAGACTGACGAGAATCACCTTCATTGAAAAGGATTGTCAAGCTTCCAAAAAACTACGAGTTTCCTGAAATCTCAGCAAACATTTTTTCACCCAATCTTGATGATACTTCCATTTAATGATCAGTACACCACTCCCACTTGGCTCACCAATTTTCGTTCTTCTAGGTTAAACCGTTCCTTTGCAGGAACCGGTTTCATGTTTAGGTTTCACTCTGTTTTCTCCTATATGGATACATGTAGTTGGAACTCTAAATCAAACACGGTTTGTGCTAGCTCTTTGAAACTTGGCACAGTAATGTAGTTCCAAGTTCTATCGCTATGGTTTGTGTCCTATTGAAGTAGCCTCAAGGAGAGACTGACGAGCATCACTTTCATTGAAAGAGGTTGCCAAGCTTCCAAAAAACTACGAGTTTCGTAAATCTCAGCAAAGATTTTTTCACCCAATCTTGATGATACTTGCAGGTAATGATCAGTACACCAATCGCACTTGGCTCACCAAATTTCGTTCTTTTGGGTTAAACCGTTCCTTTGCAGTAACCGTTTTCATGTTTAGGTTTCACTCTGTTTCTCCTCTATGGATACATGTATTTGGAACTCTAAATCAAACACGGTTTCTGCTAGCTCTTTGAAACTTGGCACAATAATGTAGTTCCAAGTTCTATCGCTATGGTTTGTGTCCTATTGAAGTAGCCCCAAGCAGAGACTGACGAGAATCACTTTCATTGAAAGGGGTTGCCAAGCTCCCAAAAACAACGAGTTTCCTGAAATCTCAGCAAACATTTTTTCACCCAAACTTGATGATACTTCCATTATTGATCAGTACACCAATCCCACTTGGCTCACCAAATTTCCTTCTTCTAGGTTAAACCGTTCCTTTGCAGGAACCGTTTTCATCTTTAGGTTTCACTCTGTTTTCTCCCATATGGATACATGTATTTGGAACTCTAAATCAAACACGGTTTGTGCTAGCTCTTTGAAACTTGGCACAATAATGTAGTTCCAAGTTCTATCGCTATGGTTTGTGTCCTATTGAAGTAGCCCCAAGCAGAGACTGACGAGAATCACTTTCATTGAAAGGGGTTGCCAAGCTCCCAAAAACTACGAGTTTCCTGAAATCTCAGCAAACATTTTTTCACCCAAACTTGATGATACTTCCATTATTGATCAGTACACCAATCCCACTTGGCTCACCAAATTTCCTTCTTCTAGGTTAAACCGTTCCTTTACAGTTATCGTTTTCATGTTTAGGTTTCACTCTGTTTTCTCCTATATGGATACATGTAGTTGGAACTCTAAATCAAACACGGTGTGTGCTAGCTCTTTGAAACTAGGCAAAATAATGTAGTTCCAAGTTCTATCGCTATGGTTTGGTTCCTATTGAAGTATCCCCAAGCAGAGACTGAAGAGAATCACGTTCATTGAAAGTGGTTGCCAAGATTCCAATAACTACGAGTTTCCTGAAATCTCAGCAAACATTTTTTCACTCAAACTTGATGATACTTCCATTTAATGATCAGTACACCAATCCCACTTGGCTCACCAAATTTCGTTCTTCTAGGTTAAACCGTTCATTTGCAGGAACCGGTTTCATATTTAGGTTTCACTCTGTTTACTCCTATGTGGATACATGTAGTTGGAACTCTAAATCTAACACGGTTTGTGCTAGCTCTTTGAAACTTGACACAATAATGTAGTTCCAAGTTCTATCGCTATGGTTTGGTTCCTATTGAAGTATCCCCAAGCAGAGACTGAAGAGAGTCACGTTCATTAAAAGTGGTTGCCAAGATTCCAAAAACTACGAGTTTCCTGAAACCTCAGCAAACATTTTTTCACGCAAACTTGATGATACTTCCAGGTAACGATCAGTACACCAATCCCACTTGGCTCACCAAATTTCGTTCTTTTAGGTTAAACCGTTCCTTTGCGGTAACCGTTTTCATGTTTACGTTTCACTCTGTTTCTCCATTATGGATACATATAGTTGGAACTCTAAATCAAACACGGTTTGTACTAGCTCTTTGAAACTTGGCACAATAATGTAGTTCCAAGTTCTATCGCTATGGTTTGTGTCCTATTGAAGTAGCCCCAAGCAGAGACTGACGAGAATCTATTTCATTGATAGGGGTTGCCAAGTTCCCAAAAACTACGAGTTTCCTGAAATCTCAGCAAACATTTTTCACCCAAAGTTGATGATACTTCCATTTAATCATCAGTACACCAATCCCACTTGGCTCACCAAATTTCGTTCTTCTAGTTTACACCGTTCCTTTGTAGTAACCATTTTAATGTTTAGGTTTCACTCTGTTTTCTCCTATATGGATACATGTAGTTGGAACTTTAAATCAAACAAGGTTTGTGCTAGCTCTTTGAAACTTGTCACAATAATGTAGTTCCAAGTTCTATCGCTATGGTTTGTGTCCTATTGAAGTAGCCCCAAGCAGAGACTGACGAGAATTACTTTCATTGAAAGGGGTTGCCAAGCTTCCAAAAAACTACGAGTTTCCTAAATCTCAGCAAAGATTTTTTCACCCAATCTTCATGAGACTTGCAGGTAATGATCAGTACACCAATCCCCCTTGGCCACCAAATTTCGTTCTTCTAGGTTAAACTGTTCCTTTGCAGGAACCGGTTTCATGTTTAGGTTTCACTCTGTTTTCTCCTATATGGATACATGTATTTGGAACTCTAAATCAAACACGGTTTGTGCTAGCTCTTTGAATCCTGGCAAAATAATGTAGTTCCAAATTCTATCACTGTGGTTTGTGTCCTATTGAAGTAGCCCCAAGCAGAGACTGACGAGAATCACTTTCATTGAAAGGGGTTGCCAAGCTTCCTAAAACTACGAGTTTGCTGAAATCTCAGCAAATAATTTTTCACCCAAACTTGATGATACTTCCATTTAATGATCAGTACACCAATCCCACTTGGCTCACCAAATTTCGTTCTTCTAGGTTAAACTGTTCCTTTGCAGGAACCGGTTTCATGTTTAGGTTTCACCCTGTTTTCTCCTATATGGATACATGTAGTTGGAACTCTAAATCAAACACGGTTTGTGCTAGCTCTTTGAAGCTTGGCAGAATGATGTAGTTCCACGTTCTATCGCTATGGTTTGTGTCCTATTGAAGTAGCCCCAAACAGAGACTGACGAGAATCACCTTCATTGAAAAGGATTGTCAAGCTTCCAAAAAACTACGAGTTTCCTGAAATCTCAGCAAACATTTTTTCACCCAATCTTGATGATACTTCCATTTAATGATCAGTACACCACTCCCACTTGGCTCACCAATTTTCGTTCTTCTAGGTTAAACCGTTCCTTTGCAGGAACCGGTTTCATGTTTAGGTTTCACTCTGTTTTCTCCTATATGGATACATGTAGTTGGAACTCTAAATCAAACACGGTTTGTGCTAGCTCTTTGAAACTTGGCACAGTAATGTAGTTCCAAGTTCTATCGCTATGGTTTGTGTCCTATTGAAGTAGCCTCAAGGAGAGACTGACGAGCATCACTTTCATTGAAAGAGGTTGCCAAGCTTCCAAAAAACTACGAGTTTCGTAAATCTCAGCAACGATTTTTTCACCCAATCTTGATGATACTTGCAGGTAATGATTAGTACACCAATCGCACTTGGCTCACCAAATTTCGTTCTTTTAGGTTAAACCGTTCCTTTGCAGTAACCGTTTTCATGTTTAGGTTTCACTCTGTTTCTCCTCTATGGATACATGTAGTTGGAACTCTAAATCAAACACGGTTTCTGCTAGCTCTTTGAAACTTGGCACAATAATGTAGTTCCAAGTTCTATCGCTATGGTTTGTGTCCTATTGAAGTAGCCCCAAGCAGAGACTGACGAGAATCACTTTCATTGAAAGGGGTTGCCAAGCTCCCAAAAACTACGAGTTTCCTGAAATCTCAGCAAACATTTTTTCACCCAAACTTGATGATACTTCCATTATTGATCAGTACACCAATCCCACTTGGCTCACCAAATTTCCTTCTTCTAGGTTAAACCGTTCCTTTGCAGGAACCGTTTTCATCTTTAGGTTTCACTCTGTTTTCTCCTACATGGATACATGTAGTTGGAACTCTAAATCAAACACGGTTTGTGCTAGCTCTTTGAAACTTGGCACAATAATGTAGTTCCAAGTTCTTTCGCTATGGTTTGTGTCCAATTGAAGTAGCCTCAAGAAGAGACTGACGAGAATCACTTTCATTGAAAGGGGTTGTGAAGCTTCCAAAAAACTACAAGTTTCCTTAAATCTCAGCAAAAATTTTTTCACCCAATCTTGATGATACTTGTAGGTAATGATCAGTACACCAATCCCACTTGGCTCACCAAATTTCGTTCTTCTAGGTTAAACCGTTCCGTTGCAGGAACCGGTTTCATGTTTAGGTTTCACTGTGTTTTCTCCTATATGGATACATGTAGTTGGAACTCTAAATCAAACACGGTATGTGCTAGCTCTTTGAAACTTGGCACAATAATGTAGTTCCAAGTTCTATCGCTATGGTTTGTGTCCTATTGAATTAGCCCCAAGCGGAGACTGACGAGAATCACTTTCATTGAAACGGGTTGCCAAACTCCCAAAAACTACGAGTTTCCTGAAATCTCAACAAACAATTTTTCACTCAAACTTGATGATACTTCCATTTAATGATCAGTACACCAATCCCACTTGGCTCACCAAATTTCGTTCTTCTAGGTTAAACCGTTCATTTGCAGGAACCGGTTTCATGTTTACGTTTCACTCTGTTTCTCCATTATGGATACATGTAGTTGGAACTCTAAATCAAACACGGTTTGTGCTAGCTCTTTGAAACTTGGCACAATAATGTAGTTCCAAGTTCTATCGCTATGGTTTGTGTCCTATTGAAGTAGCCCCAAGCAGAGACTGACGAGAATCTATTTCATTGATAGGGGTTGCCAAGTTCCCCAAAACTACGAGTTTCCTGAAATCTCAGCAAACATTTTTTCACCCAAAGTTGATGATACTTCCATTTAATGATCAGTACACCAATCCCACTTGGCTCACCAAATTTCGTTCTTCTAGTTTACACCGTTCCTTTGTAGTAACCATTTTAATGTTTAGGTTTCACTCTGTTTTCTCCTATATGGATACATGTAGTTGGAACTTTAAATCAAACAAGGTTTGTACTAGCTCTTTGAAACTTGTCACAATAATGTAATTCCAAGTTCAATCGCTATGGTTTGTGTCCTACTGAAGTAGCCCCAAGCAGAGACTGACGAGAATTACTTTCATTGAAAGGGGTTGCCAAGCTTCCAAAAAACTACGAGTTTCCTAAATCTCAGCAAAGATTTTTTCACCCAATCTTCATGAGACTTGCAGGTAATGATCAGTACACCAATCCCCCTTGGCCACCAAATTTCGTTCTTCTAGGTTAAACTGTTCCTTTGCAGGAACCGGTTTCATGTTTAGGTTTCACTCTGTTTTCTCCTATATGGATACATGTATTTGGAACTCTAAATCAAACACGGTTTGTGCTAGCTCTTTGAATCCTGGCAAAATAATGTAGTTCCAAATTCTATCACTGTGGTTTGTGTCCTATTGAAGTAGCCCCAAGCAGAGACTGACGAGAATCACTTTCATTGAAAGGGGTTGCCAAGCTTCCTAAAACTACGAGTTTGCTGAAATCTCGGAAAATAATTTTTCACCCAAACTTGATGATACTTCCATTTATTGATCAGTACACCAATCCCACTTGGCTCACCAAATTTCGTTCTTCTAGGTTAAACTGTTCCTTTGCAGGAACCGGTTTCATGTTTAGGTTTCACTCTGTTTTCTCCTATATGGATACATGTAGTTGGAACTCTAAATCAAACACGGTTTGTGCTAGCTCTTTGAAGCTTGGCAGAATGATGTAGTTCCACGTTCTATCGCTATGGTTTGTGTCCTATTGAAGTAGCCCCAAACAGACTGACGAGAATCACCTTCATTGAAAAGGATAGTCAAGCTTCCAAAAAACTACGAGTTTCCTGAAATCTCAGCAAACATTTTTTCACCCAATCTTGATGATACTTCCATTTAATGATCAGTACACCACTCCCACTTGGCTCACCAATTTTCGTTCTTCTAGGTTAAACCGTTCCTTTGCAGGAACCGGTTTCATGTTTAGGTTTCACTCTGTTTTCTCCTATATGGATACATGTAGTTGGAACTCTAAATCCAACACGGTTTGTGCTAGCTCTTTGAAACTTGGCACAATAATGTAGTTCCAAGTTCTATCGCTATGGTTTGTGTCCTATTGAAGTAGCCTCAAGGAGAGACTGACGAGCATCACTTTCATTGAAAGAGGTTGCCAAGCTTCCAAAAAACTACGAGTCTCGTAAATCTCAGCAAAGATTTTTTCACCCAATCTTGATGATACTTGCAGGTAATGATCAGTACACCAATCGCACTTGGCTCACCAAATTTCGTTCTTTTAGGTTAAACCGTTCATTTGCAGTAACCGTTTTCATGTTTAGGTTTCACTCTGTTTCTCCTCTATGGATACATGTAGTTGGAACTCTAAATCAAACACGGTTTCTGATAGCTCTTTGAAACTTGGCACAATAATGTAGTTCCAAGTTATATCGCTATGGTTTGTGTCCTATTGAAGTAGCCCCAAGCAGAGACTGACGAGAATCACTTTCATTGAAAGGGGTTGCCAAGCTCCCAACAACTACGAGTTTCCTGAAATCTCAGCAAACATTTTTTTCACCCAAACTTGATGATACTTCCATTACTGATCAGTACACCAATCCCACTTGGCTCACCAAATTTCCTTCTTCTAGGTTAAACCGTTCCTTTCCAGGAACCGTTTTCATCTTTAGGTTTCACTCTGTTTTCTTCTACATGGATACATGTAGTTGGAACTCTAAATCAAACACGGTTTGTGCTAGCTCTTTGAAACTTGGCACAATAATGTAGTTCCAAGTTCTTTCGCTATGGTTTGTGTCCAATTGAAGTAGCCTGAAGCAGAGACTGACGAGAATCACTTTCATTGAAAGGGGTTGTGAAGCTTCCAAAAAACTACAAGTTTCCTTAAATCTCAGCAAAAATTTTTTCACCCAATCTTGATGATACTTGCAGGTAATGATCAGTACACCAATCCCACTTGGCTCACCAAATTTTGTTCTTCTCGGTTAAACCGTTCCTTTGCAGGAACCGTTTTCATGTTTAGGTTTCACTCTGTTTTCTCCTATATGGATACATGTCGTTGGAACTCTAAATCAAACACGGTTTGCGCTAGCTCTTGGAAACTTGGCACAATAATGTATTTCCAAGTTCTATCGCTATGGTTTGTGTCCTGTTGAAGTAGCCCCAAGCAGAGACTGACGAGAATCACTTTCATTGAAAGGGGTTGCCAAGCTTCCAAAAAACTACGAGTTTCCTGAAATCTCAGCAACCTTTTTTTCACCCAATATTGATTAGACTTGCAGGTAATGATCAGTACACCAATCCCACTTGGCTCACCAAATTTCGTTCTTCTCGGTTAAACCGTTCCTTGGCAGGAACCGTTTTCATGTTTAGGTTTCACTCTGTTTTCTCCTATATGGATACATGTAGTTGCAACTCTAAATAAAACACGGTTTGTGCTACCTCTTTGAAACTTGGCACAATAATGTAGTTCCATGTTCTATGGCTATGGTTTGTGTCCTATTGATGTAGCCCCAAGCAGAGACTGACGAGAATCACTTTCATTGAAAGGGGTTGCCAAGCTTCCAAAAAACTACGAGTTTCCTGAAATCTCAGCAAACATTTTTTTCACCCAATCTTCATGAGACTTGCAGGTAATGATCACTACACCAATGCCACCGGGCTCACCAAATTTCGTTCTTCTCGGTTAAACCGTTCCTTTGCAGGAACCGTTTTCATGTTTAGGTTTCACTCTGTTTTCTCCTATATGGATACATGTAGTTGGAACTCTAAATCAAACATGGTTTGTGCTAGCTCTTTGAAACTTGGCACAATAATGTAGTTCCAAGTTCTATCACTATGGTTTGTGTCCTATTGAAGTAGCCTCAAGGAGAGACTGACGAGCATCACTTTCATTGAAAGAGGTTGCCAAGCTTCCAAAAAACTACGAGTTTCGTAAATCTCAGCAAAGATATTTTCACCCAATCTTGATGATACTTGCAGGTAATGATCAGTACACCAATCGCACTTGGCTCACCAAATTTCGTTCTATTAGGTTAAACCGTTCCTTTGCAGTAACCGTTTTCATGTTTAGGTTTCACTCTGTTTCTCCTCTATGGATACATGTAGTTGGAACTCTAAATCAAACACGGTTTCTGCTAGCTCTTTGAAACTTGGCACAATAATGTAGTTCCAAGTTCTATCGCTATGGTTTGTGTCCTATTGAAGTAGCCCCAAGCAGAGACTGACGAGAATCACTTTCATTGAAAAGGGTTGCCAAGCTCCCAAAAACTATGAGTTTCCTGAAATCTCAGCAAACATTTTTTCACCCAAACTTGATGATACTTCCATTATTGATCAGTACACCAATCCCACTTGGCTCACCAAATTTCCTTCTTCTAGGTTAAACCGTTCCTTTCCAGGAACCGTTTTCATCTTTAGGTTTCACTCTGTTTTCTTCTACATGGATACATGTAGTTGGAACTCTAAATCAAACACGGTTTGTGCTAGCTCTTTGAAACTTGGCACAATAATGTAGTTCCAAGTTCTTTCGCTATGGTTTGTGTCCAATTGAAGTAGCCTGAAGCAGAGACTGACGAGAATCACTTTCATTGAAAGGGGTTGTGAAGCTTCCAAAAAACTACAAGTTTCCTTAAATCTCAGCAAAAATTTTTTCACCCAATCTTGATGATACTTGCAGGTAATGATCAGTACACCAATCCCACTTGGCTCACCAAATTTCGTTCTTCTCGGTTAAACCGTTCCTTTGCAGGAACCGTTTTCATGTTTAGGTTTCACTCTGTTTTCTCCTATATGGATACATGTCGTTGGAACTCTAAATCAAACACGGTTTGCGCTAGCTCTTGGAAACTTGGCACAATAATGTATTTCCAAGTTCTATCGCTATGGTTTGTGTCCTGTTGAAGTAGCCCCAAGCAGAGACTGACGAGAATCACTTTCATTGAAAGGGGTTGCCAAGCTTCCAAAAAACTACGAGTTTCCTGAAATCTCAGCAAACATTTTTTCACCCAATATTGATTAGACTTGCAGGTAATGATCAGTACACCAATCCCACTTGGCTCACCAAATTTCGTTCTTCTCGGTTAAACCGTTCCTTGGCAGGAACCGTTTTCATGTTTAGGTTTCACTCTGTTTTCTCCTATATGGATACATGTAGTTGCAACTCTAAATCAAACACGGTTTGTGCTAGCTCTTTGAAACTTGGCACAATAATGTAGTTCCAAGTTCTATCACTATGGTTTGTGTCCTATTGAAGTAGCCTCAAGGAGAGACTGACGAGCATCACTTTCATTGAAAGAGGTTGCCAAGCTTCCAAAAAACTACGAGTTTCGTAAATCTCAGCAAAGATATTTTCACCCAATCTTGATGATACTTGCAGGTAATGATCAGTACACCAATCCCACTTGGCTCACCAAATTTCGTTCTATTAGGTTAAACCGTTCCTTTGCAGTAACCGTTTTCATGTTTAGGTTTCACTCTGTTTCTCCTCTATGGATACATGTAGTTGGAACTCTAAATCAAACACGGTTTCTGCTAGCTCTTTGAAACTTGGCACAATAATGTAGTTCCAAGTTCTATCGCTATGGTTTGTGTCCTATTGAAGTAGCCCCAAGCAGAGACTGACGAGAATCACTTTCATTGAAAAGGGTTGCCAAGCTCCCAAAAACTATGAGTTTCCTGAAATCTCAGCAAACATTTTTTCACCCAAACTTGATGATACTTCCATTATTGATCAGTACACCAATCCCACTTGGCTCACCAAATTTCCTTCTTCTAGGTTAAACCGTTCCTTTGCAGTTATCGTTTTCATGTTTAGGTTTCACTCTGTTTTCTCCTACATGGATACATGTAGTTGGAACTCTAAATCAAACACGGTTTGTGCTAGCTCTTTGAAACTTGGCACAATAATGTAGTTCCAAGTTCTTTCGCTATGGTTTGTGTCCAATTGAAGTAGCCTGAAGCAGAGACTGACGAGAATCACTTTCATTGAAAGGGGTTGTGAAGCTTCCAAAAAACTACAAGTTTCCTTAAATCTCAGCAAAAATTTTTTCACCCAATCTTGATGATACTTGTAGGTAATGATCAGTACACCAATCCCACTTGGCTCACCAAATTTCGTTGTTCTAGGTTAAACCGTTCCGTTGCAGGAACCGGTTTCATGTTTAGGTTTCACTCTGTTTTCTCCTATATGGATACATGTAGTTGGAACTCTAAATCAAACATGGTATGTGCTAGCTCTTTGAAACTTGGCACAATAATGTAGTTCCAAGTTCTATCGCTATGGTTTGTGTCCTATTGAATTAGCCCCAAGTGGAGACTGACGAGAATCACTTTCATTGAAACGGGTTGCCAAACTCCCAAAAACTACGAGTTTCCTGAAATCTCAGCAAACAATTTTTCACTCAAACTTGATGATACTTCCATTTAATGATCAGTACACCAATCCCACTTGGCTCACCAAATTTCGTTCTTCTAGGTTAAACCGTTCATTTGCAGGAACCGGTTTCATGTTTAGGTTTCACTCTGTTTACTCCTATGTGTATACATGTAGTTGGAACTCTAAATCAAACACGGTTTGTGCTAGCTCTTTGAAACTTGACACAATAATGTAGTTCCAAGTTCTATCGCTATGGTTTGTTTCCTATTGAAGTAGCCTCAAGGAGAGATTGACGAGAATCACGTTCATTGAAAGGGGTTGCCAAGCTTCCAAAAACTACGAGTTTCCTGAAACCTCAGCAAACATTTTTTCACGCAAACTTGATGATACTTCCAGGTAATGATCAGTACACCAATCCCACTTGGCTCACCAAATTTCGTTCTTCTAGGTTAAACCGTTCCTTTGCGGTAACCGTTTTCATGTTTACGTTTCACTCTGTTTCTCCATTATGGATACATGTAGTTGGAACTCTAAATCAAACACGGTTTGTGCTAGCTCTTTGAAACTTGGCACAATAATGTAGTTCCAAGTTCTATCGCTATGGTTTGTGTCCTACTGAAGTAGCCCCAAGCAGAGACTGACGAGAATCTATTTCATTGATAGGGGTTGCCAAGTTCCCAAAAACTACGAGTTTCCTGAAATCTCAGCAAACATTTTTTCACCCAAAGTTGATGATACTTCCATTTAATGATCAGTACACCAATCCCACTTGGCTCACCAAATTTCGTTCTTCTAGTTTACACCGTTCCTTTGTAGTAACCATTTTAATGTTTAGGTTTCACTCTGTTTTCTCCTATATGGATACATGTAGTTGGAACTTTAAATCAAACAAGGTTTGTACTAGCTCTTTGAAACTTGTCACAATAATGTACTTCCAAGTTCTATCGCTATGGTTTGTGTCCTACTGAAGTAGCCCCAAGCAGAGACTGACGAGAATTACTTTCATTGAAAGGGGTTGCCAAGCTTCCAAAAAACTACGAGTTTCCTAAATCTCAGCAAAGATTTTTTCACCCAATCTTCATGAGACTTGCAGGTAATGATCAGTACACCAATCCCCCTTGGCCACCAAATTTCGTTCTTCTAGGTTAAACTGTTCCTTTGCAGGAACCGGTTTCATGTTTAGGTTTCACTCTGTTTTCTCCTATATGGATACATGTATTTGGAACTCTAAATCAAACACGGTTTGTGCTAGCTCTTTGAATCCTGGCAAAATAATGTAGTTCCAAATTCTATCACTGTGGTTTGTGTCCTATTGAAGTAGCCCCAAGCAGAGACTGACGAGAATCACTTTCATTGAAAGGGGTTGCCAAGCTTCCTAAAACTACGAGTTTGCTGAAATCTCAGCAAATAATTTTTCACCCAAACTTGATGATACTTCCATTTAATAATCAGTACACCAATCCCACTTGGCTCACCAAATTTCGTTCTTCTAGGTTAAACTGTTCCTTTGCAGGAACCGGTTTCATGTTTAGGTTTCACTCTGTTTTCTCCTATATGGATACATGTAGTTGGAACTCTAAATCAAACACGGTTTGTGCTAGCTCTTTGAAGCTTGGCAGAATGATGTAGTTCCACGTTCTATCGCTATGGTTTGTGTCCTATTGAAGTAGCCCCAAACAGAGACTGACGAGAATCACCTTCATTGAAAAGGATTGTCAAGCTTCCAAAAAACTACGAGTTTCCTGAAATCTAAGCAAACATTTTTTCACCCAATCTTGATGATACTTCCATTTAATGATCAGTACACCACTCCCACTTGGCTCACCAATTTTCGTTCTTCTAGGTTAAACCGTTCCTTTGCAGGAACCGTTTTCATGTTTAGGTTTCACTCTGTTTTCTCCTATATGGATACATGTAGTTGGAACTCTAAATCAAACACGGGTTGTGCTAGCTCTTTGAAACTTGGCACAATAATGTAGTTCCAAGTTCTATCGCTATGGTTTGTGTCCTATTGAAGTAGCCTCAAGGAGAGACTGACGAGCATCACTTTCATTGAAAGAGGTTGCCAAGCTTCCAAAAAACTACGAGTTTCGTAAATCTCAGCAAAGATTTTTTCACCCAATCTTGATGATACTTGCAGGTAATGATCAGTACGCCAATCGCACTTGGCTCACCAAATTTCGTTCTTTTAGGTTAAACCGTTCATTTGCAGTAACCGTTTTCATGTTTAGGTTTCACTCTGTTTCTCCTCTATGGATACATGTAGTTGGAACTCTAAATCAAACACGGTTTCTGATAGCTCTTTGAAACTTGGCACAATAATGTAGTTCCAAGTTCTATCGCTATGGTTTGTGTCCTATTGAAGTAGCCCCAAGCAGAGACTGACGAGAATCACTTTCATTGAAAGGGGTTGCCAAGCTCCCAAAAACTACGAGTTTCCTGAAATCTCAGCAAACATTTTTTTCACCCAAACTTGATGATACTTCCATTATTGATCAGTACACCAATCCCACTTGGCTCACCAAATTTCCTTCTTCTAGGTTAAACCGTTCCTTTGCAGGAACCGTTTTCATCTTTAGGTTTCACTCTGTTTTCTTCTACATGGATACATGTAGTTGGAACTCTAAATCAAACACGGTTTGTGCTAGCTCTTTGAAACTTGGCACAATAATGTAGTTCCAAGTTCTTTCGCTATGTTTTGTGTCCAATTGAAGTAGCCTGAAGCAGAGACTGACGAGAATCACTTTCATTGAAAGGGGTTGTGAAGCTTCCAAAAAACTACAAGTTTCCTTAAATCTCAGCAAAAATTTTTTCACCCAATCTTGATGATACTTGCAGGTAATGATCAGTACACCAATCCAACTTGGCTCACCAAATTTCGTTCTTCTCGGTTAAACCGTTCCTTTGCAGAAACCGTTTTCATGTTTAGGTTTCACTCTGTTTTCTCCTATATGGATACATGTAGTTGGAACTCTAAATCAAACACGGTTTGCGCTAGCTCTTGGAAACTTGGCACAATAATGTATTTCCAAGTTCTATCGCTATGGTTTGTGTCCTGTTGAAGTAGCCCCAAGCAGAGACTGACGAGAATCACTTTCATTGAAAGGGGTTGCCAAGCTTCCAAAAAACTACGAGTTTCCTGAAATCTCAGCAAACATTTTTTCACCCAATCTTGATTAGACTTGCAGGTAATGATCAGTACACCAATCCCACTTGGCTCACCAAATTTCGTTCTTCTCGGTTAAACCGTTCCTTGGCAGGAACCGTTTTCATGTTTAGGTTTCACTCTGTTTTCTCCTATATGGATACATGTAGTTGCAACTCTAAATAAAACACGGTTTGTGCTACCTCTTTGAAACTTGGCACAATAATGTAGTTCCATGTTCAATGGCTATGGTTTGTGTCCTATTGAAGTAGCACCAAGCAGAGACTGAGGAGAATCACTTTCATTGAAAGGGGTTGCCAAGCTTCCAAAAAACTACGAGTTTCCTGAAATCTCAGCAAACATTTTTTTCACCCAAACTTGATGATACTTGCAGGTAATGATCAGTACACCAATCCCACTTGGCTCACCAAATTTCGTTCTTCTCGGTTAAACCGTTCCTTTGCAGGAACCGTTTTCATGTTTAGGAAGAAATGATTTACAGTAGAAGGGGTAGAGAGAGAAAAGGGGAGGGGAGGGGAGGGGAGGGGAGGGGAGGGGGGATAGTAGACAATAGGACAGACAGCAGAATACATCAGACACTAGAAAGGCAATATGTCAATCAATGGAAGGGTAACTGATGTGATACAGCAATTTGTATACGGGGTAAAAGCGGGAGTTCATAATCCACTTGAATCAAACCGTGTAATATGATGTATTAAGAACTATGTAATGTTATGAACGACCAATAAAAAAAAAGAGCTTGAACAAAGAAAAGGGACAGGCTATAGCTGATGTCTCCCCAGCACTATTAAAAAAAATATTAGTGTTGCCAGCTGTTGCCATGGTATTTTGCCTCACACAGTTGAATCCGGTGGTTTCTTAGATGAATGGATGATATTAGCACCTTAATACCATAGGTACAAGAGATCACATATGTTGCATATACCTATGACATCTATAAGCTACTTGTATGAAGTTATGGTCAATCAGTAAGAACTGAACATCTGATTTTCAGCCATACTCCGTGAGAGGAAAGCTACATAAATCAGCTTGACTAGCTCAACTGTGCTTTGATTTAACCCGTGACAATCAAGTTTAATGACACCTACTTCAATTGGTTGTTTAGGTACTTTATTCATCATTTAAACCTGCTCCCTATATTAGCATGAAAGTGCACTGAAAATAATGATGTTTGGAGTTTTGAGATAAGAAAAAAAATATTCCATGCTTGACATTGAAAATTCTTGAGAATTTTCTAAATAATCATATTGTCATCAAGCTTCATAAAAGGCAGATAATCACAGAAGTAAGCAACATGGAAATTACCAATGTCATTTATTTTTATGACAAAAATAAACAAGTAAAATTATCAAGGTTACTCTGGGGGATATTGTCTCTTCACAAAGAAATGTATCAGAGTTTCAAAAGGTGACAGATTGATAATAATAAAGAGGTTTTAGTATGGACAGTGATGTCATCATTTGGGTAATAGATATGAAGGCATAAAGGAGTCAAACTTATTTCCCAGTACTTCTGAATGCTCAGAGGCACTTGAGATGGGATAAAGGGAAAGGGTAAATACATCTGAATGAAGATGCTGCTAATTTACACATTCCCTGGAAATCTAGAAGTATTGCCTATTATCTGGCTAAAATCTTAACTAATTACTTTATGGATAAAGAAAAATCTCTTTTGATTGTATTGGTTATAAAGTGTGGTATAAGGCAGAAAATCTGAAGAAATTATAAGCTGCTTATTTTCACAGCAATAAAATAATATTTGTTAAATTCTAAAATAATAAATTGTATTAGAAAGATATTTACTTGGAAAAAAGTACTTACTTAGTATTAATATTCAGAAACTACATATTTTATTTGTCCACTTAAGGCATATTTCAGGTAATTGAGCACATTTATCTGATGGCCTTACATACAAACCAAAAATCTATGCAACATTTTCTGTTAATTAAATTTCCAAAAGAGGTTCTTTTTTTTCATTATGCTTCATTAAGAGCTCTATTTATCCGTTATTGAAATTGTTTGTCATTGTATTACTCATTCGAAGATTTCTTTCTTTTTTCCCAAAATGATTATGAGTTCAAGATGGATTACTTGAATTGCCCTTACTGTCTTTTGCCCTGAGTAACATTCTACCTTATCCACTAATGTACAATAAAAGAGAATGAGGGAAATAGGAGAGGGGGGCTCAACAGTAACATAGATATATTTAAGACACACCTGCTGAGGGGAACCAGTGGAGACTGAGACCGAATTTCTGCTTACAGCCTGGAGTAGATAAGGAGAATGACAGAGGGGGTATTTTTGTTATTAGGCCTTTACTAGAGGGTTGTCAGGGAAGTGTCCTTGTCATGTCACCTTCATAAGGAACCAGGTATTTCTCAAGATTTTACTCCCAGATAACAATTTCCTTTCTCATGATGATAAAGTATTTTTTGAGATTTCTTTGCATGATGATGGTATATTGACTGGGGTTTAGGTCAGGTTGAGTCAGAGTGACCTTGAGGTGACTCTTGTTCTAAAATAGAGGTTGTGTTTCAAAATGGCACTGCTCCTGTCAAGTTCTTCCCAAGAATTATCCTACTCTTTACAAAATTATGAAACTTGTCTAAAAGTAGTTTTCATGACCCTAGTACACTCAGACTCTCATGACCAAAATGTGATAACTATGAAAGATTTACCTAACCAACACTAAGAAAATTCAAATTATAGTCAAGTCTGTTCCCCCAAAAATGTCTTAATTCATTCACCCAACTCCCTGTTTATTAAGGATAAAAGTTCTTAAATTTTGTGGCTATCTTCTCTACCGTGAAGTGTTTTCATAAATTTATCTTAATAGTGTTAAATTTTGTAAAGTTTTCCTTTGGATTTTTTTTTCTTGAACTAAGAAATTCATTTCACCGAGGCAAAAGTGATCCTAAAAATTAAAGAACTGTGTTGAAATATTCATATTCTAGAGGAAATTGCTCCTGGGGAGAAGAACAACCTTCTGCTGTGCTATATGTGTAATCAGTAGGTAAAGTATCAGATTAAAAAATGTTAGTGGTTTATTACAGCTGAGCAATCACTGAATGAAAAACAGATTTACTTTCCAGTGAACATTAAGGACATGACCTGAAGCTAATAAGACACAACAGCATAAAATCCAACACTAGATCTCAAAAGTTTTTGCTAGCTTAAGTCGAGATTCTTTTTTTTTAATCAACAATGCAGTCTTAAGAAAATTGCAAATAACAGTGTACTTTGTTTTTTAACACATATCATAAATATAATTTATTAATTTTATGAAATACTTTATTTTGGTCTCTGTATCTATATTCACTCTAAATTCTGAACATCCAGTCTTGTGTCTGACACAAGGTACATTCTCAACAATTATTAAATGAATTTGTTACTTAGAAAATATAGTATTATAAATACAATGAAGAAAATGAACTTGGTAATCAAGATATCTGACTTAGAATAACATAAAATTTTAATTTCTCATTTTATTTCCAATGATAGCAACTCTCACATGAAAAATAATGGATGTTTTAAAAGTAATTTAAAAGCTAACTTTCTCTATCCTTGAAATATGAAACTCCTCATTTTTCCCCCACATTGTTCTTTTTCTAGCTGAGATGACCTAAAAATTGTGGAAACTTCATGAAAGTCAAGTTTGTCTTTAAATAGGATAATGTCTTGCAAAAGTGGAGTTAAACTGTTGGTTGTAAACATTACTTGGTGACTGCAAAAAAATAGTTTCACGATGAAAAGTTTTTCTAGTCTTTGAAATAATGTACATGCTCAAATCAAAATATTGACACCAAATATCCTACTTTCAATATAATTGACAAAACTGTCATCTATTTTTACTAGTCATTGAGTTTGATGCTAAGGCTATGGAGGCAAACACCTGTGTTCCTTTCCTCAAGTAATCCTTGTGTTCCCATAAATGCAGTTCAGAAGCAAGCAGGAATAGGGGACATGGACTGAGAAGTCATTGCAGAAACTCATGAAGGAATAACGTAACCCAAATTGAAGGTATATGGAAAGTCTTCTATAAGAGATAATATCCAAGCTGAAGGTAAAGATTTATAAAAGACAAAAACAAAAAAACAAACTCAGATGTAGAAGTAAGAGTATAAGTTTCAGGAAAAAGTATAAAAATTCTGACATACAAGTTAAATATATTGCATGTGCTCTTAGGTTACCACAAGTTGCATAGATACGGTTAAAGTGCCTGGGAGGAATATAATGAAAGGCAAGTTTAGAAAAAGTAAGCTATAGGGAGCAGTGAAAGTCTTATATAATTTAAGAATGTGGAAATATTATTTAGGCACTCACGGTTCAAAATTTCAATATGAGAATATTTCAAGATTGGCAAACTCATTGACTATTCAGTGTTTAGGAATACACTGCTAAGATGTTATTTGAAAGATTAATTGCATATTATACACTATATACTTAGAATACTTGTTTATTTTTGACAGAATTATAAGGATGTTTGTTTTACTTGATACTGATACAGAAACCCCTGACAATTATTCTTTGTATGTCTTTAATTTTATTGTTGACAGCTAATATGATATGTATAACTAAGGCTGTTAATCCAATCTTATGACATCTCCC
The DNA here is from genome assembly GCF_045843805.1 of Urocitellus parryii. Lineage (NCBI taxonomy): Eukaryota > Metazoa > Chordata > Mammalia > Rodentia > Sciuridae > Urocitellus > Urocitellus parryii. The sequence continues at coordinate 89,518,911 of NC_135532.1, forward strand.
TTTTTAAAAATATATATACATATATATTTTTAGTTGTTCATGGACCTTTATTTTATTTACTTATTTTTATGTGGTGGTGGGAATCAAACCCAGTGCCTCACATGTACTAAGCAAAAGCTCTACACTGAGGTACAACTCTAGCCCCGACATCTCCCTTTTATTTCAACTATTTAGACCACTTATATATAGTCTTATGATTGAGTTTCAATGTGTCATCAAGCTATTGGTGTGATTTTCATCCCAGATATTATTTGTTCCTTATTTCCTTTCTCATGCAATATTTTATTACACAGGCTATTTTCATAGTTCTTTTTTAGCTCTTCTATTGAATCAATTTGCTTTTTTACACATTTTGTAATATTATATAGAATTCAAAACATATAACTTTACACATTCTTGTATTTCATGTATAATGTACCGTTATACTTCATCTCTAATTTGGTACCATAGAAGAGTATGCTTCCATTTTCCTTCTTCCTGTTCTTTGTAACATATTGTCCTATGTTTTAAAAATATATGTTATGAACCCCACAATGCATTGTTATTGTGTTTTTCTTTGCTAAATATTTTAGGATAAATTTTTAAAATGAGGAAAACAATTCTACATTATTTATGCCTTTATATCTGTGGACTATTCGTTTGTGGTCTAGGGATAGTTTCCATTTCCAGTTGTTTTCCCTCTTCCTAAAGAAATCCCTTTAACAAATGTTTGTACTGTAGAGATATTCTCAACAGATTCTCTCATGAATAATTTTTTAAAGTATGGATTTTTCCTTTGTTTTTATGGATATATGGTAGAATATTGAATTCTAATTTGACAATTTTTTTAATACATCAAGGATGATATTCCTATCTGTCTTGCATTTCTTAAAATATTAAGTAATTCTAGTCTTATAATTTTTTGTATAATAGCATGCATTTTATTCCCTTTTTCCCTTGGCTATTTTTATGGTGTTTTGCTATATCATTATTTTCAATAAATTTAATATAATACATCTTGGTATTACTTTCTTTATCTTGCTTGAATTTCTTCAATTCATTAGATCAAGATCTCCAGCAAACGTGAAAATTTTTGTTTCTGCGACTTCAAATAATTTTTCCCCCTTTCCTTCACATTTTCTGCTTCTGAAATTCTCAATAAACTAATGATAGATCATTTGATACCCTCCCAACAGACAATTGAGATGTTTCTTTTTTTTTCATTTTTTTTATTATCTGTGTTTTGATTTGGAGAGTTTCTGTTGCCCTTTATCTATGTTTGGTGGTTTGATTATTAGTTTTTCCTATAATGTATATTTTTCTATTCATCAGCAAAATTTTCAATTCATATATTTCATTTTTCAACTCCAGAAACTCTTTGATTTTCTCATAGTTTTAATTTTTACCTTAATGTGTCCTTCAAATCTTTGAAGACATTCATGAACTACTTTAAATCTTGTCACCTATTATTCCACAATTTCTGTCAGTTAGGAGTTCTGAGTCTTTGGATGATTTTTTCTTCCTTGTTATGGGATGCCTTTTCCATATCTAGATATTTGACAATACACTGGACACTGTAAATGCTGTTAAGTATATATCTGGGTTTTGTTTTCTTTTATAAAGCATATTGCATTTTACTTTGCAGGCAATTTATTTATCTCCTTGATCATTTTGAAGCATAATTTTCAGCTTTTTGAGGATAAGTATAAAGTACCCTTTTCTCTAAGACTAGTTTAGCTCTAGATCTAATTTTTGTTCTTCTGGAAGGTCTAATGAATGCCCCATATATTCACTGGGGTCTCTACACACTGGTTGTTCATATCATGAATTCTCCCAACCTTGAGGGATCCAAGAGTTCTGTGGTTTCAGGTACTTGATAGATAACCCCTTCCAGGCAGATATGTGCCAGTCTTTACTGAGTCTCATTCTTCTCATGTGTGGCTTAAGAGGGAAGACCAAGATTCAAGGGAATCCAGTGGAGACTTCTGGAGCTATTGCTCCATTTCATTTCCCCTCAAATTCCAGCTATCTCACTTTTCTGAATTTCTGCTTCCTCAGCTCATCAAGAGTTCAGAGCTCTGACTGGGGACATCCTTCTGTACTAGGAATGCTATAAGCGCTCCTAGGTGAAGATTTAAAGAGGTATCATATGGCTCACTTCATTTACCTTTTGCAGGGTGGAGAGGGCCTATGTTTACCATATTTTTTCATTATGTGAAAATAGTGATTTTATGTTTTCTTATTTTCTAGCAGAAGTGCTAATTTAATATTAGTTAATCCATGATATAGAGAAGTAGATGCCCTAGTCAATATACTTTAATTGCCTCTTTTTCCAATTATTGTGGGACTAGAGCTTGGCCTCTTATTGTTATATTTTTGCATTTTTTTAATTTATTTTTTTAATGTTGGTTGTTCAAAACATTACATAGTTCTTGATATATCATATTTCACATTTTGATTCAAGCGGGTTATGAACTCCCATTTTACCCCGTATACAGCTTGCAGAATCACATCAGTTACACTTCATTGCTTTACATATTGATAAACTCATGTCTGTTGTATTCTGCTGCCTTTCCTATCTTCTACTATCCCCCCTCCCCTCCCCTCCCCTCCCCTCTTCTCTCTCTACCCCCACTACTGTAATTCATTCCTCCCCCTTGTACTGTTTTTCCCTTTCCCCTCACTTCCTCTTGTATGTAATTTTGTAAAACCCTGAGGGTCTCCTTCCATTTCCATGCAATTTCCCTTCTCTCTCCCTTTCCCTCCCACCTCTCATCCTTGTTTAATGTTGGTCTTCTTCTCGTGCTCTTCTTCCCTAGTCTGTTCTTAGTTACTCTCCTTATATCAAAGGAGACATTTGGCATTTGTTTTTTAGGGCTTAGCTAGCTTCGCTTAGCATAATCTTCTTCTCTAATGCCATCCATTTCCCACCAAATTCTATGATTTTGTCATTTTTTAATGCAGAGTAATACTCCATTGTGTATAAATGGCACATTTTTTTTTATCCATTCGTCTATTGAAGGGCATCTAGGTTGATTCCACAGTCTTGCTATTGTGAATTGTGCTGCTATGAACATCGATGTAGCAGTGTCCCTGTAGCATGCTCTTTTTAGGTCTTTAGGGAATAGACCGAGAAGGGGAATGGCTGGGTCAAATGGTGGTTCCTTTCCCAGCTTTCCAAGAAATCTCCATACTGCTTTCCAAATTGGCTGCACCAATTTGCAGTCCCACCAACAATGTACAAGTGTACCCTTTTCCCCACAACCTCACCAGCACTTATTGTTGTTCGACTTCATAATGGCTGCCAATCTTACTGGAGTGAGATGGTATCTTAGGGTGGTTTTGATTTGCATTTCTCTGACTGCTAGAGATGGTGAGCATTTTTTCATGTACTTATTGATTGATTGTATGTCCTCCTCTGAGAAGTGTCTATTCAAGTCCTTGGCCCATTTGTTGATTGGGTTATTTGTTATCTTATTGTCTAATTTTCTGAGATCTTTATATATTCTGGATATTAGGGCTCTATCTGAAGTGTGAGGAGTAAAGATTTGTTCCCATGATGTAGGCTCCCTATTTACCTCTCTTATTGTTTCTTTTGCTGAGAAAAAACTTTTTAGTTTAAGTAAGTCCCATTTGTTGATTTTAGATGTGTGCTATGGGTGTTCCTATTGAGGAATTTGGAGCCCGACCCCACAGCATGTAGGTCGTAGCCAACTTTTTCTTCTATCAGATGGCGTGTCTCTGATTTGATATCAAGCTCCTTGATCCATTTTGAGTTAACTTTTGTGCTTGGCGAGAGAAAGGGATTCAGATTCATTTTGTTGCATATGGATTTCCAGTTTTCCCAGCACCATTTGTTGAAGATGCTATCCTTCCTCCATTGCATGCTTTTAGCCCCTTTATCAAATATAAGAAAGTTGTAGTTTCGTGGGTTGGTTTCTGTGTCCTCTATTCTATACCATTGGTCCACCCGCCTGTTTTGGTACCAGTACCATGCTGTTTTTGTTACTATTGCTCTGTAGTATAGTTTGATATCTGGAATCGCTATACCACCTGATTCACACTTCCTGCTTAGTATTGTTTTTGCTATTCTGGGTCTTTTATTCTTCCATATGAATTTCATGATTGCTTTCTCCATTTCTACAAGAAATGCCGTTGGGATTATGATTGGCATTGCATTAAACCTATAGAGAACTTTTGGTAATATCGTCATTTTGATGATGTTAGTTCTGCCTATCCATGAACAGGGTATGTTTTTCCATCTTCTAAGGTCTTCTTCAATTTCTCTTTTTAGGGTTCTGTAGTTTTCATTGTATAAGTCTTTCACCTCTTTTGTTAGGTTGATTCCCAATTATTTTATTCTTTTTGAGGATATGGTGAATGGCGTGGTTGTCCTCGTTTCCATTTCAGAGGATTTGTCGCTGATGTACAGGAATGCCTTTGATTTATGCGTGTTGATTTTATAACCTTGCCACTTTGCTGAATTCATTTATTATCTCTAATAGTTTCTTTGTAGACCCTTTTGGGTCTGCTAGGTATAGAATCATGTCATCTGCAAATAGTGTTAATTTAAGTTCTTCTTTTCCTATTTTTATGCCTTTAATTTCTTTCGTCTGTCTAATTGCTCTGGCCAGTGTTTCGAGAACTATGTTGAACAGAAGTGGTGAAAGAGGGCATCCCTGTCATGTTCCAGATCTTAGAGGGAATGCCTTCAATTTTTCTCCATTCAGAATGATGCTAGCCTGAGGCTTAGCATAAATTGCTTTTAAAATGTTGAGGTATGTTCCTGTTATCCCTAGTTTTTCAAGAGTTTTGAACATAAAGGGATGCTGTACTTTGTTGAATGCTTTTTCCGCATCTATCGAGATGATCATATGGTTCTTATTTTTAAGTCTATTGATGTGGTGAATAACATGTATTGATTTCCATATATTGAACCAACCTTGCATCCCAGGGATGAATCCTACTTGATCATGGTGCACAATTTTTTTGATATGTTTTGTATCCGATTCGCCAGAATTTTATTGAGGATTTTTGCGTCTAGGTTCATTAGAAATATTGGTCTGTAGTTTTCTTTCTTTGAAGTGTCTTTGTCTGGTTTCGGAATCAGGGTGATGTTAGCCTCATAGAATGAATTTGGTAGTTCTCTCTCTTTTTCTATTTCCTGAAATGGCTTGAAAAGTATTGGTATTAGTTCCTCTTTAAAGGTTTTGTAAAACTCTGCTGTATACCCGTCCGGTCCTGGGCTTTTCTTAGATGGTAATCTTTTGATGGTTTCTTCTATTTCCTCAATTGATATTGGTCTGTTTAGGTTGTCTATATCCTCCTGACTCAATCTGGGCAGATTATATGACTTAAGAAATTTATCGATGCCTTCACTATCTTCTATTTTATTGGAGTATAAGGATTCAAAATAATTTCTGATTATCTTCTGTATTTCTGAAGTGTCTGTTGTGATATTGCCTCTTTCATCCCGTATGCTGGTAATTTGAGTTCTCTCTCTTCTTCTCTTCATTAGCATGGCTAAGGGTCTGTCAATTTTATTTATTTTTTCAAAGAACCAACTTTTAGTTTTGTCAATTTTTTCAATAGTTCTTTTGTTTCGATTTCATTAATTTCAGCTCTGATTTTAATTATTTCTTGCCTTCTACTTCTTTTGCTGTTGTTTTGCTCTTCTTTTTCTTGGATATTGAGATGAAGTATGAGATCATTTATTTGTTGGTTTTTTCTTTTTTTGAGGAATGAACTCCAAGCAATGAATTTTCCTCTTAGAACTGCTTTCAATGTGTCCCATAGATTCCGATATGTTGTGTCTGTGTTTTCATTTAACTCTAAGAATTTTTTAATTTCCTCCTCGATGTCTTCTAAAACCCATTGATCATTCAGTAACCTATTGTTCATTCTCCAAGTGATGCATGATTTTTCCTTCCTTCTTTTATCGTTGATTTTCAGTTTCATTCCATTGTGATCAGATAAGATGCATGGTATTATCTCTACTCCTGTATATTGACTAAGAGTTTCCCTGTGACATAATATATGATCTATTTTTGAGAAGGATCCATGTGCTGCTGAGAAAAAAGTGTAGCTGCTTGATGTTGGGTGGTATATTCTATATGTGTCAATTAAGTCTAGGTTGTTAATTGTATTATTGAGTTCTATAGTTTCCTTATTCAGCTTTTGTTTGGAAGATCTGTCCAGTGGTGAGAGAGGTGTGTTAAAGTCTCCCATGATTATTGTATGGTGGTCTATTAGATTCTTGAACTTGAGAAGAGTTTGCTTGATGAACATAGCAGCCCCGTTGTTTGGGGCATATATATTTATGATTGTTATGTCTTGTTGGTGTATCGTTCCCTTGAGCAGTATGTAGTGTCCCTCTTTATCCCTTTTGATTAACTTTGGCTTGAAATCTATTTTATTTGATATGAGTATGGACACTCCTGCTTGTTTCCGCAGTCCATATGAGTGATATGATTTATCCCAACCTTTCACCTTCAGTCTATGTATATCTTTTCCTATCAAATGCGTCTCCTGCAGGCAGCATATTGTTGGGTCTTGTTTTGTGATCCATTCAACTAGCCTGTGTCTCTTAATTGGTGAGTTTAAGCCATTAACTTTTAGGGTTATTATTGAGATATGGTTTGTTTTCCAGCCATAGTTTGTTTATTAATGCTATTAAACCTGATTTGTTTTCCTCTTTGATTATTTTCCCCCCTTTACTGTCCTACCTCCCACTGTTGGTTTTCATTGTTGTTTTCCATTTCCTCTTCCTGTAGTGTTTTGCCAAGGATTTTTTGAAGAGATGGTTTTCTAGCTCCAAATTCTTTTAACTTTTTTTTGTCTTGGAATGTTTTAATTTCATCTTCCATCCTGAAGCTTAATTTCGCGGGACACCCGATTCTTGGTTGGAACCCATTTTCTTTTAGCGTTTGAAATATGTTATTCCAGGATCTTCTAGCTTTTAGAGTCTGTGTTGAGAGGTCAGCTGTTGTCCTGATTGGTTTACCCCTAAATGTAATCTGCTTCCTTTCCCTTGTAGCTTTTAAAATTCTCTCCTTATTCTGTATGTTGGACATCTTCATTATAATGTGTCTAGGTGTGGATCTCTTATGATTTTGCACATTCGGCGTCCTGTAGGCTTCTAGGATTTGGGATTCTGTCTCAATCTTCAAGTCTGGGAAGTTTTCTTGTATTATTTCACTGAATAGATTGCTTAATCCTTTGGTTTGGTGCTCTGTGCCTTCCTGTATCCCAATGACTCTTAAGTTTGGTCTTTTGATATTATCCCATAGTTCTTGAATGTTCTGCTCATGGTTTCTTAGTAGACTTGCTGAGCTATCTATGTTCTTTTCAAGTTGAAATACTCTGTCTTCATTGTCTGATGTTCTATCTTCTAAGTGATCCACTCTGCTGGTCGTATTCTCAATTGAGTTTTTAAGTTGGTTTATTGTTTCCTGCATTTCTAGGATTTCTATTTGTTTGTTTTTTATTACCTCTATCTCCCTGTGAAATTGATCTTTTACTTCCTGGATTTGTTTGTCAATGTGATCTTTCATTGTCTGATTTTGCTGTCTCATGTCTTCCTTGAGACTCCAGATCATCTGAAGCATTTATGTCCTGAGCTCTCTATCTGACATTCCATCTGTTGCAGCTATTACCTCTTCTAAAGTTGAGTTGACCTGCATTGCCTGTGGTCCTTTCTTTCCTTGTTGTTTCATACTGCTGGCGTTTCTTTCTGCTTGGTGAAATTGTTGTGTCTTTGATATTTTCCCTCTATTTATTTATATTGCTCTTGTATAGTTGAAAAATCACCCTTGCAGGGCAGGTAGTGGCTGTGATCCTCCTCCAATTAGTGTGATCCGTCTACCATGCTGGCAGGCCCTAGGTCTGCTCTGCTGGTCGGTCAAAGGTCCGCCTACCCAGCAGGCGCCAGGGGCACCTGTGTCACTCGGTAGGTTTCTGGGCCTAATCTCCCGATGGGTTGCAGGTTCACCTAGCTTGCAGGCATTGGGGGAGGGGCCGGTTCCGCCCCTCAGCAGGCTTTGGGCCCGCTCTGGTGGTGTTCACAGTCCCGCCTACATTGCAGACACTGGGGGAAGGGACGGGCCTGGCCCTCAGCCGGCCGCCGGACCTGTCCTAGTGGGTCCGGTCCGCGTTCCCCGCAGGCGCGTGTAGCTGCTCTGTTACTTGGCTGGTTGCTGGGCCTGACCCGCCCGCCCGTGGGTTGCAGGTTCGCCTAGCTTGCAGGCACTGGGGGCTTATTTTTGTATTTTTAACACCTAGAAAAATATTTATCACATATTCTGAGGCTTTAAAAATGCAAATGCTAGTACTTATCTCTGAAAATAGAGTGGGTTAAAGGCATGGATTTATGTTACTTATATATAGATGTCTTTCAAGATATACTTGATTTCATTACCAAGAAAGTATTATTTTCCAACCTTAAATTCAAATCATCTGCCAATATTTCTAGGGAATAGGCCTACTTTATTTAATTGTTGCTGGTATGTTTTTGTCCTTTTCTAATATGTATTCTTTGTTCTCTGGCTACTTGCCTCCGTGTCTGCCTGATCAGCATTTTGCTCAATTACCACTTTGGTAAGAAGACAGCTAATGCATTGGTTTGCTTTGAGGCAGTAATAATATATTCCAAATGGAGCCCTAACTGAAATTAGATTCCCCTGTTGGGCAGAAAAATAAATGTCATGACACCTCCCATGTGGCTTTTAACAAATATTTTCCATGATACAGATGTCCAAATTGTACTATTAAACAATGTTGACACCTGCTCTTGTGTGCGTTACATCTTCTTGGTAGTTTTCTATTTTGCTTCGATGTCCTTTGTTGTTCTATAAGGAGACTTCACAGCTATGAATCTATTGTAAATTAAATTCCTTCTTTCCTTTTATACTACCTGAATTCTGGAACTGATAACTTTTGGGTATCCATCAATAACTCTGCTTTAATGTATTTATCATGTAAACTATCATTTTCATCTTTTCCAATTATAGCTGAAAGAAAACAAACTTTAAATCACATTTTCCTGGAACCATTTATTTTACTTCATTCTTTTCTAGCAGTATCTGTAGCACATTTTCCTCCTTCACATATGTTTATTCAGTAGAATCTTAGGTGTAGCAGTAAACAATGCATTAAATATACTGCTTATAAGATCTGTGTGATTCCAGATACTTTACAAAATTTTTTTCTGTTTCTCAGAATTCTTGCCTTTAAAAGAGTTATAGGACTGTTATGAGAATTAAAAAGAACATCACTTAGAATAGTTTCCAGCACATGGTAGACTTTTAATAAAAGTCATGGGACATACAATGATGCTTCTGTTACTCTTTCTCAATAACCAGTTAAAAAATAAATGTTTAGAAATAACTGGGACTTCAAGAGTAACAGACTTAACATTTACTTAAGAATATCTTATCACCCTTATTTGTGACCATTTAACAGTTGGTTGCCTACAGGAGCCTCTGAAAGTACTGCCATTTATAACCCGTCAGTCAACATTTAACAACTTTTAGGGAAAGACTCTCAGACAAATATTCCAATTTCTCCATGTCAGTGAAGTTACATATATCTGTTTATTGCCTATCTCCCTGATCAAAAATGTAAGTTCTATGAACAATACCTGTTGTGCTTGCTTTTGTTATCTCTATATCTTACACAATCTATGTCCTATATTAAGCACATAAAAACGCACAAAAACTTTTACACACACAAACACATAGACAAGTATTTTATTGCTAATACATTGCAATATTTGATCATAGAGTTGGTGATTTATGAGAATTTTTTCACAATAAGTTATATAGAAACTGTGTTATCTACAAACTTCATCTAATGTATTAACACTGCCAAAGGCTGAGAAACAGAGTACAATAATAATAGTCATGCACTGCTTAACAGTGGGGATACTTTCTGATAAATATGTTATTAGGATTTTTTGTCACTGTGCAAGCAACATAAAATGTACTTACATAAGCTTACATGGTAATGGTATAAATCAACACTTGATGTGACCTCTTGATACAATCAAGAGACACAGGATCCACAAGATGTCTAAGGCTGCTGACAGTTTAACAATACATATTGCTTCACAGTAAGTTTATTTTTTATAAGTAGGAGTATACTCTAAAATAACAACAATATATAATACAGTAAATATATAAACCAGTAACATAGTCACTTACTATCATTATCAAGTATTCTGTACTGCACATAGTTCTAAGCACCATACTTTTATATGACTGGCAATACAGAAGATTTTGTTTTACACAAGGATCACCACAAACACTTGTTTAATGCCTTGCACTATGATATTAAAATGACTACTGTGTCACTAGATCATAGGAAGTTTTCAGCCCCATTATAATCTTAAGGAAACACCATTGTATTTGTGACCCATCATTAGCTGAATCGTCTGATGTGGAATGTGACTTGTATCATTTTATTGCTGTTACTGCTATTTTTCCAATTTAAAGATCATGTCCCTGCTTCATTTATTTAGAAAGACACAGAGAGAGAGCAAAGTTGTGATAAGAGAAAATAATAATTGTGTTGAGTGTTTCCATGGAGTAATTTTTGAGAATCACAGAGAAAATGAACAACAATTATAGATTCAAGCTATGTTTATATGAAAGTATGGATGGATTAGGCAATTCAGTTTAGCCCATCAAAAACTATGTGCAAAATAAGAGCCTCAACTACAGGTTTTGGAGATAAAATAAGTCAACTATAATATAAAATTCAAATCAGACTGTGGATATTACATAGCTTCAGTGAAAAATCCTCTGAACATCTAGAGAAACTTGTCTAAGAATGTCCCCAAAACAGAATATTTTTTGGATGTTCATTGTTCTCTTCTGAGGATCAGAAGGAATGAAAACAAAAGAGAGGTAAAATATTATCTAATTTTACAAAATAATTAGTTAATATTTTTGTTTTATTGCCATAGATTTATAGATCATCTTCTGATTTTTTTTCTATGGAAAGAAGACTTCAGCTTAGGACTGGAAAAATTATTAGACCCCTCAGGTGGGTTTCAAGCCTACATATTTCCTCATAGCTACTTAGAATACTCGCCAATTTCACTTGTTGGCAGTCACTTGTGTGACTTGCCTACCTTAATATTGTAGCATTTGGGGAAAATATCCAACAGAGAACCACTTTGAGATAGAATTAAATACCTGCAGCATAATCAAATTTAAAAGAAGAAAAAATTGGCTAAGGTTTGGAATGATTTAAACATAAACCAAAACATTGATTAAATATCTTGTAAGCACTGATGCAAATTATATCATTTGCCAATAACTGAAAAATACTTTCAATAAAATATATGTTTTAAATTTCCTCTTGAAAAATACAAAATTAATTTGACACCAAAATTTGAAAGCATTGATAAAAGAAAACTCCTCTGTTAGTGTAGATATAACCACAACTACACATGTATTCAAATATTTGATCCATCCCCATTTTTCTTAACTCATTATTAACTATTATTCTAAAAGATATTAGTTATAGCCAAGAAGAAAAATATCGTGCTTTCATTCACTTTGAAAAGACAATCATTGTTCTATTATCCTCTCTCAGAAACCAAGTTCTTAAGCAGATAATAAAATGAACAGTCATTTTGTTCACTCCTATCAGTCTCTAACATAGTTTATGTAATTTGCTTTGGCTTCCAATTTGATCACAAAATACACAACTCTTTTTTAGTCTGGAAGTACTTCTATTTTTTTATAATGGCATCTAATTTATTTTACTAAAATGATTTTTATCCCACCTAAGTTTTTCCTTGAATTTTAGTTAAGACTACTTCTTTTCTAATAAGAAACTGTGTGTCTTATCTATAATCAAACTCAATTCTAACTACAAAATATAGATGACTTTTTATCTCTGATGCATAAATATTTGCTTACACTTCATAATAGTTATAAGTAAACTTATTCTCTCATTTTTCTCAAAACGTATAGGTTCTCAATTGTGTTTAATATAAAATATATGCAATTATCTGTAACACATTATTACCTTTGAGGCCAAATATTTTTCTCTTGGTCAGGTTTCTCATGCATTAAAAAAGAAGAATGCCATTAACATTGTCAAGTAGTTTTTTCTATATCAAAATGCTATCAGTTATTCATAAGTATTCAATCATAAGTTATCTTGTTTAGTAGCCTTTCTGCTATTGTGTTTCAGATAAATACCCAGAGTTAGTCAATTTCTGAGGTATTTGTATGAATTGTATATCTGGTATAGTTATAATTGTTGTAACAAATATAATTGTTACATTGGGAGTTTCATATCTTTCATTGGAAAAAAACAGGAAATAATCATCTTAAATCCCCTTTTATTAATCTACACATACCATTTGTACTATTCAAAGTTCCAATACTCAGTATTTTTAATAATTTGTATTTATATCATCTTCTCTTAAATCTTGAAATTAGTAATGAAAATCAATTAGTTTACCTAGTATTACAAAAAATATTGTACTTAAAAGAGAATTGTTAAATTGTCTCCTTAGTTATTTTCTTATTTAATCTTTCCAGATCTTTAGATTTCACTTTATTTCATTAAAGTTTATTAACTAGAAAAATGTTATCCTGCAAACACATGCATGACACAGTATGTATTGCTATATACAATGGACTTGTGTGTATTGCTAAGTGAAAACAACCAACTCAGTAATTTCAAAATATAAAAACTTTGGGATATTAGTGGATATCATTTGCAGTCAAATCAGTATAATTTTTATTACTCTTGGAATTATCTAAATCTAATATGCTTATTTTCAAAGCTAGGGCTACTCTGTTACATATTTCCTCATAATTTTTATCAAAGTTTATTTTTCCTAGTAGTATTTTTTAGAATAAAATATCCAATGTAATACTCTTCAGTAAAAGCTAACTTAAGTAAACAGATTTTTTTTATCCTATGCTATAGAAATATAACCAGTTATAGTAATTAACCTTTTATTGCTTTAGAAGGAGTGGTTACCGTTGAAAAAAAGGGAAATGCTATTTTTAAAATGTAATATGAACTGAACAATATGAAATTAAAAAAATTTTAAAACATAGCAATATTTTATCTACCCCTGTGGTTCAATTAAGATTCTTATTTTCTGTCACCAGTTTTTCTATTTTATAATATGTCCAACTTGTATTCTATCTCAAATAATTTTAGATGCAAATACTCTGTCATTCCTCTTTCCTGACACAAATAAGCAAACTTTATTTTTAGTTTTGGTCATAATGTACCTGGTACACACATCTAATTTACTTATCACATTACATGGGATTTATTAGTCTTCTTGTCTATTTTCTATACCAGAACTCTGAGCATTTTAATATCAGGGTCTGGATCTTGTTTTCATTGAGCACATCAAAATAGAAGAAGGGTTACAAGAAAGGAGTGCATGACTGTGATCTCACCTACTCAGGAAGCTGAGGCAGAAGCATCCCAAATTTGAGGTCAGCCTGGGTGACTTATAGAGACCCTGTCTCAAAATAAAAATAGAAAGGTCTGGGAGTATAGCTCAGTAACAGAGTGCATGCCTAGCATGTGCAAAGACCTGGGTTCAATCCTACATATCACACATACAAAAGCAACAACAATAAAAAAGGAGTTTTAGATATGTTTTTCTGGATATTTTCCAATGGATAGGTCTAGTTGTATCTTGTGCCTTTTAAACAATTACTGGATTTTATTACCAATAATGGGCAGGAAAACATCCCAGTGTCAACATCTATATATGAAGATGTATATTTACTTCTAGGCCAACTCTGACTCTATACCTCAAACTTTTTTTTATCACCAGATGTTTCTAGTTGACTATTGGTTACTTTCTGCAGTACAGTTTTTCCTCTTTCAACTTTAAATGTGCATTGAAAGAGAAAGAAAAACATGGTGATTACAGTACAGCAAACTAAGTTCCACAATGGCCTAATTATAATGGCAAATTGTTCCATTCTTTCTTTAGAATATTCCCGTCACATCTAGTAAAAAAATATTCAAAACAAATGAGGCTTTTTAAAAGTCTTACTTAATTCTATACCTTGCTTTAGAAGGAGTGGTTACCATTGAAAACAAAGTGAAATGCTATTTTTTAAAATGTAATATGAACTGAACAATATGAAATTAAAAATGTTTTAAAGCATAGCAATATTTTTCAAATTCTATAAGCAAATAATCTATTTCACAGTATACCTAAAGTTTAGGCATGCTTTAAAATTTGACCCATTCCTCATTCTCCTTAGAAGAACTTTCATCTATGTGTGATTTTTTTATTTGTTCTTTTTTAGATATATATGATGGTAAAGTGTATTTTGATATATTATAAATACATGGAGTATAACTTCTCCTGATTAGGAACCCATTCTAGTAGTTGTCCACAATATGAAGTTTCACTGGTTGGGTGTTATGTCTCATTCATTCTACTGCCTTTTCATTTCCATACCCATCTCTTCATTTCATTTCCCTTTGCTATCTGTGATTTTTAATCTTCACTGTGTTCAAAGGCCTCAACAAAATACCCAGAATTTTCATGGAAATATATAGTATTGAAATACATTAAACAGGATATTTTAAAACAGATTTTTTTTAAATGCATGTGCTTTATTGACACATTAAATAACAAAAGTTAATACATGAAATGACATCAATTTTAAAGTACTGAGGATTATAACAGGTGTACAATTGAAATTTATATGAATATATTTATGCTTCCTATTGCTAACAGTATTATAACTACTGGTAATACCATTATAAAAATTTGTGCAATTACATAAATTTCTCCAGGCAGGTTGATCCTATATATGGACCCCTTGTTCTATAAACCATGGAATAAAAATAGAATGCTAATCATTATGATAGTACAAAAAGTTCATGGATTATTTGTTTATTCCAAATTACTTAAATATCTCTGAATCTCATTCACTCTCCTTCTTTCACTCATTTATTGAGCACTTTTTATTTATATTTGTTTAGTATAAAGTTTAGGTGTTTTCTCCACTTTCTCTAGTTTTAAATTTTTACATTTCTCTGCTTATTGAAATGGCAATATTAAGAAAAATGTATAATATTGTTAGCATATTGCTGAATCACAATAAATTGTCCTAAATCCTCCTCCATACTTAAATAATCAATTGGTCCAAAGGAGCGCACATACGTAGTGAACTACAACCTAGCTTGATATGGAAGCAGGTTGTAACTTATCCTAAGAGATAGTACCCAAGCTAAGCTACTGAGTTTCTGCCAATTATAGGTTGAAGGCTGCCAATCATGTTTATGCAAATAAAATGCAAAACCAAACCAATTAGATGATCTCTGTATGTCATTTCATCTCTCAGGTTGTATAAACAAACCACCACATTGCAAGAGGGAATATTCTGGACCATCTTTGATTTGGAATGTTGGCCACTTTTACAAACTTTTTCATTTTCAAATAAACTTTGTGAAATTGAACTGGTCTCAGTTTTTCTTTCAGTAGTACTACAAAATAAGTGATAAAGACTCTCAGATATTACTAGTTATAACAAATTAATACAGCATTTCAGGAAAGCAAATTGGCACAAAGTATCTGTAGTTGAGGCTATTGACATTTTGGTAGAAAGAAGTTGTGAATATTAATTATATTTGGACAAATAAAGAAATAGCTTTAAAAATATTTTTGATTAGAAATAAAGATATTTTTAATCTCAAAGATAATGAAGATGATAAAAATAACAAATATCTCTAAAAATAAAGAAACAAAAATATTTTTATCCCAAAGACAATGGAAATGATAAAGAAGAAAATATTAATATTTTAGAAAATCCAAATTAGCTGAACAATTTAGACCAGAGAAATTTAATTCACAAATTCCTTAATAATTATTGAATCCAGATACCAAAAAATAAAAAAAAGATATTTCAAATATGAGTACTATTTGGAAATTTGTTTAAGAAGTTGTTAAAAACATTCTTACTAAAAGACACCACATCAACTCAAAACATTATGACTGTCCTCATCACCCAACCTTTCACTATCCAAGAAAGACTAGAACTTTATGCTCCAGAAATGATAAAACAGAGATTTTTATACTGCATATATTAGAGTTAATGGGGCAGAAAATATATACCTACTGAATTCTGAAACTACCAACTTGTTTCCCCTGACTAACCTTCCATACTATTGGGATAAATAAAAAACATACTTTTATTTGAAACATAAAAGTTACAGAAACATCAAATCATCCTCAAACCAGCAGCTATAGAATGCAGAAAACTCTACATAAAATAGAGAGGCCAAAATGAAAACAAGAAACAGAAATTGAAGGGAACAGACAAGGCAAAAAAATGCATATAATTTCAGAAAAGGATAGCAAGAAGTACTACCACCTTGAAACAGAATGAAATATAATTATTTAAAGGAAGACAAAAATAGATGCTTTGGAATTTAAAAATATGGTAGAGATAAAAAATACAATAAAAGTTTTGAAAAATAAACTTCAGTAAATAACCCAGAAAATAGAGTTAAAGAAAGAAAAAACAATACAGAAGAGTAAAATTAAGAAAAAAAGAAAGTACTAACCAAAATGATTAGTACCCACTGAAAGTTCCAAAAGAGAGAGAGAGAGAGAGAGAGAGAGAGAGAGAGAGAGAGAATAGTAAAAGGAAAGAAATAATTAAATTAAGTTAAACAAGAACATTTCCAAAAACTGATTTGTGTGTTTACAAAGAGCAAAGAATACTCTGTGCACACAAGAAAATCATACCCCTAAATGCTATTAGAAATTTCAGAAAGCTGAGAATGTAATAAAATAATACTATCTCCCAGAAATAAAAACATCTTGCATATACTTACAAGTACTTAATCTTGAAATTACTAAGGTTAAACTTTACATGCATTCAGAGGCTGAGCTGGACACAACAGGAGCATGGTGTGGTAGAAACTTGGGGAGAAATAAAATGTAACTTATCATTTTTGTTGGTGGAAAGTCCTAGTTAATTCCTCAAATAGAAAAATTAAGAAGTAGAAAGAAAAACATATTCTATTAGGGTATGATGGTTAAGAAATAACAAATTATCTGATAGAGTACACAGTGTGATATGGAGAAAGAAAGTAGTGAAACAAAAAACTGCACTTTCTGGAACTGATTCTTGGTATGTTTATTTTTTTAAATATATAAATTATATATTTAAATATAAGGTATGTTCACATTATTGATCCATTAATGAAAACCAGAATTGTAACTATTTCTGTCTCTCACATCAATGTTTACAATAGCACAACTAGAAAACAACCAAAATATTCATTTTACTGAACTATGCTTCATCTATATAATGAGAAACTATGTACTTATTAACATTTTGAAGAACTTTAGCAGGGGTTGGGGTTGTGGCTCAGAGGTAGAGGGTTTGCCTAGCATGTGTGAGGCACTGGGTTCGATCCTCAGCTCCACATAAAAATAAAATAAAGATATTGTGTCCACCTATAACTAAAAGATGAATTAAAAAAGAACTTTAGCAAATTGAAAATACATATAAATTAATATTGAGTTAAAAAGATGATAAGATCCATATTGAATATGGATTCAACTTGGTAAATGACTAGAAAGAAGTACATTAATAAATGGTTGCCTTTAGAAAATAGAATGGTGAGTTTTAAATTTTTTTCCCTCTAAGTTCTACTTTTGTCAAAATTCTGTATAATAAAAAAGTTTGTTTTATTTAAAAGTCTTTAAAAGTTTTTACAAGACTTATGGTACCTTGAGTATAGATTTTTCTATTGAGATTTTATAAAATTCATTAAATTTTCAAATTTGATCAAAACCAGCAAAGCTAATTTGAACTTATTAACCTAATATAAATAGTAATATGCTTATTATTTTTCCTATTTAACTTAAATGAAAGTTTCTAATGTTAATAGAAACTTTATAGGTTTCCTCAGGAATAGAATGAGGGTAAGAGATTATATCTTGCTAATAGGAAACTCTCTTACATATTTTCATCCTAGACTGTTAAGCAGTTAGAAAGAAGTTATCTTTTTTTTTCACTACTTCAGATGGTAATTTACAACTCTTTCTTTCACAATGTTTTCAATATCCAAAGAGGTGAAGGTATAATTTTCTGAAAATGTATTTTCCAGATATAAATCTGATTTGAACACAAGAATGCATATATTCATGAACTTGCTAAGCCAAAGGTATAATAAGAATGCACAAAAGAAACACAAATAATTTATGGCTACAGGATGCCACAGTTTCAAGTAGAAAATTGAAAATCAACCAATCTGTAGTCTCTGGTCTGTTTGAATTTTATCACTGAGTTACTTCCTTGATGTTTCAACTGAATTGACTAAATGAGGTCATATAGATATTGTTCTAACGTTGGCACCTTGAATTGACTATGACATTATTTAGTAAAGATATGTTTCCAGGCACTAAAAATTCTGAACTCTTTCAATTTTTTATGTATCAAGAAAAATTTATCATCATTAAATTCTTTCTGAGGACAGAAGATAGGCCCAACTCTGTGATAGGCACAGCAGGGACTTACAAAAGGGATTTTGTGTAGACTTCTAGATGCAGCCCTAACATTTAAGTAATATGTAATGCAGAGCAATCTAAAATACCTAACTGTAGTCACTTGTGAGAGAGGCCACATAACTGCTGTGGGGAGGGAAAGTACAGGTAGTCAGGAGATCATATATTCCAGGAGCCTTTCAATACAGACAAGTTCCTTCAGAATTTCTAAAAAAAATTCTAAAGGAATAATTATATGTCTACTGTATAATGTGATATCTTTCATAGGTACGTATATAAGAAGAACACAGATTTCATGACTGAATTTGCTATTTTTTAAGTGATGAAAATAGATGAGATACAGAACTTAAATACCTAAATTTATAATGATGAAATTCTTGACTAAATTTATAAAGTATCAGTACAAGCTGCCGCAGTCTCCCTGCAGCAAAATAACCGAGGGGTGACGAGCAATTTGTGTACATTGATACAGCAGGAGTGGGAGCTGTTTATTGTAGGACAGCAGAGGTATTTATACATTCCACACAGCTTATCTTAATTTACATAAAGTAGATACAGCAGTCAACCAAGAAGAAATCTCCACACTTAATGGCTCACTGGCGCCACCTCACAAACCACTCCCCCTGGCAAAATACCAGGAGCCATCCTGACTTGTTTACAGACTCTAACAACAAGCAAGTGACAAAAGTCTTCCACTTATTTAATTTTCTAAAGAAAATTATGATTATAAAGTCTTTTACCTTTTGGTATTACATGATTACGTAAATGTATATTTCCATTTGCTATGTGACTTTAGTACTGGTTTAATCAAGTATATTTATTTAATGTGACTTTTCTTTAAGGAGTAACTAATGGCAAAATGATTACTATTACAAAAATAATCAATTGTCTATTTTGCTTTACTTAACTGACTCTGTTATGTTCATATTGAATATTTTAATAGAGCCTTGAATTATAATATTTTTTCCTTTTTTTATTTCTTTAACTTATCTAAATTCAGTGAGTGTAATAGGAGACCTAACTGCCCTTCTCTGTAGGAGAGTAATGCTATCAACATAACTGGCACTGAATGCAAAGGAAAGAAAGTTATTTTGATTTTGCAACTGACTTGTTCATTGGAAAGAAATGACTTTCCTTGTCATGCAAGGATCATCTTAATATGCACTGTGATCGTTTTTGCAGTATTGCCACTACTTAGAGATAAAAAAATGCAATTCAGAAATAAGGAAAAGCAATCTGCTATGTTGCCTTTCCTCAAAGGTCACCAATGGAAATGTTAGACATGGTAGTGAGCAGGTCATTTTGTCTCTGTTAATATATCTGTGTGGCCATAATCAATTCTTCTGAAGTTGTATTTCTCCCTTATGCCATCAATTTTTATCTAACATGGAATATAGCAAATGCAAATGCTATTTCTGCCAACATAAAATGAGAAGAGGTACTGATTTCCAACACTATGAGTAAGAATCAGTATTATAAGTAAAATTTATAAGGGTGGGTATTATTTTTTCTTTTAAATACCTTAAAATTTTAAGGTTTAGTCACAATATTATAAATCCCCCAGATACTTATTCTTTGGATATATCAGTAGTCTTTCACTACATATTTATTGAACAACTACTGTATATAAAGCACTATGATCCTTAAAATAATCAAGTAATAATTATTTTTAAGCAATTCTTATGCAAACATCTGTGACTGGAATGTCTTTAGAATACACCACCCTCAATAATGTAGACATACCATTAGCCTAGGACAAGGATTCTAAAATGATTCAGTTCTCAGGTACCAATTAGGGGACTCAGTTAGAAAAGGACAGTACAAGGGTAGCACATATACTACTAAGTTTTATCACCTTCAACATTTCGCATTAAACAGCATATTAATGCTCTCTGAATGAAAATTTTTCATGAAATATGGACTTAGAAAGCATAAAGCAGTAATCTAAGATGTGAATTTCAGAGTTTAAGACTTAAAAAGTGGATTTTTTAATGATAACATCCATGCCAGATATCTCTAAATTAGAGATAAAATCAGAGTTGAGAAGATAAAGTATCAGATAATGTTCCTGTCATGAGCAGAAACATTTAATTTGTCCTAAAGTAGAAAGAGCGAAAAATTGTGAAATAGATGTTAATTTTCTAGAGTTTCAAAATATAAGAGTAACTTAAAGGCAAATGGACAATAACTAAAACAATGGGAAAACAATAAAACAGTGTTTCATGAAGTTTCTAGGTAAGTAGGAAAAAAAAAGCCAAAAGAATGATGTTGCATCTGAAATTAAAATGAAAATATACATTCATATTTATATTTTTTATCATATGTATTTTTCCATGCACTGTTTAATTTAATCATTAGGACAAATTAGGGTGAGTGTTTTGAATGGACAATATCTTTGGAAATGTAGCAGTCAACTATTTTCACAATAATGCTGCATAAGTAACCATGCTAAAACCCAATGATTTACAACAACAAAAAAGCATTTATTCTCATGTGCATCATATACAGGTTTATTCTGATTTGCCTGAATTACACTGGAGTCACTTGGAGAAGTTCTGTTTTTAGCTGGATCTTTGTCTTAAGGCTGTAAATTGAGTTTAACATTTCTCCACATATGTTTGTCTGGGGCCTAAGCTAAAGACTGAGTTACCTATAGCATGCTTTTCTCATAACAAGTGTTATGGTTTAGATATTAGGTAACTCAAAAGCTCATGTGTGAGACAATGCAAGAATTTTCAGAGGTGGAACAATTGGGTTATAAGAGCTTTAACCTAATCAGTGCATTAATCCCCTGATAGGGATTAATTAGGTGGTAATTGTAAATAAGTAACCTATGACTGGAGGGGTGGGTTATTGGGGGTCTTCCTTTGTGGTTTATACTTTGCCCCTGGTTTGAAGAGAGTTCTCTGCTTCCAAGTCCTAAGCTGTGTTCCTCTGCCACACACTTCCTCCATATTGTCCTGATACACAACTTACAGCCCCTGAACAATAGAGTCGGACATCAATGGACAGAGACCTATGAAATGGTGATCCCCCAAATAAACTTTTCCTCCTTAAAACTGTCCTTGTCAGTATTTTGGTTACAGTAGTGAGAAACCTGATTAAAACAACAAGTGGGAAAACTTAGCAAATCTTTATAAGACTCTTGTATGTGTTGTGTTATCATTCCTTTGACCAGAGTAAGTCATATGAAGAAGGCTACCATCAAAAATTGAGAAAGTGAACATTCCACTCAAAGTGGAAGGAGGAGAGAAAGAATATTCGCTAAATAATAAAATATCACAGGAGAAATTGATCTGCTACTTAAGAGAGAAAGTTGAGAAAGACTTCTCTGAAAGTATGGGAGAGAAACCTGCCCCTCTCCTTTCCCAGTAGATTATGACATATTGCAAATGTAAATCTGCCATCTTACTCCATATTCTCCCCACTGTGAGACTTTAGTTCTGTACATATATCTCATTCCCAAAAGTTGTCAACGTTTTCAAGGTAGTCCATGTTCTTAAGTTCTTTCCTAAATTTATACAGAGGTGTATTCCTAGAATCAGGGTTCCCAATAACACAATGGTTGATGTCCATAGAAAGAATACCAGAGTTCACACAAACTTGATGGTACAGTATTACTTTACAACCCAAAATTAGTAATGACTGTTTTATGAGATGTTGAGAAGTGAAAAGGGACACAGGTGGAACTACAACTGTTTTCATGGTAATTCTCAAAGTTTCATCCTCACATAAATTAAAGTGGGGACTCTTGTGGTATAGCAAGACATTAAATATTGCAAACTAACTACTACAGAAACTGATAACATAATATTTATATGAAAACATCATGTAATTTAAGTTTAAAAAAATTAAAAAGACAAAGTAAGACTGATTTGGTACCCAGGCAGGTAGAATAGATTTCAGTAAGTATTGCCTAGTAACATATGTGAATAAGGATATTGTTTCTCTGAGTAGAGGGGAAGAGTGAAAACAAAATAGGCCAAATTTTAGACATCATTATTTGATTATCCATTCTCGTGCTGATGGCCATATAGATATATATTATTTTCAGTGCGAGATATTATGAAAACTGTTTTAAACATTCTTTTACAAACCTTTTTTTTGTGGACATGTATTTTCATTTCTCTTGAAGTTGCTGGGCAATGTGGTTTAAATTCATGAGAAGCTGTGGAACAATTCTCAAAGTGATTTTACCATTTTATACCCCCATTGGCAATGTGTGGAATTTCCAGTTACTTCACATCCTTTTCTTCATTTGGCTTTATCACACTTTTAAATTTAAGCCATTATAGAATGTGCATAGTACCCAATGCTTTTAATTTGTATAATTTTAATCAGCAGAACACAAATGAGTAAGATGAAAACTTCTCCTGGGTATTCAGAGGCAATTTGAAGTGTCTTTTCAAGTCCTTTCATGATTTTTGTTTCTTCATCTTGTTATCACTGATTTTTTAAAAATATCTACATATATTCTGAGTTCAAGACTATTGAGAGACATTTATTGCAAATAATTTTTTCTTAATGTTATCCTGTAATGAAAATAAAGTTTTAAATTTGATTAAACATTTTCTATAAATTATTTTCCTTCATAATTAGTTATTTTTATGCCCATTTTAATATTTTATTTTGCTATGCACTAAACACCAAGAAACATGATATTATCTACATTGGTCATTAGGATAGGCTTTAGCTACAAGTTAGGGTGGGTATTTGTTTTCCCTTATCTCTTTCTTTTTATTTATGTATTTAGCCATTTAAAATGTGTTTATTCCAAGGTCTTCCTTGGTTATTTAAACTTTTTAGTACTTTTACAGGATACTTTAATTGAGATGCTTGTCCCAAATGCTCTACCATCCAAATAAAATTCTAAAATGATATACAATTTACACACAGTGAACTATAAGAAAAGACCTTTATCAATGTTTTTGGAGTTACTAATGTAACAATCATTTTTTATTTGCATTAAATACCAACTTTTGAAATATAATTTGTACTAATTTTTGACAATCATCATAAAGACAAACTTATTAATGAAATCTGTAGTAGCAGCATTAGGTTAATTATCAAAGGACATTCCCCATATGCATTTTCCAGATACTGCTGAAAAGATTATACTTGCCGCCCGGGCCAGGAAGCGTTGTAGGAGCCGCCAGGCCGTCTCCCGCCCTGCCCGGCCCGAGCCCCGCTGGCCGCCGCCGCCGCCATGAAGAAGCAGTTCAACCGCATGAAGCAGCTAGCCAACCAGACCGTGGGCAGAGCCGAGAAAACAGAAGTCCTCAGTGAAGATCTGTTACAGATCGAGCGGCGCCTGGACACTGTGCGGTCAATGTGTCACCATTCCCATAAGCGGCTCTTGGCATGCTTCCAGGGCCAGCATGGCACCGATGCCGAGAGAAGACACAAAAAACTCCCTCTGACAGCTCTCGCTCAGAATATGCAAGAAGCATCCACTCAGCTGGAAGACTCTCTCCTGGGGAGTACAGCAAACGTGAGGCTCATGTGACTGGCCCTTCCGTGTTGGCCAGCCACCTCATCTGCACAGAAGAATCAGCCTTTGCATTAATTCTGGAGGATATGCCACTAAGGCTACACTCACTAGCAGACGTGAAACTGTGGTGCACTTTATGTCTCCTTTAGAAGACTTCCAGGGAAGATGCTGGAGACCTGCGGAGACGCTGAGCACCAGCTGACTCTGGAGCTCTCTCAGCC
The DNA here is from genome assembly GCF_045843805.1 of Urocitellus parryii. Classification (NCBI taxonomy): domain Eukaryota; kingdom Metazoa; phylum Chordata; class Mammalia; order Rodentia; family Sciuridae; genus Urocitellus; species Urocitellus parryii. The sequence goes on from NC_135532.1 coordinate 89,543,134, forward strand.
CGAGGTCCTCATTGAGAAGGAGATCGTGGACCCTCTCTATGGCATAGCAGAGGTGGAGATTCCCAACATCCAGAAACAGAGGAAACAGCTGGCTAAATTGGTGTTGGATTGGGACTCGGTCCGAGCCAGGTGGAACCAAGCTCACAAATCTTCAGGAATCAACTTTCAGGGGCTTCCATCAAAAATAGATACCTTAAAGGAAGAGATGGATGAAGCTGGAAATAAAGTAGAACAGTGCAAGGATCAACTTGCAGCAGACATGTACAACTTCATGGCCAAGGAAGGAGAGTTCGGCAAATTCTTTGTTACGTTACTATAAGCCCAAGCAGATTACCATAGAAAAGCATTAGCAGTCTTAGAAAAGGCCCTTCCCGAAATGCGAGCCCATCAAGATAAGTGGGCAGAAAAGCCAGCCTTTGGGACGCCTTTGGAAGAGCACATGAAGCGGATTGGGCGTGAGATCGCGCTTCCCATTGAAGCCTGTGTCATGCTGCTCCTGGAGACCGGCATGAAGGAGGAGGGCCTTTTCCGAATCGGGGCTGGAGCCTCCAAGTTAAAGAAGCTGAAAGCCGCTTTGGATTGTTCTACTTCTCACCTGGACGAGTTCTACTCAGACCCCCATGCTGTAGCAGGTGCTTTGAAGTCCTACCTACGGGAATTGCCTGAACCTCTGATGACTTTTAATCTGTATGAGGAGTGGACACAAGTGGCAAGTGTGCAGGATCAGGACAAAAAACTTCAAGATTTATGGAGAACATGTCAGAAGTTGCCACCACAGAATTTTGTTAACTTTAGGTATTTAATCAAGTTCCTTGCGAAGCTCGCTCAGACTAGTGACATTAATAAAATGACTCCTAGCAACATTGCAATCGTGTTAGGCCCTAATTTGTTATGGGCCAAAAATGAAGGAACACTGGCTGAAATGGCAGCGGCCACATCCGTCCATGTGGTTGCAGTGATTGAGCCCATCATCCAGCACGCAGACTGGTTCTTCCCTGAAGAGGTGGAGTTTAATGTATCAGAAGCATTCGTGCCTCTCGCCACCCCAAATTCCAATCACTCATCAGCTGTCCCTGCACCAGGGAGAAATAGCAGTCAAATGACCAGTGGCCAAAGCCAGGCCCAGGCAGGTGCCAGCTCCCATCAGCTCTCTGTCGGCCCAGTTCACAACGCTGCTGGTCCCAACCCTCACACGCTGCGCCGGGCAGTTAAAAAACCTGCTGCAGCGCCCCACAAACCGGGAAACCCGCCTCTTGGCCATCACCGGGGCCTGAGTGCTCCAGGAGCATCTCAGCTTCCACCCAGCCTATCTCCAAAGCCATCTGCTCGAAGTCCCTCTCCTCCCCCACAGCACACAGGCCCAGCCCCAGGCCAGCCCTCGGCCACCTCCCAGCTCTCTGCACCCCGGAGGTACTTCAGCAGCCTGTCCCCAATACAAGCACCCAGCCACCCGCCGCCACAGCCGCCCACCCAGGCCACGCTGCAGGGGCACAGCAAACCGAGAGGCCAGGGCCCACCCACCTCCATGACACTGCCCAGTGAGCACGGACTTGAGCAGCCACCCCACACCCCTCCTCAGACGCCAACACCCCCCAGTACTCCACCCCTAGGAAAGCAGAACTCCAACCTGCCAGCTGCTCAGACCCAGGTGGTAAGTTTATTTAATTATTTAAGACACATGCTGGAACCCTGCCGAGACCCAGGCCAGTACCAAAGCCGAGGAACTGACCCAGCATGCCCCTGCCCCCCCCATCCTCCTGGCGCCCACTCTGCCAGGGACAGCAGCCTCAGCAGTGCAGTACCAACAGCTTCCAAAATAGTGACAGACACCAATTCCAGAGCTTCAGAACCGCTTCGCAGCATCTTTTCTGAAATGCACTCAGACTCCGCAAACAAAGACCTGCTGGGCCACATTCTGCTGGATACAGACAATGACACGGAAAGTACCGTACCGCCTTGTGAAGAAAGCCGCTCCCAGCCGTCCCTCCCACCCTGTGGGCAGGAACCAGGCTGGGCAGACCAGACAGTGAATAGCTTTCAGTGGAGGAGAAAGGTCCTCCCACGCAGGACCTGGCCTTTTGCACAGCCCAAGGAGAGCGTGGAGGCCCACACTTCAAAGCTGCATGACCTGGGTCTTGAAGAAGTTGGCTTTCTTTACCTGGGAGGGCAACCATGGCAAAAAGTCAAAAGCAAAGAAGAACCAGGAGAGGACCAGCCTTCCTGCGGAGCAGTGCATAGGAAGCTTTGGCCACTGCTGTGAACGCAGGCGGCACCCACAGCAGCTCGGAGCGAACGAGAAACAACGTGCCATCTATTTAATAAAACCCTCAGCCATGCAGGTCAGTGCTGCTTGCTACTGGGGCGCTCACCCTCATGTACCAGGAGGGAGCCCCTCCTGCAGACTTGCTGCAGAACCGTTTTGTATTAAGTCTGGTCTGTGTCTTCCCAGTCCCCTCAGAACCATGAGCATCGATGGTGACTGCTGGATATGTCACCTCATCAAACTGGACGTGACTTGTGCCTTGTCAGATTGCCAGAATGTAGAGAAATGTACTGTCTTTTTTTTTTTTTTTAAACAATGTAATTGCTCCTTGATACGGACCGAACATTATTCTAGTTTCATGTTTAATTTGAATTAAATATATTCTGTGGTTTATATGAAAAAAAAAAAAGATTATACTTGCCAAAGGTGTTCCAAATGGAGTGTGACTTATTAACACATGTTGTCTTCCAGGGAATTAAAAAGCCAGGAACAAATGTGTGTGTGTGTGTGTGTGTGTGTGTGTGTGTGTATGAGTGTTGATGTTAGATTTTATACATGTGCTTTATGAATTTTACCTAGGTTATGATTAAGATTTAGAAAATAGTAGAAGGGTGCTTATATCCACAACAACCTTTTATGAACATAAATACTTTTTACTATTCAAAATTAGGAAATAAACTTAGGAACTCTCACAATCAAAAACAATCTAAGGGATTATAACAACCAAATGCGATGTAGTATCCCAGAAGACATGCTAGAGCCAAAGGTGATGTTAGATAAAAACTAAAGAAATGTGAACCAAGTACATACTTTAGTTAATAATGTATCATTATTGTTTCTTGCATTGGGACAAACATATCATTCGAATATAAGAATGGTAGAGGAATCTTGGTTCACCCGTATGGAAACTTTCTACATTATGTTTTCAGTTTTTATATAAATCTGAAATTATTCTAAAATTAGTTTTTTTTTAAAGAAAGTAAATGCAGGGAAACCTCATTTTGTACTTCTTGTCATTTCTGCTCTCCTTTGCTATTTGTGAGATGATTAAAACCTTCCAGTTTAATAACACCTCATCAATATAACACAAATCTGAATATTAACACATGGAATTTTATGGGATTTTAGCTCATAAAAACTCCAATAATCAGTCCTTGTTTTTTTAGCATTGATAAGTATGTAACTATTAATATTTAGTTTTTTAACATGGAGATATTAAAAAAGGTAAGTTTATTTAATTATTTAAGACTATCTTAGGCCAGAATAATATATTTACCATGCTATAAGGTATAGTTTACTAAATGAGCCATAACTATCCAATATAATTTCTTTCTTTTTTTCTTTCTTATTTTTTAAGATACTCAACCCTAAAAGTGAGCATTTACATTTACTATTAAGAAAATAAGTGTTGTTATCTGTATCAACTGTAAAATGGATTTAACTAATCAAAATAAAAGTGCAATAAAAATGCAAACCATATCACAGCAAATTTCCCAGTGCCTGTTTACGAAAGACTTCTCTGCTTGTGGCAAACTGCAAAGCAATTAAGGACCATAGATGCTCAGATGTAACATGGCTGTGAATACCAATGGAGCCACATGTCTACAAGGCAGGAAGCAACATCTATACTTCTGATGTCAAAGTCCCTTTCCAATTTACTTGCCTGATTTCTGAATTTCGGCTGGTCCCTTCTGTGTTCTCCTGGTAGTAATCATTTAGGTTCCACAATGTAACAAAAACTTCTACTCCCATATGCATCCAGGTGTGATGTCTTAAATGCAAATAGCTACCAAAAAAAATCTAGATTTTATTCCAACTGCTTCAACATAATAGTAGAGACACTAATGTTGAGGAAAGCATTTTGTGACTGAGATATTAAGGTCTTGATCTTGGCTAAGATAGTGAATCCAGAAAAGAACTGAGGAGTCTCTGAGGGTCACACACAGGCACAAATGAGAGTAAAATGTGTGGAAAAAAATATATATATAGTCACATTTTGAATTTATAAATAAATTATAGGAATTTAAGCTAATGTCTTCACAATGATCTTATTGACATTTCCAAAAATAGTCATATCAACACTCCTCCTCTGCCTTACAGAAAACATCTAAAATCAGCTTCAAGCTAATACAGTTACAGTAGTCATGATTTAGGGCTATTGATGTGTGTGATCCCAGCCAGCTCTGAACACAAACACTTCAGTCTACATTACAGAAAGGTTTTACTAGGAGGTTGCTTTCCTGCTACTTTCTACCTATACATTGGTATATTATCTGAAGCTTCAGAATTCCTAATCCCAAAGAATTTATACTCTCTGGTAAATTTTTTATTCATGCAAAAATATTTAAGAATGGTAGTGTGTCAAGAATCTTGTCCATTTTTATTTCATTCCATACACTAACATTCATTTGAACTTTATTTTTCTTCTGACAGCAGTTTCAATGGTGATGTCAGAGAGTACATATAGAACTGTCATTGTTTCTTTTTTCTAATTATGTTGCCATTCTTAGCACAAAATCTGCCTGGCTCTCCAGATTTTTCCATTTTAGTGATAACAACTATTATATGTCATGTCATCTCTTTTAAATTTATCCCTCAGTAGTGACTTAACCAATGTGCTTCACTAATGGTTTGTCTTTGTCTTCTGAGACACATCTCTGAGCTTGTTATTTTAGGTAGCTCATCTCAGCCAAATGTGCCAATGTTTGTGGAATAGACTTCATATGTTTAAAGTGAAACCACATTCATCAAAACTACCAATTGATAGCATACCTCAAATGCCTAATTTATACTCCATGTATTATTTAATTCTAAATGCAGTTTTGCTTAATAGGTTTTCATCCAAAACAAAATTATAAATGGGTACAAGTAATTCTTTATAGTTATAATGTGAGTGAACTTGGACATAATCACATTTGGAAAAGAAGAGTATAAGGATAATTTGAATTGACAGATAATCCAAATATAATTTTTATTTGGAGATATATCTATATCTATATCTATATCTATATCTATATCTATATCTATATCTATATCTATATAGATAAATGTATGTATGTATATATATATATATATACATATATATATGCATCAGAATATACATATGTACATATCATATATGTGCTTAACATTTTATGCAATCACAAAATATCAGGTTTAGAGAATAATTAATAATAGAAATGCTACTATGTTGCTGGATAGAGGAATAATAAGAGAGGAGAGCTGGAGAGAAGAACTAATCAAAAAGCTATTGCAGTAATTCAATATGTGAATCTGGGCTTGAATAACGGCAGTTGGATGAGAACTATGGTGAAAATACTAGAGAATTTTGAAATAAAAATTGGTGAATTATCGAATGGTGACCACACAGTGACACTGTTAATGGCTGGAGATGTGGCCCAGGGCCACACAGGTAGTAAATAACCTAGAGGACATCTGAATCCCAAATCCCATGTCCTTCCAAGGTCATAGGCATGAGACACCTCCATTGTTGAAATAGAGATTTGATTGCTCTTTTATTTCTTCTGCTTGAACTACATTGGATCATCTTGTATTTTTCTGAATTCTTAGAGTAATTTTAACATGTTCTCCAAAAATAGAACACCCTTCTTCATACCCATCTCCCTTCTCACTCCTTTGTCTCTTACCTAGGCACACAGCAAAGGACGGTCATTTGAATCACAGCTACTTGACAGACTATTGTGGACTGTGATCCAACTTTCATCAAACCCAATCTTTAAAAACATTCTGGTTGTCTCATGTTGTCAATGAGTTTGCAGATAGCTCAATTTGTTACTGATTAGACACCTTTCAGCTCCACTGACCAGAACTGAGTACCTATATGGGGCACCACTGAAGCACCTCATAAACCTGTTGGATGGATACATGGATGGATGGATGCATGGATGGACAGATAAGTGGACAAATAGATTGTATACCTGGTCAGACTCACCAAGACAATGTATCTGGGCAATCTGCCTTTAATACATTTCTTCTTAATAATTTTAACAAAATCCGAATACTAGAAGCTCAGAGTTGGAAAGAACCTCTGAGTTCATCTATTCCAATCCTTGGAATGATACAGGAATCTTCATAACATCCCTAGTTAGCCCTGTTCAAAGTTCATGAGCTAAAACTTAGTGTCTATTGATCATCTATCTGGCTTCTTCTCCTTTTAGATACCTTGCCTGTCTTTCTGTACATTTTTTTTTAATTGTGGGACAAGGTAAAGTACAAGTGGTTTCTATTATGGGAAGAGTATTTTAGTCAAGACAAATTATTAAATTATTCATGTTAAAAGAAATTAGTAAATACTAATTAGGGAGGTGGGCCTTTCTTTCTTCCTTCCTTCCTTCCTTCCTTCCTTCCTTCCTTCCTTCCTTCCTTCCTTCCTTTCTTTCTTTCTTTCTTTCTTTCTTTCTTTCTTTCTTTCTTTCTTTCTTTCTTTCTTTCTTTCTTACCGAGGATTTAACCCTGGGGTGCTTACTTAACCTCTGAGCCACATCTCCAACCCTTTTTTAAAAATATTTTATTTGGAGACAGGGTCTTGCTGAGTTGCTTGGGGCCTGGCTAAATTGCTGAGGCTGGCTTTGAACTCAAGATCCTCCTGTCTCAGCCTCTGGAACCACCAGGCATGTGCCACAATACCACCTTGCCCCCGCCCCTAAGGTTTTACAAAAAGCCTACAGATACCATTAAGGGGTTCAAGGCAAAGAGGCTACCAGGCTGGATTAGCCCTCTGGTCTACCCCAAGGCTTCCCCCCCAGGTAGACAAAAGAGAGTTCCCCCATTTCCCAACTTCCCAGCCTGAAGCCCCTACTCACTGTAGATGGTCTGATGGGGTGTGCCATCCACTTGGCCATCCTGTCCCTGTGGATCTGCAGGTGGTAGCTGTTCCTGGCCGTGGCGGTGTACAGGTGAGTCAGGCCACCCCAGTTGGAGGCCAACAGTGAAGAGGTGTTGGGATAGGCTCTGATGATGCGTGTGCTGCAGACACTGCACAGAGCCCAGACCAGGAGCCTGAGGCGGGTCCCCAACATCACTGTTTTCTGAATGGCTAGTGCTGAGTTTGAAACCTGACACTCCCTCCTTGACTCCCCAGGCCTAGCCCTGTCTTCTTCATTCTGGCAAATACCAGAGTGAGGATCCTAGGCTGGATTCCCTCCTTTCCCCCCTCAGACTTTTAAAGGGTAGCAGCATGACATCAAACAGGAAAAACTCCACTGTCCACATCCTCTGTGTTATAATCAGCCATTCAAAGAAAGTGCAGAGACTTCTGAGGCTCACAGAAGGCACGTCAGTTACACACACACACCACACACACACACACACACACACACACACACGTACACACACCCCTCAATTTCAGACCAGTGCTCCCAAAAGTGAGTTATGTGTGGGCAAAAGTTATCTATGACACTGTGTCATCTGATGACCTGTCCCACTTCCACCAGGAAATGTGAAGGCAGCCAGCGGTCCCAAAAAATCCAGCTGCAGTCATGTAGTATCCCGCCTCCTCGGCTGGCTGGTCATCTCTCACCCATTCTACTCATTTTGGTTTCCTCAGTCCTTTTAACTCCAATTGCCATGTATGTACCCGGTGCTTTCTGTGTGTGCAGCATCAGGTGGGTGTCTTGATGGATATAGAGATATGTGACGCCATCAGGCAAGTGGCATCCGCTGAGACTCCCACCTCAGGAAAGATATTCGAGCTGGGATCGGGGACACAAAACCCAAAGTTGCCCTTTGGAAAGATTTCAAAGTGGGCAAAGGAAAACAAGGCTTTGAGGTCACCGAAAATACCAAGGTCCGGTTTCTCAGTTTCCCTAGCTGGGAGATTTAGGGCAACTGAACTGGTAATCTGGGTCTCTCCAATAGGCAGGAGATTAAATCAGAGGCTTATGGGGATTAGCAGGGCTGCTGGCTGAGCAGAGGCGGGCAGAGTGCTGGAAGCACCCTCAGCAGAGTGTTCACACGGGGTGTCTACCTCTATGATTGGTGCCTTCTTGCAGAGGATGCTCCCAGGAATGTCCTGTGGAACTACGGGTCTGACACAGGGTTGTGGCCGTGGGGTGGTGGTGGTGGTGGTGGTGGTGGTGGTCTTAGCACATACAATCCAACGAGAGGCAACCAACCACACACTGGAATTAGTACACAGAAACCAAGCCCCATCATTGGGCTGCTCACTGTCCCATTCCCTTCCAGAGTTTCCAGAAAAAACATGCCCCAGGAAGACTGCCATTCTTTCAGTTTCTCATTTTACTGAGCATATACTACAAATAAGAATAAAGCATAAAGCTAGACATTGTTGTTAATTAAAAGAGAATGAGATATGATCCTGTCTCAATCTAATGAAGGAGGCAGATAAAATTAAGTAACTATCATACCAAGCATGCACTGTCAGACAGACTCGGGCAAGCAGAAATGGCCTTTGTAACCCCACGGGGGTACAGGTTTTTATAGTTTACAAAGTATTTTCAAATCAGCTAGTTCATTTTAACTTTACTGCAAACTATGAGAGAGGTACTTCAGGTATTGTTACTATTTTAATGTTATTTGTGAAGAGATGAAGATGTCGGTTGAGCAAATAACTGGTAGAGGAAGGACAGGATCTTTTGATTCCCTGTGCTGCTTCTCTAGTAAGAATCACAGGGGAAGCAAATGCTCAAGAACTTATCCTTCCACTTCCTATTTTAATGCTTGTAGTAATTAACTTAATCTTTAGAATAACCCTTTAAGGAGGTACTGTTATTCCCTTTATAGAGATGAGGAAACTGGAGCACATGGCTTAAGTAACTTGCACAAATACACAACTAATTCATGGAAGAGGATGGATCTGAATCCAGGTCTGACTTAGCTCTGCTTAGCTCTTTGCAAGATGTGCAAGCCCACCCAGTATGTTACAGCCAGAGCTATGACACTTGGTAAGTACAAGTAGCAATGAGACAGAGTGCTTTTCTCTAGTAAATCAACATTTTTACCCAGGGTATGTATCTAGCATATATGTGCTTGTCTCTAGGGTTTAAATGGAAGATGGATAACATTTAAGTGCTTATGTCTAAAACAGACTTCCTTCATAGAAGTCACAGAATGGTTAATAAATACAGCATCATAGTTTAGCTAAATGAAGAAACAGCTAGCTTTCAGAATTGAAATGCACACCATTCAGAAATATTTTCCAATTGATAACCCTGTATTTCCTCTTCCTGGTGCAAATGGTAGAGGGATGGGAAGTACCTGTGAAGCAATCAGCAGCTACTGAGAAACTTCTCTGAGAGACAGGAGAGAGAGAATTACAGGAATAAAAAGTAGACCAAATTTATCTTCTGAGTTTGACAATATGGTTAAGCTGAGAAAAACTTTGCTCATGGCCATGTTCTATGTAAGAGCTAAATTACTAGGACGTGTAAGAAATACCACGGGCATTCACAAGGGAGAGATTTTGGGTGTGAATGCTGGACTCAAGGTGCTTTGGGGAAGGAGAGAGTGAGCTTTGTACAAGGGGCAGGGTGTTGACCAGCACCCAAGGCACAGAGGGGAGGATGTGCAGGTGTCCAGAAAGGAGTTCCTGGGGTGACTGTGGATGGGGGACATGTTCCTGACCAGTTGAACTCCTGCTATTAGGAAAGAGAATTGTGCCATCACTATACTTCCAAAGACTTTCCTCCAAGGAAAAGCCGTGAATTCACAGCAGCTGGTTGTGAAGGCAGAGTGTGGCCTGGGGAGTGAGTTTATTTCCTTGGAGTAGGTTTATTTCTAAGGGGTCTGGGGAGGGAGGGGGGGTGATGAGAGCCCCCACTTAGAGAGAGTAAAGGGAAATACAAGACTGTGAGAATAATTCTTTGCATTTGTGATACAGAACAGTTGAGAGCAAAGATGAGAGTTACCCAGTTGAATGCAGAGAGGCAGAACTTCCACCTCCCTGGCTGAAACTCCCTACCAAAGGGCTCCAGACCTGGTTTCCCATTAGAATCACGCGTGGAGCTTTAAAACCCCAAACATCTCAGGGCTGATCTTAAATATACAGGGGTGAAGGACAGCTATTTGTGCCTTTCCTTGCAGAGCCACCTGGGAGTGTCTGATATTTAAGTACTTATCAGTGAACAGGCTCTGAGTCTCAACCACACACTGGAATTAGTACACAGAAACCAAGGCCCCGTCACTGGTCTGCTCACTGTCCCATTCCCTTCTAGAGTTTCCAGCCTATGTGTAGATTAAGATGGGCCTTTCTAGGGAATCTGAGTAGTGCATGCCCCGTTGGTCAGTGCTCTGTGCCCACAAACAGCCTTTAACTGGAGCCTGTGTGGTTTCTGAAGCTCCAGAGTACAAGGGGAAAGACACCGGTGTGTGGGTTCTTTGTCTCTGAATTTAGAGGCCCCCTTGGCCACGGTTCAGGATCTGGGAACTATTGCGACCTTAGGAGCCCAAAGTGAAACAGATGGCAGATGTGAACAGGAAGCTCATGGAGGAGGCTGTTGATTTGCACTTCTGGATGTCCCCACCCTCAGTTCCCAGTGACTGCCAGATGCAACAGAAAGTCTGGTCCCAAGGCAGATGTGCAAACATGCTTATCTGCCTGCCTTGGGAGTCCCTGCTCTGACCTCAGGAGAGTCCCCCTGTGTGGAGGCCTCTGGTCCAGGCCCTGCACTTCCACTCAGAGGACCCAGCTCTAAAGATGAATTGGGGATGGTAGGGATCTCTGATCCTTCAAGTTCACCCATTTCCTTCATCTCCTGTCTTCTTTTTCTCAGAATCCACTCTGAGAAGGTATTGAGGAATATTATCTCTACCAGATCATATTTTCTCAATGAAAAGACTTGACAACAATTTACAAAAGTAACATTGGCTTGACCAGAATTAGCTATGGTGAAAACTATTGAGGAATCAAGATGAAAGAAGACCTGGGAGGTAGGAGGGGAGGTGGTCTAGTGTGGCTCAAAGTCTTCTCTTGAGACTCTGTCTAAAGACCTTGTCACCAATGGAAGACCTTGTCAGACTTCTGTGCCCTGTGCCTCTCCTTCTCATGATCTATCTCCATCAGGTTAGAAAGGGTTCACCGGTACCTCACTATCACAGGGGTGACCTCACCCAGTCCTGCATGCAGACAGGTGTTTATCTAAAGGCAAACGGTTGTTCCTTGTTTTCTGAAGTTCTCTGGGGAGGTGCTGCAACCTTCCAGAAAATGTCATTCTTATGTGTCTCGTCATCCTGTCAGTTAAAACATGCTTTTGGGGGTGTGGGTGTAGCTTAGTGATAGAGCCAGTGAGGCCCTGGATTCCTTTTTCAGTGAGGTAACAAATAAAAACAAAACAAAAATACACTTATTTATATCCAAGCAGATTCTCTTGCTTTAATATACTACCTATTCAATGAACACATCACTATTTAGCCAAAGCCTATTACATGGTAATACCTTGTAGAAAATCTTCGGGGAAGCATAAGAATGAAAAGTTCAGCCTTGATCTTCAGGGAACCTGCAGTTTACTGAACAGAATGGATTTTGCATTTGCCCAGCACCTCACACCTACAATAGATGCTCACAACATCTGTGTCAGTTGGTGCTCAAAACAGCCCTGTGAGATATGCTGGAAGGTGTTTGGGGCGACTTTCCCAAGAGAATCCTGGATCCTGATATACACATTCTGTGTTGTCAGGATTTAAAGGAAAATAAGAAAGGAAAAATTAAAAAAAGAAAAAAAAACACATTATTTTCAGTCTGTTGGTTTAAAAAATTAATCAATGAAGAAAATATGAAATAGAAGGTGAATATCTCCTATATAGGCTCTACCCTGTGGAGGTAAGATGTTACCAAAGGTAAAATAATATTTGTAGCTTGGGGGATAATTATACACACACATATAATTCATATATATATATATATATATATTTCATGTAATAGATAGATGTTCTTTTAAAAATTCAACATTGAGGGCATACTATTTAGCATAAGCACATTCCGTCCATGCCAAAGTCTATTTGACTATCTTTCCAGGTCAGTATGTATGTCTCTCCCTCTTTTTTTTTTTTTTAATCAAGATGATATACACGACAGCAGAATGCATTTACAATTCTTATTACACATATAGAGCACAATTTTCATATCTTTGTATATAGAGTATGTTCATGCCAATTCATGCCTTTATACATGTACTTTGTGGGGTTTTTTGCATTACAATTCTTATTACACATATGTACCACAATTTTTCACATCTCTGCTTATATGTAAAGTATGTTGATACCCAATTCGAGTCTTCATACATGTACTTTGGATAATGATGTCTATCACATTCCACCATCCTTGCTAATCCCCTGCCCCTCCCTTTCCTTCTCATCCCTCTTCCTTATCTAGAATTCATCTTAAGAATTCCATTATACTCCATAAGAGGGTCAGCTTTTCTTAAAGCCTCATTTCCTCCCTTCCAAGCTCTGCCCCAGAGATTTGAGGGTGATTCTCAAGGCCACAGGACTTTATAAGATACATGCATGACTACACACGTGTCCACATATTCAAATTTATGTATACACATACCTGAATACATGCACAGTAATGGCCCTGTAGGGGTGGCCCTGGCGGCTGAGGTCACCACCGTTTTCTGCTACTTCAAGAACTTACCATCTCTTACTCAAGAACCAATATGTCTCATGGAGTCAATCTTCCTCACTTCCCTTCTTTCTTTCCTATTGGTATGTTCCAGCTTCTCCCCCCCAAGACAATTTTTTCCATTTGTTTTCATCATAGCAGCCTTTCCAAAATAAGGGCCCGAGAGAGGAAGGTCTGCTTCTAAGACATCCTGGGCAAGGGAGCCAAGAACTCAAGTGAAGTGGGAGATTGGGTCCCCAAATGGGTTCAAAACCATAAAATGTTAAGGTGCTCCTCCACGATCCTCCACAGTGAATGATTTTCACTCCCGCCTTTCCTGCCATTGAATCCCCAAGCTTCCAGTGATTTCTAGGGACCTCATGTGTGAATTTATATTGACACTGACAGTTTATGAGAAGGGCAGGCATCTGAGTGCTAAGTACTTAACTTGAAAATAAGCTTTAATTTTCCAAATGCATAACATTAAATTTTTGCTACCTATATAGTTAAGAGCATAAAGATTTTTATAAGAATGCCAAATGTTTGAGAAAGTGTAATTAAACATGCATAGCTGAGTGCTTGTTTATTTAGGAGTTTAGGGTTTAAAACAGCTGGAGTGAGTATGAGAATTTTTTTTTTTTTTTGAGACAGAGCCTCCCTAAATTGCTGAGACTGGCTTTGAACTTGCGATCCTCCTGCCTCAGCCTCCCAAGCTGCTAGGATGACAGATGTGCACCACAGTACCTTGGCTGAGATTAAGAATTCTAAGGAACCTTGCAAGAGAGATCTAATAGAGGATGACTGGGGGGAAAATACCAATGGAGAAAGAAGCCTTGAAAGGCTTGCAGGATTTATCAGCAGCAGAAGCAGGTGACAGATATCACCCAGGAGTACATAAAGTCAGCCAATGCCAGTGATACAGCCAGGAGCTCTGCAAATGCTTTTCACAATGAACATGACTCTACAAGACGTTAGGGGCTGGAGCTGGATGTATGTGCCTGACAACCTTTCATGCTGTCATTTGTGACATATGCTTGGCCCACTGCATAATGAGGAGAACTGATTGCAGAGAGGGCACACAAAATACAACTGCAGCACACAAGATTTTCTAGAGCAGTGACACTATTCTGGATCCATGGTGTTATGCATTATTCAAACACCAAGAAATGTACAAAATGAGAGTAGAGTTCTAATTTGAACTGTAGAGGTGCTCTAATAACAATATGTCAATAGTGTTCTTCAGTTATAACAAATGCTCCACGCTAGTGTACGATGTTAATAACAGGAGAAATTGTGCGTGAGGTGGGGAGAGGGGAGAATCTCTAAGGCTCCTCCAGGGGCTTTTGTCTGGATGTGGAGTGCTCGCTGGTCTTGCAGCCCCTCCAATTGTTTGCTTTCTCATCTGTTTTGCTTGATCATCAAATGTGGCTGGTAACTGGAAGAGTTTAAATTTCCTAAGAGGCTTGTTTCTCTCCCATGTCTTACTTAAAATGGCTGTCCCAGGTAAGGGATAAATGGAAGGAAGGCAGGTTTTTTAAATCTAATATTTAATATAATTATTATATTACATACTTTTTAAAGTCACTATAATATCAGTCTCAACCCAACAAATTTCCTCAAGTGTAAATCTAAAAACACAGATAGACTCCCACCGGACATTTCAGAATGAAATGCGAGTGAGTTCTGTAACTTTGCAGAATTCCTGGTATTGCTAAAGCTTCTGGTTCCATAACCAGAAGCTTGTTTTGCCTGGACAAGAAGAGGACTCTCAGATGCCTTCTACTGGGGACACTAGCAAGATCACAAAAGAGCTTGAGAGTGAAGGGTGAAGGATCACTTGCAACTGATCAGTAGTGGCAGCCTCAATTCCTTTCCTCCCCTCTCAGCTCCTCCCCTTCTCCCCTCTCCTGCTCACAGCCTGCTCCTTACTGAAATCCCTCCCCAGCCTCTGCAGCTTATGGGAGATGAAACAATGTGTAACCCCAGGCAGGGGAGACCCAGCCACATGAAAGTCTTCACAAAGGATTCTCTTTGGGTGATAAGAACAGGGTTATGTTTGTTCCACTCAGTGAAAAGCCAAGATGTAGGTGAGACTTAGTGGAGTCTCAATCTAAGGAGGCTGGTACAATTTTATTATCTCCATTTTGCCTCATGTCTCACATTTACAAAGAACTTTCTAGCTGCATGCTCTTTGTAAAACATCCTCAGATGCAGTCTCTTCTTAGTTTTTCTCCAGAACCCAAGACATACTAAGGATCCTCATTTTTCCTATGAAGATTCTGAGGAGCAATTTGTGACTTGACCAAGGTCACACACCTAGTGTGATCCTTGTCTTCTTTCTCTGTATTCAAGTTCTATCAAGGACACCTGGTCTGTGAATGTCCCTGTTTCAAGATTGTATCTTCAGTGCTGAAGTCACCAGGCTGGGCACCTGGTGGGCAGAGGGCCATGATAGGGGGGAGGCAGGGGATTTGCAGCCCTGGGAACAGCGCTCCTCAGGTAAGCTCTGAATGTGTCTTCCTTAGGTGGAGGAAGAAGGAGCAGTGGATGGAGCCCTGAGTTACTGTACCTGCAGTCTCTGCAGACTGCTCCTACCCCTCTTCTCCCATTGTGTTCTTTTTGTCTGGGAGATCAGTCATGCTTCCAAAGCTGAGATTCTGCCCAAGGAAGGAACAATAGAAACTGGACTAAGAGGAACCTTGTGTGCACGCACGTGTGTGTGTGTGTGTGTGTGTGTGTGTGTGTGTGTGTGTCCCCACACAGGCTGCCCAATCTGATTGGCGCTCCAAGGCTGCCCAAGAGGACCCAGCCCACCCTCTCAGGATGCCTGGGGCTTGTCACGCAGCCCACGTCGGGGAACAGACATCCTGGTTCCCACTCACCTCCCCGGAGCCCGTGACCTGGGCTAGCCTACGGTGTTTGGGACGCTGCACATCCGGACTCATGTTATCTCAGGATCCTGGGACTCCTTGGCTCCCCTGTCCTGCCTCCTCCCCTCTCTGTGGACATGTAGCCACCACACACTTCTCGGAGGGCTATTTCTAGCTGAGGGGCCGGTAATTCAGCCCCAGCCTGTCAGCTCAGGCCGTCTGTGTGCCTCAGCTGGGACGGGCGGCCTGACACGTTGTGGGTTCAGCAGAGTGCAGGATGTTGGGGCTTCCAGGGGCAGGCACCTCCTCGCCCTGCTGGAGGTCAGCATTGCTGAGATGTGGGGGTGGGGAACAGACAGGATGCTCCTGTTGCATGGGAAGAGCTGGTGGCCACCAGGAGACAGAGCTTAGCCTCCTGGCACCCAGCGGTGCTCTGTGCTCTGCCCACCACAGCCCTTCCCTGGGGAGCACCTTTTTTCTCTTTAGCAGGCTGAGTTAACATAGCCTTGTGGGCTCTGGGTCAAGCTGTGCCTCACAGCACACAGGCCATCTTTGTCAAGTTACATCACCTCTCTGAGCCTCAGTTTCCTTATCTGAAAAAATGGAGATAATAAAATTGTACCAGCCTCCTTAGATTGTGGGGAGAGTTTAATAATCTGCCATAGAATACTTAATCTCATGTGAAGAGGTCACACAGAGCTGCTTGGTATAGAGTAGATTTTATTACTGTTGTTGCTGTTGTCTCTTTTCTTCACCCCCCTATCATGAATTCCTTGCAGGTGACTTTCAAGGTTATTGCTATTCCAGAGTTATCTCTGATGCCTGATCCATTTTAGGTGCCTAGAAAGTATTCAGTAAATGAAAGAATGAATTCTTCCCTTAGTCTTATCTGATGGAAAGAACACTGAACTCAGCAATGAAACAAAAATATCATAGATAAAAGTGAAATTATGTAATTTGCATATGGAAAATAGATGGCACTTGAGACCATTATATTAAATGAAATAAGCCAAACTCAGAAGGTCAAGGGTCATATGTTTTCTCTCACACGTGGAAGCTAGAGAGGAAAATGGGAAAGAAAGGTGAGGGGCGGGGATCTCATGGAAACCAGAGGGAGATCAATAGAATAGAGGAAAGGGACAGTGGGGGTGGGGATGAAGGAGGTGTTGGAGGGGGGACATGCCCCGGGAGTGATGTTGGCCAAATCTTAACTGCTGTATTGTGTGCATGTACAAAGATGTAACAACAAATCCACAGTTATGTACAATTTTGATGCTCCAATAAAAAATGTAGAAAACAAAAACAAAGCCCTGGGTTCAAATCCCAATGGTGCCACATGGCTGGTGTTGTGGAATGGCCAAGTAAACTTGAACTCCGGTTCTCAGTGTTCTGCACTGGCCTGTTTGTCAAGTAAAAACAGTACCTTCTGCCCAGTCTTCTTTGAAGGCTCATGAGGACAAATGAGCATAGTGTGACACTGCTATGGAAACAGGAACTGTACAGTTCAAGATGAATTTTTTTCTTTTCTGTTTTTGGGTACTGGGGATAGAACCCAGCATCTTACACATGCTAGGTGAGCCCTCGACACTGAGCTACATCCCCAGGCTTTTTTTTTTTTTAGTTTTGATACAGAGTCTTGCTAATTTGCCCAGGCTGGCCTCAAATGTGTAATCCTCCTGCCCCTGCCTCTCAAGGAGCTGGGGTAACAGGTGTGCCAGCATGCCCAGTGACAGATTATTCTTTACGTCCAATTCTTTCACATTTCACATTCCCCACTCCAGGAAACATGTCTGTTCTGTTCAACCTCTGTTCACATTACTGTGTTCAGGGCTCCATGCAGCTTCCTGAACAGAGTGTTGGTAGCACACATGTTTTCTTTAGATGCATCCCTATATTTTTGAGGAATTCATCCATTCACCATCACCTGGCACCATGTGAGAACATTTTACTCCCTTGCTGTCTTTCAAAGACACTCTTGAACTTCATCACTCTGAAAGGAGACAAGACTGGTACGTTCACCTTCACTTATGCACAAGAGTAGGGAGACCTGGAACAGGTTACTGGCTGACTGGAGGTGTCATAGCCAATGAACTGGGTCCAGTGCTCTGCTTTTCTGTGCATTCCAGCTGGGGAATCCTGAAGGGATGTGGAATCAACCAGTGTTCTTCTGATGGGTCATATGGTGTGGGGGCTCTGGCTCCATGTCTGATGTGTTAATTCTCTTTGCCCATACTCATCTACTTGCCCTGAGCTGGTCGGGTTTCCATCACTGTAACAAATACTTGAGGTAATCAATGCCTAAAGAGGAAGGTTTACTTTGTCTCACAGTTTTGAAGGTTCTAGCCCATGGTTGGCTGGCCCCATTACTTTTGGGCCTCTGACGAGGCAGCACATCATGGTGGCAATGTATGGTAAAATTGTTTGCCTCTCAGCCAGGATGCAGAACAGAGGGAAAGAGGAAGGGATGGGGTCCCAATAACCCCTTGAGAGACATACTCCCAATGACTAGAAGACTAGAAGACCTCTCACCAGGCCCTGTTTTTTAAAGTTCTTCTATCTCCTGATAGCACCCCAGGCTATGGACCAAACCTGTAACCATGGGCTTTTAGGGAACACTTATCTGAATCATAGAACTGGCTGTCATCTTGGACGAGATACTTGGTCTCTCAGACCTTAGAAAACATGTCTATAAAATGAAGATAGAATATCTCTTAGGCAAAGTATCTGGCTCATAATACCTACTCAACATTTCCTGCCATTCCTTGTATTTTCTTGAAGCATCCAACAGTCTCTAAAAAAACATGTGAGCATATTCATATCATAGTTCCATTCCCACCCCATAAAGGTCTTTCAAGGTGAGGCAAAGTGAATGTTTATCCAATGAATACACATTGAATGCCTGACATATCTGACGCTGTAATACATCCAGGGGTCCATGGGTTAAAAGACATTGTTCTTGCCTTCCAGAAGCTTCAAGTGTGGTGGAGGAAGCACCTACAGAGGAGACAACCCACTGTGAGTGACTGTACTCAAAATGAATGGAGTTGGAGAGTATCATGATAAGTGAAGTAAGCCAATCCCAAAAAAACAAATGAGGAATGTTTTCTCTGATATGAGGATGCTGATCAATAAGGGGGATGCGGTGGAGCATGGGAGGAATGGAGGAACTTTAGATAGGGCAAAGGGGAGGAAGAGGAAGGAAGGGGGTATGGGAGTAGGAAAGGCAGTGGAATGAGATGGACATCATTACCCTAAGAACATGTACGAAGACTGAAGACACGAATGGTGTGATTCTACTTTATGTACAACCAGAGACATGAGAAAGTTGTGCTCTATATGCGTACTATGAATTGAAATGCACCCTGTTGTCATATATAACAAATTGGATTTAAAAAATAATACTCTGGGAGCCCAGCAGGAAGAGCTTCTAGACCAGCAAGGAAAGTGAGGCCGGGCTTCACAGAGGGTGGACCACAGAGTAAGAGCCAAGGTGTGATACAGGTGAGAGCATTCAAGAGAGGAGATGACATGTAGAAAGGCACTAAGTCATCAAAGAACAAGACATATTCGAAGAACCATAAGAATTTCCATATGGCCAAGGAATAAAATGAGGAGAGCAGCATTGGCAAATCAGGGGAAAGGTGGTCAGAGTTAGATTAGAAGTGGTTTTCTACGGCATGTGAAGGAAACTGAATTATAACCTTCAGCCTATAGGGACACCTGGAAATTTCAAGCATGGAATTAATATGATTATATTTCAGAATGGTCACTCTGGGAATGAAACTGAGAAGGAATAAAGCTGTGCAGGGATATCAGTTAAACATTTTCTCAAAAACTTTAAATGAGAGACGGTAACAGGCTGTCAACTACAGCATGAACCATTTGACCTAGGAAAAAAATGCAGGGCTATGACAGATTTTCAGAAAGGACTCACAGAAGTGAGTATATATATGGGAAGGGAACACAGGAAGAAAGGAAGGATGAGCCCTGGTTACGGAGCTGGGTGCCTCTGGGAGCTATGGGTACCATCACTAGCCTAGAAGACATTAGGGAGTAGATCTGGTCAGAAAAATGAGGGGTTTGGTATTGTTAGGCTTGGAGGATATAGGCGATTGTGTGACTTTCAGGAGAGAGATCAGGCCTCCAAGTAGAGAAGTGTAAGTTATTGGAATAAAGGTGATAGTTGAAGCAATCCTAAGGTTGGATCATCCAGGGAGAGCAATGGACTAACAGAGGAAGACCCAGGATATGGAGTACTGGTATTTCAGAAGAGAATGGAGGAAGAGGAACCCCTAAGCAAGATTAAGAAATGTAGAAACCTGATTTCTGACTCTTGGATTAACTCCCTTGGTTACATATAGTGGGTTCCTAAAGAAGAGAAGATGTGGAGAAGACGCCCTGTGGAATTGCACTGTCTTTGCCTTGAGCTGGAGCTTACACACTGGTGACCTGGCCTGGCCAGTGCTGAGTCCAAAAGGCCCATGATTGACTTGTTGATAGGGCAGCTTCCTCTCAGCCTCTTTCCTCATGCTTCCTCCTGGTCTTGACCCTTGGGGTCTTACCTCCACAGTTGCCAAAGGAGGAGATGAACAAACACTTTTAAATAAAGGGAAGATCAAGGGCTAGAGCAGAGCTGATCTAGCCACCTCCTTCTCCATTATAAATCTCATATCCAGTAGGCTTCTATCTGGGCAAGGAGAGAAGGAAAGGAATAAAAGGGGTTTTAAAATAAAACATTTAATCTATTGATCTTTTGGGGGAAATTTGATACATCTCACTGTACTACAACTGAACCTATTGATCTTACAGCTTCATCAACATTAAGTAATTGACTTCCCAGATGCTGTTGAGTAATCAGCTCTTTCCGCAGAGGTCCACAAGAAGGGACTTTAAGATGTGTGCAGGTCCCTTTCATATATTTGCAAATGCTTCATTCATTCCATTAACACTTTCATCATTCACAAAGTTTATCTTCTTAAGATTAGTAGTGACTAGTTTGGCTTTGCTTTTAGCCTTAAAGTTTTTTTTTTCTAATTTTTTGTGGGATGCTATATGGAATATATTTCTGGGTTTCTGGCCTATTCATTTGTTGTTGACCACTGTCTTAGACACTCCTGTGCAGTTGCTCAAGCTCCAGGTGATGCCTAAAAGGGATTTTGGTGGCTAGGAAGAGGGCGTGGTGATATTTAATCCATAAACTGTTTTCATGTATAGTTTATTTTACCTACTAAAAAGCCCCAGCTGCTGGTATCAGAACCCTAGTGTACACCCCTCAGAGGAACAAACCATTTGTTTTTTACTCCATTCCCCTAAGAGACTCCATTCTTCCACAGATTCCATGTCCCAACAACAGTCTTAGACTCTCTCTAGAGATCTGAATGGATTCTCAATGATAAGGGGGGGGAAGGAAAATGAGAGAGTAGGGGCTAAAGGAAGCAAGATTTCCAGAAAGAGGATCCAATCAACCATGTCATTTTTAGGAGGAGATATGAACTATGGGACCAAAGAATCTGCAAACTTCCATTTATGATTTTGCAAAGAGGTGTTTCAATGGAATAGAATTGGAGACTGAATTAGGTGGAAGATAAGTGAAGACAAATGGAAAAAGGAGAAAATGGAACCAGACATTGTGGGCATTCTTTTTTTTTATATTCTAATTTTTTATATATGACAGCAGATTGCATTTCAATTCATATTCCACATAGAGAGCACAATTTTTCATATCTCTGGTTTTACACAAAGTAGAGTCACACCACTCGTGTCTTCATACGTGTATTTAAGGTAAGGATGACCATCTCACTCCACCGTCTTTCCTACTCCCATGTGGGCATTCTTTTGAAGTGAGGAAAACAATGATGGAGAAAGACAGAGGGTGATTTTCCAAGTCAAATAATTATCAAATTTAAAAGGAAAATGCTGTGTTTGTTAGATCACAAAAAGAAAATTTTTAGAGAAATATTACTACCAACCCTCAGTTATTTCATTTGTTCTAATCATGGGACTTTGGCTTTGGAAGGACTTATAGGGCCAATGTCTGACTTCTTTAAGCAGAGAAGTGGAAGCCAGGGACTACATTCTGAATTTAAAAATTATTTCCTCCTTAAACTGTTCACAGACCTTAGAGTCCAATGGGCTTGGTAAGTCAGGGGATTCAATTTAGAAATTTAGAAAATAATTCAAATAATAATTCAATTTAGAAAGGCACTTACTGTGCAGCAGTAGTATTTGCTCTGTGATACAACTTCAGCATGTATGTTGACCTAACAAATATTGGGTAGAGTTACTTTGTGGTATTTTAGCATTGAAAAGAGAAAAGTGTGGAGGGGAGGGAGGGAGTCAGGGCAGTGGGAAAGCAAGACCTCTGCTCTCAAAGTGGTTAATACATTTCAGGGAAGAAAGACAACTTTATCAGTAACATCACATGTCACAATAAATGCTACTATAGAGGTAGAATACAGACCCATGAGAAAGTGAGGCAATGGATCCCATATAGAGGGGTCCGTGAAGGACAAGGAAGAAATAATAATGGTTAAGCTGACATCTGAAATATGAACAACTTTTAAAAAATAAAAATAGAGGGATAAAACAAATCCTGATTTCTCTGAATACAAAAATTATTTGATTACAGCTTAGTGCACTTCCTTCTGATCTCTTTCTTTCTTAAATAACATTATTGTGAAAATAGTGCTTACAGATACTTGAAGAAAAAGGTGAAAAGAACAAAGAAAGAAAAACACAAAAGAAAGATAAACGACTCACTACCTATAAATATCTACCCTTGAATGAACATTATTCTGGTGTATCTATGTATATCTTGATGGATAGAAAAACAGACAAGTTAATAGAAATACTTTTATTTAAATTGGATCATATAATATTTTTAAAACAAAAATGCTTAATTAAATTTCACTAGGATTCAACAGATGAAAAAGGACTGGAAATCCAATGAAGGAATTGGTAAACTTTAGTTAAATGTATTTCAACAAGAGACATTGTTGCAATAAAATCCACATTTAAGGAAAATATGTTATGAAATTATGACAATGTTGACGTTAGAACCATTGCATACATATAATTGGTGTACACACACACACACATACACACACATGTAACTAAATATGCTATGAAAAATAAGGTCATTAGCATTTCTCACATGCCCCCCCACAATTTCCTAATTTTGCTAATCATACTATTAAACCGAGGTTCAGAGAGAAGGAGGAGCTACTTGAGGTCAAACGCAGCTAGTAAATGCAGAGCAGGGATTGAAGCACAGGCCTGTCCGGTTTTGCACAGGATGCTTCCAGGAATAACTAGATCTGGGTAGTTCTGGTGATGGAGCCCAGGAGAACTGGCCATTGGTGGGTTAGCTAATGATCAGAGTAACTAAGACAATGACCCCTGGACAACCTGATCTTATCTGCCATCTTTCTTTTGAACAGTCCTGTGGAATAAAACCCTGTCTATAATTCTTCATGCTTGTGTTTTGGTTCACCACATTATTATGGTCCCTAATGTGTGTATCAGGAAAGGGCACTTGATTTCATAAAGGAATTGGTAAACTTTAGTTAAATGTATTTCTCCACTTTTCTCCACAAATTAAATAACTTTCTCAGGAGTCAGAAAAGGTAGGAAATAAGAATTTTCTTAGGACTCCATCAGTCATTTTTAAAAATTGCATTTTGAAAAATATGGCATGATTTTTAAACATAAACCAAATTTCACCTGACACTCAACACTTCCCCCAGAACATGACTATGCTAAAAGAGCTAGTAAGGTTAGGCTTGGTGACAGCTTGCCCATTGTTCCCCAACATGGTACCCTCCTAGGGATCCTGAAGGGCCATGATGGCTCTGTGCTCAGCTCCTCAGGACTCCCTACTTTCAAAACAAATCCTCCACCCCAACAAGAATGCTCAGTGACCTTGACCTAGAGACTCCAGAGGGCTCAAGCACTCTGGCTCTTGGTAGTGTCCATCTCCACTGCCTTGGGACTCTGTTAGCAAAAGCCTGGAGTGAAATTGGAAGTGGAAGGGGTTTGGCCTCCTGGTTGACCTCACTGACATGAGCTGCTCTCACTGAGCCTCAGGGGCTTTGGGTCCTCCTCCCCTCTCTCTGTGTAACTTGCCTCCCAGGAAAGGCCAGTGGCTTCTCCCTTCCAGTTGCCTCTTCCAATTTTGGTGGGATATAAGGTGAAGCGCACGGCATCTAGTGGAGGGGCTGCTTTGGCTGCCTTTTTAAAGCCTGTGGTGGGGGCTGAGGTGTTTGGCCCTGACTCATCCAAATTTGCTTTCAATTGTAAGGGTTTCTGGACCTTTTTTTGTACCCTGAATATTAAGGTAACAGGAAAAGTCACCCCAGTATGTACGATATTTTAAGTCAGACTGTTCTAAAACACTTCTTCACATTTGACTAAAAAAAAAATCTTCAAATTATCCCAGCATCTCAGGAGCCTGAGGCAGGAGGATTGCAAGTTCAAAGCCAGTCTTAGAAACTTAGCGAGGCCCTGTCTCAAAATAAAATATAAAAAGGCCTAGAGGATGTGGCTCCATGGTTAAGCACCCCTGAGTCCAATCCCTGGTGCCCCCCTCCAATTAAAAAAAATTAAAAATCCTCAGCCATTTTTATATCATGTGGAAAGATGAAGCAGATTGTTCTTGGACTTGGCCATGGAGGTGGCAGGTTGGACTGTAGGATGACATTGTTCCCATGGGGACACACACTAGCTGTGAGGCAGAGCCCCAGGAAGGGGACTTCGAATAGTCCCAGCTCCTGAGGTCCCAGTGTGACCATTTCAGGCAGGATATGGAGAAGGGTCGGGGCCCAGTGGGCTCAGGTGGAACCGAAAGATTGAGCTCTGTAAGCTTAATTTTCACAACAGCTTCTGAGTTCATTTCCTGGCTGTGCTTCACTGAGGTTTAGGATTTTTCCTGGCTCATGTCAGTTTCATCTCAGAATGCTAAAGAGAATCTGAAGCAGGGGAAGTGTTAGGGTCCAGTGGAGCGTCGGAGAAAGAGACCACAAAAGAGACTGGCTCCATGCAATTGGCAAAAGGGGATTTATGGGGGATCCATTCCAGCGCGCTGGGGCTCCGTGCTTACTCAAGAAGGGAGAGCAGCCCAGAGCCCAGAGCAAAGGTCAAGCAGAGCTTAAGTACACTTTCTGGAGAGGGCGGTAGGCTTTGCATACATCAGAACAAATCATCATGAGGCGCGGGGAAATTGAACAACAACTCTGAGACGTGATTGGCACATTCATTGGTGGGAACAGGTCGGGCGGGGGTGATCGGTCATTCATAAGCGGGTTACACATTCAAACTGATTGGTTCGGGCCCTGTGACGAACTGCACAGGGCCCTAGGCTAAATGGCCAGTAGGGCGTTGTTTTAACTATCTCAGGAATTTCAGGTTCTGGGTATAACAGAGGAACTTAATAATACCTAATCTTTTACATTCAAGCTTTCCAGCTTAGAAACTTTACCCTTTCATTCTCCACTCCTTTTTCTGACTACTTTTAATCTTAAAAGTAATGAATCATAATTATTGGGGAGTCTCATTTTTCATCTCTGTCAGTGGAGCATATTGCCTTCTGATTACCACGAGTTGTCCTGTGTTTCCTGGAATCATTTTTAGCATGGCCTCCATTTTAGATTTCACTCAGTATTAGACCCTGATTTATCTAACTACACTGACTATCTAACTTTAAATCTGGCTTCATTCCCCCCTCTAATTTGGGAACTCCTTACTGCTGTGAGGAAGGGGGACGAAGAGGATCTCTCTGGCTTCTTCAGGCTGAAAAGGGACGGTGTGGGGCAAGAAGTTTGGAGTCCCCCTTAACAATATCGGGTCTATTGAGTGGTCCATGCTAAAAGTCCAATTGAGAAGTAATTAGGCTGGTAGGCCATTCGAGTGATAAGAGAAACAAGAATTCATTAGTACTGGAACCAGATTGATGCAGCAAGAAATGCCACAGCACAGAAATATGCCAATGAGTATAACGGCCAAGACAAAGACTAACAATGTTTTCTATCAGGCAGTACCAGGAACTAGGAGTTAAGATACTGTTTCCATGACAATGTTGCTGAGGACATGGCTTCTATCTGAGCATGTAAATCTTTAAGGATATTTGTCACATTGCCAGAATTATCAGGGATGTAAACACAACATTTAACATTTAGGGTTACAGTTGTCCTTCCCTTAAGATATAGTTTAATAATTTAATATCATCTGATCTTGCAAAATCCTTTTACTAGTATGACCTGTGTCTAATAGAGAAATCTTTAATTCTGTTACTTAGGGCTGGATAACCATACTTGCAAACATTAAGCCTACCTGCGTTGGTTAGAAATAAAGGCCTTAGACTAAAACTACCCTAGCAGTCCCTTTTAATAGTTATCAGGCATTCCTACCTAAGAGTCTCTTTTGCAGCCTCCAGTCTACTTATTTATGGAAGTTACATTTAACTATTATTATAATTTAAGATGTCCAGGAACAGCTGTGCTTTGGCTTTGACTGTCTTTGCTAAGTGTTTAAGATGAAGCAAGTCAAACTGACTTTGTTTCCATCTATTGGTAACAGCTGAATTATCCTGGGAGTCCTCGGGAACTTCACAGCAGCTTCTCAGTTCTGCTAGTGCCATTTGCGCAAGGATGGGTCCGGGCCTTGCTTGACCACGTGGCTTCCCTTGGAAGCATCAGGGATGTCTCCCTTTTCTGACGCCCCTCCTCTTCACAGCAAATGCACTGATTGGCTTTCTATCCTCCACTGGTCTCATTAATCTCCCTGCTTGGGAAGTTATGTGGCCTAGAGTTGCAGAGCCCTTTGAAAAAGTTCCCTATTCCCTGATTCAGACTGACTCAGAGGGCAAGAGCCAAATTTTTAATTTTAAAACTTAAACTTAAACATCTAGCAAATAAGTTAACAGCCTTATATTAAGGGTACTGATCTTTAGTACCTATCTCTCTATCCTGTAGGTGATAACTCCTTAAGTTAACCCAGGTTGTGATGTCTTAAAGCAGTATCTCTTTAAAACATTAACAGGCAATCCTTAGACCATCTAAAAGCAAACTACAAAACAAAACTCACTAGGATAAAAACATATTTAGTTTATGTAATAGCTACCTTAAATTCTGGTAGAGTTATACATTATAATCCCCTGTTTGAGGTCGTGGCAATCGTGACAAAAACCAACTTTTGGACACAACCTTAAATGCACTGAAATCTGGTCTATTTTTTTTATAGTCGCCTTAATATGCAGTGAGATGGGACATAGAGCCTTATCTCAAGTAAGGTGGGGCTCTTCATAAATCTTAAATACTATAGTTCTGAAGCTGATCTTTGCTTTTTAGACATCATTTTACAAAGCCTACATAAATTGTTGCTCAAGTTCACATGAATATTAGCTACCACAACATAATAATATCACATCTAAAACATGAATTAAAGAAAGGCTGACAGCTTTTAACCTCTTGTAGGAAAGTAGCAAAGTACTTTTGTGTTTTACAATAAAACCTTTACCCAGATTAGGCTCTCAATAACTTAAAAAATACATTCAAATTGTGTCTCAGTGTAGAAAGCAACATAGAACTTTGTATATCTTACTGATAACAAGTCCAGTTATAGAACACAAATGATATAATTGAATCTCCAACATGTTTTTTTTTTAAGCCAAAATCGCCATACAACTTTAGAACGCCAGCTTGATATAATGTTCTTTTGAAGCTTTTACCTTACAGACTTGTATACCTGGAAGATATGAACACATTAGTAACATCACAATTATATTGATGATATTATGCTAACCAAGTTTGGCTTTTAAAGAAATAACATAGCACAATTCTCTAAAACAACAGCAGTTGTTTAACCAGCTGTTTAATTTCTTTAAGATTACTTGTTCAAAAACTTACACTTATAACCAACTTATACAGACTTTCTTTATCACTTAAACCCTCTTATTTACTTAAACTCTTATCCAGAAACACATTTTCCCTCTATTAAATCCATACCTAGAACCTTCTAGTTTCTCTTTTTTTTTAATCTGTTAAACTCCTTCTGTTCACATTTTGAAACAATACTTGTAAACTTTTAAATTTAAGCAGAGTTAATATTTTATTAGGGCCTTTTTGAACACCTAGAGAAACTTATAAGCTTAATTTTAAAGACATCTTTACTTTTATCTGTTTACCCAATCTAAATTGAACCATTTGAATCACGTGAATCAAAGATATTTGGATCCATTTTTAATTTTTTTGTGAGCGCTCCTCATCTGTCAATTGTCATATCAC
This sequence comes from Urocitellus parryii, assembly GCF_045843805.1. Classification (NCBI taxonomy): domain Eukaryota; kingdom Metazoa; phylum Chordata; class Mammalia; order Rodentia; family Sciuridae; genus Urocitellus; species Urocitellus parryii. Next base: position 89,571,124 of record NC_135532.1, read on the forward strand.
TGCAGGATATATGGACATACACACATACAGACATACCGACATACAACACATAACAAGAGTGTGCACACATAACAATAGTGAAGGCCTTGTAGCTTTTCCCAGATGAAATCTCCATTGCAATGTTTCAAAAAACTTCACTGATCAGAAAAAACATTAACCTAGGTCTGTAGGATCAGAATCACGAGCTCAAAAAAACAAATACAGAATCTAAGAAAAAGCAAGAGCCCTAAAAAAAGATGACTGGCCAGTAGTTAGTAAATATCATACAATTTACTTCTTGGTTTAATCTAGTTTGAGTTCCCATAAAGACACTTTTATTCTTTTTTTTTTTTCCCTTGGGCCTGAGCTCCAAGCTGCTTCTGTTTGCATATCAGCTTAAACCCTGGCTAAGGTCTGGAAGGAGCAGGGAAAAACTGCTATTTTGAGCAGACACTTTAGGCCTAAGGCATTTTAACCATAAGTTACAATTTTCAAGTTTGGAAGTTGAGAATTATGACACAAATTTAAGAAGCAATTCCCAAAATTTCATCTTTTTACACTAGAAAAACTTGCTCACATAAAACTGGAAATAGGATCTCTACCATCAGAAGAAATTTCTTTAGGACCTCTAAGCCACTTTCCTTGTTCTGAAGTTCCTAAAGTAGCATTACGTTACATTAAATTTGCCTGAAAAATTTTTAAAAAGAACCACACACTACCATGCATATCTGAAATTAAGCTTTAAAAATTTCCAAGACTGTTGTTATTTAATTATCTAATGTCATTTTCATGAGCCATACCAACGTTTTAATTTAACACTTTTTTTGTAAATCTTACACACAGAGAAACTGATACCAAATCATAATTTACTATCCTTGCCCAAATCAATGCACTGTATACCTAGTGAAATCTCCTTAGGCTACCCAGTTCAAAAATTGATGAGAAAATAAAACTGAATGATACTTGCCAACTTGGAAGTAGAGTTTTTTTAATTTTCTATCCTAAGTATCTAAGTTCTCTGGCATGAATTGTCTGAAACCACAAACTAAACAATTACCTAACTTTTAACTGCAAGATTATACAATGCTTCAAACTCATTTAGATACCAGATGTTACAATGAAACATCTTTTAGACACACATTTAGCCTAGATTATCCCCAAGAAACAATCTATAATAACCTTTAAAATAGACCAGTTAAGAAAAAAAAAATCTCTCCAGGTTTTGAACTTCCATTTAATTATGACTCTTATCAGTGGCACCTTAGATTTCCCATGAGTGGACAAGATGTCCTCACGTAGGGGCTGCCAGTGTCTCAGCTTGGCACAGAATCACGAGCCACCACACACCTTGTAGATTCAAACAGCAATCCTTTATTCCCGAACTCACACTGGCCTCTACACAAACAGGTTCTGGGGAAATCCAAGTTCTGCCACCAATTCACCTACTCCACCAGGCTTTTTGCCAATCCCATTTTAATCTCATGAAAACTTAACGGGAACAAGCAGCAGGAGCACCCTAATCCCGCAGCAATAATCTTCAACCACCAACTTCCCTAAAACCCCTATTGTAAACCGGGAACGCCCTAAACCCAAATTATCTTAAACCCGGATACTTCCTAAAACCTGCAGGATACACCCTAATCCTGGATCCACCCTGGTCATTGAGCAGGGTCACCTTTCTCAAACACACATGCAAGGTCACAGCAAATTTCCAAGGCAAGTTCATTTAACATGGGGTACACTGGCAAGGAAATATCAATGCGTCATTCCTACTTGGCAATGGCCCTCAGCAAGGGGCAATTATAGGTGTAAAATCAAGGGTCTCAGTGTGACTGACTTACTGCATTCAGTGTCCCTTCTTTTTAAGTAAACAGAGGTGGCTTAATCCTTAAGATGTAGATAAGGACTGAGGACACTCCCCAGAGCTAAATGGCTCTGGCAGCTGCTGGGAGTCCCTTAATCTTATCTCTCACCCGCAGGATCAGCTCCTCCAGTTTGGTTTGACCTTAGGCACTAGGCATTTTTTTTCCTAACTTTTTAGTAGCCAGCTCCCAAAATGCTCATCCTCTGCTTGCAGTTATTTTGAGTGCTAGGCTTCCAAGAAAGCAAAGTGGGGATTTCTTAAAAGCCCCCTTGGGAGTGTCAAAATCTGTGACTGAAAATTTGGTTCCCATCCCCCAAAGCCAATTAACACCAATTTTTTTTTTTTTTTTTTTTTGCTCACCAGGTGGACAGGGGGGGCGGGAGGAACAGAGACAGGACAAATCCGCCATACCTCCGGGTGGAATCCTCCAGGCGGACTGCGCGGACCCCACCCATGCAGGAAGAGATTCGCAGAGGTCCTGAAAGGTTAGAAGCCATGATCTGGATGGCCATGCGGCCCCGGCTGAAAGACAATATCTCTGACTTTGCAGATTAAAGAGAGAGATCTGGAGGGACTCTCCTGGGGGCCATTCAACTCCAAGGGTGGGCCACTCTGAAGCGCAGAGAGACAATACAAACGTGACACAAACACGGACACACAGCAATCGTCTAACACAAATTCATAAGCAAAAATTAAAGACAGACTGTCGACTTAACCAGAGAGAAACCAAAAAGAATAAAAGAAACCAGACGGGTTGGCAGCACCAACGGGGGCATTTTCGCCCCCCCCCAGACGAGGGACCCTTGTCCCTCCCTGAGTTCCCCAGGGCATCGCCCTAGGGAATGTGGCCCGTGACTCCAAAGACACGTCTGTCTGCCACAGCCAGCCACAGCTAGGGAAAACTCACGTTTTCCACTGAAAACCACACGCTACCAACCCAAAACCAGAAAGGCTCTGAGACCTTACGGCCTCTGGGAGCTCACGCCCGCCATTGAGCCAGAAACCGACCCCGAATGCTCTCTGGGAGCTCATGCCTGCCATTGAGCCAGACACCGAACATGCTCTCCACTGAGCCAGAAATCCGAATGCTCTCTGGGGGCTCACGCCCGCCATTGAGCCAGACACTGAACCCGAGCGATCGCGAAAGAAAAACAAGAAGGAGAAAGTGGAGGGAGAGAGAGAGAGATAAAGAGATAGGAGCCTTACTTACCCCCTGAAGCAGTCCGTTGTTAGGGTCTCTCTGTCCGGCGATGCACTGTTCCCAGCCAATGCACCAAATGTAAGGGGGTTCCGGGGGAGCGTCGGAGGGAGAGACCACACAAGAGACTGGCTCCATGCAATTGGCAAAAGGGGATTTATGGGGGATCCATTCCAGCGCGCTGGGGCTCCGTGCTTACTCAAGAAGGGAGAGCAGCCCAGAGCCCAGAGCAAAGGTCAAGCAGAGCTTAAGTACACTTTCTGGAGAGGGCGGTAGGCTTTGCATACATCAGAACAAATCATCATGAGGCGCGGGGAAATTGAACAACAACTCTGAGACGTGATTGGCACATTCATTGGTGGGAACAGGTCGGGCGGGGGTGATCGGTCATTCATAAGCGGGTTACACATTCAAACTGATTGGTTCGGGCCCTGTGACGAACTGCACAGGGCCCTAGGCTAAATGGCCAGTAGGGTGTTGTCTTAACTATCTCAGGAATCTGGGTGTAACAGAGGAATTTAATAATACCTAATCTTTTACATTCAAGCTTTCCAGCTTAGAAACTTTACCCTTTCATTATAGAGAACAGTGGGTAAATTCCAGAGAATACTTCAATTACTGGGTCATATAGCAATTCTATGTTTAACTTTTTAAGGAACCACTAAATTGTTTTCCACAGCACCCACACCATTTTACACTCCTACAAATAGGGTACAAGAGCTCTAATTTCTTTACATCCTCACTTTATTTTTTATTTGTCCTTACTATCCTACTGGGTATCTCACTGTGGTTTTGTTTTGCATTTTAGTAGTGACTAATGATGTTGAGCATCTTCTCATGTGCGTCTTGGCTGTTTGTATATTTTCTTTGGAAATATATCATCTAGTCAAGTCATTTGCCCATTTTAATTTTTTTTAAAAAATTTTTTATAGATGGACACAATACCTTTATTTTATCTGTTTATTTATTTATTTTTTATTTTTTTGGTACCAGGGATTGAACTCAGGGGTACTCAACCACTGAGCCACATCCCCAGCCCTATTTTGTATTTTATTTAGAGACAGGGTCCCACTGAATTGCTAAGTGCCTCGTTATTGCTGAGGCAGTCTCTGAACTCAAGATCCTGAGTCTTGGCCACTGGGATTACAGGTGTGTGCCACCACACCCAGCTGGTTTGTTTATTTTTATGTGCTCCCAGGAATCGAGCCCAGTGTCTCATGAATGCTAGGCAATCGCTCTACCACTGAGCCACAACCCCTGCCCTAATTTTTTTTTAAATAAATACCCACGTCAATAAATGGGTTAAGGAACTGAACAGGCACTTTTCATAAGAAGATATACAACCAATCAGCAAATAAATGAAAAACAAAATGCTCAACTTCTCTAGAATTACAGAAATGCAAATCAAAACTACTCTAAGATTTCATCTCACTCCAGTCTGAGTGGCAATTATCAAGAATACAAGCAATAAGTATTGGTGAAGATGTGGAGGAAAAGGTACATTCATACATTGTTGGTTGCTGAGGGCCATTGCCAAGTAGGATTGACGCATCAAAATTTCTTTGCCAGCGTACCCCATGTTGCTTAGAGGACATTTGCTGGGACATTGCATGTATGCTTTAGTAAGGTGACCTTGCTCAAGGACCAGGGTGGATCCGGGTTTAGAGTTGATCAGGTTTTAGGGAGTATCCTGTCATTGGGTTTAGGGTGTTCCCGGTTTAAGACAAGTTTAAGGCATTCCCAGTTTAAGACAATATGGGTTTTAGGGAAGTTGGATGTTGAAGATTATTGCTTCTGGGAATAGGGTGTTCCTGCTGCTTGAGTTCCCGTTGAGTTCTCATGAGATTCAAAAAGTATTTGGAAAAAAGCCTCGTGGAGTAGGTGAATTGGGAGGTGGAGAACGGAGATTTCCCCTGAATGTGTGTGGAGGCCGGTGTGAGTTCGGAAATAAAGAATTGCTGTTTGAATCTACAAAGTTGTGAGTGGCTCGTGATCTTGTGCCCAGCCAAGACTGCGGCAGTTGGTGGCACTGCAAATTGTTGCAACCACTGTGGAAAGCAATATCTAGATTCCTTAGAAAACTTGGAATTAAACCACCATTGACTCAGCTATACCACTCCTTGGTCTATACCCAAAGGACTTAAAAGTCAGTATACTATAGTGACACAGCCACATCAATGTTAATTGCAGCTCAGTTTATAATAGCTAAACTGTGGAACCAACCTAGATGCCCTTCAGTACATGAAGGGATAAAGAAACTATAGTATATACACACATGGGATATTACTCAGCATTAAAAGAGAATGAATTTATGGCATTTGCAGGTAAATGGATGGAATTAGAGAATATCATGCTAAGAGAAGTAAGCCAGTCCCAAAAACCAAAGGCTGAATGTTCTCTCTGATGAGTGGATGCTGATACATAATGGGGGTGTGGGCGTGGGAAGAATGGAGGAATTTTGATTGGGCAAAGGGGAAGGAGGAGAGGGTACAGGGCATGGAGGCAGGAAAGATGGTAAAATGAGATGGACATCATTGCCCTAGGTACATGTATGACTGCACATATGGTGCAACTCTACATTGTGTACAACCAGAGAAATGAAAAGCTGTGCTCCATATGTGTACATGAATCAAAATGCATTTTGCTGTCATGTATAACTAATTAGAACAAATAAAGAAAAATAAAGAAATTGGGTTTTTTTGGTGGTTATTGAATTTTGTTGTTTGAGTTTGGTTTTTGCACAGATTCTTTATGTATTCTGGATTCTAGACTTATCAGATATATGAATTACAAATATTTTCTCCCACTTTGGATCAATTTGCTCTTCTCTTTTAAATTTTATAAGGTGGAAGCTGAGTTCATTGTTTAAGATTTTTCCAGCATGGAAATTACCTCCTAATTACTGTGTTAGTGCCATGTAAAACATTTGGTATGTTGTATTATCATTTTCATTCAGGACAATATTTTCTAATTTTTCTTTTATTTCTTTTTTGACTCATGCATTGTTAGAATTATACATTTTTATGTAAAATATGGAGGTTTCCAGATATCTTTCTGCTATTGATTTCTAATTTAATTTCATCTTGTTAGAGAACATAGTCTTATATGATTTGAATCTTTTTGTGTTTATTAAAACTTGTTTTATGAGACAGAACATGGTCTGTCTTGGTAAATATCTGTGTACGCTTGAAAATAATATATAGTTTTATGTTTGAGGGTATTATATACTTATTAAGTTAAGATGGATAGAGTGTTGTTTAGGTCTTCTGTATCTCTGCTGTTGTTCCCTCTATTTGTGCTAATATTATGAGAGAGGTTTTTGATACCTCTGACTATAATTGTAGATGTGTCTATTTCTCCTCTAAGTTGTTTCAGTTTTTGTTCATCTATTTTGAAGCTCTGTTGTTAGGTACAACAGAGGATTTAGGATTATTATATTCTCTTGAGAAATTGGCCTTGTTTTCATTATGAAATGATCTTCTTTTTCCCTATAATAGCATTTATTCTGAAATATTCTGGGCATATTAGTTGGCATATGGCATTAACATGGTATAACTTTTTCCATCTTTTTACTTTTAATCTAATGTGTTTTCATATTTGAAGTGCAGGGTTGGTTTTTATTTTTATTTTTTTTTTTGTGTGTGTGTGTATAGGTAGTATATAGTTAAATTCAGTGTGACAAATTATTTAACTGAATGTTTTTACCATGAAATTTAATGTCATTATTCATGTGAGTCAAGTTTAAGTCTGCCATATTGCTCTTTGTTTTTTTTTGACCTATGTGTTGTTTCCTTTTTCTTTGTTTTCTGCCTTAGTTTGGATTGAACATTATGTTTTCCATTTTATCTCCTTGGTTGGCTTATTATTTACAAATTCTTTTTTCCTCTTATGAGTGGTTTTAGGTGTTAATTTACTATAGTCTATCTTTAATTGAATTATACCACAGTACTTATAGAATACTCATGCTTAGAATAACTAACTTTCATGTCTCTTAGCCTTTATTCTTCTAATATCATTGTACTTATATATTGGCTATAAAAATCACGATAAATTATTATCATTTTTAAAAATAATTGTTATTTTTAAGGAGATTTACATTACAAAAACGTTATCATCATTTTTTCTATTTCCAGTATGCTTTATTTCTTGTGTAGATCTATATTTCCAGAAATATGAATAAATATCCTTAGGTTTGCAGGGCTTCCTTGAACATTTCTTGTTCAAGGAGTGGGAGGAGGCCCACACTGGCCTTGAATTTGATTGTCCTGCCTCAGTCTCACAAGTTGAAAGGATTATAGACATGGGCTACTATACCCAGCTGCTTTTTTTTTTTTTTTTTGTAAATTTCTAGTTTTTAGTAATTTCATTAAAATGTATATTGGTGTCTTTTTCTTCATTTTCCTAGAATTAAATTCACTGAAGTTATTATGAAAGACCCCCGTTTCCCTGTCCAAGGAGAATCACATGAAACACTGGCTGCAAAAAGCAAGAGGTGTTTATTGAGACACAGGCACCTGCGGGTGCCCAGCAGAACCTCAGCCGGAGCTTTGGTGAACTGGCACACCGGGCTTGGGGATACAGAGATTTTTATAGGGTAAAGGGGCAGTTTTCACGCACGGTAAACAATAGATTTCTTATTAGTTAATTTTAAACCCAGCATATATGTAACCTAAAGGGCAAAGTTGTTTTTCACTTTATGTTACTGGAAAAGCCACATAAAAGTTACATGTTAGCACTCTGGTCCTCCTGTTCCTGCTTATTCAGATGTGCCCTGGGACCTGGTTCTTTGTGCTTTCTCAACCGGTTACACCTAACTGATTGTCTGAAAAACACATTTGGTGCCTGCGTAGGTTTTCGACATGCCTTGGTGGTTTTGCAACTAGGCCTGAGGTTGTTGGGCTGGGGTCTTTCAATTATAATCTGTGAGTTTAGTTTTCATTCAATTTGGAATATGTCAGCCATTATTTCATCAGATGTCTTTTCTGGTCCTCTTCACAAACCACCTTTATCCTCTCTTTCAGGGTCTCTAATTACAAGTATTTATTTTATTTAGGGCTGCTTAAAGTTACCTGTAGCTCATTTTTGACTTTTTATTTTTAATTCTTTTTTGTCTCTATAGTTAATTGTAGAAAGTTTCTCTTGCGGTTTTTAAGTTCACTAATCTTTTCTTCTGCAATGTCTAATTTTCTATTAATCCCACCTGCTATAATTTTCACCATACAGATTTTTATTTCTACAAATTGGATTTAGAAAATTTTATACTTTCATTACCTCTTCTTAACTTTTTTTTAGTATATTAGCATATAGTACTTATTTAATGTCCTAGTGTGCTAATTCTAACGTCTAGCTCAGTTGTGGATCAGTTTCAGTGACGGATTTTTCTTCTTATAATGGGTAATATTTTTCTGTTTCTTTGCATGACTTGTGATACTGAATGTCAGTTATTCAATACTGACTATTGAGTGTCAGACATCATGAACTCAGTTTTGTTGGGTGCTGGATATTTTTGTTTTCCCACAAATGTACTTGAATTTGAAATGGAGTTAAATTACCTTGAAATAGTTTGTTCCTTTTGGACCTTACCTCTATGATTTTTATTGGCAAGACCCAAACAGCATTTAGTCTAGAGCGAATTCCTCTCCAATACTAACACAAGACTCGTCTGAACACTCTGCCCATGGAACTAGGAGATTTTCTAGTCAGCCTGCCGGGAACAGCAATGATTCCTGGTTCTCTGTGAGTGCCCACTATTGTTCCCTCTAATGCTTTCAAATGGTTTGTGTCCTGGACCTTTCATAATTTTTGTTTTGTTATATATGCATGCACTGATCAGCAATGTAAAGTTCTCAGGGAGAACCCTCTTGCAAGTCTCTGGGGTTCTCTGTGCAGTTAACTGTCTCTTGTACTCTGCCTTGTGAACTTTGGCAATCTTGTTCTCCCTGGATTCCCAGTTCTGTTTGCTCAACTTGGGGAGTCTGTTTGGGCTCCCCTGAATTCCTTCCCCTTATCCCTGTGCCATGGCCTGTAAGCTGTCTAAATGTAGTTAGTTGGGGTAAACTTGCTTATTTTCCATCTCTGAGGATCACTTTCTTTCATTGCATAATATCCAATATTTTGAAAACGGTTGTTTCATTTATTTCGTCTGGCTCTTTTTTCCTTTTGGTTGGTTCAGGTGGGAGGGTCTAGCTACTCAATCTTGGCTGAATTCAGAAGTCCCCCAAAATTCTACTGTTAATAATAACCTCACATTTCAAGGTGAGGAAGACAAAAGTTCCAATAGTCTATAACCAGTCACACTTGGTACACTACATTTTTAAATAAAGCAACTTTATTTAGTGTGCCTATTTAATACATAATAGAACGTTATGAAGGTTTGCTGGGTGTAGTGATTTATAGATTGTTTGGGCCAGACTTCACAGCTCTGGGACCTTCTTGAAATGTGCCAGTGACATTTTCAAAACACAAGGGGCCATTGATAGATTGCAAATCATTTTTTACTCTTACATTGTAGTCATTTAGCAAAGTTGGTTCTGCCTCTACTTGTGCCATCTGGGTAAGGTTGCAGTTAAGGAAAATTTACTCTCTGAAGATCTTTAATAGTATATTGAACTCCCTCATGTAGGGAATACTATGATTTCAGAGTTTATTTCTGGAACATTGAAAAATATTCTAGTCTAAATCCAAGAAGTGTTGTATGATTATTCTTACTCTTGAGGATTTCTATGAAAATATAAGGGGAAACTCTCACTATCTTATTTGCATGGGAAGAAAAAAATCAGTATTTTAGTTATAGCAAAAGACCACAAGGAAAACTAAAAATAATCATAGATTGATTCATGTATTTTAAAACATTGCACTAACTAATACTTGTTAGTGCAATGGATGACAAAAAATAGATAGACTACTTTTTTTTTTTTTAAACTCAAGTTTAGAGATTTTATTTATTTTTATGTGGGGCTGAGGATCAAACCCAGGGCCTTGCACATGCTAGGTGAGCACTCTACCTCTGAGCCACAACCTCAGCCCCTACTTTTTGTTTTTAATTTATCTCCATGGATCTCAAAGATCCAACAAGTCTTATTTAGTAAAAATTTATTTTTCCATTTTTTATACATAAGTCACATATAACTGCCAACCAAAGCCTTTGGTTAGAATGAAGTAACTAGTATTACTATAATATAATATTTCAGACAAAAATAGAGAACCTTGCTATTATAGGTAACTGTAAAAGCCTAATTGTAGTTGAATATATAATTCCTTTTAGGCTTCTTCAGATATTGAAAACAGACTTTTCTGCCGGGATTGTCTGGGGCTTGTGTACATCTAGTAAGTGATTTACAGCTTAGTTTTTAGAGATAAATAACAACAACAAAAATAACAAAACCAGACTAGCTCTGCTAAGTGCCAGGTTAAGTGGTACAGATCCTGAGTACTATAGTATTTTATTGCAAATAGAGGCACCTGAGCTGAGCAAGGTTTTCTATTAATCCCACCTGCTATAATTAAAGATTAAGAATTCTTTGAATTTGTTCTTTACAAAGAGATGGCAGTGGAAATGGTGAGAGTAATTAAAGAGATTCTGTAAAAGAGAAAATGAAGGACCAGATGACCAAATGTCAAGATTGAAAGAAAAGAATTCAAAGGTTTTGAGCTAGGATAAGAATGACACTTTAATCATAACAAAGAAAGGAAAGCTTGAATGACCTGATACCAGAGATCCCTGAAGGAGACTTCTGCTAAAAATTCCCACCTTCTCTGTGTGCTCCTGAATGGAATAGCCCTGATAGGCATTTCTTGAATCTTTTTTTTGAGTTGAGCCTGGCAAGATAAACTCAAATGTGTGGAAGGATATTTAGAGGTCACCTAACTGAATACCCTCATTTTAATGATGTGAAAATTGAGAGCTTCAGATATTGTGACTTTCTTTAAGGCCATGCAGCTAGGTTGGCCTCTTGGTATTTTTCTGAAGTTCTTTTAGTGAAGTTTTTCATGTGTCAGTCCTGTCTGTTGGCAAAGCAAGGCCTGTTTCCCTGCCTTAATTCGATTATTATCAATCAAATGACTTGATTTTTCAATTAATCTTTTTCTTTATTTATATACCCAGTTACCAACTTTCTAAGTAGTATACTATGGATATTCATGTAAAAAAATCACAGCAATTTAGTTAAAGAAATATCTTAAATGACTGTATTTTGCTATTCTAGAATTAATATTATATAAACTCTATCTACCTACCTATCATAGAGTGTTCCAGTGAACCCTGTGGAGGAGGGTGGTTTTACACACAGAGAAAGGCTATAGAAAATAGAATAAAAGAAAAAGCAGAAAGTTGCTTTCCTTGTAAAGTGAGGTCACAGAAACAAAACAATAGAAAAGTAATCGATAAATTGATAGGTTAACAGCAGATTACTTCAGGTTACTTTTTGTAGGGATTAAAGGATATAAGGATTAAAGCACAGGGAATTCCATTGTTATGTTGATTGGCCTGTTTGGGGAAAGTTGGCATTCTCATCCCACCCCTACTACTAGGTCAGATAAAAATTTAGTTGGCACAAGCCTGTAATCTCAATGATTGAGAAAGCTGAGATATGAGGAACACGTGTTCCTCAGCAATTTAGCAAGACCCTGTGTCAAAAAATAAAAAGGGATGGGGATATAAACTCAGTGGCAGAATGTCCCTGGGTTCGATCCCTAGTCAGTACCAACACACACATAAACACAACTTAGTTTGCATTTGGTGATGTGGAACTTTATCATGGGTAGTTTTGATTTTTAGTCTGGTCTGTTGGGGTCTAGTGCAAGAGCTTGGTCAAAAACAATGGCCTCAGGCTGGGGTTGTGGCACAGTGGTAGAGCGCTCACAGAGCCCGAGGCAGGCACTAGGTTCAATTTTCAGCACCATATTAAAAATAGTAACAATAAAATAAAGGTATGTGTCTATCTACAACTAAAAACAAAACCAAACAAACAAAACCCCAAAAATGGCCTCCTACGATTTTTATTTAGACTTGGCCTGCCTGGGGTAAAGGGTTTGCTCTTTCCCAATGTGCCTGAGCTGTTTGAAGGGAGAGGAAATGATTAACATTAATTTAAATCTGGGGTGAGGATTCTTTCTGGGAGTCAGTATCCACAAGTTTTAAAAGGAAGCACCAGGACGAGCAGAGGGTATCAGTAAATGCATTACTTCTGTTCTTTGAATACCATTCCCAATGACTTCTCATTCGTGTAACTCAGAATTTGTGTGTGATTCCTATTCAGCGGGAGGAGGGGTTATGCCGATGCCCTGAATGAGAGAACGTTGTTTTAAGGTCTCAACTGGTCCTCCACCTTGGCTGGAATCTGAGGAGAGGGCTTTGTCTTTCCCTTCTCAAGCCTCTTTCTTGTCTTACGCCGGTGGAGCTCGCTGCCTTTTTCGCTCTTTCGTCCGTCGGTGTCCAGCTCTTCCTCTCTGGGGGCTACACATGCTCAGGGTCCCCCACTTCCTCTTATTACCGCCTCCCGAGGATTGTCCCGTTTGCAGCTGCTCCAGCCCAGACGCCCAGAGTGCTTTAGGGGCGGGGCTGAGCGGGCGGAGGGAACGCCCTTTCGGCTGGGAGGCGGTGCCTGTGACTTGGTGAGGGCGGGCCCAGCAGTGAGGGGTGGGGCCTGGAGGTTGGGTCGGGGCACGGAGGTCGGTGGGCGCCGCTGGGGGCGGGTGGCGCGGTGCGGAGCCCGGCCAAGTATGGCGCAGCTGTGGTGTGGTGTGGCGCTTCCCTTTAGCCCCGAGCCGGGGGTGGGTCTCCGAAGGTAATCGTGTAGACTTTACACTGCCGAGCTGGCGGGGGAACCTGGCTTGGGAGGGGCCTCAGTAACCCTCGGGCCAGGTGGAGGGACCCCACTGGCGCGCCCAGGGCAGGTGTGTTTGGGGAGAACCGGCTAGGTGCCATTTCCGCGCGCGGAGTAGGAGGGGCGGCGGGCAGGTGGGCGGCTTCCTCGGGTGAACCTCGGAGCGGTACACGCCGGGACCGCAGCTGGTGGTGCTCTCGCTTCGCAGCACTTTGCTCCTGGACAGAGAAATTTTGAGTTGATCTCCACACACCCTCTCCTCAAATCTCGAGAAATTTCAGGTACTTACTTGTTAAGTTCTTATATTCTTTAAAATACATTTATAGTTAGTGGTTCAGGACTGTAGGAGAAACTTTTCCAATGTGAGCTTGCGGGGGCGCCTTAATATTGACTTGGTGGTGTTGAGTTTGCGAGAAGGGTGCAATTTATAATGGGACTGTTATTTAAACAAGGACACCAGGGAATAAATATACCACGGGAATATTAGGTATGATAGCTTTGAAGCTGGAATGCCTGGGTTCAAGTAATTTATTAACTGAGACAATTTGAACAATGTGCTTAACTCCTGTATGCTGAGTCCTCACATATGTCCCTAATTTATAGGATTGTAAGGATTGAGAGATTATTGCCTAATGCTTGCCAACAATAAGTGCTGGCTGTTTTCTTATTACGCATTTAAATGATCATTAATTTCCAAAGTTTGCCATCACTGGAAAACCTACGCATTTTCCTTAGAGGTGTTGCTAGAAATGTTTGGGGATTGCTTTGGACAGGTTTTGTAAGATGAGTCCTGCAAGAAGAGGACACAATCCACCTTGTTCTAAATCAAATCCACTCTCAAATGAACTGACACCCCAGTCTTATTATTTTCTTGGACAGTGTTGGGAGTCAAATCCAGGGTCTCCTGCAAGTGCTGTACCACCTAGCTAACCCTCTAACCCTCAGACAGCCCAGTCTTTAAGGCTGTTCTAAGAGAGAGAAAAAAGTATCACCGTTAGGGTGAATGTAGCCTCATTTTAAGTTGTGGAAGATTTGTTTAAAAAAAACCAGTTACTGCCACTTTATACAGACTTATGAATTATTCTATTTGAAGTAAGTGCTTATTCTATTATTGCAAGAGTATGTAAACCAGAGCATCCAAAATAAGCAAACAGACATCATTAGCTTGCTGCATAGACTCTCAGAATTGAAAGGGATTTGAAAATCAGACTAACTGGTCATTATAAGGTAAAGGTGTGGTGCCAGAAACCCAGAATCAATAAACAAGCTTAGACTAGAATTCACTTCTGCTGATCAATGAATTGTAAAATCAGAGGAATATATTCTAGTTTTGATGATAGTTACTATTTTTATTTTTAACAGTTTTATGGTACTGTGAATGGTTTTTCTCTCAGCAACATCCTGCTTTGGTAGCTTAATTGCATGATTCATAATCATTCTTCAGCACCTTTGATTTAAATCACAAGTCTCAAAGTTGCTACATCAATTATTGCTTTGAGAACAAGATGATTGTCTTCTTAAGCTTTGTACAAACATGTTCTAACAGTGCTTTGGTTTTGTTGTTTAAACTGTAGTCCTTTTCTCATATATACAGAATGTAAATGACCAGTATAAACAAATTGACCTACTTGGCAGTTTGTTATCACTGTGTTATTAGTGACTTTTCTTGATTAGGCAGGATAAAGTCAGGAAATGGAACCCTGAATATTAGCCTAAGGAAATAGGACTGGGTCCTAAGAAGTGTGTTGCAATGTTGCTGCTAACTTCAAAAGCATTTTGGAGTGAAATTGTTTTGAGATATTGGGGTGTTAGTTGCTGACTCTTCCTCAGCTCTTTGCATAGCTCACTCCCTCACCTTTGGGTATTTGTTCAGATGTTACCTTCTTATTTAAAATTGCACACAACCCCACACTTCCTATAATGTATATTTACTTGTTTATATAATTACTCATTATCTGTTGTCTGCCACTAGAGGGTAAGTTCCATGTGGCTCAGGGTGCTTCCCAGTTGTGTTCACTGCTGTATTCTAAGCACCTGGTAACAGTGCCTAGCATGTAGAAGGTATCAGATGTGTGGATCTGATGTAGACATTTCTAAGAAGACTAGTAATTACTTAAGCTAATTCACTGTCATTTTGCTCTGCCCCCCCTTCTAGTTTTTTCTCCTGGTTACCCAGGAATAAAACCTTGAGGCTGTGTGTGTGTGTGTGTGTGTGTGTGTGTATTTATGTGTGTTGTAGGGGATTAGAATCCAGGGCCTTGTACATGCAAGGCAAGCAGGCTACTAACTGAGCTATATCCTCAGCCCCTTGAAGCAATCTTAATTCTTCCTCCTACCTTGCACTCCATGTGCAAATATTTCACCTGTCAGGTTTTTTTTTTTTTTATGTGAACCTGACGCTTCTGTTGTTGCCAAGCCCCTCTTTCTTTGTGCCCCCTTCATTTCATTCCATCGTCTACACCTACAGTCTCACAGTTCCCTTTTAAATTCTTTCACATCCTCATCAGAGTGAGATCCACAGTGAGAAGAACTGACATTCAAAACTCCCTATCTTCTATAGATAAAAACAGTGATTTCCAACTTAGGCTTATAAACATGAAAGTAAGATAAAGCTTTAATGGCAGTGTCTTATAAAGCCTGGAAATGAGTATTGCTTCATGACAGTTTCTCATTTTTTTTCTATTAATGATTTGGACTTTTCCCCAGTGTAGGTAGTTATTCAAATAAACTGGACTAATACCTTTTTCCTGTTTGAGCTGAAGATTTCTGCTGCTCTGTTTTGAGTGCTCATCCTTCAAGCTTCCTCCCATAAGATAAGTTTAGTTGAAGGTAGGTTTGTCTTCCTCTGAGTTCTGATGACTTTCATAGACAATTTATCACATTCTACTTTGAATTGTAATTATTTGAGCATTTTTCTTTTTTCTTTTTTTTTTTGTTTTGCTGAATATAAACTGAAGGACAAGAAACACACACATAAATTCCAGGAAGCACACATAGAAAAATTCCAGTTATCTTTTTCCTTTCAGTTACTTTTAAAGGAAATATAAGATCCACATCTATTTATCTGCTTTTTAAGTAAAAGTAAAATTAAAATTCTGTTTAATAGTCCTTTAAATCGTTAAGATTGAGCTGCAACAATTATTTCTACCATATGGACATATAAGGAAAATGGCAGTGGAAATTCAGTATTAAGTAAAAAGATACAAATGAAGATATCCAGTCCAGTTCTGTGTTTGTAGAAGGAAATGGGTATAGGAAGAGCAACATATACAACACTTACATAGTCAAATGTTTTAAAAAATACACAATAATCTTACTCAGGAAGCCACTGGGACAAGCCAGACTTATGGAGCAACATCTATAGCTTTGAGTTTTCTTGTGAAGTATTATTTCTAAATTGTATTTTGTTTTTATATCTGCAGGCACACATAAAAATCTTTCTCTGCTTTGTTTTCTGAGCTGGATAGGACTGAACATTGTCTTCTCTGCTCTTGTGGGAATTAATTTGCAGGGAGTAAACAAAGTTCACCATTATAAAATGAAAAAGTAAAAAGTGAATCATAAGCTAAAAATAATCTAAATAGAATATTTAAAAAAAATGAAATAACCATGATGCCAGCATACCCCATTTTAGAATATAGATATATCTGTTAATTTGACTGCTAGGAAAATATCTGTATGAATAAACACAATACCTAATCAATTATAAAATGGAAATTATACTTCTAAAATTAATTAGGCCATACTTCATTTGAAGAACAGCAAATTAGCAAAGCAACTACTGTCAACAAACTCCAATTTCACTTAAAGACTGGTGTAAACTCACCCCCAAAGAGACACAAAATATTGGATGGGAAAAGAAAGTCCTGATGTGGAAATGGTACTTACAATAATTTGTGCAAGAGGAGTATCAAAAAATATACACATATAAAACCACAGAAGAAGTGGCAAAGCTACCATTTGTACCAGTGCCTGATATTCCCCCCCCAAAAAAAACCACACTGAAAAATATAGGCACATGGGGATTGTATATTTTGAAAATATGCAAAATGCATGGTTTATAGATGGATCAAGTACAGTAGTGAAAGAAGTTACTATGTGGGAAGCAGTAGCATATAACCCTAAGACAGGCAAGATCTTGACAGATCAAGGAGAACACAAATCAGCATAACATACAGAACTAATAGCAGTTGCATTAGTCATTAGAAAGGCCTTGTTAACAAAATGTAAAGAAATATATATTTATACAGAATCATGGTGTGTTGCAAATGGCATAGCACTATAGCCAGGGAAATAGGCTTCTTCAGACTTCCATATCAATGGAAAACATTTATGGTCAAGAGATATATGGAAAGAAATATATCAAGCCATTACAAAAATTAACATAAAAGTTACACATGTAGATGCACATACAAAGAGGGACACAGACACCAGTACACTTAACAACACAGTAGATAGTACTCTTATGAATAAGTGAAGAGACCCAACATGTCATAAGTGGTGCCCAAATTCATAATGCTCCTTAATAAATGAAAGCCTATTTTTTAGGTCCTATGAGATTTTAATATTTGTATACATTTATAAAAGAAGCCTAAAAATATGGCCTTTAATTCAGAGTTCAAAGAAACTGGAGCAAATCAACCCAGAAAGAGCTGCTTGTATTCTTAAGACTTCTGTGATGGTAATTCAGGTGCTTGAAAAAATTTTCAATGTATATGGTTTGAAGGTAGTTTAATGCCCAACTTGAATTGCACATGCTGTTGGCCATATCTCTTTTTTTCTTTGAATGCAATAACATTTTCTCATTTTCTTAAGTCTGACTATCTCTTCATATACTTGGACTAGTGTTGTATCTTTTGTATAGTCTTTATCAAGCAGAATAATAAAAGTTCTTTGGGCATTTTTCACCCTCATGAGGCCTATCAGGTCATTTTCATTATTTTCTTAAGATTTTCTTCCAAATTTTTAGCTTCTTGATGTGTTTTTCAGAACTTTGAAGTGGGCCCCACAACTATTTTTTTTTCTCTTCCATTTTAAACATAGGTAGAAGGAGTGTCTAAAGGTGCCATTACTTTTTTAATGTAAAAATTCATCATTTCAAATTATATAAATACTCATATTGTATTCTTCCTGTAGATGTTCTTTGCATGTAGATATGTTCTCTTGATAAAATACTTCCACTTGTGTATTTGCTTATCATTTGTATATACTAATTTTGCTCTGCCCCATGGGTTTATCCATTCTCCTCCATAAATTTTCCAAACAAAACAAAGAAGTGATGAGCATTGGTAAAATGGAAAAAGAAATATTATGACTAAGAAGCTAATACTAAAATATTGAGATGCCACAGAGAGGGTTTTAGAGAATATTTCTGTATATTATGTGCAATACTAGTAATATTCAAACAAAAAATGTCAACCTATATGTATGTGGTAAGTTGTTGTAGTAGAAGTAGTCATTAAAATTATTTTTTTCTTTATATTGTTGCTTTGCTAATTTGCTGTTCTTCAAATGAAGTATGGCCTAATTAATTTTAGAAGTATAATTTCCATTTTATAATTGATTAGGTATTGTGTTTATTCATACAGGTATTTTCCTAGCAGTCAAATTAACAGATATATCTATATTCTAAAATGGGGGTATGCTGGCATCATGCTTATTTTATTATTTTTTTAATATTCTATTTAGATTATTTTTAGCTTATAATTCACTTTTTACTTTTTCATTTTATAATGGTGAACTTAGTTTACTCCCTGTAAATTGTGTTATATTAAATTTCCCAACTCTCCACATACAGTTTAAATTTTAAAAAAATCATTTAAATTTCATCTAAATTTTTATTTAAACACATTTTCTTTGTAAATATCCAAAGGGATTCCTTTGCATCTGAAATGCTTATTCTTGGAGACCAATACTCAACTCCAGATTGCTTTCTAATCAGTTGCACTCTTTCCTCTTCCTACTATCCACTAAGGACATCTAGAATGTACTTTCTCTTTATATTGATAAATATGTCACAGGACACTGATGTTCTTCATTATTTTCTGCTGTGGCAAATTATTTTCATTAGCAAGAGTGAATAAAATTTAATGTTGAGAAAGCACATTGCTGTGAAGCAATTGAATTCCCAGGGGTTTAAAAGTTTCAGCATGTTTATTAATGTTCCTCAATTTCCTTCAATTTCTGCCTTGGTAGATGTAAAATATACATAGTGAAAAATAATGGTGATTTAAAATTTATTTAACTTTTTTGAAGTTCCTTTTGAATATTTTTCTAAGATATGTCTAAAAGATTATACCATTACATTGTCACAAGTTTTTTTCCCCCCCACAAGTTAAAGAAATTAACTTTGAATTCCCCAAAAGATGCTACTAGAAAAGAACTTAACGTTTTTCTGGTACATATTTTTTCTTTCTTCTCAATTTTTGTACTACTTGATAGCATATTCTATGAAAGCACTCTGCATAATTTTTATTTTGTATCACTTTAGTACACATATTACAACCATAGCCATGATTTTGTAACTTTATTTAAACCTTAAGAAAAACCAAACTTTCTTAAGGTGTATTTTAAGGAGAAGAAAAAGAAATCAATGGCAGACATATTTTGGAGAAAGCTTAACATTTCTCCCTGCTAGATAGTGAGGAGAAACTTAACAGTACACTAATCCAAATATCTTATTATCTTAGTATATGTATACTGTCATAAAATCATCTCATTTAAAAAAAAATGATCCCTAGCAACTTTTAGAACTATTCCTCACTATTACTTCTTTAAAACTGATGTTCTTGGTTTTGGTTAATTTTCATCTCTAAACCTGCCTCTAACTCTCACTTTGTTTTGTATTTTCATTTTTTTTTCCCTTTTGGATTCTGTCTTTAGTTAAATGTCATTACAAAAATCATATTTTTTGTGTGTATGTATGTATGTGTGTTTGTGTGTCTATACATATACATGTATCTATTTATCTGCTTTATTTGTCCATTAAATGTGTTGAATTATATGTATATATATTTGGTATATAAAACCACTGCTAACAATGTGGTTAAATAAACATTGTTTCCTACCTGAACTGCTGCAGGTACCACAATTGATGCAACATACAGTCCAGTGGTCTTATGTAAACCTTCCAACAGCTGCTTATGTCTATCAGAAAAAAATACAAACTTCTATCTATTGTAATTTTTCCTTTTATTCAATCTACTCTAGATACACTAGATAGAGCACTAATCTCCAGAATATATAATGAACTAAAAAAAACCCCAAATACATAAAAGTCAATCAATAAATGAACTGAGAAACTGAAGAGACACTTCACAGAAGAAATTCCATCAGTTAGCAAACTTATAGAAAAATGTTCATCCTCTCTAGCAATTAGAGAAATGCAAATCAAAACCACTCTAAGGTTGCATGTCACTTCTGTGGCATGCGCTCTCTCTCATCCAGTGAGGAGGTCCACAGAACAGAGTAGAGGAGAGTGTGGCTTTGGAGTCACTAATCAAGACCTCCAGACCAAGGAGGAAGCAAGTCTGATTCTATTGTGCAGTTACCATGTAGATATACTTAGGTAATAGCTACACATATTACAGGCAGCCACCAATACATTTTCTGGCTAACTGTCCTTGCAATGCCCAATAGAGGAGTGGGCCATGGAGCAAGCACAGAGACTGCAACATGAGGCCTCATGCCAAGGGCTGTGCCTAGGTTATAAGGGATTTGCTGCCCACACGCCTAGCACAGTGGAGTGGTTTGCCACTCAAACACTCTTAACATATGCCATGTATGCAGTACTTCATGAACTTGTCCCCACATCCAGTCAGAATGGCAATCATCAAGAATACAAACAATAATAAGTGTTGGAGAGGATGTTGAGAAAAAGGGACACTTATACATTGCTGGTGGGACTGCAAATTGGTGCAACCACTTTGAAAAGCAGTATGGAAATTCCTCAGAAATGAGGATGGGATTGTGCAGAGGTGAGTGAGGGGAGGGCACATGCTGGTTTCTAGGCACATGCTGGTTTCCTTCCTTTCATTTTCCCCCTGAGTCCCTCAATAAATCAATATCTATCCCCCAAACTGAGTTGTATATTCTCTCTCCTCTAAATTCCTTCCCACTTCTCATTTAACTCAGGAGAGCACTTTTTTCTAATTCTATTTCTCCTCTTTCTTTTCTTCCAGTTATACAAACACACAGTTAGGATTGCTCCATTAAACAGCAAAGTTAGTAATATAAGGAATCAGGGAACAGGTAAACTAACATAAAAATAAAATACTAGTATTCTTATTTCCTTTGTGTTGATTTGTTTTGGTACTGGGGATGAAGCCTAGGGGCATTTTTTCCCACTGATCTACAGCACCCATCCTTTGTCTATTTTTATTTTTTGTTTTGAGAAAGGGTACATATGTTGCTGAGGTTGGCCTTGAACTGATCATCCTCTTGACTTAGCATCCCGAGTCACTGGGATTAGAGATGTACACCATCACACTCAGCTATTAATTTTTAGATCACTGAAAATCCCCCAATAAAGGAGAAGCAAAACACATATTCCTATTTCCTGTGAGTGAATTGATAAACCAACTGGAAAACAATTGTTTTGATTTGGGTTAAATTAGCTACATTTCAATCTCAAAGAAATGACCTGCTATGCAGATAGAAAAGTTTTATGTAAAAGATTTTATCATTAGAAAATTTTTTGTAGCACATTATTTGGAAATAATATAAAATTTCAACAACATACAATACAGTTCTAGCAAATAAAATAATACTTATGGGAAGGATTAATGAAATAAACTGTTCTTATATAATTTGATGGGACAATAGCATATAGAAATTTATCAAAAAATGCCCCATAAGAAACATACCATTGTGATATCACCCTTCAAGATGGACCACAATAATCCTTACCTCTTAGAATTAATGGCCTTGTGTTGTCCCTTCCCTTAATGTTCAGGCTTAGTTTGAGTGACTAAGAGCATATGACACACATGATCATATGCTACCTGAACTTAGGTATAAAACATGGTGACTTTCATCTAAGAGTCTGGATCTGTCACTTATGTCACTGGCTCAGGCAAGCTGCATGTATGATCACTCTTAAGGAGATGCCTAAATGGTGGGCAAGTATAATATTGGGCCAACAGACAGGAAGAACAGAGGCCTCCCTGTGACTATGTGAGTTGCCTTGGCAGCAGGTTCTTCTTTGCCAGTTGTGTCTATCAGAGGTAGCTGAAATTTTGGCTAACAATATGATCACAACCTCATGAGAGAATCTGAACAAGAAACGTTCAGGGGGCATATGCCGCAGCCAACCTGAGCAGGACAGCGCAGGGGCCCAAGGTTGGGGAACCCGGGGCTTTGGCTGCACCCCAGGAGAGGAGAAGGGCTGGGGTGGGGGTCAGAGCCCAGGAGCAGAGGCTAGGGCAGCCCAGGTGGCCTGGTGGGCCCCCGCGGGGCCATGGCAACTGGAGTGTCACTATGCTGCCAGCTCTGTCCTAGGGTGCCTTCCCCTGCCACTTCAAGGACCCCAAGCAGTTGTACTGCAAAATATGGAAGCTTCTTCCTGCACATGCACCCGGACAGCGAGTGGACAGGTCTAGGAGCAGAAGACAGGGGTGGGGTCCATCAAGGGAGTGTGTGCGAACCACTACCTTGCCATGAAGGAGGATGGGAGGCTGCTGACTGTAAATTTGTTACAGAGGAGTGTTTCTTTTTGAACGACGGAATAAAATAACTACAATACTTACTGGTCAAAGAAATACTCCAGTTGTTCTGACAGATCTCCGAGGTCCATCATCTGGCACCTTAGACATTCAGGCTGGCAGCAGTTTATGCGGAATGAATATGGCTGGAGGCGGCAGATGATGTACATATCCGACTTCGTGAAGGCTGCGGAACTGGTGTGCCCTTGTCCAATACACAGGAGGATCCTGAATTCGGTTTATACCAGTCTATTAAAAAAATTTCTGGAACTGCTATATCTCCTATGTAAAACAGACTTGCAAATTTTAAGGATCACATTTTATACATGTCATCATTGAAGACTTATAGTTAAATTTTGAAAGTTCAGAAACAAGCCTTTGCCAATTCTGCCTTCTGGATGTCCTGAAATACCCATTTTTTTTAACTACTTTACTCTTATGCTTTTGAAATACTGAATATTTCTTTGGCTGGTTGCTAGTTGGAGGCTTAGTCACTTGTTTGTTTTTAGGGTCACATCTTTTTAAAACTTCTTTCTGCTCTGTTTCCCAAAAGGTCAAAACATAGGTTGAAAGAGCAAATGCCTTTGTGACCATTCAGTTATGTTCTCTAATAATGCTGCATTGAAATTCCACTGCAGGAAGTTTTCACAATGCCTTGTGTCCTAAGATGAAATTTCAAAGAATTTGGTTTTAGTCCTTAATGCCAAAAGGCAATAATGCTTTCATCAGAAGTTTTCAAAACTCTAGGGCTATAGGGGGTGGGGGTGTAGCTCAGTGGTAGAGTGTTTGCCTAGCACATGAGAGGCACTGGGTTCTATCCTCAGCACCAATACATAAAAATTAATAAATAAAATAAAGGTATTGGTTCCATTTATACCACAAATAAACAATAGGGATATATAAAATGCATAATATAGCTGGGTGGGGTGGTACACACCAGTGATCCCAGCAACTAGGGAGGCTGAGGCAGGAGGACCCCATGTTTGAGGCCAGCCTCAACAACTTAGTGAGATTCTGTCTCAAAATAAAAAAGAACTGCGGTATGTGGCATGATGGTAAAACACACCTGTGTTCCATCCCCAATACTAAATATACAAATAAACTACTTTAAAAATTTTATAACACTTAAGGATTTTCATATTATATAAGATTAGTTTTTCAATTAAATGCAAAATTTCTGTGGCAGGACTTTTATTACCATTACCATATTTTTTGGTGTGTTTCCTGAACATTCAGAAAGACCACCTAAATGGGTTTCACCCAGCTGTGTGATGCCTTGTCATTGTTTCTGGAAGCCTCTATGAGAAGCCCTTAAAAAGCTGCCTTCCTTGACTGCTTTTCTGGGAACCTTCACTTGCCACAGACAGACTGTTGTTCAAATACCTTTAAGTGCCATCACTATTGTTTGTCAAAGAGTAAGTGACTTTGCCTTCTTAGTAACCCTTCTGGTATAAACAGCAAGGAAGACAGAGAATAATGGGCCCACCTGATGTGCTCTGGTTCTTCTCTATCTCTATAGTCCACTGAATGTGCTGTAGTTTTTCCTCTGAGAAGCAGCTCTGGAAAGATGCACAGGAAGAGTACACTGTTCTAAAATTTAAGATACTTCTCTGCTATTTTTCCATTACATGCTGACTTCCCATATTGATATTTACCCATAGTCTCACCATGACTAGTTTTACATTTTGAAACTGAAACCATTGGGAGAGTGACTCAGTGGTAGAGCACTTGGCTGGCATGTCTGAGACCCTGGGTTCAGTCCCCAGCACTTCAGGGAGAGGAATGTGGAGGTGGTGAGGTTACCACTGAAGGCATAGAAGAACAATCTAGGTTAAAAGAAATGTTCCTTGGTAAGAACAATAACTTTAATCAGTATGCAATATAGATTTGTTATTAAAGTTATTATTAAAGATGTTGGCAGTTGTCTTAATATTTTAGATAATGCTCCTAATGTTTAAATGTGTACTTTTATTCTTTAAATGCTCTGACAAATATCTTGGGGACTCTGTCTAGCTCGTAGTAGCAGTAATGAGAAGCTGGGTTCTGAGCTCATGAGTTCAAGCTGTCTCTATGTCCTGGAAGCACAAGACAGGGTGCTGAGCTGGCTGTTCTGCCTGTAGTCAGTGCTGCCTGGATAGTTCTGACTCACAGCAGTATATAACTGACCAAGCCTGAATATGGAAGGGAAAAAAGTGCTTCTGTATTTGGACTTTAGGAGACCCCTTCCAACTAAAGATGAAAATCTCTTCCTCAAGGATTTTTTTTTCAAGTTTTTTTTTTTAGTTACACATATATACAATATCTTTATTTTGTTTATTTATTTTTATGTGGTGCTGAGGATCAAATCCAGGGCCTCAGACATGCAAAGTGAGTGCTCTGCCACTGAGCCACAACCCCAGCCCTTCCTCAAGGAGTTTTCAACATAAATTTAAATATTTTATGAAGATAAAGTGACTTTTTTTGTTGTGCCTTTAAAATCATTTTCATATATGATAAGCTAAACTGAAGTAAGATATACTGTTTGACAGGTGTGAAGAACATAGGAAAAACTAAGAAGTTTTTATTTTATTTTTGCTCATTAAGAGATATGTTTAGCTGGGCATGGTGGTGCATGCCTCTTATACCAGAAACTTAGGAGGCTGAAGCAGGAGGATCACAAGTTCAAAGGCAGCATCAGAAATGTAGAGAGACCCTCTCTCAAAATAAAAAAGAAAAAGGGTCTGGGGATGTGGCTTAGTGGTTAATTGTTTCTGGGTTCAATCTACTAAATCTACCGGTACCGAAAGAAAGAAAGAAAGAAAGAAAGAGAGAGAGAGAGAGAGAGAGAGAGAGAGAGAGAGAGAGAGAGAGGGAGGGAGGGAGGGAGGGAGGGAGAGAGGGGGAGAGGGGGAGAGGGGGAGAGGGGGAGGGAGGGAGGGGTGTTTGAGTGTGTCTTAATAGTGTTTTGTTGTTTAATTACAGGATGATAATTAGATGGAGTTTGTATTATTTTTATATTTTGTAGTATTTAATAATAGGGTTAGGTTGAAATGAAATAAAATAATAGAAAAAAATTTTTAAAAAGAATCATTTAAGTAAGCCATTCCTACATATGTAAACCTCATAAACAATGAACTAATCAATATTTATTGATTTCAAGTTGATAATTTAGAAGTGTTTTGTTATAAAGCAACAGATAACTACTGCTACCATCATAAGAAAGGTTATATTCAAGGAGAAGGACTTTTATATTTTTTTCTACTTTTCCTATTTCCACAATTTTCTCCAGTGAAGTTTATTACTTAATATATGAAAACAATAATGTGGTATAGAATTTTTTCAAAGTAAGTGTTTAAAAAGACAGTGACCAATGTGTCTTTTAAATTTACCCTGTTAAATATCCCTAATAAAACTGGATTTACTTCAAGCATAATACATAACTTAAATAAAATTTTATTTCAACCTCTACTTTTTATTTTATTTTTGAAAAGAGTGGTAGTATGCATTCTATAATATAAGCATCATTTCTACATGTGATAAACACATTCATGAATCAGTAGTGCATCTGAACATCATTTACAACATTATTTCTAAGAAAATATGTTCCAAGTCTTAGACAACCCACTTGACATATAATTCTTTTTGACTTGGCAACTTTTTATATATGCCTATTTAAAAAATTATGAGGAGAAATATCTTTTAAGCTTTGATTACTTTGAAAAGGATCACTGTTAAAATATTTTCATTCTTATTAAAGGTAAATAAATTTTTTAAAAATTTGTGAACTGAGAAAATAAGACAAGATTCTCACTTCATGTTAATCATAAGAAATAACCACTATCTCTTGAGGTTTCCTAATTAGGTTATGGCATAGCTACATTATTTGAATAGAGAAGGTGAAAGCAACTTCTAAATGAGTAAGCAAAAATTGTCAAAAAATATTTTTATCAAACTAAAACAAACATGGTAAGAAAAATAAGTTATCTAATCTATTAGTAATTATGCTTTATATTTTCATATTATTAAAAATTATAATAATTTTATGTCCTGTTCATTTATTGAAATGTTTAAATCATGAAAAATCATAGAAAGTCATTTATGGATGCTAATAAAATTGATTATGTAATTCATTTTAATAATAACTAGATCATCTTGTAGATACAAACAAGTGGATAAGATAAAATATGCATATAAAATAATTTTATAACAATAAAATGAAATGTAAATCTACTAAATATTTGATATTTTGATAATATTCTGAGGGTAATCTTGCTGAATTTTAGAAGACTATTAGAAAGAATATTTTCAGAGGGTTTATGATTTAAGTAAATGTGGTTCCTCTGGTCAGAATATATAATATGAATTAGATTCATAAATTTCTGCTAAAGTAAGATTTGGTTTCCTTATCCAAGGATTCTCACATTTTCAGCCTTATTTTTGAAGTTAAAAAATCTTTTTATTATTTCTATGATCCTTTATCCATCATGTGGTTCATTGATCTTCTGTAACAATTCTCTTTTCTACCTCCTCACTAAATTCTGTGAATTGGGATGAAAGACAAAGATGTCTGAACTAGTGAAAGAAATGCATGATATTTTAACTCATCGCAGAAATCTGTATTTTGTGTTTGTGTTTTTTTCAAATAGGTAGGTCATTAAGGAACATAAATCATAAAGTATCTTTGCAAGAAACAAATGGATATATGTTAAGCAAAGATCCATGTTCATTATTTTATGAAACTATATGCAATCAAGTTCAGGTAATTTATTTTTAGATAAAAATATGAAAACTCTGTATTTGGAATAATAACATTAGGGAAAGGGCACTCAAAAATAAACAACCAAAGGCAATTTGCCCTTTGAAATATAGTTAGTAGGATGAGCTATACCTTGCAGATTTTCTCAGGGAAATGTAGTGAGCAAATGTAAGACTTTCAAAGAAAACGGAGCTCATACAGTTCTTTGTGAGAATTAGACAAACTGAGGTCATAAAATAGAGACCCATTTACTTCCTGAATTCAATTCAATTATGTTCATATGGGCAAATATTTATTGAGTCCATGTTATTTGTCTGTCAATATTTAATATCTTAAAATCATAATTTTGGGGTTGGATGGGGTCTTAGCAGTCAAGTAATTCATTATTCTTCCCAAGGTAGGATTCAAAGGATGGATTTTTATTATGAAGTGATATATCTTGAGTCTTCTCATTAACAGTAGTCAGGAACCAGAGTCCAGTTATGGCTGGCTACCCACGCTCCACAATTTTTGCATTTCAAAGTGAATGTCCTTAGAGTTTTTCTTGACTGCATGCTGAGCAATTTACCTCTAGAAATGCGTTAGCCTAACTGGATAGCCTTACTTCTTGAGAGATTGCCTTTCCTGCTTCCACTTCCACAAGCAAACTTGGGCTCTCCCTTGTCTACTGTTACTTCTTCCTAAATATTTACCATGGAGCTCTCTTTCAATCCTTCCAGAACATGGTCTGGAGTCACAGTTCTCTTAGATGATTGAGTTTCCCATCACCTCCTCATTATTGTCTGTGGATATTGCAGGGGATTCTTACCTTACTCTGCCTATCTGAAGACATTCCTTAATTCTACCATAAGGTCATCAAGCACTTGATGCTTTAGTTGGATCCTTCCACTGTAGAGAGCTGACACCTGGAAAAGAGTACACTTAATGAGCACACTTCTCTAAGCAGACATGTTGGTCCTGTGTACTTCTGCAGCAGAACCTCTAAAAGGATTTCCTTAGAACATCCTGGGATGCACAGATGTAGATGCTTAAGTTTCCTTTGCAGTAGATGTTTGCCCTATATTGTGTTTGCCCTATAAGCAAGTAATATGCAACATAAATCTACTAAATATTGTGCTTGCCCTATAAGCAGTGCCAGCTCCTTGGGCACTCACAAGCAAGAGGAGATAATCTTGAAATAAACATAAAGATCATCAGGTATATTAATGTTGTGTATACAATTTGGTCATTAAATATAAGATGAGGTCTAAAAGGCTTATAGAAAATGAATCTGTTTTGAGATTTGGTGAAGCAGGTGCAGTTAAAAAAATTTTATTACAACATATCTTTACCATTTTTAGTCATTAATAAACAGAGGTCACCATTACTTTGCCAATAATATGCATAGATTTCTAAAATAGAATCAGAAAATTAAACAAGAAGAAGGAAGATTAAAATATTAGCTAGCAATATCATATTTTAATTATTTGAATAATGATAGTAGAAACAAAAGCAAATTTGCCATGAAAAAATGGTTCATTTCATTAATACAGATTTGTGATTACTCTATAATTTGTATAAAAAGATTTACTTAGATAAGTATTAACACAAATGGACATTTGGGGGCTGCAGTTGTGGCTCAGTGGTAGAGCACTTGCCTAGCACGTGTGATGCACTGGGTTCAATCCTCATCACCACATAAAAAATAAATAAATAAAATAATGTTATTAACTTTTTAAAAAATTTAAGTTAAATGTCTGTTTGTTTATGTCAGTAAGTAAATGGCTAGAAAAATTGTGGTACATAATACCATAGAGTACAACTCAGTAGTAAAGAGGAATGGACTACTGGTATACACAATAACTGGGATGAAGTAAGGACATTCTGTTAAAAAGTGACAGAAGCCAATCTCAAAAAGACATAGGGTTTATGATCTCATTTATATGGCATTCCCAAAATAACCAAATTATGGGAATGGGAAGAATTTCATGTCTTTCATGAATTAGGTTTCATGGACTAGGAAAGTGGTTATAACTATTAAGAGATTAAGAATTAATCATAGCAGCACAATTCACAATTGCTAGACTGTGGAATCAACCCAGATACCCTTCAATAGATGAATGGATAAAAAAAATGTGGCATTTATACACCATGGAGTATTATGCAGCACTAAAAAATGACAAAATCACGGAATTTGCAGGGAAATGGATGGCACTAGAGCAGATTATGCTTAGTGAAGCTGGCCAATCCCTAAAAAACAAATACCAAATGTCGTCTTTGATATAATGAGACCAACTAAGAACAGAGCAGGGAGGAAGTGCAGGAAGAAAAGTTTAACATTAAACAGAGACATGAGGTGGGAGGGAAAGGAAGAAAAAAAAGGAAATTGCATGGAAATGGAAGGAGACCCTCATTGTTATACAAAATTACATATAAGAGGTTGTGAGGGGAATGGGATAACAAACATGGAGGGAAATGAATTACAGTAGATGGGGTAGAGAGAGAAGATGGGAGGGGAGGGGAGGGGGGATAGTAGAGGATAGGAAAGGTAGCAGAATACAACAGTCACTAATATGGCAGTATGTAAAAATGTGGATGTGTAACCGATGTGATTCTGCAATCTGTATTTGGGGTAAAAATGGGAGTTCATAACCCACTTGATTTTAATGTATGAAATATGATATGTCAAGAGCTTTGTAATGTTGTGAACAACCAATAAAAAAAAGAATTAATAAAAAATCTTATAAAGAAATTCTGCACCATGAAGGGGCAAAAAGTCTTGATTTTTTAATGCATCTGATAAGATGCATTAAAATATTGTTACTGTTTGCTCTTTTTTAATTTAAAAATTAATACATGATCACTGAAAAAGTAACATACTTAAGACATAAAGAAGGAATTCTAAAACAACCATAACCCCAGCACCAAGAAATAATAATTTCTTCTAGTATTTGTTGTTGTTGTTTTGCAGTACTGGGGGTTGAACCCAGGATCTGTTACCAATCCGCTTACCCCAAACCACCATCCCCCATTTTATAATTTGAGACAGGTTCTCACTATTTCCCATGCTGGCATTGAAATTTGGATCCTTCTGCCTCAGACTTCCAAAAAGCTAGGTAGATTTTTGTTTTTACAACATATATGCACACACATACATGTGCACATAAACTCACACTGACATTAATTTATTATTATTTTTCCTTTAAATGTGCCATGAATATTGTTGTGTATAAATATAGAGCTACAGTGAACATTGAAGATTACAAAATATGACAAAATTGTATGAGTGAACTACCATTTAATCAATGATAAATATCAGTTTCTGATAAGATGCATTAAAATTTCTGTAATAATTATAAATTTGTCAACTTGATATTATAACATTTTATTGCTAAATATCCTTTAAACATCTTGCATTAATTAAAATCATTCATGATTTCTTTTATATTCTTGAAGTGCTATTTATTTTATAACTACAAAGTATCTCACGTCAACCTCATTAATGATTTAAATTTTCTTTGGAGTGTGGTTTAGCAGTTTCTATAAATATTTGGAAATGCTATATTTTTTTCACAATTCTATGAACATTTTAATTTTTCTTGAAAGATTTTAAACCCTAAAACTCTTTAGTATAGGATATTTTTTTCCAGGTATGTGAGATTTATATAACCTTTCTTTCCTTCTGGTAATTTTATCACATTTGGCCATAGAACATAGTTTATATGACATTTATTAATGTAACATATTCTCTTATGGCCTAGCATAGGGACAATCTTTCAAAAAAGTTTAATGAAAAAATTAAAACAAAAGGTCCTTATGGAGTTTTATATGTCTACTAGGTTGATCAAGTTCCTTGTATTTTTCAAATCTTCTGAATCATTGCTTGCTTTGTGTTTTCTCAATTCAGCTGCTTTAAGAAGTTTGTAGTAAATTATCCTATTACAATTATTGATTGTTTCTCTCCCCATTGAGGTTCAGCATTTGCATATATGTTCCTGGACTTCTCATGTTGGGTAGGATGTCCTCTTATCCCACTCTACAGTGAAAATATCCTGAAAATCCCTTTAATACTACCCCTTACCTACCAAACAACTTAGCAGTACAGTTACTATTGGGTATCAGTTGTTATGGCAGGCTGTTCACTGCTACAGCCCTGGGAATCACGTCAGAGTATGGTACCACAAACTTCTAACCAATGAAAAGACCAAAATTCCAAACTGCAACTATGGATTCTACTGACAGTGTATTATCTTCATAACATCAAAAAGTTAAAAAGTCATAAGTTTCACAAGCAACTTCTATATATTTTATCAGGTTATATTTTTGATACATATGTTATTAAAACATTCTTGCTCTTCTATTACTTTTATAAGAATTGCCTATTTTCTAAAATCTGTTTTTTATTTTTAAAAAATGGTGCTGTTTGGACTTGGCAGTCTAATGTCACCTTGCTGTCATTTAAAAGTCAACAAGTTGGGCTGGGTATGTGGCTCAAGTAGTGGCATGCTTGCCTGGCATGCGTGCGGCCCGGGTTCGATTCTCAGCACCACATACAAACAAAGATGTTGTGTCCACCGAAAACTAAAAAATAAACATTAAAAATTCTCTCTCTCTCTCTCTCTCTCTCTCTCTCTCTCTCTCTCTCTCTCTCTCTCTCTCTGTCTCTGTCTCTCTCTTTAAAAAATAAAATAAAATAAAAGTCAACAAGTGGACCTGGTGGGACCATCTGGAAATTTCTTTGGAATCCCCAATACTGGAGTGAAAAAGAGGTACAATGTCTCTCTCCTGTCAGAGATGACCCACTCTGTCCCTTGAGTATATCCTCTTTCTCTTCTCCCATTTTAATTACCTCTGGAAAAAAAATGATGCTGTCAGTCTCTTTATTATTCTATTTATCTCTTTTCTGTTATATAATTTTGAAAATTTTACCTTTATTCTAGATAAGTGGATTTGTGTCTTTCTTTGTTAATTTCCAATATGCTATTCCTCTTCTCTATCACTTATCTTTTCACTCTTAGTTGGTTTCTCAAACTCAGAAGGGCACTCTACCATGCTTGTGAGCTGAAAGGAGAAGCCTGTGGAAACCCTGGGGTCCTCAGGCTTCATGTTTCAATGGTGGGAAGTGACAAGGTCTAAGGAGAGGCACTCTCTCTCAGCTTGAGCCAGACTGATGGGAGACAGTCCTTGCTGTAGGCTGGGTCTCTCCCCCTGCCAACCCCACAAGCATCTCAGAAGGATAAGGGACAAGAACAGGGTCAAGCTGCCCAAGGCAGTGTCCCTGAGAATGTCTGTCAGGAACCATATGGTCTCATTTAGAAGCTTCAAAAACTCCCATTGCCAGCTTTTAACTTACTGGCATTTTTTGTTCTATTATCTTAGCTTTATAAGCTTATATTTTGTACTATATGAAAATATATTACCAGATTACATATAAAGTGTTGCTTATTTTACTTATTGTCTTAACTTCTCAAAGTTTCTGGCTGTTGTTTCACAAGTGCATTCATTTTTACATGCCTTGATTTATTTCCTACTATTGTTCAGAATTTTTTCTTTTTTTCTATCTTTGTCTTAACTTTTATCCTTAATGTTTTATTCCTTTTAGTGTGACCTATAAATCATTTTGAATTCTTAAAGCAGCACCCTCTCCTTATCCACATTTTTTTGTTATCTATATTTTAATTTTCCCCTACCTTGGTATTTTTTTCATGCAAATAAATTACTTTTCTTGTAAAATATCCTTTGTACATCTTGTATTATTTAATCTCTTTTGCTGCTGTTGTTCCTTTTAACTTCTAAGTTTGGAGACATCTGATTTATTTTTAAACTGTGGCTTCTAAATTACAGACATGATGTGTGTACCAATGTAAGAAAGCTGGGAAGAGGGTGCAGGCTTCAGAGATGAAATCAAAGTCATTGGGGCTACCACAGTTTCAGTTGCTGGCTGTTCTCTGAAATCTTCCCTTATCTCTTCTTTGACAAAAAATCAGCCAAGGCTGAACTGTCTAGTAGAGTCTGCTACAGTTGGCCTGAAAAGTGGCTTGTCTCCTGCTTCCATCTGGTAGTGCATGGAGCCTGCAGGCAAACACCCATTAGATTCCAGGGGTGCTGAGGGGGCTGGGAAAGGTGGGGATTGTCAGAGAGCATTCAGGGAGAGGGGAAGGAGATCTGAAGGGTAGGGGTCAGAATGCTCCCATGCATAGCTGTGAGGAGGGCCCACAAGTGACTTGCAGAGGCCACACCAAACCTTTACAGGGCCCATGATGGAATTGGTAAGAGGAGGCCCCTGTAGCAGTGACTTCCATGAAATGCTTCACACTTACCTTTGGAAGGAAGTTGTCTTCTGAGAAGACACATGGAAAGGAGGCACACAGACACTGCAGAAGCAGGGCCCAGCAGCCTTTTCTACTGTCAATAAAGATTTCTCTATTCTCCTTGAAGAGCCAGTAGAGGATTCTCCTGGGAGGTGTCTTAGGAGGAGGGCAATGGGAAGCTTCTTGTGGCTCTTCCTCTTTTTTGAGCATTCACACAAAAACCAGAGCCCCTTGTAAAAAAGGGTCCATTGCATCTCCATTGTTAAGTGTTGCTTCTTCTCTAGCGGTGCATTTAATTGTTTTTGTTAGGTCCCATCATACACAATTCAACTGTATGTGCTCAAAGACAACTTGAGATAAAATAAACAATGTATACAAAGTGCATGATTTTGCCAGCCATTCCACAGTAAACATATGCCCAGGGGGGTGAATCTGCCAACATTTGCACCCAGTTCTGAGCTCCTCCAAATGGGTAGCATCCTGCACACCAGTGTTTGAAACTACAATACATCTTCTTTGTATAATATGTCCTCAAAATGCAAGACAACCTGAGTGTTTCCTCTGGTGCTCAGGTACAGAGACAACCATTTGGTCCAATGCTGCATTAAAACTAGCTGTGCTGTGCTGTGCTTATTGAGAAATGATATTCAGATGCCAGCTTACCACCTCCATGAGGGATTCCCCCACCCCCCAAGGGTGATTTTCGTTGCAGTTGGTTTTGTCTTCAGTGTTGATGTAAGAATGTAATCACTCTGAGATGTCACTCCACTCTGTGGCTCTCTTCCTACTAAGCTGTGGGCTCCCTGAAGGGTAGATCATGTCTACCTCATGTTTCTATGCTTAACACAAGCCTGGCACACCAGACATGGTGCCACCAATGAATGAAGAGGCCAGAGGGCATCTGAGGATGGGCTCCATATGTGTCTTTTTCATTCCCTGAAGTGTTGGCAAGCTGAGATCTCTGGGTGTTATTTGATTTTATTTCAAATCCAGGATGAGTTGATCATTTTTCAGATCTGGGTGAGAGTGACACAGCTTCCATCTATGCATTTTTTGCTCACTGGGTCTTCTAATGTTTCTTTTGGAGGGTGTGACAATTTTCTTGTGTTGGTGAAATCTGAAGAGCTGACACCTCAAGGACTGTACTATGTTGTAAATGCTTAACTTTGGAAAAAAAATACAGCTTGGCATATGGCAGGTGATCAGTAAATGTGTGCTGAATGTTGAGATGATCAAATCCTCATGCGTTTTAGGCTACCAGGTCATTTCTTCTCAAGTTCCTTCCTTTCTAATCTCAGGTCACTTCTCCACAGCACCCTAGAATCAGTCTTTAGCTAAATATCTGAAGTACAATATGTGAAGTATTACGTTTGAATCTATTCCTTCCTTTCCTAATTTGGATTTTTCTTATCAGGGTAAATGGTAACTCTTGGATAGCTACAATCCAAGATAATGTTTTCACCATTTTTCTGCATATCCCATAATGAAGATGGCTACCTCCATAACATCTGAAGGCTGAGATCATGACAGGCCCACTGGGGGTGCTGCCTGAGTTGATTTGGACTGGAGGGCTTTTTTCACCCAAAGTCCTGTCTTCCTAAACTTGTTGTGTTACTTCAGTAGAAACAACTTTGTCAACATCAGATTTACTGTTTGGATGCATGACTCAGCACTGTTTCACATTCCTCTATTCCATTGTTTCCTAAAGTTGGATGCCAATGGAAAACCAAAAGGAAACATTTAAAAATACTTGTTATGCTGGTGGCACTCACCTATAAACCCAGTGGCTTGGGAGACAAAGGCAAAAGAATCATAATTTTGAGAACAACCCCAGCAATTCAGTGAGGCTCAGAGCAAATTAATGAATCCCTGTCTCAAAATAAAAAATAAAAAGAGCTGGAGATGTGTGTCAGTGCCTCTCTTCCCCCACTTCCCCTTCCAAATGCTCACTCATCAAGAAAACATGACCTTATGCACAAGTTTAGAATGACAGAGCTTTGGGGGAAAAGCTTATTGTCACATCATCACTTGCACACGTGTTGTGTCCTAGCTTCTGTTGACAGTGCTGCATCCCACCCTGTTCCTGTGGAGATCAGGGCTGGATTCCCACAGAAGTTCCCTCTCACTTGGCTGCATCATTCTTTCTCCTTCTGTACCAAATCTCCCTCATGGGCATTCAAACAGTACATTAGGTTTCTTCCCCGAGGCACAATGTCCTAGTTCCCACTTCCTCTCTAGGCATGACAACTGGCTATGCTCCCTCTGTGCTGGTCTCCTCTCCTGTAATTGGTCATCGGTGCTCTTACTCTCTACTTCTTCACATCCCTTCCACTTATCAACATCTCATCTCAGTATTCCATTGAATTGTTCTTGTCAAGGTCACCATGACCTCTATGGGGTCAATTCCACAGATGTGTCCCAGTGTGTCCAATCTTTGGTATGTTGTAAAAGCTTCCTTGGATGTTATAATTCTGCCCAGGATTGTAAGCCATTTCACTTGGTTGCTCAGTGCATGTTGTTGACCATTGGTAATGTTTTTTCCTCTTGACTTCAAGATTTTACTCCCATTTCTCATTTGCCTCACTGGATGCTTGATCTCAGGCTCTTAGCTGAGTGTGTGTGCGCGCGCACAAGCACGCGCACAAGTGTATGGACAAGTCTGAAATTGCAGGGCAAATAGAGAGACTGGAGGCCTAGGAAAGAGTTGCTACTGCAGCTCAACTTTGAAGACAGATTTTTAGCAA
Organism: Urocitellus parryii; assembly: GCF_045843805.1. NCBI lineage: Eukaryota > Metazoa > Chordata > Mammalia > Rodentia > Sciuridae > Urocitellus > Urocitellus parryii. The sequence goes on from NC_135532.1 coordinate 89,607,459, forward strand.
AATTTCTGCTTCCTGGAGGACCTCAGTCTATTTTCTCTTAAGGTTTTCCACTGATTATATGAGGCCCACCCCCATGTCAGAGAGTAATATGCTGCATTCAAAATCTACTGATATAAATGTTAATTTCAACCTTAAAAATACCTTTTCATCATGTGTCCCAGACTCTCATTCCAAAATCCTCTACTTGGTTTTTAATATTCCTTTACAAGTTCATTTTTTTTGTTGTTATAACGTAATTCCTGAAGCTGGGTGCTTTTTAATGCTTATTCAGTGCAGTTTTTCAGACAGATAAGGCAAACCCATCAGTCCAGGATCTGGTGAGGGTCTGAAGGCCATGCCATGATGATGGTGAAATGTGTGCAGAACAAATACATGGTGAGATAAGAAACATTAGATACTCATGGGCCATTTGCTTTTTTTTTAATTTTTTTTTTTATTGGTTGTTCACAACATTACAAAGCTCTTGACACATCATATTTCATACATTAGATTGAAGTGGGTTATGAACTCCCAATTTTACCCCAAATGCAGATTGCAGAATCATGTCAGTTACACATTCACAATTTTACATAATGCCCAATTAGTAATTGTTGTATTCTGCTGCCTTTCCTATCCCCTACTATCCCCCCTCCCCTCCCCTCTCATCTTCTCTCTCTACCCCATCTACTGTAATTCATTTCTCTCCTTGTTTATTTTCCCATTCCCCTCACAACCTCTTATATGTAATTTTGTATAGCAATGAGGGTCTCCCTTCATTTCTATGCAATTTCCCTTTTCTCTCCCTTTCCCTCCCATCTCATGTCTCTGTTTAATGTTAATCTTTTCTTCCTGCTCTTCCTCCCTGCTCTGTTCATAGTTGCTCTCATTATATCAAAGAAGACATTTGGTATTTGTTTTTTAGGGATTGACTAGCTTCACTAAGCATAATATGCTCTAGTGCCATCCATTTCCCTGCAAATTCTATGATTTTGTCATTTTTTATTGCTGCATAGTACTCCATTGTGTATAGATGCCACATTTTTTTATCCATTCATCTATTGAAGGGCATCTGGGTTGGTTCCACAGTCTAGCTATTGTGAATTGTGCTGCTATGAACATCGATGTGGCAGCATCCCTGTAGCATGCTCTTTTAAGGTCTTCAGGGAATAGTCCGAGAAGGGCAATAGCAGGGTCAAATGGTGGTTCCATTCCCAGCTTTCCCAGGAATCTCCAAACTGCTTTCCAAATTGGCCGCACCAATTTGCAGTCCCACCAGCAATGTACAAGAGTACCCTTTTCTCCACATCCTCGCCAGCACTTGTTGTTGTTTGACTTCATAGTGGCTGCCAATCTTACTGGAGTGAGATGGTATCTTAGGGTGGTTTTGATTTGCATTTCTCTGACTGCTAGAGATGGTGAGCATTTTTTCATGTACTTGTTGATTGATTGTATATCCTCCTCTGAGAAGTGTCTGTTCAGGTCCTTGGCCCATTTGTTGATTGGGTTATTTGTTATCTTATTGTCTAATTTTTTGAGTTCTTTGTATACTCTGGATATTAGGGCTCTATCTGAAGTGTGAGGAGTAAAAATTTGTTCCCAGGATGTAGGCTCCCTATTTACCTCTCTTATTGTTTCTCTTGCTGAGAAAAAACTTTTTAGTTTAAGTAAGTCCCATTTGTTGATTCTTGTTATTAACTCTTGTGCTATGGGTGTCCTATTAAGGAATTTGGAGCCCGACCCCACAATATGTAGATCAGAGCCAACTTTTTCTTCTAGCAGACGCAGAGTCTCTGATTTGATATCAAGCTCCTTGATCCATTTTGAGTTAACTTTTGTGCATGGCGAGAGAAAGGGATTCAGTTTCATTTGGTTGCATATGGATTTCCAGTTTTCCCAACACCATTTGTTGAAGATGCTATCATTCCTCCATTGCATGCTTTTAGCCCCTTTATCAAATATAAGATAGTTGTAACTTTGTGGATTAGTCTCTGTGTCCTCTATTCTATACCATTGGTCCGCCTGCCTATTTTGGTACCAGTACCATGCTGTTTTTGTCACTATTGCTCTGTAATATAGTTTGAAATCTGGTATCGCTATACCGCCTGATTCACACTTCCTGCTTAGAATTGCTTTTGCTATTCTGGGTCTTTTATTTGTCCATATGAATTTCATGATTGCTTTATCTATTTCTACAAGAAATGCCATTGGGATTTTGATTGGCATTGCATTAAACCTATAGAGAACTTTTGGTAATATTGCCATTTTGATGATGTTAGTTCTGCCTATCCATGAACAGGGTATATTTTTCCATCTTCTAAGATCTTCTTCTACTTCTCTCTTTAGGGTTCTGTAGTTTTCATTGTATAAATCTTTCACCTCTTTTGTTAGGTTGATTCCCAAGTATTTTTTTTTTTTGAGGATATTGTGAATGGAGTGTTTTTCCTCATTTCTGTTTTAGAAGTTTTGTCGCTGATATACAGAAATGCCTTTGATTTATGTGTGTTGATTTTATATCCTGCCAATTTGCTGAATTCATTTATTAGTTCTATTGGTTTCTTTGTAGACCTTTTTGGGTCTTCTAGGTATAGAATCATGTCATCTGCAAATAGTGATAATTTAAGTTCTTCTTTTCCTATTTTTATGCCTTTAATTTCTTTCATCTGTCTAATTGCTCTGGCCAGTGTTTCAAGAACTATATTGAATAGAAGTGGTGATAGAGGGCATCCATGTCTTGTTCCAGATTTTAGAGGGAATGCCTTCAACTTTTGTCCATTCAGAATGATGCTAGCCTGAGGCTTAGCATAGATAGCTTTTACAATGTCAAGGTAAGTTCCTGTTATCCCTAGTATTTCAAGTGTTTTGAACATAAAGGGATGTTGTACTTTGTCGAATGCTTTCTCTGCGTCTATGGAGATGATGATATGGTTCTTATCTTTAAGTCTATTGATGTGGTGAATAACATTTATTGATTTCCGTATATTGAACCAGCCTTGCACCCCAGGGATGAATCCTACTTGATCATGGTGCACAATTTTTTTGATGTGTTTTTGTATTCGATTCCCCAGAATTTTATTGAGGATTTTTGCATCTAGGTTCATTAGAGATATTGGTCTGTAGTTTTCTTTCTTTGAGGTGTCTTTGTCTGGTTTTGGAATCAGGGGGATGTTGGCCTCATAGAATGAATTTGGAAGAGCTCCCTCTTTTTCTATTTCCTGAAATAACTTGAAAAGTATTGGTATTAATTCTTCTTTAAAGGTTTTGTAAAACTCTGCTGTATACCCATCCGGTCCTGGGCTTTTCTTAGTTGGTAGTCTTTTGATGGTTTCTTCAATTTCATCCATTGATATTGGTCTGTACAAATTGTGTGTATCCTCCTGACTCAGTCTGGGCAAATCATATGACTTAAGAAATTTATCGATGTCTTCACTATCTTCTATTTTATTGGAATATAAGTTTTCAAAATAATTTCTAATTGTCTTCTGTATTTCTGTAGCATCTTTTGTGATATTGCCTTTTTCATCCCGTATGTTAGTAATTTGAGTTCTCTCTCTTCTTCTTTAGCATGGCTAAAGGTCTGTCGATCTTATTTATTTTTTTGAAGAACTAACTTTTAGTTTTGTTAATTTTTTCAATAGTTTCTTTTGTTTCAATTTCATTGATTTCTGCTCTGATTTTAATTATTTCTTGCCTTCTGCTACATTTGCTGTTGTTTTGCTCTTCCTTTTCTAGGGCTTTGAGATGAAGTGTGAGCTCATTTATTTGTTGGTTTTTTCTTTTTTTGAGGAATGACCATCAGGCGATGAATTTTCCTCTTAAAACTGCTTTCATTGTGTCCCATAGATTCCTATATATTGTGTCTGTATTTTCATTTATCTCTAAGAATTTTTTGATTTCCTCCTTTATGTCTTCTGTAACCCATTGATCATTCAGTAACATATTGTTTATTTTCCATGTGATGTAGGATTTTTCCTTCTTTCTTTTATCATTGATTTCCAGTTTCATTCCATTATGATCAGATAAAATGCATGGTATTATCTCCACCCCTTTATATTTACTGAGGGTTGCCCTATGGCATAATATATGGTCTATTTTTTAGGAGGATTCATGTGCTTCTGAGAAAAAAGTGTATCCATTTGATGATGGTTGATATATTCTATATATGTCAGTTAAGTCTAGGTTATTGATTGTGGTATTGAGTTCTATAGTTTCTTTATTCAACTTTTGTTTGGAGGATCTGTCCAATGGTGAGAGAGGTGTGTTGAAGTCACCCATAATTATTGTGTTGTGGTCTATTTGATTCTTGAACTTGAGGAGAATTTGTTTTATGAATGTCACAGCACCATTATTTGGTGCATAAATATTGATAATGATTATGTCTTGTTGGTGAATGGTTCCTTTTAACAGTATATAATGTCCTTCTTTATCCCTTTTGATTAACTTAGTCTTGAAGTCGATTTTATTCGATATGAGGATGGCCACCCCTGCTTGCTTACGAGGACCGTGTGTGTGGTATATTTTATCCCATCCTTTCACCTTCAGCCTGTGTATGTCTTTTCCAATCAGATGTGTCTCCTGGAGGCAGCATATTGTTGGATTTGTTTTTTTAATCCATGATACCAGCCTATGTCGCTTTATTGGAGAGTTTAAGCCATTAACATTCAGAGTTACTATTGATATATGGTTTGTACTTCCATCCATGTTTGATTATTTATCCTTTTTAAAAAAAAAAATTAGTTTGTTTCTCCATGATTATCTTTCCCCTCGCCCTCTGTCGTTTCCAAGGCACTTCCCTCTGATGGTTTTGATTATTGTTTTTCATTTCTTCCTCGTGTAGTGTTTTGCTCAAAATGCTTTGCAATGCTGGTTTTCTGGCTGCAAATTCTTTTAACTTTTGTTTATCATGAAAGATTTTTATTTCGTTGTCATACCTGAAGCTTAATTTTGCTGGATACAGAATTCTTGGTTGGCATCCATTGTCTTTCAGTGTTTGAAATACATTGTTCCATGACCTCCTTGCTTTCAGTGTCTGCGATGAAAAATCCATTGTTAACCTTATTGGTTTACCCCTGAATGTAATCTGTCTCCTTTCTCTTGTAGCTTTTAATATTTTCTCTTTGTTCTGTATATTGGATATCTTCATAACAATGTGTCTTGGTGTTGGTCTACTGTGATTTTGTGTGCTCGCTGTACTGTATGCATCTTCAATTTGTATATCTGTTTCCTTTTTTATTTCTGGAAAGTTTTCTGTAATTATTTCATTCAGCAGGTTACTCATTCCCTTGGTTTGAATCTCTGTACCTTCTTCTATCCCGATGGCTTGTAAGTTTGGTTTTTTTATGTTATCCCATAACTCTTGGATGTTTTTCTCGTGATTTTTTACCAGCCTTTCTGAGTTGGCTAGACTCTTTTCAAGATGATATATTTTGTCTTCATTCTACTTGCTCCACTCTGTTAGTGATACTCTCAATGGAGTTTTTAATTTGGTTTATCGTTTCCTTCATTTCTAGTATTATTCTTTGATTATTTTTTATAATCTCTATCTCCTGATAAAGAAGCTTAACTTCTTCTTTTATCTGTTTATGTAATTCATTCTCAATGTGTTCTTTCGCTGCTTGAATTTGCTGTCTCGTATCCTCTTTATGGTTCCATTCCATCTGTCTAAGGTGTTCTTGAGTTCTTTATATGACCATTTTTCTGATGACTCTAGGTCCTCCTGAATATTTAGGCTGTCCTGCATTGTTTGTACTCCTTTTCTTCCTTGCTTTTTGAAGCTGCTCATGTTACTTCTTGTTCTGTTTGACTGCTGAGTTACTGTTTACTCTTATAAATTTATTTGATGCTTGAGAGGAAAGGTATTGGAAGGGAAGGGAAGAAGTCACTAAAGAAAATGAGAGTAAGCAGGTAGTATTCAAGGAAGGGGGGATAAGATAATTGAAAAGAAATGAAAAGACAAAAGAAGAAACAAAATAGGAAATAAAAAAAGAAAAAAAAATAAAAATAATAAAAAAATTAATATTAAAATTGGAAGAAAAAAAATTTAAGAAAAATTGAAAAAAAATTAAAAAAACAAGAAAGAAAAATGTAAATGAAAGAAAAACCCAAATCAAAAAAAAAGAGAAAAGAAAAAAAAAAAACTAATAAATGCAGTCTTAGAGTTTGATTAACTTCTCTTCCAGTAGATGGCGCTGTGCCCACCAGGCCAAGTTTCTCCTGTCAATACGCGGGAACCAATCACTGTGCAGCAGCTCCTCCCAGATTGGGCGAGTCTCCAATCCTGAGTGCCTAGGGCCTCCTCTTGTGTCTAGTCACTTCCCCACTTTTCCTCTAGCCAGGCCCCTCTCACAGGTGCTGCTCACCACAATACTGGGTACACGCCAGGTCTGCTGCTCCTGGAAGCCCTGTTTTCCTGAATGACTGGGCACACTCTTCCAGTTTGCCATTCCCTCAGACCCTAAGTTTGTAGAGCTTGAGGCTGAGAATCCTCAGCGAATTTTACTTGCCCTCTGATAGCCACGCCCCTGGTAGCTGGTGCAAGAGACCTCAGCTGTCAGCACTGGTGGGAGCAGTAGTTCCGCACTGCGGGTCCCTCGCCAACTCTAATTTCCTGGGTCTGGCTACCGCACTCACGGGAGAGCTGGGAGGGGCCCTTAAGGTTTCCCCGATGTGTGAAGAGGGAAGGCTAGGGGATTACACACCTGTAGCCGCAGGTTTCAATGAAGTTATCTCCTCCGCCGCAGTCTGATCGGCCATTTGCTTTTTTATGACAACTTGTTCTTGCAGGAAATATCAGGATTCCCACAATGTCTACACTGATCCCTCTGAGAGTGATGCCCCCAATGACCTAACTACACTTCATTGGCTCCAACTCTTCAAGGTTCTACCACCTTAACACTGCCACACTGGGGACCAATCCTCCAGTACATAAACCTTTGGATAACAAAACATCCAAACCATTGCAAGCCCCACTCACCAAATTTCTCAGTCCGAACTCTAGGAATCACTCGTAACAACATCCTTCCTCAATCTCCAATATCAGCAAATTCTGTCAGGTCTACTCTTAAATCAGATCATGACTCTGACAGCATCCAGCTGGTCCAAGCCTACCTTCTCCTCATCTCATCTTTCTGTCACTGACAGTGTTTAAACAGCTCCTGGCTTCCCCTTCCACCCATCTGCAGCAAATCTCCACAGTAGTTAGGATCACCTTTTAAAATTCAAACCTTTTAATCTAACTCTCTATCTCCAAACCCTGTTGGCTTGCTAACACATTTGGCATAAAATCATGAATCTTCACTGAGCCTCATGATATACAATGACCAGCCCTCAACAATTTCTCTGATCTCCTGGCCTAACTCACTCACCTGATCAAACTGGCCTTCTCTGTTTCTGAGAAATGTTGAGCTCAATCCCATCTTAGGGCCTTTGTACATGTGGCCCACTTACTGGGAATGCCCATTTTCCCTGGTGCTCAGGCATCTTGCCATGTTTATCCTACAGCACCCAAATCCTACAGTTTATCCTATTGCCCTTCTATCAAGAACCACTCCTTGAGCCAAAACATCACCTCTTTGAACCTCAGGGTGCTGATTAGGTTATGTGAGACTTCCTGGGGCCTGTTCTCTGTCTTAGGGGTGTGCAGGGAGGTATTCTCAGGAACGATATGCTGCCCACTATGTACAAATCAGTGGTGGGGCTCCAATCTTCACTCAAATTCTCCCAGTCTCTGTCACTCGTCAGAAAAGTAGCAATGACCAAATAGGTTTGTTCTTGGGATTAAGTAATATTTGTCAGAATGTGCTGGTTTGTAGTAAATCCAGTCAGCCCTCCATATCCATGGGTTCCACATCTGCATTTTCAACCAATTGTCCACCAAAAATATTTGAGAAAAAACAAATGTATCTGATTTGAATATATACACTTTTTGTGTTATCAATATTTTCTAACAACTATTTACATCACACTTATATTAGTTATTGTAAGACATGTAGAGACAATTGAAAGTATATAGGAGAATGTTTGTAGGGTCTATGCAACATACACCATATTATTTAAAGTACTTGAATATTTTTGAATTTTGGTGTAGTAGGAGTCTTGGCATTGATTCCTGGGCAGATATCAACAAATGCTAGCGTATATATTGGTGATTTTATTAGTGACAGATAAAGAACTAAGAGCAACTTCACAGGAGAGACACTGTGTGAGATCCTGTTTTGTGATTATTTGTACCAACTACCACTGATTTAGAGGCTACAGGACAATAACTGCCGCAGTCTGGCTGGGCACAAATCACGAGCCACTGAATCAGGAACAAACTTTATTTGTGAACTCCACCAGCACACTCCACACATGCTCCCGGGAAAAATGTCTAAGGCCACACCACGTGGCTCCTCTCCTCCCGGGACACACACTACTCCAACCAGAGATCCCTCCTCAGGAAATCCCTCCTACTGCACTTCCCCAACCAATGGGAACTCTCCGGGAGTCCCATGAGAGCTCCAAAGTAGCAGGCCAAGGCTGACAGCAGGGGTCTAATCTCCAATTGAATGCACATCTTAACATAATCATGATCATCTCAATGGCTTGCTGGTGTCACCTTTCAACCAAAAATGCCATGCATCATTCCTACTTGGCTATTGCTCTCAGCAAATAACTTGGAAGGAGGATATGCAATCCAGTTTATAAGACACAATCAAGTCTCACAATAAAAACAAAGTTAGCAATGGCTTCCCAGAGAGGGTTTAATATTCTTTCCCTTTACACAGTGTTGGCTTTATTAGGTCTTCCCTCCCTTCCCAGTCAGCATGTTTGGCATTCTGATCCCAGTGAGTGACATGCTAATTTTAAGGTGAAACTTGTCATCCTGACAAGGTAAGAGTACATTTGGAGAATGAACTTCTCACAGACACTGATACACAAAAGGCAACTGCAGCCCCAACTCTGTGAAAAGAGAAAGGAAACAACACACTTCTTTCAATGAGTAGATGTCAGGGGACTGAAATCACAGATAGCAAGTGGGATTTGGCCATGTCATTTTAGATCTACTATCTTCAATCTTCAAGAAAAGCAAAATGGGAAGGATATTAAAGGGCCAGAGACGTATCATGTAGGAATTTTCCAAATGTGGAAACAATAAGAATATGTTGAACACTAGACTGAACATACCTCAATCTTTCTGTGATGATCTGGAGAGTGATTCAGAATTGTGCATCCCTTCAGGGTAAATGGGTGGATAGTTCCATTAGCACAAGTAACTCTTAACATTTACCAGCTTCCTGGGCACAGGGCTTGAATGGTTAGTAATCGCCTCCATTTATTGGGAACCCCTGTGCCAGGAGCCATCCATGCTTTCCTGATATTTGCCTCTTTAATACTTTCTGCCACCCAGTGAGGTTTGTACTGAGGAAGACCACTAAAGCTCACAGGGATGAATCACTTGTCCACTGCTACACAGGCAAAATGACAAGATGTGAGACTCCAACATGAGTGTGTCTAATTTAAAAGTAGTGGTTTTAACCACCACTCTATCCTGCCTAGTAATTTCCAGAAAGTGTTTCAATGAGTAAAAGGCCAAGGAGAAGTCAATCCAGAAACAGAAAATAAACAATAGTAGGCACAATAAGCATGTGAGGCTTCTGTTGAACTCCTCACTCAGTTCACCTCTAAGGCAGCTCCCCATGTTATTTCTATGAGATAAATGCAGGTTCTTTGTGAAAGTGCCACAAGCTGCTGTAAATAAAGGATTCAAAAATTATGTCACATGAAGTGGATTTGATTTGATGATTGGGAGTCTACACCAGAGCCCTGTTAATGTTGTCTTGATGGTTTCCCATCCATATTACCAATACTCATCCTCTGAGACCAAAATAGCATTTATATTCTGTTCACATAAAAAACCCTGCAACCTTCCTATGTTTTATTTTGAATTATTTAATAAGTTGTGGGCCCTGGAAAGAAACAAACTGAACTCTCATTAGATAATTGAGAAAGTTTCATAAAGGGACTATTCATAAAGATGTTAAGTGAGACCAACAAGGTTATTATAAAGATGCCAAGAGTCTGTAACTCAATGCCCCAGAAGGAACAAGAACAGGGGACATATTTCAGGACTTGGGTACAGTGAAACTAGGTAAGGCTGCCTGATCTGACGAAAAGCAGGAAATGGATCTGTGGGTATATGTATTCTAGTCTCACCTCTTTGCCACCTTGAATGATGTTAGGGCTTCCCAGTGCAAATAACAGAAAAAGAGAGTCTGATTCAACTTCCTGGAGACAGAGCAAGGGAGAGAAAGACTAAAGGTGGACCTGCATAGGATGAAGAGACCACTTTGCATATTACCTCCCAAAAGAAACTGACATTAAAAGGAATAAAGGCAAAAAGAAAAAAAAAATCTGAGTAATGTAATGAAGTAATCTATTGTTTAAACAATCAATCAAAAAATCTAAACCAAAACACTATTAAGGAGTCACATACTAGCTGCCAAGACCATCAGATTTAGTGTGTTATAGGCCTTACACACATTTTAATTTATTGCTATATTTAAACACTGGGAGATTTACATAGAAATCTGAATTTCCTATTTTGCTTGAATAATTCAAAGATGCTATGACAGTGCCCCACAGCTGGAGTGAGAAGCTGCTGCCCCCTAAAGGGGAGACAAGAGATGTTCAGGACATCTTGGTTCAGTCCTTCCACTTGACTGACATCAACTGTATGGCTCCAGTAGAAAACCCTGATTCAAACCAACCAACAGAGAACAATGTTACTGAATAGAAATATTTACTCTTAGCTTTCTGGTCACCAAAGCAAAGACGAAAACTACATAGGGTTCTTTGCACTATGAAATGAGTGTAGTGACATTTTTTTTTTCTATTTCCAATTTCTAAAAAGGTACCCATAAGGGAAGGCACATCAAATTTCTTCTTCTATGACTTTTCTAGACAAGTGTTCTACCACTAAGCTATACCCCAGTGTTGTGGCCTCACCTCTGCTTTCGGCCATAGTTATCAGTTTGTTAAAACTGGACAAGGGGTAATGGGGGATGAAGAAAAGACAGACACACATAGAGAAAAATAACTGGGGCCAGGTGGGCAGTCAAACTATCAGAGCTAGCTTGGCACATTTTTCTTTCTTTCTTTCTTTTATTGATTTTTTTTAAAAATAATAGCAGAATGCATTAAAATTCTTATTACATATATACAGCACAATTTTTCATATCTCTGGTTGCATATAAAGTATGTTAACACCAATTTGTGTCTTCATACATGTGCTTTGGATAATGTCTATCACATTCAACCAACCTTGCTAACCCCCTGCACTCTCCCTTTTTTCTCCAATCCCTCTGCCCTCTCTAGAGTTCATCTATTCCTCCCATGCTCCCCCTCCCTACCCCAGTATAAATCAGTCTTGTTATATCAGAGAAAACATTCGGCATTTGTTTTTTTTTGGAATTGGCTAACTTCACTTAACATTATCTTCTCCAAAACCATCTATTTACCTGGAAATGCCATGATTTTATTCTCTTCTATTGATGAGTAAAATTTCATTGTGTAGCTCAGCACATTTATTACAAAAGTTTTTTCATCAAAAGGTTACTTGTGAGAAAATATCAGCAAAGCAGTCAATCTGAAGGATGCAGGACTGACAACACATTAGGGTTATCTTGTTATGTTCAGAATTCTCTATCCTGGAGACTTGGTGCCTGAGCTCAAGTTTCCAACTGATACAGCTACATTCCTTTGCATGAAGGCCTCCTCTGGCTGGGCATCACCATAGAAACTGGGCCATCTTGACCTTCATGTTTGCACAGTAAATTCCCAGCACAATTGTACATCTATGAGAGAATCAGAAACCCTATTTCAAGTCATTGCTTTCCACATCCTGGTCCTTTTTATTTTTCATTTTGAGACAGAGCCTCACCAACTTGTCCAGACTGGATTGGAACTTGAGATACTTCTACCTCAGCCTCCCAAGTAGATAAAATTATAGATGTCATGTGTCCAACTTCTGAAAAGCTTCTCGTGCTTGCAAGATACTCAGTCCAAACAAGGTGAAAGATAGGGAATGTGGCACAGGAATTTAGCCTTCTGATTTTTCTGCAACCAGGACTCTGGTACTGCTCAAAACTCTTTTTTCCCTTTTATTTTATTTATTTATTTTTATGTGGTGCTGAGGATTGAACCCAGTGCTTCACACATGCGAGGCAAGTGCTCTACCACTGAGCTACAATTCCAGTTCTGCTCAGTGGCTCCCTATTGCTCTTGGAATAATGGTTTTTAATAAGGAATGATTTCATCCAACAGAAGATATTTGGCAATGTCTGGAAATGTTTGTGATTGCCATGACTGAAAAGTGTTACTAGTACATTGTGAGCATAAGCCTGGGATGTTGCTGAACATCCTACACTGTTGAGGACAGATTTCTACCCTGCTCCAAGGCTAGAATTATCTAGCTGCAGATTTCAGTGAAGCACAAAACTTTATTTGTAAATAAAATCCAGATTCTTTCATCTCACTATCAAGAGTGAACTAAATCTAAGAGAGTATGGACTGGGTCTACCTTGACTATTATATCCCCATGCTCTGGACATAGTAGGCACCCTATACTTTCAGATTCATACCAGGATACCCCCATCTTGTTCCGTTCCTCTAATTGTTTTGAAAGATTCTACAATTCAAATCTGGCAAGTAGCAACATATAAGATTAACACCTATAAATCAAATGCATTCCAGTAAATCAGTGATGAATACACTGAAAGAAAAATTAGGAAAACTACCCCATTCTCAATATCCTGCAATAGTAAAATTAAATTTTGGGAATCAATCTAACAAAAGAGGTGAAAGACCTCTGCAACGAAAACTATAGAACACTAAAGAAAGAAATTGATGAAGACCTTTGAAGATGGAAAAATCTTCCATGCTTATGGATAGGCAGAATTAACATTGTCAAAATGGCCATAATACCAAAAGTGTTATATAGATTTAATGCAGTTCCTACTAAAATCCCAGTGCAACCTTCATAGAAATAGAAAAAGACATTGTAAAAATTCATTTGGAAAAACAAGAATCCCAGAATAGCCAAAACAATCCTTAGCTAGAATAGTGAAGCAGGAGGCATCATAATACCAGACCTTAAATTATACAATGGAGCTATGGTATAAACAATGGCATAATATTGGCAAGTAAACAGACATGTAGACCAAAGGTACAAAATAAAAGAGACAGAGATAAATACAATAATCTCATACTAGACAAAGCTCCAAAAACATACATTGAAGGGGGCTGGGGATATAGCTCCTTTGTTAGAGTGCTTGCCTTGAATGCACAGGGCCCTAGGTTCAATCCCTGGCACCACAATTGTCTCTTCAACAGATGGTAAAAGGAAAACTGGAAACCCATATGTAGCAAAATAAAATTAAACCCCTATCTGTCACCTGAATAAAACTCAAATCAAAGTAAATCTAGGACTTAGGCATTAGAACAGAATCCCTGCATCTAATGAAAAAAAAAAAAAGTAGGCCCAAATCTCCATCATGCTAGCTTAGGAACTTAATTCTTTAACAAGACTCCTAAAGTACAATAAGTAAAATCAAGAATCAATAAATGTGGGACTGGGGTTGTAGCTCAGTGGTAAAGCACTTGCCTGGTACTTGTGAGGCCCTGGGTTTGAACCTGAGCACCACATAAAAGTAAATAAATAAAATAAAGTTATTGTGTCCATGTACAACTAACAAACGTTAAGTAAAAAATCAACAAATGGGATGGAATCAAACTAAAAAGCTTATTAACAGCAAAGGAAATAATCAAGAACATGGAGAGAGAGCCTAAAAAATGGGAGAAAATCCTTGCCATCTGAACCTGAGATACAGCACTAATCTACAGGCTATATAAAAAAACTCAAAAAACATCAGAAAAAACAAATAACCCAATCAATAAGACACTACACAGAAGAAGAAATATAATTGATCAACAAATATATGAAAAAATGTTCAAAATCTCTAGCAATTAGAGAATTGCAAATTAAAACTACACTGAAATATCATCTCACTTTGGTCAGATTAGCAATTATCAAGAATACAAGAAATATATGTTGGTGAGGATGTGGGGGAAAACATACTTTTATACATTGTTGGTGGGACTGCAAATTGGTACAAGCACTCTGGAAAGCAGTATGGGGATTCCTCAGCAAACTTGAAATAGGCTCTCGGGAGAAGAGTGAGCCCATCTATCTGCCCAGCATGGCCTCACTGTAATGTGTCCAGCAAGGACCTTGTGTATCTTCTCTGCTGGGAATTTGCAATCTGTGTTGAATGCAACAGAATCTCAGAAGCATTGAGCCTCAGGGAAAGAGAAGGCCTCGTGTCACAAATGGAACAACAATTTGACAAAGTTATCTCAGTCCTTTGATTTATACCCAAAGAACTTAAAATCATCATACTACAGTGTTACAGACCCATCAATGTTTACAGCAGCTCAATTCACAATAGATAAACTATGAAATCAAACTAGGCACCCTTCAATGGATGAATGAATACATAAAAAATGTGGCATACATACACAATGAAATATTACTCAGCCATAAAGAAGAAAGAAATTATGGCACTTTCTGATAAATGAATAGGGATGGAGAATATCACACAAAGTAGAATAAGCCAATTCTAAAGAACTTGGGGCCAAATGTTCTCTCTGATATGCAGAAGCTAATTCACAATAAGGGGCAGGGGTGGGGAAGAATAGAGGTACTTTGAATTAGACAGAGGGGAATAAAGGGAGGGAAAGGGACATAGGGGTAGGAAGAGTAGAAGGAATCAGACATTATTACCCTATGGTACATATATGATTACAAAATCGGTATAATTCTACATGATCTACAACCAGAAGAATGAGAAGTTATACTGTTTATGTATGATGTGTCAAAATGCATTATACTGTCATGTATAACTAATTAGAACAAAACAAAAAGTAAAGTAAAAAAAATTCTACATGTGGCTTTAGTTTTGCCTTCAAGATAATTAGTATGAACCAAGTGGCTCATGGGAAACAGTGAATGAGTTTGAGAGCTCCAACAGTTCACTTCCCAGCAAGAGTTGGCTTCATTATTAATTGTTCAAAACATTACATAGCTCTTGACGTATCATATTTCATACATTTGATTAAAATGGATTATGAACTCCCATTTTCCCCCATATACAGATTGCAGAATCACATCGGCAACTAATAATAAAGAAAAAAGAAAAAAAGAGTTGGCTTCAGCGAGTCCTTGCAATACTACCTTTTGTGAGAAAACATTTGGTTTATATGTTATTCTGACTTGGCTTTGGAAAGCCACGAACACATTCAGTTTAAATACCACACAACCTCAGTCAATATGGATCCACAGAAGTCCTCACTCTCTTTACTTATTAAGAAATCGATTGGCCCTCATTTTTCTAGACAGGACAATTTCAGACACTTCCTGTCTCCAAGAAGTCATTGGTAATATTGAATTCCAATAGTATGTGAAACTGTGGCTGGCAGCTAATGAAAGATGTTTCAAACTCCAAACCTCCCTTGATAGCTCAGCGATTTGTGAGTAACCTCACAGTAGCAGAATTCATTGAACTCTGAAGGCCAAGCCTTTCCCCTTTGGTGGTCAGAGCTGAGTGAGTATTGATGGCCCCAAAGGAGCCACTTTGGGAATCAAAGTTGCATACATCCACTCGCCTGTGTACACCATAGAACATTACTTTTCCAGAAGGCCTATAAATGTACCCTGAGAGGAGATGCTGGAACACATTTGCTTTCCTCATCTGGAAGGCAGGTGTTATTTCTCAACCTGACCACAGTAAGGCTGGGGTGGCATGGGGCTGACACCAGCAAGCTTGGGCCCATCCCTGGTGCCAGAACTCAGGCTCTCGGGAGAAGAGAGATCCCAGCTGTCTGCCCAGCATGACCTCACTGTAATGTGTCCAGCAAGGACCTTGTGCTTCCTCTCTGCTGGGAATTTGCAAACTGTGTTGAATGCAACAGAATCTCAGAAGCATTGAGCCTCAGGGAAAGAGAAGGCCTCAAGTCACAAATAACAGCCAAATGAACACTGTGGTTTTTGTGGACAGGTGTTATCTGTGAGAAGAACAACTCCCATACCCCAGAGTAACTACATCACCAGTCTTTCAGCACTCCTGATGGTAAAATGCAGCAGTCCACACAGGGGTGTGGAAGTGACTAATCTGTTATTATAATGAGAGTAAGTGTGACTCACTGTCAGGAGCAGAGCTCACAACACCAATGCTCTTTTTGTGGGAAATGGTCTGAGCTGCAGGATGGAGCATGGTCTCATGAAATTAGCCCATGTGCTATTAACAGTTCATTTTACAGAATCAAAGGATGTTACACCCAATAGGAACTTTGATGCCACATAAACCAATGCTCCATGAAATGTGCTTCACAGACAACACACCCCAAACCCAGAGAGCCCAGTGGACTTTCCCAAGGTCACACTGGGGATTAAAAGCAGAGACTCAATATCCTAGTCCAACCTGTTACCCTCAGTACTATGCCACCTTCAAACACTGTCAGAAGAACATAGCCTGGCACACTCAGTGTGGTGCCTGAGCAACAAGCCCTGCATCTCAGTGGCTAAAGACCTGGCTGGAATCTGGGCTTAAGTACTAACCAGCTATATGATATTGGGCCAATAATTCACCTCATCACATCCTCACCTTTAAAGCAGAGATACTCATGTCCAACCATTGGCCTTAGTGAGACCAAATAAGATAACACACACGAGGGTACATGGCACATGATAATCACTCCATAGATATTGGTTAAACCTGAGATTACATGCACATTTAGTGCCAATTAAATTGAAATCAAGGATATAAAGTAAAATGTTCTACATTATTTCTCTGTCTTATTGTGATTTGCACCCCAATTTTATCTTAAGAAAATGCAGCAAAGGTGATGACTTTTTTGCTGCAAGGCACATGGTATCCTACCAAGGGAGTTCAGTGGCCATTTGGCAAGGAAATTTGCCAGTCTTCCCCATGCTCTATGTTCTGTTTCCCTGTGTCAGGCATGTCCATGCTCAGCAAAAGTGAAACCCACAGCCCTTAGGGACATCTTGTCACAGCTGATGCTTTGAATCCACAGAAGTGACTGTAGGCAGGTGGGATGGCAAGTCTGACTCCAAAGTAGGTGTCAAATGAAGACTCCTCCCCTGAGGTCAGGGCTCATTCCAGCCTTGTGGTACCTCTGAGACATTTTTGTGACTGGGAACCCCATCCCTTTGGGAAAGATAACCAAACATATGCCTGAGTGTGGGCTGATGTTTGGCATCTGAAATGTGGATCCAGAATTGCAGGCATGGTCATGTGGGGCAGCTGCTCACCTAAAGAAGAGAAGCCACTTGTCTAGTTATAAGGAGCCCAGGGCAAGAAGGATCCTGGACAGGATCAGTAGGGTCCTTCTCAGTGCAAAACAATACCTCCTAATTCTCTTGTTTGGAGGATAGAGAGAAGGAGCAGGAAATACCTATGTGCTGCACACAGGTGCCCTTGCAGGGGGAATTATGCATTTTATGGTGGCTATGACTCTTGTATATCTTTCTTTTTGCCTAAATCAATAGACAGGAAACTTAAAGGACAGAAAGTTTTCCAAAATTGCAGGTAGCACTTTACATGGTCTCCAAGTCAGAAGGTGGCTTTGGGTTTTCAGGTGACCCATGTAGAGTCAAGCCTTCCAGCCTCTTGGAGCTTTCTAAGCACAGGGAGGCAGGCATTTTCTCTTATTAAAACAAACACCTGTAAGGGAACAACACCAAGGAACATAAGAAGTTGGGGGGTGTCTAACACCTCCAGATGAATGGCCAGATTGGATGAAAGGGCAGGTGGGTTTCCATTCTTAGAAGATTAAATTACCTGAGTCTGGTTCCCAGCTTGGATCATGGGGCATCTATTTCCATAGTCATATAGTTTAAGAATTCCCCAGTAATTATAAAACATCTCTGATGCTGGAATTAGGGGATGAGAATTTGCTCATCTGTTTCCACTCAAAGCTTCAGGGGTAGGTAATGAGCTTCTTACTACCTGACCTCCTTGAAGATTTGGGAAGACAATGCCAAGAGTGAAAGGACACCCGTCAGGCCTTTAATGTATTTGCTGATAAAACACCAGCATCTACCCAGTTGTCCTTTATTGATTTTGCTTACAATCATTAAAATGGGCTTTGTATAATAAAGTAGGGGAGGGCTAAGTAGGGAGCTAAAAGTAATCAAAAGGGATAAAGAGGGACACTACATACTGCTCAAGGGAACCATACACCAACAAGACATAACAATCATAAATATATATGCCCCAAACAATGGTGCAGCTATGTTCATCAAGCAAACTCTTCTCAAGTTCAAGAGTCTAATAGACCACCATACAATAATCATGGGAGACTTCAACGCACCTCTCTCACCACTGGACAGATCTTCCAAACAAAGGTTGAATAAGGAAACTATAGAACTCAATAACACAATTTATAACCTAGACTTAATTGACATATATAGAATATACCACCCAACATCAAGCAGTTACACTTTTTTCTCAGCAGCACATGGATCTTTCTCAAAAATAGATCATATATTATGTCACAGGGCAACTCTTAGACAATATAAAGGAGTAGAGATAATACCATGCATCTTATCTGATCATAATGGAATGAAACTGAAAATCAACGATAAAAGAAGGAAGGAAAAATCATGCATCAATTGGAGAATGAACAATAGGTTGCTGAATGATCAATGGATTATAGAAGACATCAGGAGGAAATTAAAAAATTCTTAGAGATAAATGAAAACACAGACACAACATATCGGAATCTATGGGACACATTGAAAGCAACTCTAAGAGGAAAATTCATTGCTTGGAGTTCATTCCTTAAAAAAAGAAAAAAAACAACAAATAAATGATCTCATACTTCATCTCAAAATCCTAGAAAAAGAAGCGCAAAACAACAGCAAAAGAAGTAGAAGGCAAGAAATAATTAAAATCAGAGCTGAAATTAATGAAATTGAAACAAAAGAACTATTGAAAAAATTGACAAAACTAAAAGTTGGTTCTTTGAAGAAATAAATAAAATTGACAGCCCCTTAGCCATGCTAATGAAGAGAAGAAGAGAGAGAACTCACATTACTAGCATACGGGGTGAAAAAGTCAACATCACTACAGACCCTTCAGAAATACAGAAGATAATCAGAAATTATTTTGAATCCTTATAGTCCAATAAAATAGAAGATAGTGAAGGCATCGATAAATTTCTTAAGTCATATGATCTGCCCAGATTGAGTCAGGAGGATATAGACAACCTAAACAGACCAATATCAATTGAGGAAATAGAAGAAACCATCAAAAGACTACCAACTAAGAAAAGCCCAGGACCGGATGGGTATACAGCAGAGTTTTAAAAACCTTTAAAGAGGAACTAATACCAATACTTTTCAAGCTATTTCAGGAAATAGAAAAAGAGGGAGAACTTCCAAATTCATTCTACAAGGCCAACATCACCCTGATTCCTAAACCAGACAAAGACACTTCAAAGAAAGAAAATTACAGACTAATATCTCTAATGAACCTAGATGCAAAAATCCTCAATAAAATTATGGCGAATCAGATTCAAAAACATATCAAAAAAAAAAATTGGGCACCATGATCAAGTAGGATTCATCCCTGGGATGCAAGGCTGGTTCAATATACGGAAATCAATAAATGTTATTCACCACATCAATAGACTTAAAAATAAGAACCATATGATCATCTCGATAGATGCAGAAAAAGCATTCGACAAAGTACAGCATCCCTTTATGTTCAAAACTCTAGAAAAACTAGGCATAACAGGAACATACCTCAACATTGTAAAAGCAATCTATGCTAAGCCTCAGGCTAGCATCATTCTGAATGGAGAAAAACTGAAGGCATTCCCTCTAAAATCTGGAACAAGACAGGGATGCCCTCTCTCACCACTTCTGTTCAACATAGTTCTCGAAACACTGGCCAGAGCAATTAGACGAAAGAAATTAAAGGCATAAAAATAGGAAAAGAAAAACTTAAATTATCACTATTTGCAGAAGACATGATTCTATACCTAGCAGACCCAAAAGGGTCTACAAAGAAACTTTTAGAGCTAATAAATGAATTCAGCCAAGTGGCAGGATATAAAGTCAACACGCATAAATCAAAGGCATTCCTGTATATCAGCGACAAATCCTCCTAAAAGGAAATGAGGACAACCAGTCCATTCACAATATCCTAAAAAAAAAAAAAAAAAAAAAAAAAAATACTTGGGAATCAACCTAACAAAAGAGGTGAAAGATTTATACAATGAAAACTACAGAACCCTAAAGAGGGAAATAGAAGAAGATCTTAGAAGATGGAAAAATATACCCTGCTCATGGATAGGCAGAACTAACATCATCAAAATGGCGATATTACCAAAAGTTCTCTATAGGTTTAATGCAGTGTCAATCAAAATCCCAACAGCATTTCTTGTAGAAATAGATAAAGCAATTATGAAATTCATATGGAAAAATAAAAGACCCAGAAGAGCAAAAATAATGATAAGCAGGAAGACTTCAAACTATACTACAGAGCAATAGTAACAAAAACAACATGGTACTGGTACCAAAACAGGCGGGTGGACCAATGGTACAGAATAGAGGACACAGAAACCAATCCACAAAACTACAACTATCTTATATTTGATAAAGGGGCTAAAAAGCATGCAATGGAGGAAGGATAGCATCTTCAACAAATGGTGCTGGGAAAACTGGAAATCCATATGCATCAAAATGAAACTGAATCCCTATCTCTTGCCATGCACCAAAGTTAACTCAAAATGGATCAAGGAGCTTGATATCAAATCAGAGACATGGCATCTGATAGAAGAAAAAGTTGGTTATGATCTACACGCTGTGGGATCGGGCTCCAAATTCCTCAATAGGACACCCATAGCGCTAGAGTTAACAAATAGAATCAACAAATGGGACTTACTCAAACTAAAAAGTTTTTTCTCAGCAAAAGAAACAATAAGAGAGATAAACAGGGAGCCTACATCCTGGGAACAAATCTTTACTCCACACACTTCAGATAGAGCCCTAATAACCAGAATATACAAAGAACTCAAAAAATTAGACAATAAGATAACAAATAACCCAATGAATAAATGGGCATAGGACCTGAACAGACACTTCTCAGAGGAGGACATACAATCAATCAATAAGTACATGAAAAAATGCTCACCATCGCTAGCAGTCAGAGAAATGCAAATCAAAACTACCTTAAGATACCATCTCACTCCAGTAAGACTGGCAGCGATTAGGAAGTCAAACAACAATAAGTGCTGGAGAGGATGCGGGGAAAAGGGCACTCTTGTTCATTGCTGGTGGGACTGCAAATTGGTGCAGCCAATTTGGAAAGCAGTATGGAGATTTCTTGGAAAGCTGGGAATGGAACCACCATTTGACCCAGCTATTCCCCTTCTCGGTCTATTCCCTAAAGCCCTAACAAGAGCATGCTACAGGGACACTGCTACATCGATGTTCATAGCAGCTCAATTCACAATAGCAAGACTGTGGAACCAGCCTAGATGCCCTTCAATAGATGAATGGATAAAAAAAATGTGGCATTTATATACTATGGAGTATTACTCTGCATTAAAAAATGACAAAATCATAGAATTTGGAGGGAAATGGATGGCATTAGAGCAGATTATGCTAAGTGAAGCTAGTCAATCTTTAAAAAACAAATACCAAATGACTCCTTTGATATAAGGGGAGTAAACAAGGACAGGGTAGGGACGAAGAGCTTGAGAAGAAGATTTACATTAAATAGGGATGAGAGGTGGGAGGGAAAGGGAGTGAGAAGGGAAATTGCATGGAAATGGAAGGCGATCCTCAGGGTTATACAAAATGTCATATAAGAGGAAAGGAGGGGCAAGACAAGATAATACAAATGGAAGAAATAATTTACAGTAGAAGGGGTAGAGAGAGAAAAGGGGAGGGGAGGGGAGGGGAGAGGAGGGGGGATAGTAGAGAATAGGACAGACAGCAGAATACATCAGACACTAGAAAGGCAATATGTCAATCAATGGAAGGGAAACTGATGTGATACAGCAATTTGTATACGGGGTAAAAGCGGGAGTTCATTATCCACGTGAATCAACCTTGTAATATGATGTATTAAGAACTATGTAATGTTATGAACGACCAATAAAAAAAAAAGAAACAATAAGAGTGGTAAATAGGGAGCCTACATCCTGGGAACAAATCTTTACTCCTCACACTTCAGATAGAGCCCTAATATCCATTGTATGCAAAGAACTCAAAAAAATAAGATAACAAATAACCCAATCAACAAATGGGCCAAGGACCTGAACAGACACTTCTCAGAGGAGGACATACAATCAATCAACAAGTACATGAAAAAATGCTCACCATCCCTAGCAGTCAGAGAAATGCAAATCAAAACCACCCTAAGACACCATCTCACTCCAGTAAGATTGGCAGCCATTATGAAGTCAAACAACAACAAGTGCTGGCGAGGATGTGGGGAAAAGGGTACACTTGTTCATTGTTGGTGGGACTGCAAATTGGTGCAGCCAATTTGGAAAGCAGTATGGAGATTTCTTGGAAAGCTGGGAATGGAACCACCATTTGACCCAGCTATTCCCCTTCTTGGTCTATTCCCTAAAGACCTAAAAAAAGCATGCTACAGGGACACTGCTCCATCAATGTTCATAGCAGCACAATTCACAATAGCAAGACTGTGGAACCAACCTAGATGCCCTTCAATAAACAAATGGATAAAAAAAAAATGTGGCATTTATACACAATGGAGTATTACTCTGCATTAAAAAATGACAAAATCATACAATTTGGAGAGAAATGGATGGCATTACATCAGATTATGCTAACTGAAGCCAGCCAATCCCTAAAAAACAAATGCCAAATGTCTTCTTTGATATAAGGAGAGTAACTAAGAACAGAGTAGGGACGAAGAGCATGAGAAGAATATTAACATTAAAGAGGGATGAGAAGTGGAAGGGAAAGGGAGAGAGAAGGGAAATTGCATGGAAATGGAAGGAGACCCTCAGGGTTATACAAAATCACATACAAGATGAAGTGAGGAGAAAGGGAAAAATAATACAAGGGGGAGAAATGAATTACAGTAGAGGGGGTAGAGGGAGAAGAGGGGAGGGGAGGGGAGGGGAGGGGAGGGGGATAGTAGAGGATAGGAAAGGCAGCAGAATACAACAGACAGGAGTATGGCAATATGTAAATTAATGGAAATGTAACTGATGTGATTCTGCAATCTATATACAGGGTAAAAATGGGAGTTCATAACCTACTTGAATCAAAGTGTGAAATATGATATATCAAGAACTATGTAATGTTTTGAACAACCAACAATAAAAAAATTTAAAAAAAGAACTCAAAGAAGCACAGCATTTAGAATTCTGTAGTTTACAAGTGGATTTCCATATTTCAGAAGTCCAATGACTTCATACTGTCTTTACAAATTTATCATTCTTTCTTAAAAAGCATGTTTAATCATGTTGGTACCATTAATTTGCTTTTATTTTACTATAGTAGTAGTACTCCCATAAGTACTTCACCATGCTCAGACTGCAAAACCACATTATCAGCTATGAACACTTGTTCTTTAACAGTTTTTTTAAGAAAAGAAAGTATTTTTCTCAACATTTTATCATTAATGATGGCTAACAGCAAAGATTTCAATAATAATAAACACATTGAAGATGGGTATGTATAGCTTTGCCTAATGACTCAGTGAAATCAGTTGGTTTCTTATGAGGATTAAGTACAAGTATGCTTTTATAATACTGAGGTTGATAAAGCATTATCTCACAATATGCCACTTTATTTCCATGACAGAGCTATGAGTGATTGATTCTATGGCTTGAGTTGATTTTTTAAATAATGACTATGGTTGGGGGAGAATTGCTTTCAATATAGCAAAAATGTGGTGGTGTATTCTTAACTGGATTATTATTACTTCAATAGCTTTGGTTAGTTGATAATTTAAATATATTCATCATAGTCAGTAACTATGATTTGCATCTCTGTTTTGTATTAGTTGCTGTTGGAATCGTTAGGGAAAAAAGTGAAACCATAAAACCCAAGAGAAAATTTAATAGAATGAATAAAACCTAACAGAGCCAAAGAGGTAGCAGAGGAGAACAACAACAACAATTGATATGTCAAGGAAAGTATTGAGGTTGGATTCTTTAACTAATAGAATATACATTAAATACCCAGAGAGGTGAATGAAATACTCAAAGTTACCCCCAGATTTTAACCACGAATGGCTCATTGCACTTTCTCCACCAACACCACGAAAAGTACCTGCTGTGACCCACCAAAAGAAACATGTCATTCAATACAGTAGGGCCTCTGTGAGAAGCCAAATCTTTATGAAGCAGAATGCTCAAGGAACTGCATGGGGTGTGTGTGTCTTGACCTGGTCCCTCTAACCCCAGGCATGTTTCACATTCAATCCCAAAGGAAGACTAGCAAATGCATCCAAATTCATCAGATTATATAAATGTGTGTTGAGAAAGAGACTCATTCCCTCTTTAACATTATAGAGAAAGAAAAAAGGAAAAAAGAAGAACTGTACACAGAGACAAAGGACACATGAAGTACTACACATGAAAAAGCTGGTGAAAATATGAATAAATCTAGGAATGTTTATTTACTTTAAAGTGAGGAGTTAAAGTCCATTAGTAGTGCTATGTTAATTGCATTTGAAACATAATTCTGTGTCAGATAATTTATTGCCACAAACATTCAGGAGCTATGGTAGGGTGTACAAAAAGTGATGTTAGTGAAAGTTCAAAAAAGCACATAATTTTATTCATTATTCAATCTCTCCATCAATGGAAACATTAGGCCTGGGATTAAATTTTGTAATTTTGTCAAGAGCCTGGCTTTCAAGTAAAAGTGTAAATGGTGAAAATTGGTAGTTTCACATAGCTCTAAGCATGATGACTTTGTATGCATGAAAGGACAAGGGACAGATTCAAGCATTTGATTATCCATGCATTTATCTGTCTTTCTTCATTTTTCTTCTGGAGGCCTTACAGTGGACTTCATAACCAAAAGGTTTTCAATCATGTGTAATTTTAAGGAGAAAAAAGTGAAGTGCAATCATATATAATATGAGATAAATTATGACAATCTCATCTCCAGAGAGGGTCACATTTAGCCTCAATTCACTCCCCAAAAGCTTGGGACACACATATTGATGGTAGTATTCCAAGGGTCAGAGGGTGAGAATGGAGAGCTGTGGGGTATCTAAATGGGAAGAGTTCATGCCTCTGCTGACCATTCAATGTTTGTGGCCACACTTGATGGGACTAAATGGTCATGGAAGTAAAGTGCCAAGAACACAGAGACCATCATTGTTTCCCCATTATGTTATCTCCCCTGCTTCATCCTAACACCTGAATCTCCAGACAATTTCTGGAGCAGGAGTGGGTGTAAAAGGTGACCTGTTCACAGAAATCCCAGCATTTTAGAACAGGTCTCCAGGGCACAAGGAGGAGAGGGCTGGTCAAGCTGCACTGAGCATGGAAAGGTGGCTTAGCTGCAGAGACAGCAGTGTCCATCGCAGGGCTGCTGAGGAGCTTCCTCTTCCTTTTGCCTCTCCTTATATCCACATCAGCCATGCTGGGGAAATACTGTCTCTTCATGCAAGTCTGTTTTCTTTACTGGTGTTGCTGAATTGACATCTTTGACAATTTAGGAAAAGTTTATTTTGGCCCATGGTTTCAGAGGTTCAGTCCAACCTCAGCTGACTCCATGGCTCTGGGCCTGAGGTGAGGGAGAACACCAAGGCAGAAGGGCATGACTGAGGAAAGCACTTCAGGACATGGCAACCAAGAATCAGAGAGAGCTCTGCTCACTGAGGACAAAATATGGACCCCAAAGGCACTGTATCAGTGAACCACCCCCTCCAGCCATAACCTATTTGCCTATAATTACCAGCCAGTTAATCCATTTGAGTGGGTTAATCCACGGATCCTGTTACAGTTCTCATGATCTAATGATTTCACCTCTGGACATTCTTGCTTTAATTCACAGGTAAACTTTTGGGGCATATCTCGTGTACAAACCATAACAGTCTCCCTCATCTTTCTCTTTTCCTTCTGATGCTGCATAGGAAGAAATGAAAATGACTTTACAGGAGCAAAAGTAGTTGGATGGACCCTTCATTTTATAACCTGATTTATAAAATGACTTCACCTGCTTTGCTTAATTCCTGATAAAAAAAATATTCAGCAGTCATTAATTATGTTTTTGAGTCTCTGTTATGTGCAAGTCACTTTCTGAGGCACTGGAAAGCAGAGTGGGTGAACATATCAGATGAAATCCTGCTCTGCTGGACTCAAAATTCTAATGAGTGATTACTAATAATTAACATTTGTCATTATAGATAGGTATTAATGTTAGAAAGAAAAGCACTTCTATAAGCTTGGGGAAGCAAGTCTGTATAAATACACCTCAGGTGTAAAATAAAATCTGGTGATACATAATACAGTAATTCTTTTCAACGTACTTCTAAGCTTTATTTCCCAGTTGTAAAGATGTCTATTACAACTTCAATACTTTTCTTTTTAGACAGGAAGATGTCAAGGTAAAAGACTGGGCAGTCCTGAGAATGGGAATAGCTCCAGACCCTGGTAACTGAAGTAGTTTTCATTGTGTCTTGTGGATAATTTGTTAGAGTAGTAATTATGAGTTATATAATTTTATAGTGCTCTGAAACTATTTACTATGTACTTAGAGGCTTAGAACAATATGTGTGTCATTCCAGGGATTTTGTGAGTCAGGAGTCTGGACCTGTGTGAGTTGCATGCACTGCTAACAAATTCTTGGTCAAAGTGCTGATCAGACCACATTCTTACCTGGCATTGGGGGTTTTCTTTCAAGCAACAGTCATTTTTTGGCAAGATCCAATTCTCTGCAGCATCTAGAGAGTTGAGGCCCTGACCTTCCTTAGTTTCCACATGCACTTACTTCTTAGAAGCAAAGTTTTTCCTGTGGCCTTAAATCCAGAGTCTAACATAATGTAGAGAATCACAGAAGTGACTTTTCCACTTTCTGTGACCTATCATGGAAGTGACATTCCACACCCTTGTCATATTTTTATAGTCAGAAATAAATGAGAGCTCCTTCCCACAGTCAAGAGGAGGGAATGATACAATTCATGATCTCCAGGGGCCAGGAATCATCAAAATCATGCTAGGTTAGGTCTACTACATGGAGAACCTGCAAAACATAAAGCAAAACAACTTTTTTTTTTCAGCAATAACTCAGTGGAACTCACGTCAGGATATAAATACTGCTATTCTTTAGTTGTCATCAAATTAATCAGGAACAAACATCAAAAAAGAAAAAAATATGCAATTCAAAATAACCAATTCAGCACCTGAGCATTGTATTCTTTCCTTCCCAAGATCCCAATAAAATTTTTCAATAAATGGTCAGATCATTTGAGAAGAAGGGGAAGGACCCTTTAATGGGAAAAAGAATTTAACCATACTGCAAAAACCTGGTGACAGGTGACAAAGATCATAAATAAGTAAATAAAATGAAGGTCTATCAACAATTAATAAAAATATTTTTAAAAACTAAAAATAAAAAATTAAATGGCAATTTTGTCAGTTGAGATAAGGAATTCATAACATCTTAAATCTAGTATTCAGTTTTAAAATTGATAGCACAGGTGATTCTTTTTTTTTTAAAAAAATGTTGCTTTAGACGGACACAATACCTTTTTTTATTTCATTTATTAATCTTTATGTGGTGCTGAGGATTGAACCCAGTGCCTAACACATGCCAGGCAGTATTCTACCACTGAGCTCAAGCCCAGCACATGTGATTTTTAATATTCAAATTTATTAGGTTTTTATGTTGGCTTTTTGAATTGAAATGATTTTGATAAACTTTATGCTGAAAAAGGTTAATCTCTAGGTGAAATTTTATGACATTTTATAGTATGTGTCATATCTTTACAATCCCTTTTCAATTAAGATTTTAATCTTATTATTTTCCTTCATATGGATATAAGAATGGAAGAGATATTTGACTGAAATATAGGAAATATAGCTCACCTTTTTATATTCCTTGGGGGGTGAAGGCTGGAAGATGTTTTAAGTGTCACATAACAACCTGAATTAGTTTCGGTGGCTAAGCTGGTGGGTTAATAGGATCAGTGTACTCTCCACAAAAAGTTTATATCAAAGTCAGATGAGTGAACAAATGAAAATGTAAATGCTGTACAGACACAAGAAAGAAATATATCTAGCACTGATATTTTCGCTCCTTTGTATAGTTTTGTTTCATAAGTCAAGCAACTCAATTTCTAGGACTTTATGTTAAGAAACTTTTGTTGTCTTTCCTTAATGTCAGTGTTGTAAAATCTTAATGTGTTATTTACACTTGTGCGATTTTTGCACAAGTATAAGGTATTATACTTAAACTACTATTAACTGAGGTTTTTCCCCTAGGATGCCAAAATCTATGTATTCACATGCCTTTTTATACTCATAACTATATTCCCATGTGGTTTCTGAGAAGGACTGTTTAAAAAATCTGAAGCTCTATTACGTAGGTTCAATGAAAAATTTGATCTCTACAGAGGAAGAAAAGTCATAATTTTACCATATTTTAGAGAAAACTGTTACCTCTAAGCAAGGAGGGATGGTAATTTTCTTTAAGCATGGTTTTAAATGAACAATTTAAAAAACCATCATTTGGTCATTACAGGAGATGTTTACTATATTGGGTCAATTGATACTTATTCTTAATGGTTAAAAATTATATATAATTTATATATATATATATATATATATATATATTCATATATAATTTAATTTGGGGGACTTTTCTCTAAACAGTGTCACTACAGGACATCAACATGAAAAAAGCTTTCAAAAGTTCTACAGTTCAAGATCAGCAGGTGGTTTCAGAGAACAGCATTCCTAATCCTGTTGCTGACATTTACAACCGGAGTGATAAACCTCCACCTCTGAACATCCTGACACCTTACAGGTATGGCTTCCCACATCCTCAAAGTGTTTTTAGTCATTGTGGATGGAGAGTTAGTGTTGGAAACACACTATGTACTGGATATACCCTGGATAGCTCATTTGGGTTAAAATAATTCTTTCAAACTTTCAAAACAATAATACTCTTGAAATTAGTCCCTGGCACTGGATTACTAAAGTTCTGGTATTTCAGGATACATATCACTTACCAGAAGAAGTTTGAACTCTGATTTTAACTCTTAGACTTGGATCTTTTAAGTGGAAGTGGGCATTTTACATAATGGCTTTATGTGTGATTATCTTGTTGTTACTTATGTTCAAAGCCACTTCAAAAGCAGCAGCACAGTTTATTTATAATGCAGCAAAATAACTGTCTCAGTGCTTTATCACTGCAGAGACATTTATTATTAATTCAGAAAAATGTATTCTACAGTGTTAGGGGTTTTTAAGGGTGAAAATAGAGTCACAAAATTAACTTTCCATTATTGTTAAAATGGTAAGATACATTGTAAGAACCAAATTTCTAAGAAAAAGGACAGAAAAATTTTAAAGGCTTCTTCCTCTGTCCTCCATCTTTGTTCCCTGTATTAGCTTTTTATTGTAGTGACCAAAATACTTGATAAGAACAAGCTAGAGGAGGAAAGACTTATTTCGGCTCATGGTTTCAGAGGTTTGAGTCCATGATCAGCCTTCCATTTCCTTGGACCTGAAGTGAGGCAGAGGATTGTGGTGGATGGGCATGGCAGAGGAATGCTGCTCAGTTCATGGATACCAGGAAGAAAAGAGAGAAAGGAAGGGACTGGGGGGAAGATAAAACCTTTTAGGGCACACCCACAATGACCTGCTTCCTCCAACTAGGTACCACCTCCCAAAAGTTCATTTAACCATCAGTGGATTAGTCCACCTATGTGGTCAGACCCCTCATGATCCAGTAACTTCTCAAAAACCCCACCTCTGAATACTGCTATATTGGAAACACAAGACACTGGGGGACATTCTGGATTCAAACTACAACACTCTCCTCTTTGGAGGCCACTTATTTCACCTCTGCCCAGCACAGATTGTGGAAATCAGTGGTCCTAGAGTCAGTGCTGCCAGATGATGCTCCCACAGGGCCTTGGAGAATACTGTGTGTTCTTTGTATGTGTCACTGCCTTGACATTCCTGCCTGCAGGGCCCTCCTCAGGGAGAGCTTAGAGTTTCCCCAGTCTCGTTTTCCATCCTTTCTGGGATCAACAAGGCTTGGAGATACCTTTTATCACAGCTCTATCAGGATAGGGCAGTTGAAACTGAGTCGCTTTTTTCCTGCATGGACAGAAAAGATTCTCTCAAAACAAATGTAAGAGCTCCCTATAAACTGATGGGAGATGAGCAGGATTCCCCCCTAAGAAGTTTGTATAAAAATGGAACAAGTATGCTTGCTGGAGGTTATAGGGCACAAATTTTTAAAATATATGATACATATGAATAAAAGCATGGTAATCCTGGTGTATTGGTCAACTTTTGCATTCCTGTGACCAAAAGACTGGACAGAAAAAACTTAAGTGGAGGAAATGTTTACTTTGGCTCATGATTTCTGATTTTTAATCCATGGTCAGTCAACTGCATAGCTCTGGGCCCAAGATGAAGCAGAATATCATGGCATAACAACATGGTGAAGGGACATGGAAACCAGGAAAGAGAGAGAACTGTACTCACCAGGGACAAAATATAAACCCCAAAGGTACACTCCCAGTGACCTAGGTCTTCCAGTCACCTACTTGCCTACAGTTACTGTCTAGTTAATCCATTCCAATGGATTAATCCACGATTAGGTTATGTCTCCCATAACCCTAAACATTCTTGCATTGTTTCACACATGATCTTTTGGGGGACACCTGTAATCTAAACCATCACAGCTAGTATTTTTGTGACTGCTTTCATTTTTTAAATATTTTTTTTGTAGTTAAGATGGGCAGAATGCCTTTATTTGTTTATTTTTATGTGGTGCTAAGTATCAAACCCAGTGCCTCACACATACCAGGCAAGTCCTCTTCCACTGAGCTATAACCCCAGCCCCTTGTGACTGCTTTCATTTGATAAATGTTTTTCCAGGACAATTTCAGTTTTATTTAGCACTGGCAGCCCCACTATAAACACTGTAGTGTGAGGGCTTGCTTATTAGAATTCTCCTACCTGATATTATTAAGGAAGCTCACTAAAAATTCTGTGTTAAAGAAAATAATCCAGAATATCCAATGAACCACATGTATTTGACTAATCAAGATCATTATTAAATATTTGTAGTGATTTAAATTTTAATTGCATAAAATGATTTTATATATTATTATAATGTACATAAAATACATAATGTGTACATATTCAGTCTTTTGGAAAATAAAGCATGTCTTTGGTTTTTTAAGAATGTGTTTTAAGATTAGCAGTGGCAGCCCAAATCTACTTTTCATTCGTAATTGAGATACATAAAACATAAAATTACGCATTTGAACTTAAATGTATCACTGTGACATGATGAAATGTGGTTAGATGATGATAAACATTAGACATATCTGCTTTTAGTCTTAAGTCAGGATTGGCATTTGTTTACTTCATTGAGCTTCTATCTTCATTAGAGTATTAACTGCATTTTTAAAAGCAAGAATATGCATTTTAGACATCTTTTAACTTTTCAGCAAGTTCCTCAGTTTTCCTGTAATTCTATACTCAAGGCCTTAGTGTCTTAGGGAACCAAATTTGCTTTTTCACAATTATGTTACTAATAAAATCTCTATCATGCAAGCTGCTTACAAATTGGGAAACTAGAAGAAAGGAAGGGTGTTAAATAATCCAAGGTTAAAGTATATATAGAAAGAGTTGTACTGGTTTGTTAGTGATCTTCAGACACAGTGACTAGAATAGCCATGGTAAGAATATGGGCCTTAGCATTTTATAGTGAGAAGCCTGCAAGAGATGACATAGCAGGAACTTTAAGGATAGATCTTTTCCCTTTTTTCTTCCTGTGTTAGCTTTCTTTTCTTGGGCATAAGCTCTTTCCTGTCTATACTAATTTAACTGATTTTGCATCTCAGTACCTTAAATGACTTACTGAAATATTAGTATGAAGTATGAATGTACTGCTTCCTCTTGGGAAGTCTACAGGCCACATGCTTTTTAAAAACGTTAGTGTTATAGAGAGTTTACTTTGCATCATGATTTTTTTGAACATTCCTATTGATTTATATTACACTTTGGATTCATATTGGCTACATTGTTCTTGGTTGCATGATAAGTGAGTAATTTTTATGAGGTCTTTGAAATATTCCTAAGACCACAGTATTTGAAGAAGTACTTGACACTAAAATGACCACAAGTTGATGAACTTGCTTTGAAAATATATAGTTTATAGCTTTTTTTCCTAGTTACAATTATATCCCATGAAAATTTTCTTTGCTGATTGAATTTACAGATATTGGGCAACCTGGTTGAGAAAAAGAGACAGCACTTTATAGTTTTTATTCTAATAATATTGAAGCTCAGAGTAGAAGTAAATGTATCTGTATAAGAGTCCATTCATCCCTGTGTATACCTCCCTGTTGGAATAAACAAAATATTTCCTGAAATATAAACACTCAGTATTCATGAGCTTCATTGTGATTTTTACAGAGCAATTTTCTATTCTTAATTCTGAATGTGCAAGAATATTTTTGTTATTCTGGAACATGTTGCTGTTTGTACATTTTTCCACATTTTTTCAAAAGGAAATTTAGAGAATTAATAATGTATATGATAGTTAAGATATCCTCTTCAAATATTACAATGCCATGAGTTAAAATTAAATTCACATTAAGATGTCCTCTGCAAATGTTACAATGCCATGAGTTAAAATTAAATTCACATTAACATGCATATGAAAGTATCTAACAATCTGTTCCCCCTTACTTTTAATACATTGATTCATAGAGATGATAAGAAGGATGGGCTGAAGTTCTATACTGATCCTTCCTATTTCTTTGGCCTATGGAAAAAAATGCTACAGGATACAGAAGACAAAAGGAAAGAGAAACGGTGTCAAAAGGTAAGTAACCCCACTGTGGGAATGCTGCATATCACTGTGGATTTGGTATTCTTGTTTAGAAGTAAGTAAATCACTAAGTGCTTTATTTAAATGGTTGAGTTGTTTGATTTAGTACTCAAGGTTTTTATAGAGGGTAAAGAAGATCCTGACAATTCAATGTAACACAGTCATACTATTTTTCAATAACTACTGATTTATTCTCCAGCACTGGCTTTGCTTTAATAATAGTAGTGATTGAAATTTCAATTTTCTTGGTAATCATGTTTTATAGCTTCTCTCTTCTGATCCCTCAATTTTTCATAAAGCAATCAGCTTTCCATATCAGATACAAGGATGTACTTCTGTCTATTTAACTTTTTTGGTGCCATAATTGACACCTTGGTGAAATGTGCATAGTGGATTGGGAAGCCTGTGCAATCTGGGTTCAGGGATGGTATTTACTGAAAATGAGCTTCTGTTTGTGGGTAGCCATAGGCAAGATAATTGCAAGTCAGAATGTTGAGAAACACCTGCCTTATAGGCAGTCATGCAAGCATAATTCTGCTTGTTCAAGTTAAGGAACTTCTGCTTTGAAAATTACCCCTCTGGGGCCAGAACTCAGACTAAGCCACCTATAAGAGTACTTCTTTGAGGACAAGATTTTGCTAATATTTTTTATGTGTAACCTGTGTTTAAAAGTGATGTATAATAAGAATTGTAAAGTATTTCACTGTCATTTATTTTTTTTTAAATCAATTAAAAAAAGTGACCACCCAGTTTTGTTGACAAATATTACAGTGCATTATTTAGGAGAAACATTTAGCATTCTGTGGATTGGCCTTTAGGTTTTGGCGCATTTAGGTATATTTGTTCAGTTGGAGAAAGAAGATTGAAGTATTAAAACAGAATTTTAAAAAGAGAAGATATGTTGCTGAGGATGTAGTTCAGTGGTAGAGTGCTTGCCTAGCATGTGGATGTCTTGGGTACCAGCCCTAGTACTACAAAAGAACAGAGAGAGAGCAGGGGGAAAAGGAGGAAAGGAAAGAAACTGGACTCTGGAAAAAGATTCAAAAGCTGTGAATTATTTGAATACTCAATTTCAGTAAATTTTGTTCATGGCTT
This sequence comes from Urocitellus parryii, assembly GCF_045843805.1. Classification (NCBI taxonomy): domain Eukaryota; kingdom Metazoa; phylum Chordata; class Mammalia; order Rodentia; family Sciuridae; genus Urocitellus; species Urocitellus parryii. Next base: position 89,641,681 of record NC_135532.1, read on the forward strand.
AGAAAGATTTAATTGGAATTTTGAAAGAACTCCTGAAGTTCTTCAAGGTATTCAACCAAAGAATAAATGGAAAAGAAACAAGTATGTGTTTATCTCAATCCCTATACTTTTTGACAGTAACTGGGCAAAACCCTAGGACTTTTGAGAGTACCTTCTTTTAAAACTTCCTGTCCTTTTAAAAGGCAGTTTACCTTCTCAATGATTCTTTGGGGAAGAATATTTAATTTTGTGACCTTTTTATTTTGAAGGGAAAATCATCTTTTATGTATGATTATTGTGTCTTCAAAATCATTTGTCATTTCATTAGTTATTTATTTTTTCATTTTATATTCCTCAAAAACATACAATTCTGATAAAAAATTCCTTATTCATTCATTTATGTAATAATTTTTGTTAAATTCTGGGTAAGCAGTGATGGAGAAAACAAGACTGTCACACACCTGGATTACAACACAGTGAGGATCCCTGGCCTTATGCTGTCATGAGCCTGTAGCTCATACAGAGAGAGAAGTTCAACAGTGTCAATTCCAAAGAGCTTCACAGTGGAATAAAAAGAAAATGAAGCATGGTAGCCTTTATTTCCAAGGACTTTAGACACCAAGTCATGTTCCATTTGTTTTTTACAAACTTGAGGGAAGAAACTAATTTAGAAAATTTGGGAATAAAACAATCCATTTTTTCTGTATTTCAAGTTTCCTCTATTTTTTGATACTTCTAAATCCTAAAAAATTCTGTAAATAAATATGAAGTGTTTTATTTTGTTTTCTTTTGAGGGTACCAGGGATTAAACCCAGAGGGGCATTAATACACCGCCAGCCCCCTTTTTAAAATTTTTTTTAATTGTTTATTTTGAGACAGATTCTTGTTAAATTGTTGAAGCTGTCTTTGAACTTGTGATCCTCCTGTCTCAGCCTCTCAGATTGTTGGGATTACAGGCCTGCACCACCATTCCTGGCCAACTATGAAGTTGTTTTATTTGTTTGTTTGTTTGTTTACACCGGGGATTGAACCCAGTCCTGCTTAACTACCAAGCCACATCCCCAACCCTTTTTATTTTTTGTTTTGATCAAGGGTCTCACTAAGTTGCTGAGTCTGGCTTTGTATTTTGGATCCTCCTGCCTTGGGCTTCACAGCTACTGGGATTACAAGTATGGACCACCATATCTGTACATAGTTACACTGCTGCCAAGTATTATAAAGTACAGAGTTTTGTGGGTGAGATGACAAGTAATGTGGCAACCTATGTGCAGAGGAGTGTCAAGGAAGACCTTTGTAAGGAAGTGTTACTCAAGCTGAGGTCTAAAGGACAGATAGCTTTGCAGAGTAAGGGTATGGGTGAGGCATAGATAGTATGGAGGGGCAGAGGGCAGATGAGGCCAGTGTGTTTTAGAATCAAGGGACCTGGTAGGCAGAAATAAGAGTATCCTGGAGTAGGGAACAGGATTTTATTGTAGGCCAGTGTTGTTAATATTTGTGGTTGATTCTTGTGTGTGTGTGTGTGTGTGTTTGTATGTGTCCATCTTGCATGCATCTTAGGTAGGAATTTAAGACATTTGAAGAACGTAACACACTTAATTCCTGAATATTTCAGCATACATCTCTTAAAAAATAAGAGTAATAGTTATTAATTATTTTTAACACAGTGGTTCCTCATTGGAATAACATTGAAACCCCCCCACACACATACTTTGTTTTTTTAATATGTAGACAATATATGCTGGCTATAAAATGCTCAACTAGCACTGAAGTAAATAAAGGCATTCCCTTCCCTGAGAGTAGCTAACTACTGTTTACAGTTTGGTGTGCATTTTTCAAATCTTGTAAGCACATATAAATGCATGCATACACATTTAAAAGTATTCTGTATACATAAAATTGTGCTACATGATTTGTACACACCACTGACATTGTTAAAAATGTACTTTATTCTCAATAGTTGTGTAGTATTCTGAAATATAAATGCTCTATCAGTTATTGACTCATTACTATATTAACAAATATAAACAGTTTCTAAATTGTTGCTTTAATTTAAAAATACTGCAGTGAGTAATCCAGTATCCATGTGCAGGTATTTCTTTAAATTTGTAGAAGTCAAATTGATGTTAATGAAAAGAATGTTAGTTTTGAGATTTGAAAGATACTATCATATTGCCCCTGACCCTTAAAAGACAGAAGAACTAGTTTGTACTAACAGGTCCCCAGTCCCAAATACTATTTTGTTGAATGAGCGCCCATTCCCTATCACCTATAGTATACATCTTTTCATATTCTTATTTGCCATTTCTGTATCTTCTGTGAAATTCATGTGTATATACTATGCCACTACATTGCCAAAATGTTTTGCCCCCCCCCATCCTCCTCCCAGGGATTGATTTCAGGGGTGCTCAACCACTGAGCCACACCTCTGGCCCTTTTTACTTTTTGTTTTGAGACAGGATCTCACTAAGTTGCTGAGGCTGGCTTTGAACTTAGAATCCTTGAATAACACTAAAAATAACCCAGTTCACTAACTTGAGCCACCTGCTATCATCTAACTTCAGCCATCTTAGTAGCTTTCTAACCCATGTTCCTGTATTTCTTTTTAATCTGTTCTCCACAATGTAGAGGTCTTTTCAAATGCCTCCTGAAGTCAGCCCCTGCCTTCTCGTTTTTTGGAGATTTCAGTTTAGCTTCTTTTTTTTTTTTTTTTCTCCTAATGCAGTGCTCTCGCTCCTCCTCAGTGGCCTCTTTTGCTGTGCAGTGGCCCATGATGTCTGTAGTATTAATGTCTACTCATGCTGCAAATCTGATCCCTAAGTCCCAGCAGGACACCTCCTGTCTTTCAGACTAGAAGGTGTTAGATATATATGTACATATATTTAAACATATAAATACCTGTATATATAAAATTATAAGTATGTAAATATAAAATATGTATATGTAATATGCATTTTATATAAAATACATTTTAAAAATATACATACATTTATATTTTATCATATTTTATAATGATACATTTATTTGTGTCATCTTGTAGGCTTTCTTGCTGGACTGCAAGCTCCTTGAGAGCAGAGACCCTTATTGTTCTTTCTTTCTTTGCCATTTGTGTCAGTCGAGCCTGGCACAGTGCCTGGAATGCAGTAAGCTCTAGAAGCTCATTCTTAAAGCATGGATTTGATCATTTAGCCAGTATTTATTGAGTGTGTACTCATATGTTGAGGTCCCTAAGAGGGAAGCATAGGAGGTAAGAGCACATAGTTCTTGTCCTTAAAGATCATATAATCTTATGAGGGAAGCAGCAGGAACTCATAGATATATACATAGAAGTAACTGTCCTCACCACTTAAAGAAGGACCTGCATAGGACTTAAGTGTTTATTCAGTACATTTTGCTGTCAGGTAGGGATTGAGCAAGAATGACTCTATGGGCAGGTAAGTTTTTATTTTGTTTTGTGTTAAGCTAGTTTCAGTGTTAAATATTCTATATTAATCTTTTAGGAATTGGGAATAGAAAATTCTGAATTGTTTTCTTTGAAAGATAATTGCATGTTAACAATCTAAGCGAACTTGTTTAATTGTGGGAAGTGATTTTTCTGAAGGGTATTGCCAGTATTTTATGTGTGTGGTACATTTAAAACAGGCTACCAGTCTAGTGAAGTGCACATTCTTTACCAAAAATCATAGGGCTGGGGATGTGGCTCAAGCGGTAGCGCGCTCGTCTGGCATGCATGCGGCCTGGGTTCGAGCCTCAGCACCACATACCAACAAAGATGTTGTGTCCGCCGAGAACTAAAAAATAAATATTAAAAATATTCTCTCTCTCTCTCTCTCTCTCTCTCTCTCTCTCTCTCTCTCTCTCACTCTCTCTTTAAAAAAAATCATAGTAAGCAACTCTAGCAGTTGTAGCACAGTAACATTTTTTTAAAAAATTTAGATTAAAGAACTAAGTCTCAGTTACTTTCTGTTGAGTCTGTTGGGAACAAGTATGATGCTTTAGAATTTTCTTAACAGTAGGGTAATCAAAATGTGAATGTCTCTTGTGTGTGCACCAAGCTTGTTTCCTATGCATTGTAACTGCATTTAACCTGCTGTTTTCCTTTCCCTTCTGTCTTGGCATGCTTTCTTTCTTTTCCTGGATGTCAGGAGCAAAAGCGTATAGATGGCACCACCTGTGAGGTGCAAAAGGTTAGAAAAGACAGAAACAGGTGCCAGGAGTGGAATATGATGGCATATGACAAAGAGTGTAGACCCAACAACAGGTTGTCTCAGAATGTGCACCACGGAGCATCTTCCGAGGGATCCCTGTCCCCAGACACTAGGTGTGTGTGTGTCACAGTCCCCTACCCCATGCTTGGGGCCACTGTATGCTACCTGGTTTTGTTACAATTAGAAATATCCCAGCAGTTTGGGGTTTATATGACCCACAATATATTTCAAAACTCTCCTGAAAACTTACTTATGTATATTTTGATTATTATTACCTTAAGGCAATATTAATTTAAATTGGGTTGCTTTATCTGATTTAAAAAAAATCTCTTTGATTTAAACTTACTCTTCAGTTAATCTAGAGGTAGTTAACATTAATTCAAAATTTGGAGTAACTGCCAATGACTTCAATTTTACTTTAATAATTATTTAGTCCTTTGTTTTTGGCTTTGAATTTTGAATTTTTTTTGGTAACTTGTTATCTAAAACTGATCAGCAAGTGATAATTACTGTGACTCAGGAATACCTTCTTGAGCATTTTGATAATCCTCTGGAAGAATGATGAAGAAAAAATGATTTCTTACTTGGATAACTAATTTTGTATATTCTAATTTCAGGAGAAAATTTCTGGTGGAGTTTATTTTAAAATTTTAGTGATTAAGAACAAATGTTTCTTTCAGGTGTGAATTAGTAGGTCACATTTGTCACAAACGAGAGTCATTGGAAGAGATGATAAAAACTGATTAGCCAATTTTAACCTTTGACTTAATTTCTTCCTTCTGGTTTTGTTAAGTTGTAGTCTTCTATTTGCATAGACTCTCAAAGTCATCAACATTTAAAGTTTTGAATAGAGAATTCTTATGTGATTCAAGCATACATCAAAAACAGCAGTAACCTCGATCTTGTGTTTTATCTGTCTCCTTTTTTTCTTTTTTTTTTTTTACCTTTGTGACTTGTCTTAGCAGACTTTAACATGCAGAAGGTGCTAACTGAATATTTGCTGCCAAGATTTATTTGGTAGATAGAGTGGCGCAAATATTCCTACTGACGTAGGTCTGTGTTTCATTGGTAGGATGTGAAGAAAGATTGAGGTCTGCCCCCCTTCTCTCCTCTTCCCCCTTCCCCTCCCTCTCCCTCTCCCCCCTCTCTCTTTCTCTCTCTCTCTCTCTCTCTCTCTCTCTCTCTCTCTCTCTCTCCCTCCCTCCCTCCCTCCCTCCCTCCCTCCCTCCCCCCCCTGTTTTCGGTCCTGGGAATTAAACCCAGGACCAAATTATTTAGACCAGCCCTTTTTTATATATTTTATTTTGAGACATGAAGTTGCTTAAGCCCACATTAAGTTGCTGAGTCTGGCTTTGAACTTGAGATCCTCCTGCCTCAGCTTCCTAAGTCTTCGGGGTTTATAGGCATGTGGCTTTTACAGCTGGCATCTATTAAATATTAGAGAATTGTTGGAGCTTTCACTGACTTCTAGCCCTATATTTAAATATTTATGTGTTTATTTCTGTCAAAAGTTATATGGTGCTATAATTCTGCTTCTAGTTCTTTGAGGTAGGGAAGAATATGTGAATTTAATATCTCCCATTAATGTCAGTTTGCATTTTTCATTTCCCAAATAATATAGTTGTTATTATTTATTCATGAAGAATTTATACTTTGTTTTTTCCCCACATATAATCTTTTTTAACAGATGTAAATAGATAAATGATGAATTTTTAAAAAATCCTCAGTTGAATGATTAATAATCATTCTAGCATCTGAGATGAGATTATTCCAAAGATTATTATTCTTTGTTGGGCACAAAGCTGGTGATTATTTGAATTATTTAGTATCTGCCTTTGTATTTGTGTTGCTTAGATAAGTCTTCATTTCTCTTATTTGTTTTTCATACTGAATTAGGAAGTTTATTAGGCTCCTAATCTCCATGTCTAGGACGTAAACATGGATTTACATGCATTGTCTCATTTTGTGGATCTTACATGCATGTAGTCTTCATCAGCTGGACCTAGGAGTCTACTTGTCAGTAATTTACAGTTAGCTCAATGTGAGTAAATGGCAAATACAGGATGATGCACAAGCCAGAAAAAAAACTCCCACCCAATATCATTTACTTTGTTTTTTTTTTTTTCCAAAACCATATCACAACTCTCTCTTGTAAAAAATAAATTTCAGAACGAGCGAGGCATTTCATTGACCTCACTGAGAAAAATAAAGATAATTCTATTATTTCAGAATTCAGCAATGAATGTCCAACCATGGCTAAAAGGTATGCCCTGAGAATTAAATTAATTTAACAAGCCCATTAAGGTTTATAAAGCTGTGTTAACCTAATGTCAGGAAGGGGCACAAGATACAGGCACACATTTCCCTGCTCATTTTGCTGTGCAATTCTCCAAGGATGCAGTGTTATAAACATCGTCATTGTCTTCGATGCTCTGAGTGTCTGTGGAATCGGGATTGCTCACCATGATGTCCACAGAAGAGAGACTGGTAATGACGGCATGCACCCGCTGTGCATAAATGTCCCTAGTGTTAAAGTAAGGTAGCTCATGACACTTCTCCAGTGGGTCCTCACTGCACTGGTCCACATCAATGTCCTTTTGATTCTGGTAGTACTTGGAATACTTGCTGAAGATGATGGTGATAGGAAGGGCCACCACCAATATGCCGCAGATGATGCATGTGCTGGCAATAATCTTCCCGGCCAAGGTGACAGGATGGGTGTCTCCATAGCCCATGGTGGTCATGCTGATGGTGGCCCACCACCAGCAGACGGGGATGCTGGTGAGGCTGGTCATCTTTCTCCACAGAGTAGATAAGCACAGAGAAGATGGAGATGCTGACAGACAGGAAGAGAAGCAGCAGCCGAACTTCATGGTAGCTGTGTCTCAGCATGGCCCCCAGAGACCGAAGTCCTACAGAGTGCGGGGCCACCTTCAGAATTCAGAAAATCCTCATAAGGCGAAGGATCTGGACCACCTTGCCATGTTCTCAATGTCCTCGTTCTCTTCTTCCTTGGTGTCTACCGCCAATGTGGCATAGAAAGGAATAATGAAGACAAAGTCAATTAAGTTCAGAGGATTCTTCCAGAATTTCGTTTGACAGGAAGCAGCAACCAGCTGGATGGCAAGCTCCCCAGTGAACCAAGCAATACAGGCGATCTCCACACCCTCCAGCACAGGGTCGTCCACCTCCCCATCCTCATTCTGGAACTCCGACATGCTGTGGACACACATGGCCACTATGGAGGCCAGCACCACGCTCAAAGAGGAGATGGCAATCAGCTTGGCAGACAGGCAGTACCCAAGGTTTTCCATTCGAATCCAGATTTTCTTCTGGAGCTGACCGAACCGCAGCTGGTCAAACTTCTCCAGCTCTTTCTCAAACAAAGAGGACTCTTCAAACGAGGAGTCGGTGCTCACGTCGTTGCTTTTCTGGTCCCAGTCCTTCTTGTGGTTTTCCTCCTTGCGTTCCTGGTAGCAACCACTGCAACAGGAGTCAATGAAGAGCTTGTTTATGCCCCAGTACTCGATCTCCTGGCAGAAGGAGAACACACACAGCTCCTCCGTGACATGCAGCTTCCCCGTATAGTGAAAATTCAAGACATATCTGAACAAGGAGGGGTTTCGGTCAAAATAGTACTCTTTATCGGCCACGCTGTAATCAACACACAGTTCCAGGATGGCCTCCTCCGCGTGGCAGGTGAGCAGCTTTCCCAGTCTGGTGTGAGGGAACCTCAGGAGCGTGTTCTAGTCAACAGACTGCTTAAAAATCCCCAAGTTCAAGTTGACAAGTTCCTTGTCTTGTCCAGGGCAATGGAAAAACTCACCAAACACCATTATGGATCCAGGAAGTTGAGAGCTGGCTGGGAAGGGGGAAGAGGACGATCACGAGGCAACCTTATGGTGGTGATGTCACACACTCTGCCCTCATCCTGCACAGTAGAACATCCATTGTCATCCAAGAAGCTTCGCCCTTCTTCCCCCTTTGGAACGTGGAGTGCACAGAGGCATTTAGTGGCCAGAAAGTAGAGAAGAATCCTGTTCTCTGGTTGTACAAGCCAAGCACCTGCTGGGAAACCACTCTCACAGATTGGCAAGATGCAGAATCCTCAGCCAAGGTGCTCCTGGGTCATGTGTAGAAATCATGAGCTTCTTTCTTTTTCATTCACCCAGAGATGCTTTACAGCAGGTACTATCTGTTTCGGCTGTTCCCAGCTCGCGCAACAGGCAGAGACTTAGGACTCCAGCGATGGCATGCTCCGAGGACTGCAAGATGTGGGGCGCCGCCAGACAGGCACCCAGTAGGATGCAAAGTCCCTTGCGGGAGTAGACCTGCACCCGCAACACAAACCGCCTGAGCCTGCAGGAGTCCTGGTGCGTCTGGCTTGCTCTGCTCTGCAACGCTGCGCACCAGCGCTTCAGGGATCAGGCCTTGGCGGCGAGGAGAGCGGGGTGGCCCGCGTCAGTCCCATTTCTCTTATTTTTCAAAACGCAAATAGAATTGTTCATTTTGTTTCTTCAGAATTTTGTTTTGTTTCATACTATTTCCTATGGCCTCTCATTTTTTTGTATACATTATTTACTAAGAGATAAAGAAGTTATATCATCATTGAACTTGGAATATATCTCTTAAATTAATTTTAAAAGTTTTATATTTTTATTTTGCTGAGTGTTAAACTTTTTTCTTATTATGAAATGAGATACACTAATTATACCTGGAAATTATGGAAAAGATATTAAAATTATAAATAACCATAATTCCATCAGCCAGAAAAAACACTGTTTCCATTTTGGTGTGTCTCTCCTTAGTCTTCTTTTGTCCTGGTGCATTTTTTTTTTCTTTTACAAAATTGGAATCACCATTTTTTAACTTTTAAAAAATGATATTTTATGTCTTAAGTGTTATTTAGAAACATGACATTTTAATGGTTGTATCCTCATCAATGTATTTAAGATATTGAAGAAAATTTAATATCAACTTTTATGATGTGTATGAGCCATTAATGTAACTAAAATACTTTAACCTAGTTCACATAAGCTGATCTTAAGTTTTTTTTCCTCTCTCTGAACATTGTCAGACATGTTTTATTTCTAAGTATGAATTTAAGATATGAGCATTGATGAAATGCTTGCACTCCTGATAACCAGCTTTCTTTCCTTTCTTTCAGTGTACTCAGGAAGCATTACACCTCCATGTGTAACATCCTTGTTTTCTCTCATCAATTCTGGGCCCTGTTATTGGTGCTCTGACCCTGTGTACCTTAAAAACTCTGGAAATTTATTAGATTTTCCCACCATGCTGGACTGACTTCTTCCTGTTTCTTTATTGTCTTCACCCATCGGTTTTCTTTTCTGCAGCAGATGGTTACTGATGATCAGAGAGCTTCAGAACCACCCGACTCACCTCCACATTGACATCATAGCTCCTAGCCGACTTCCACCTTCCCACCTGAGTTAGTCTCCTATTCCTCCAGGCTACTATCATCTCCCTGTTCCCTGATCTTTCACTCTTCAGCTGACCAATCCCTTCTGCTCCTCTCATCCTGTCCTTGCAGTAGCCATTCTTCACTGAAGTTCTGCCCTGTAGAAATCTTCTGCTCTCATTTCTCCTTCAAACATTTGTTTCTTCTGCTTTTATGTCTGTCCATCTGGTTAACCCCTTTTTCTTGGCTTCATTTGGCTCTACATTGCAAAACAACTTTACCAGAATAGCACTTTCAATTATGCCACAACATTTACAATTTCTTGCCATGCATCTCATAAGAAGAACTTACACTCCATTTTTTTTTTTTGTTTGTTTGTTTTTTGTTTTTTTTTTTGCTGGGTGACTATTTACTTTAAAAAAATGGTGCACATAGTCACTGACACAGTTCCTTAGCATGAATCATCAATGACCCCAGAATTTTAGGTATTTGTTTTTTAAATGTACTAAGTCTAAATATAGGCCAGATTCCTCTCCCATTAAAAATATTTTTAATGCATTTGCTTGAAGTTTGCAGAGCTCAGAAGACATCCTCATGTGCACACCATAATCTAGAATTCATACTGCAATTAAGGAAGGAAAATGAGTTGTTGGTTATTATTATACCACAATTAGGGAAGGAAAGCTGGGGCAGACTTTTTGATTTAGCAAGTTTTTATATGTCACACGGAATTCCAGTTAGCAGATGCTTCTGTCTAAAATCCTAGAGATGGAAATTCAGCTTGTATCATCTTCCCTTGTTTCTTCACATTCCCAATGTGTTTGCCTGTTTCCTTCAGAGAGAGAAACACAAGCTGAATCCTAACAGGAACCAGCAAGTACATGTGAGAAAAGTCAGAACAAGAAAAGAAGAGTGGGAGAGAAGGAAAATGGGCATTGAATTTATGAGTGATGCAAGGAAACTGGAACAGGCAGGGAGCACGAAAGAGGACAGGATGCCCAGAGGGTTTGTCATTTTCTTTCTTTGGATTCCCAGTTCCAGGCCACCCCCTGCTTCAGTGTCATGAGAGGATGTGCAGTCCCCACTCACACGTGTCCAGTACCCCAGGCCAGGAGTGTGTGACTGTTACTAATGCCTGTGGCCAAGCTGCTGCCATACATGCAAGTCCATCCTCACCTTCTGGGGCTTAGACAGCATTCAGCACCTGGCATCTTTCTGAACTCTTCTCACTAATATGTGATTTCCATTTTCAGAGTTTACACTTGACTATGTGTTCAAAGAAAGCAAAAAGGCCTTTCCATAGTGTACTACATTGCTTCTTTCTCTTTGGGTTAAATAATTGCTTCTGTTATGAAAAACATGGTTCACTCTGTTACATTCTGCATTTCTCTTTCTGTTCTTATTGTTAATATTTACCCAGTTCACCTGCCATTTTGTATTTTCTAATTATATACTGTCAGTTTCATTGCCACCGAAATCCTGTCTGAGATGCTGTTTCTAAATGAAATGAGATTCATCTTGTAGTCTTGTCTCTTAGAAAAGAAGTACATGAAATACTGTGAAAATGAGGCTCTGCTGGTTCCTGCTTGCTGGTCTGTCTGACTTATTCACTTCAAAGCTGTGAATCAATCTGAATCCATATAACACTGGGGCTTGCCGCTAAGATAGTAATTATGTTGTTGCTTGGAAGCTCTCATGGGACTAGACCTAGTTGATAGTTAAAGAAATAAATTTCTTATTTCTGTGCCATGGCAATGTTGTTATTCATATATATGCTTCTGCCTGATAAGGGAAATTTTTTAAACAATTTAAATTTCTTTCATTCCTTTTTCTCCAATGTCAGATCCCATGCATCAGATGTTACAGATTATTCTTATCCAGCTACACCCAACCATTCTCTGCATCCCCAGCCGGTCACCCCTTCCTACACTGCCGGTGATGCACCACAACATGGGGCTGCAAACCAGGCCCCTGAACATGAGTACCGACCCCCCTCTGCCTCGGTGAGGCACATGGCCCTAAACAGACCTCAGCAGCCGCCACCACCACCACCACCCCAGGCCCCAGAGGGGTCCCAGGCCTCTGCACCAATGGCTCCAGTAGATTGTGGGTAAATCAGTATTCCTTGTACTTTAGTTGCTACTTGTTTTTGCATTTGAATCTTAATGAATTGTGGAAGAATTTTAACCTCAATATTTTAGATACCAGAATATAGTCAAGACTAATTGGATGTAGACACTTCAGTGGTGTCCTGCTCTATGTTAAATAAAGTAGGTGTGCTACGGACCCTACCTTATTACAGCTAAATTCCAGGTTGAGAGCTGTGTTCCTGTATATGTGTTCTCTTTGCATACATACTTACATGTGTTTGAAAGGATCTTTAAATCAGGCATTGATAAAGGATGACATGCTGTTTTGTGAAACTGTTCAAATTCTCAAATTTCGCTACAGGTCCTGGGTGAACTATGGAAAATGCTTATCACAGATGACTGAATCCTGTAACATCACTTCTTACACTTGGCTCTATAAACTTTCTTGACCTCTGGGCCCTTAGATTGTTCTTCCCCCAGGCCCTCTCCTTTTCTGTCTGGGTTAGAATTCTAATACCTCTTTTAAAAGATCTTCCTTTTCACATGTTCATCAAATCAAGCTCCCTCCTTGACTTTAATAGGGTTTCTTTAGCTCTATTTTTGTCTTAACCCTCAGAGTCAGTACCCAGAGCAGTTGAACATATGCTTCTGTAATGTATATTCTTTATGCAGAGCACTGGTGTCACTTTCTAAATGTACATTCTCAGCCCTCAAAGGGGAGACCATACAGACTTGGCTATTCTTTTTGTGCCCTGGTGGAACCAGGAATCCCAGAGTGCTGCTTTCAGGCACAGAGAGGGCCTGTGGTCCAGTTGACTAGGAAAACCCTTGACTAAGCAGAAATCAGCTGATTTCTTGGCTTAGAACTTTTCAAAGCCTTTGACACTCTACTGGGTGCTGTGGTCCCAGGGCTTCCATGGAACTGGGCTAGAGAATATAGGATTTTTCTCATCTGGTTGGCCATGCAGCCCTCAGGAGACAAGTTTCTAAGCCCTTGAGATGCCAAGGATGAAGGATGCCATTGCTTTTCTGCAGCAACTGCATTATTTTAGTATTCACAGAAGGTGCTTTCCTCTTCAATGATTGTGTGTGTGTGTGTGTGTGTGTGTTTCAATAAGTCTTGCATTCATCATAATGAATAATGTAGGACTGTAAAATGACAGAACCACAGAGTGGGCATGTGCTTTCTGCAGTGACTGAAGTCTGGCTGGTAGGGGGCATTGTGTCTGGGGGAACTTGTTTGATTAGGCATACTAGAACTCGGGGACATGGCCCTTTATTGTTACATTGGTGACTCTGTTACATCTCTTTATTAGGATGCTCCCAGCACAGATAATTAAGTATTACAACCCTTCAGGACCACCTCCTCCTCCACCTCCACCCATGATTCCTTCAGCACAAACTGCTTTTGTCAGCCCTCTCCAGATCCCCATGCTGCCCCCCTTTCCTGCATCAGCTGGTTCCACATATGCAGCTCCTCCTCATCCACCCTCAGCTGGGCTCCTCATCACAGAACCACCGCCTCCAGGTCTACCACCTCCCCCACCAGGCCCTCCTGGCTCCAGGCCTTCTCTTTCATCCTCCCCAATGCATGGCCCTCTGTGGCTGAGGCAAAGCATCCTGAGCCTGCACAACCCCTGATAAGTAATGCTCGAAGTGACCTCCTTGCTGCCATCTGGATGGGTAAGTGGAGCACCCCACATACACAGCCTTCGTTATAGAGAGATTTCTTTAGGTCTCTAGCAAACTTCAACCTTGTTGCCTTCAAATGATAGCTCTACACATTAAATGATTTTTTGGAGTCAAAGGATGCTTGTTTGATTTTTTTTAATATTAGGAGTATTTTTGTAGTTGTCAGGTATGCATATCATGATAAAGAATTGAGAAGAAACTAGAGTCAGGCATATGGAACAGTGTAGTTCTAGAACTTTCCATTGAGGTGTTCATGTGCACCTTAGTCACAACTAATCTTCTTAAAATGGGCTTCGCACACTCTTTTCTCCCCTCAAATTTCTAAAACCTTTTGTCCTTAAACTTAGAAAAACCAAGTCCAGTAGCCCTGTTCAGTTTTCTTTCCTTTTGGAGCAATCAGAACATTTTAATTCTCACCCCTATGTCGTGTCTCTAGGAATTCAGCTGAAAAAGGTGCAGGAGCAACGTGAGCAAGAGGCCACGCAGGAGCCTGTTGGAAACCACATGGCCACAATCCTGTCCAGACTCATTGCTGTAGAGTACAGCGACTCTGATGACGACTCTGAGTTTGATGAGAACGACTGGTCTGACTAAGGCCATACAGGGACAGTGACAGGTGGACCACCAGTACAGTGTGTGTCGAAGTTCACTGGGGATTTCAGATGGTTTCAGCACCCAAATAGTGGTATTATAATCCTGTAGCTTAGCACCTTTTGTATTAATAATGTGATATTGCTTCTGCACATCCAAAATTTCTGTTTTTTTTTCAGTATTTATTGTGAAATACATAAGTGCCACTAAATATAGCACATCATGCTGCACACAAGGAGATATACTGTAACTATTGCATTGTTCTGAAAACAGCATCTTGCTTCCCTCTTGGCCATGAAAGTATTTACTTTACCCTTATTGATCATTAAGATTCTGTAGACTTGCTGTGTGTCTGTGAGCTGCAAGATTAATGACTATGTCAAGAGTGATGTCTTCCAATCAGTAGGTGACAATGTTTTGCCTTTATTTTTTTTCATTTTTACTATGTGTTTCAGAAGAAGTTGGTTGCAGAGGGAAAGGTATAACAACAGGAGAATCAAATGTTTCTGCATTCAGTTTCTTGATTTGGTAGCTACTGAGTGAATTCAAATGTTCTACTGAATAATCTCATTGCCTTTTCATACACTTGTCAAATGTGAAATTGGAAGGGCCCTTTTCAGGCAGGTTTCCTATGGATATTCACTTAATAAATGCTTGTTGGTGATTTTTATATGAAGTTTCAGTGGCTCAGTAGTAATGCAAATGAACACAAGGTCCTTTTCCCTTTTAGGGACCATTGGGTTCACACTTAAAATATTGGCTAGCCCTGATGGCTTGGGCACCAGGCAGCCAGAACAGCTGTGAGCCATCTAGGAGTATAGCCCCCAGCTAGACAGAGCTACCACATGTGGCCCTGTGTGCAAAGGCAACCCACTCCATTTGGTCAGAATTTTAAAAGCTTACATTTAAGTGAAAAATAGTGACAGCTATTTACTTCTCACAGTGCTGTGGCAGATTGGGGGTTAGCCCCATGCAGGGCCTTTGCCCTGTCCTAGAAGCACACAGTTCTCTTCTTTCATATGGTTGTTAGCACATTAAATTTTAAAAAATGTACCTCACAAGATTACCTTGATTTGATTCCTAGTGGTGGCAAAGCACCTTGCATTCACCTCCACTCACCTTATTCCCCTTTCCACATGGTGATCCCATAGACCTGGCTCAGGCATATTACCAGGGAGACTCAAGAATTACAGCTTCTACTTTGTAATTCTAGATAAGGACAAATGCTTGTTAAGAATAACTAATTGTCCCAGGCTTGGGTTGTAGATAGTAAAAATATGCTAAGGTCCTTCACTTGCTGTGGAGTTGTGTGAGTTGATGGGAGAATGTTGTAACAAATGATTTTTGTTCATGAATTCTGGGGAAATCAGCCAGCTGCCCACATCACCCTGTGTCTCTGTGTGGATACCTCTTAACTTGGGCAGCTGTTGTATGATACCTGCCTGCACACTGGGTTTTGATCACATAGATTTTGAAACTGCAAAGTCTTGTGTCTATACCCACTTTTCAAGGCTCTCCTTTGGCTGTGCATTCAAGTCCTCTCTGCTGCACAGCTGCTTGGGGTGTGCCTTCTGAGCAGGCCCTACTTGGCTGTCACTATAATTTTTTTTTTTTTAATATTAGTAACTATTAGTGAATTTCTAAATTTCTCTTTTTTCCAATGCAGAGACCTCCTGTGTTGGCATTACTCTTGGTACTTTTACCAGTTTTAGTCTTATTTTGTGTTTATTGTAATAGTTTGCCTTCACTGTTACTGTTGGGTTAGGAGTATTCTGTATAATCAGAAACCTGGATTTAGCAATGCTTCTTTGTTTTCTGGCTATTCTCTTCTCTGGATGGAGGGAGCACCGTCAGCTACTATTCATTTCAGAATTTCTTCTATTTATATCCTACTACAATAAAATTAGTGGCACTTTATTCATAAATATTCATGAGCCCATTAATTACTAGTTGTCTTCCTGTAGTTTAAATAAAAAAGTTATTTTTAATTTGTTTTTCTGACTAATGAGAAAGCTTTTGCCCTCTTGTGTTCTATTACCTATAAGAGAATGGAAAATGACTAAAATCCAGTCTAGATTATTTTAGAGTATCTTCAACAAATCTGGTTTGGTCTACATTTAAATCTTCTAATATGGTATTCCCTACAAAGAACAAAGTGAAGAGTTTGAATTTTCCGTTTCCATTTTTAAAAAGTATTTACCAAAACAAATGGATAAAATCATTTAACAGTATATTTTATTTCTATAAATTTTACATTTTAAATTATAGTTATAATTTTAAGATTATTTTAAATTCTCCCCAGTTGTATTGCTCCATGTGTGTTAAGTTGAATATCTCATAAGCATTTTCCTCATGGCACAGACTCGGGCAGACAGGCTGGAAAGATGCCCGAATCCACATGCACAAGCATGATGTGGCTGAACAGCAGGCAAATGATTTTTGCATTGTTAGCCCCAAACCATATGATTTGGTACACTTATGATTTTCTTTACATAGGATCCTATTAGAAAATTAATGTTTTCATTTCAGTAAATTTTTAGCACATTGAAATCTTTTATGAGCACCAAGTGGCTAGGTTGTAAAAGTTTTGTAATGATTTGCAACTAAAATACATGATACATTTTAATCCTTTACAGACTAGTGGGAATGTATCAGCCAGAGTAGCAAGTAATTTTTGTTTTATGAAGCAGAGTATCTTTCATCTTGCAGTATTACCAATGCTGTTGTAAATTGAATTTAAAGTGGTATTAAAAAGATCCTGTCAAACAATTTTTATCTGTTTGTATATCTTACTATAGATTATGTACAAGTAACATCTAAATAAAATTACACTTTTAACCCTACAAGGTTCTGTTGTATGT
Source organism: Urocitellus parryii (assembly GCF_045843805.1). Classification (NCBI taxonomy): domain Eukaryota; kingdom Metazoa; phylum Chordata; class Mammalia; order Rodentia; family Sciuridae; genus Urocitellus; species Urocitellus parryii. Next base: position 89,658,521 of record NC_135532.1, read on the forward strand.
TTGACTCTTAGGAAGAAGTTGGAAGTTGTATAAGATATTTATGTAGTATGTTCATTATCAGATAACAGAAGATTCTACAATGATTCCACTTAAATTTCTGCATAATTTTTGTGTGACTGTAAGTCCAGATTGAATTCTGTGAGTGCCACAAGGAAGCACTAGTATAGTTAGGAGAAGCCATTCTGGGAACAGAAACAACATGTTCAGAAGTTAAAGGCTGGGGCAACAAGGGTCTTGGCCACATTTGGTCTGATAATAATAATGACTAGTACTCTGTAGTATCCATTGCTTGTGAATATTCATTGCTTACCCCTTAAAATCTTTAAAGATGGGCATTCTATTTCACATATGAGAAAACTAGGGGACCATGCATGATATGAAACTCAACCTGGGGAAGGAATTTCATGTTGGGAGTAATGAGAATCCAGATTGGGTAGGTATGTTTGGTCTTGTTAGGAAAGACAGACTGGAACTTAATTCTTTGTAACAACTGCCTTGGACTGATGATGCAAGCAGTAGATATGTTTGCCCTAACACACGTCACATGACATTGTTAGCTCTTTGTGTAACCTCCCACCACACTGTGTGCTTTGTGTCATCCTTATTTGTCTTGCATCTGAGAGGCCCAGCACAGTGCCCAGTTAACTAGGCAATGAGCAACTCCTTGTTAAGTGATAAGATAATGGATGGATTTCCAAGTTACTTTTTAAACAAAAGGTAAATTGTGTGCAAATTTTAAGAACATGGAGTATTTTACCACATACCTTGAATATCCTCTCTGTATTGGGACTTGTTATTTGACATGACTTTCTCTTTATTTAGGTGTATGGCCCATCAGACTGAGCTCGGTGAAGAAGGCAGAGAACTCTGATTTACTCTGTTCTGTTTATTGCATGCAGTGCCTGGCATTCAATATTAACAAATATTTTTTGAGTAATTGTTATTTCTAGAACAAAATCAAAGGCTTCAACAAATATTTGAGGGACTAATAGGAGTTGAAATGCATGAATCTGTAAAAGCACTCAGAAGAGTGCCTGACATCTAGCACACTCAGTGAATGTGAGCTGTTACTATCATCTGCAGGTCACTTGCTGGGGAAGAGTGAGCAGGCCAGTCCCTGCCTTTGTGGAGCTTCTTGTCTCATGAGAAGCATAGTCACAAAATTGTGAATGCTCCCTGACTTACAGTGAGGTTATATGCCAATAAACCCATCATAAATCAAAAATGTCTTAAGTTGAAAATGCATTAATACATCCAAACTACTGCACGTCCCAGTTTAGCAAGACAGCATACTATAGGCTATCAGTTCTTGCCTGCTGTGATTGCAAGGCAGGCCAGAAGCTGCAGTCACTGCCAATGGCCAGCATTAAGAGAGGGAATTGGACTACATATTACTAGCCTGAAAAAAGATCCAAATACAAATTTTGAATGATGATTTCTACTTAATGAGGATTGTTTTTGCACCAACATAAGGTTAAATTAAAAAACTTAAGTTGAAGTATATCATAAGGACATTCCATATTGCCAAATAAATAATGTCGATCACTTTACATGTACTCTAATTGGGAGTGAGGTAGAAAGTGGACGAAGTCTAGTCTGGACCAATGGAAGCTAAGACTTAAGAATGAGCAGAAGTTAGGGGCAAAGAGAAGGGAAACAAGTTTCTCAATAGAGGGATGACATTTACTTTCCTTAAGGAGGAAAGGACAATGTATGGTGATCATGCAAAAATATAAAAATATGAGTGAGATGGAAGGACCCAGAGGAAGAAGGTACCACAAAAGGGAAGAAACAAGATGGTGGGAACATCTCCTGCCCCTTATTTAAGCCAATGAATGCTGCCACAGTAATATGTCTACCATAACTGAAATGTACAGAAAATCTATTTATAGCCTGTTGACTTTTCATTAATGTCAATATCTTGATGCTTTAGACAATACTCATATATAGAAAGGATCTTAGGTATATTGTGTTCATATATTTAGAAGACATCTTAGTGCTAGTCCAGCTGCCTCATATTAAAGATGGGAAAAGGCCATTGCTTGCGTTGCTAGTTGCTCAAAGCTCTTCAGTCTCTTAACTCTTATATTTTCAAACTGGTCCTCCTGTTTCACAGTGGGCCTTCAAGAGTTACTTAACATTCTTCTTTACCCAACATTTTATTGTGCAAAAATTGAAACCTACTAGAAAGATGTTCAATAAACTTCCATCTGTTCATATCTATTAATCTCATGTTTTTTTTGGGCGGGTGCTTGGGATTGAACTCAGGACCTTGTGCATGTGAGGCAAGCACTCTACCAACTGAGCTATATCCCCAACCCTATTCATCTCATTTTTTATGCATTTCAAGGTAACTTACAGTTTACTCCTGAACACTTCAGTGTACATATCATTATATTAGGGTTTAATGTTTTTATTTAATATGTTTTAGTGAAACATACTTCAGAGTAAAATGAACACATCTTCATATATACCATTCAGTGAATGTTAGCAGTGCATAGTTACATAATGCAAATCGAGATGCACAGTATTACTGTGGCCTCAGCAAATTCCTTCATACCCCTTTGAAGCTGATTCTCCATTTCCGGTGTCAGGACAACCGAATGAATTTTTTTTTACTGTAGATTAATTTAGCCTGCTTTAGATTTTCATATAGAGGAAAAAGTGGCATGTACTCTTTTGCATTTGGATGCTTTGAATGATAATGTTTTTGATATTCATGTTTTACTTGTATAAATAGTTATAATTTTTATCACTTAGTCATGTTCTAGTGTAGGAACATAATGGGTTTATCTGTTCTCTTGGGTAAGATTTATATAAGTCTTTTCTGGACCTCCCCATCATATATCTTGGATAAATATATTATACCATATATTGTCATATATAATTGTCACTTTTTTTTCAAAAAAGTGAAATGTGACCATTATGTGAAGCTTTCAAAAAAATTGTGCTAGAATTACTTTAAAATGATTTATTACTTCACAATTTTTTGGCACAAGATTAGGATACAAAGAATACTTATAAATACATGTTAATGCAGTGGTAATGATTATGATGCAAAATACAGTACTAACAGTGAAATTGCTTGTTGTGTTGGGTGTTATGTTGAGTTTTATAACAACTAGATTTTTTCCCCTGCTATATACTAGCAGTGTTGCTCCACATCTATAAATGTGGTTTGTGTGTTTGGGGGAAGGGGGGCAGGTCTGCTTGAGGTTCACTGAACTGTAATCTGTAAATCAGTGTGTCTTACATAAAATTTAGGAAATATTTGGACTTTTTAAATTCAAATTTGTGTCCCATTCTTTCTGTCCTCTCCTTATATTCCTGTTTTATGTTTGTTAAACCTTTTGATATTGGCTCAAGTACTTGAGGCACTTTCAATTTAATTGTTTTCTGTTCTGCAGATTGGGTAATTTTTATTAATATTTCTTTAGGCTCACTGACTATTATCTACAATTTAGTCCTTTTTTTTAATGGTGCTGGGAATTGAACCCAGGGCCTTGTGCATGCAGGGCAAGCTCTCCACCAACTGAACTATATCTCTAGCCCTACAATTGAATTTTAAGCACATCTAGTAAATTTGTTATTTCAAACATTGTTCTTTTTCTACTCTAGGATTTCTTATTGGTTCTTCTTTTTTTAAAAAATTCTCTGCTGAGATTTCCTACTTGTTCATTTATTATAAACTTATTTTCCTTTACATCTTTCAGCACAGGCTAGCTCTTTTAAAATTATTGCCTGATAATTCCAACATTTGGTCATTTTTAGGTTCAATATGTTTATTGGTTCTTCTCTTGAGTGCATACCTAGTAGTTTGGGGCTATATTTAGAATTTAGATGCATTTTAGAGACTCTGGATTCTGTTATATTCCTTTGAAACATGCTCATTTTTCTTTAAGGAAGTCAGTTAACATGGCCAGAATTAAGCACTGACCACTTTGTCCTTATACACTCTGCTAGGGATAGCAGCAGAAAGTTTTCAAGTACTTTTAGTCTTAAGCTGCTAGGATTTTGCCTTGGAAGAGTTGTACACAGAACTTTTGGATCCCCCCTTATGGTTCTCTTTTCTGAGGTTCTCTATCACTTTATATCTGCTCTAGTCCCTCCAAACTTGGTCCTGTTTATTTTTGGTTGTTTGTTTTGTTGTTAGTTTTTAAGCCAGCAAAATGTAGGTTAAGCCAGAAAGACTGAAGATTTTCTATTCAAGATTAGCCATCTTGCTTGGAAGAATGAGATTTGCCTTCAGTCAAAAAGCAACCCAAATCTGGAAACATACCCAAATATTTTCCTTCTTCCAAGCATCAACTCCCCTCTAGTGTCTATTTTTACTTCTATTTGATAATACCACCAATAGTTATGAAGTATATTTTGTTCAGTTTATAACTGTAGAGAGTTGGTTTGGAATAGATTAGACCTCAGTCCCAGAAAGCTCATTTCATATATAGTGTATGCAAAGTTTACTTTTAAATGTAAATTTTAAAATGCAGGCTGGTTTTGAATACAAATCATAAAAGATAACTAGCAGTTTAATTTTTCTGCCAGGTGATCTTGTTTCTGCAAGGACCCCAAATAAAGCTTAAAAGATCTTTATTAAGTGGTATCCAAGGGTAGCATGGTGAACTGTGAAACACTTGCTGTTTGTATGTCCTTATTTCTGTGAATCAGAATGTTTTCTGGTACATGCAAGTAAAACCATGTATGTTAATAATTAGAGAGTTGAGACATTTTTTAAAAGTGTAAGCTTTAACTCCAGTCTCAATCTTTATGTTCACTGAATAATCATTAATATTTTCACTGAGTGCTATAAATTTAGATTCAGTAACATAAGTTATACAAATAAAATACTTCCCTTTTTTTCTTTTTCTTTTCTTTTGAAACTGTTAGGGGATGGAACTCAGAACCATGCATGTTAGGTAGGTTCTCTAACACTGAGCTACACTACCCTCACCCCTAAAATTTTCTTATTAGGGTTAATTTGCAAAAAGGGTTCCACTACCTAAAGCTTGAAAAGCACTATGTGATGTCCTTGCTACATGATTCTTTTAGCTTTAGAGTAGAAAAAATTCACATGGTTACAGAACCTCATACTATATAATTTTTTATTCTGAAAAGAGTGCTAACAGATGTGTCAAAGCTTGAGATGCTATATTTAATTTGGAGTGTATGGGTAACTTGTAGAGGGATCCCAATAGGGAATTCAGTGCTAAAGAGATTTTCCTTCAAAGCATACTCTTCCCCTCCTCCCCCTGCCCCATAACTGACACCTGTAACATATTTGCCAAACACAATAGGGCTGTCCTGTGAATATTTGCATATGTAGCCTTTTAAGTTCCCCACTGCATTTACCCTGTGCACCTGGGATTTGAATAATTAGCCTCAAGTACAGCACTATGATTAGCTAGGGGTGGTAGGTTGATAGATGATTTACCATGAGGAAAAATTAAGAAAATATGCCAGTTGAGAGTGGTACTTACCACAAAGTGGACATTTAAAGTAGTTAATATTCTAAGATGTGCTTCAGCTATGCTGGCCTAAAACCAATTCAAATAGAAGCCAAACAGTTTAAGCATATGTTGCATACATGTCCTAAAAGTGTGAATGCCTTTGTCATTACAAGACAGTGCCATTTGTGATGTATGTGACAGTGGCTCAAAATGCACCTTTAACCTTTTGAAAATCCAAATATGAGGATCTTGATCATTCACCCTCAGCTCATTTCAAAGACTTGGACATTTATTTTGTGCAATTTAGTTTTAGTGAGATGTGTGCTGATGTCTAGGTCAGAAAGTAGCACAGTGAATCACCCTAGACAATTTGCCATCAAGGGCTCCTGGATTGTTCCCCATCTGGGGGCACCCATGTTGTTGGCAACCATTCTGTATCAATGCAGTTCACTGTGTTGCATTTGAATGAGGTCACAGCTCTAGCAACCCTGTGTCCCTCTTTTCCCCATTTCTGAGTGGCTCACCATGTCACTCTATAAGCCTCCCTCCACCTGCACATTGCTCATTATACAGGCTCCATCCTCACTCTGGCCAGTGGTCCTTATGGTCTCTGCACATCACTATGGCTCCTGCCATCCTTCAACTCTTCTGAGTTATCAGTGTGTGGCTCCATATTCTCTCCTCCCAAGCCTTCCATTTCTATTCTGGTGCAACTTTGGGGGTACAGAAACCCTAGAAAATAACTAAAGGACCAAACCTTCCCTGAAGTGGTTATAATGTTGTGTTTCAGCTGAGATGCTGCTGAATACCAGGGAAGGAGTCAGGTCGTCTTTGATGCTAAGCAGAAACTTGAGTTTTCTCCAAGGCTGGTTTCTACAACTGCTACATCAAAATTACCTGGGATATGGGTTAAAATGCAGAATTCTGAGCCCCATCTCAAAACTATTAGTCAAAACCTTGCACATGGGACCTTGGCAGTCACAGTGTATCCACTACCCCAGAGTGATACTTATTAGGTGCTCTGAAGTTCAAGAGACTCTGCTGTTCAATAATAGGAGCCCAAGGGTGCCACCAGTGGTGTGACCTGAGATGTGGGTCAGATGACTGATGGTGGCTCATGGACTTGGGGCTGGTCCAGCATCCCCACTCCCCCTGGGTCCATCAGACTGTCCAGAGCTCGGCTTCCTGCTTGGTGGAAGACAGGGCCTTCCCCACAGGTTGAGCTAATGACTTGTTCATTTTCACCTTCAGACCTCAGGTGCAGGGGTGCAGAACTGCCATTCTAATGCCACATCTGGTTTTCCAATTTAATACTTTTTCAAAACAACTCATGCTTCTCATATGTTTTGGGGTTTTTTGTTTTGTTTTGTTTTGTTTTGTTTTGGAGTTTTTTGTTTGTTTTGTTTTTGATGAGTCTTGGCTTCACAAAAGACATGGGAGAGTTCATGGTCCTTTTCTTAATTAATTTTGTGCAGCTATTATGAGATACCTGAGATGGGGTATTTATCATGAACAGAAAACGTACTGGCTTACAGATTTAGGGGCCACAAAGTCCAATATCAGAGTGCAGACATTTGGTGAAGACCTACTTGCTGCATCATCCCATGGTGGAAGGCAGAAGGACAAAGGGATGATGAGAGATTTAAAAAGGGCCTGAACTTTTTGTTTATTATCTTTTGTAATAAACCAGCTCCTACAATAATGAGATCACTGCCATTATGGATAACATGGATAACAGCAATAATCCATTCATTCTGCCCTCATAGCTTTCTCACCTATCAACACTATTCTATTGGAGATTACATTTCCAACACAAGCTCTTTGGGGAATACATTTCAAACCATAGCATAACTGTTGCTTAACCTCTCACCCCCAAAGGGAATAACAATGGATCTGATGGTACCTATGACTTTGGATTTTCATGGCTGTGGGGTGAAGTGGGAGTGGAGGTGGAGAAGTGACCAGGACATCTTGCTCCATCCTTCACTTTAACTCCATATTTGAATGTTATATCCCCCATACTGATGTACTGGTCAGTATTTAGTTGTAAACAACAGAATCCACTCTCACTTCCTACCAGTCAGTGGTATCCTTAAGAGCTAAGATAAGGGGCCACTCTGGCAGGGAGCCCAACACCTCCTCAGGCTGCATAACCACCTAAAGTCCACGTGTGGCCAGAGGGTCTTGCCTAGGGTGGGTCTAACACTAACATCTTGTTGATCCTTGACCAGGAGAGTATCTATGTGTCTTTCTCAGTCTCTCCACTCCTGAGGAACATTTTACACAAAGAGCTTTGATGTATCCTCTGAAAGCTGTCATTGGCTACTCCCATCATGAGTATCAGATGGGTCTGTGAGTGTCAAGGTGCCAGCTGTAGATGAAGACTGAGACTATGTTCCACCTACTACATCCAGTCAAACACATTCCACAATCCAGGGCTGTAGAGTAAAATGATGCAGGAAACAAATCACAGCAGGAATAAGGAGGCAACCCCATTAGTATCGGACTTAGTATCTAGAATGTTGTAATCACTAGACAATTGTATTGAAATTAGATAATACAAAAAATCTACAGTGAAGAATTTCATTAGTTATATGGACCTGTTGTTCTAACTAACACAAAGTTTTTTTTTTTAGGCCAGACAAAAACACAACATGGCTATATGGTTTTCAGAAGAGACACATCTAAAATAGGGAAGGGACAGAAAATTTTATATAAAGAAATTCAAAAGATGTAGCATAAAAACACCAAAAGTAAACTAATGTTGCTCTATTAATATTAGAAATATTATTCTTTAAGATGAAATGCATAATCAATACTATCATCAAGAGCAATACTTTATAAAATAAAGGGTTTAACTTTCCAGGAAGACATAATAATGCTTAAATTAGGCACAGAAAACAACATAGCTTAAAAATAGATAAAGCAAAATTTTATAGACTGAAATGGCGAAAAGAACAAGATCACAGTTGTTCTGGGAGATTTTAACATTCTTTTCTCAGATATTGGTAAAACAAAGAGATTTTAAAATTAGTAAGAATATAGAAAGTGTGAACAACAATTAGCCAAATTATCCTAAAAATCATGTGGAGCATTGCACATTCAATAACTGTGGAACATACCACCTTATTGAGGACTCAGTGACACATTGATGATATGCTGAAGTATCCAAAATTTCAAAGTATTAAAATCAAACAGGGGAAAATTTTCACCTCAATATAATTGTGCTAAAATTACCAATAAACAGATAAACAGAAACTTTTATTTGTTTGAAAATTAAGTAGTATTTTTTCAGGGCAACAGAGAAATCATAATGGAAATTAGTAAATACTTAAAAATTAGTTATGATGAAATATTTTGTGCCAAACCTTTAGATCTCAGCTAGTCATGCTTGGACAAAAATTTGATAACCTTGAAAGCTTAAATCAGAAAAGAATAAAGACTATAAATCAATGAGTTGAGTCTCTCTAAAGAGGTTTAAAAATGAACAGGAAAAGAAAGCCAAAGAAAGCAGAAGATGAAACCCAGAATAAAAGCTAAAACTAATGACTTAGAAAAGTAAACATACCAAAGAGGATCAAGAATCCAAAGACCAACTATCTGAGAAGACTAATAAAACACACAATTACCTGGAAAGACTGCTAAAGGAAAAAGATTAAAAAAGGAAGGAAGGAACACAAATGTCAGGAATTATGGGGGAGAATTTTTGCTAAACATCTTACCATCATTAAAAAACTAATATTTAAACCATGCCAATGCATTTGAAAATTTAGGTGCAATGAATAATGTGGGATTCACAGTGTGCGTTCTGCATTTTTTGTAGACTGAAATCATAACTTGTTATGTACCATATTGTTCATTTCATGGTATACTCTGGAACTGGATCTTGGCAATGCCAAAGTGATGGGTTTTACAGAGAGAACGATCTTGGTGCAAAATTCAAATTATAAGATGGACATAGTCACTGACAAAATTCTCAGGAAGTTTAGAGGCAAGAAGAGGAGTCTTTTCTGCCATTTAAGGCCTTATTGGAAACATCTGCCTTTTCCTGACATGGGGCGCTGGGAAGGTGGAACCTATCTAAACTCAGTTTACAGAAGGAGGGAAATTGCCTAGAATGAGGCAAATTCAACATGAGGCACGTATTCCTAGAGACAAGGGCTTTAGCTTTACCTTCAGACTATTTAGCAGCACAGTCCCCCTCATGGTGGTGGCCTCAGATTTTTCCAGAAGGTAGCCTCCTATGCAATGCCAGCTTGCAGAGTACTTGACTTAAAGACTTGGTAGTGTTTCTCCAAAGGGCAGGTCATGCTGGGGCAATGAACTCTTTCAGTTCTGCAAAAAACAAATATTAAAACAGTCGCTGAGATTTCATCCTGACAGTCATGAGCATCCTTTTTGTCCTGGACTGTTCTCCAACAGACCAGGTACTTTGGTGGGAGTGGGAGGAGGCACTTGCTTGGTAGGGCTGCTGGTTGGAGCCCCAGATAGTTTCAAATTGCTCTTTCCTTATCTGATGTTTTCAGAAACGCAGCAGACCATGTCCTAGCAGTCTTAGTCCATGTAGGCTGCAACTGGCAAGGCTGTAGGAACAGAGCTGCTAAAGCATTTTGAAGTGCATATATTATTACCACATGCCACAGATGCTTGACCTGAGCTACCATATGTAATGTTTGGCCTGCTGGGTTTCTGTTTTGCTTTGTTCCCATCCCTTCTTTCTATACCATAGTCCCCTCTTTTTTTCCCTCTAGTTATGCTCCACCTGACTATATTTAACAACTAGTAGGTCCATGCAGACCAGAATAGACTGATTAAGTTATCACTCTCACAATCAAATCATTTTAGCTCCAAATATTCCTACATCAACAGGAGTGTGTGTGTGTGTGTGTGTGTGTGTGTGTGTGTGTGTGTGTGTGTGTGGCGGGGAGGAATCCTCATATCCAAACCATAATAGATTGTTCTCTGATTGTCCAATTCCTGGTTCTGAATAGTTTATAAAAGGAAGGCAATATTCCAGACTGCAGAAATATGATAAAAAGGGGCAGACAGGAATATTTATTTAGGACTGATTGGTTTTCATATCAAAGGCATGATCACAGGTAAATTATTTCTTTTTCTATGAATTCATAAACCATGTGAAGGGCAATTTTGCTTCCTAAGAACACAATATTCCAATGTCAAAGTATCATAAAATATTGACGTAAAATATGACAACCACTATTAAGATGATAGTTGTAAGACATTCTGATTTTATTCTTTATTTCTCAAATGACCAATGATTTGAACATTTCATGTATTTTTTGCATTTGTATATGTTATTTAGTGAAGTCTATTCAAACACTCCACCCTCTTTAAGTTTGCTTGCCTTGTTATTTCATTGAACACATTCTTTATGTGCTATAGGCTAAAGTTCTTTATGAGCTATGGGTTTTTTAAAAATTATTTTTAGTTATAGTTGGGCATAATATCTTTATTTTATTTGTTTATTTGTATGTGGTGCTGAAGATCAAACCTAGCAATTCACACGTGCTAGGTGAGTGCTCTACCTCTGAGCCACAAACCCAGCCCAGAGCTATGTTTTAAAAATTCATATATAACATGCTTTTCTAATTTGAACAGCAGTTTACTTTTCTTTTTCGTTTTGATAAATTACAATTTATTATTTCTTCTCTGATTAATGCTCTTTATGTTGTGTTTCAGAAATCATTGCCAATCCACACACTTTCTGTCTTGTTCTAAAAGTTTATGTGGTTTTCCTTTGTGTCATGTTCTAAAAGTTATATAATTTATGACATTACATGAAGTCTCCCATTGAAGTTGTCTAACATTTTTACATTGTGTACAATGTGGACCAAGTTCCCCTGCCCCATGTATATTCCCATATTCTTTTCTCCATAAAAGTACTTTAACATTTTTTTTTTGATAATCAATTGGCCATATAAATGTGGGTCTACTCTGGACTCTCAATGTTTTCCACTACATTGATTTATGTGTCTTTATGGAAATAGGGTTGTTTTGATCAGTATAAACTAACAGCATATTGGGAATCATAAGTCCTTTTTCTTTCTTCATATTTTTTTCACACTTTTCCCCTAAATTCCTTGCATTTGCACACAGACTTTAGAATTTGTAGATTTCTACATAAAATCCTCAGGATATTATGCAGAAAAAAAGGGATATCTGAAGTCTATTGAAGAATGAGGAAGGTATGACTAACAGCAATAAAAGAAGTGTCTGCTAGTTCCAGCAGCCAAGTGGCAAAGACTGCAGTGCTGCCTGCTCCGTGGGTCATCTGAGGTGCTCCTCCTCTGCTGGGAGGGAGAGTTGGGGGTGGGGATAGGTCTTGTGGACACCCATCGTTTGGCAGCTTTTGCCCACTGGCCGCCAGGTGAGGCCCTCCCGCTTGAGGACCCCATGGCAGCGGCCTGTGGGGACCCAGACTCTGCTTGGGGCTTGGTCTCCAGACCCTATCTGTCCCCCCAGGAAGGACTTCGTGTGGTGAGGAAAGTGGCAGGGGCTGCCCAGGAGCCCTTGGAGCCTGTGGAGCCAGCACATCCGGGCCCTGCGGGACCTTGCTGGGCCCACAACCGCGAGTCAAGGCCTTCAGGGTCCCGGAAGGTGAGGAAGCCCTGGTCGACGGCAGTGGGTCTTGGTTCTACCCCAAAGAGAAAAGGTGGAGGGACACACCATATGTGCCGCCTGCAAGGGTCCACCACCCTGTGGAAGACTTCCTGCCCATTTGTTGAAGGCCCTGCCTCTATAACATCAACAAAGCAAAACCAAAGAAACCAACCTCTGCCCTCAACTTCCCCCACCTTCTAGGAGAAGAGGACAAAGGGAACAAGGAGCCTGAGAGGAAGGTCTTGCGCCAGACTGCGGGTGGGTGAGTCCTCTGACAACGCTGGGCACGCAGGGGCACATTGGAGTCCTTATTGAGAATATCTAGTGTTCTAGACGCTCAGAAGTGTACAGAGTATGTTAATAGTAGAGCATTTTATAGATAAAAAAGACATTTGATCATGAATATGGCATTTATTCAACATATTTAGGCTTTTGTTTTATCTGAGGAACATTCTATGGTTTTTCTTACATAAATCATTCATGTTTTATAAATGCATTCCCCATATATTGTTATAAAAGGTGTTTCTTAGTTTGTGAATTTCATTGCTACTCAATAAGAATAAAATTATTTTATGTATATGGATCACACAACTTTCGATATTATGAATTGCACGTAGATTTTATAACTTTTTGTAGGATGCTAAGAATTATATACTGAGTCAATTATGTTTTGTCTGTTTTAAAACTTATTTGCCTTTATTATTGTGTTTTTGGCTAATCCCTACAGCAGAGATGTTGGATAGAAGTAGGGTAGATAGCTTTGCTTTGTTTCTGAGCTTAAGGGGAAATTGTCTATTCCTTCACCACAAAATATGTTGTTAGTGTCATGTTCTCTTGAGGCACAATATGGTTCAAAAGTTTCCAAGTTTTGTATGCCAAGAGTTTTAAATATGAATTGACATGAGATTTTTGTCATTATATTGCCTTCATGGAGATTATTTGTTGGTTTCTTTTCATAAACATCTTAATATTGTGAATTACTTTGACTGATTTTCAAATGTTAAATCAACTTTGCATTCCAGGCCAAATTCCCAGCCGTTCTGGTGCATTATTTGTACACATTATTAAGATAGGCTTTCCAAAATTGTATGAAGAATTTTTGCATCCATTTTCATTTGGGTGTTGATCTGCATATTTCTTACATTGTTTTATAGACATTTTGATAAACATGATAATTATGATTTCAGATTTGAGAGTTTTTCACATCTCTTTAATTTTCTGGAAATGTTTGCATGGAATTCTGTTATATTTTTCTTTAAGTGTGATTTTTACCAATGAAACTATCTCAGCTTCCTACAAAAATGCCTTTGAAGTACCATTACATATTGCAATGTAATTCCAAACTTTTATGTTCCAGACCATAATCCTGTATCAGATTAATCCCTTGCCATGTTATTTCTGTTGCATTTTAATAGACTGTGATATTTATTTCACAAAATAACTCCATTTACTCTCACCTTGGTCATCAAATGCAACTTTGATATTTGTTTCCATTGTGTGTGTGTGTGTGTGTGTGTGTGTGTGTGTGTGTATTTCCCACATTTGTTATTGGTGCATTATAGTGATGGGATTTGTTATGTAATTGTGCATACATACAATGTTATGGTATAATTTTAACATTATCATTCCCCAGTATTTCTCTTTTCCCTCCTCACCTTCCTTCCCTGCTCCCTTTTTTTCGATTCTATTGATCTTCCTTTGATTCTCATGATATTCCTGCACAACACCCCCCTCCCCTGTTTTCTTTTTCTTTTGCTTCAATAGCTTCCACATTTGAAGGAAAACTTGAAGTACTGAGTTTGGCTTATTTCCTTTATTCTCCTATTTTCTATTTCTACCAGACTTTCACCTCAGCACTTTTGAAGCTTTATAATTCAGACAGTTACATTGTGACCAAGTTACTTACAGGCATTTCTTTACTTACAGGCATTTCTTTACATAGAATAGTAAAAATTTAATTATTGGTTGAAAGTGTTCAACTTAAACCCTAAGTATACTGGGTTGCTAGTTCTACTCTCTTAGCACATTCTGATACTCGGTAAATTAACCATTTTTTATTGTGACACTTGATATTACCCCAGATGTTACCCAGAGAAAAAATGACCTTTGCAATGTTTCCTCTCTACGTAAGGTCTACTTTTGATACAGGGAGAGAATATCACAGGGCTCAAAGGAAGTTTACTTTGCAATGTGGTTAAAAATAATTCCATGGTCAGTGTTGGGGGCAATTAAAATGAGAATTGACAGGTCCCACCTCTGATATCTCAGTAACAAAATTATGAGCTGATTGTCTTGAATTCTTAATCATCAACTCAGCTATCTTGTTTTGCCCCTGTGGTTGTTGCATCTCATTTTAGATCAACCCAAGCTACTCTGCAGGGACTTGGGAGTCAAGGGAACAAAACCCAACATGAAGCTCATGTTATCTGCTGTACAGTGAGTAATAAGGTCTTCTGCTTCTGACCCAGGGATCTTGTGTCTTCTACAAACAGCAATAAAACAGTGACTGTCTAGTTTATTAGCTTGCAAGTACTATAAAATGCCAGGATTTTTACAATTCTTGAAAATATATAACTCAGCTTAGTCATTTGTAAAATGGAAATAAAACCTCCTTATAAAAGTATTATGAGGATGGGCTGGGGTTGTGGCTCAGATGATGAGTGCTTGCCTAGCACATGTGAGGCACTGGGTTCAATCCTCAGCAACACATAAACATAAAATAGAGATATTGTGTCCACCTACAACTAAAAAATAAATATTTTAAAAATAGCATTATGAGGATTAAATTAATTAATACATACAAAGTTAGTTAGAAAAGTACCTACATTAAAAATATCTGGTAAATGTTATTATAATGATAATTATGATAAGTTTCAAATGCATATCCCTAGCTAAAATGTCACATCCAAAGGACAAATGACAAGCTAAGGAATCTACCTCTTGTAGGAATAGAACAGGCTCTATTCTTAAAAATGTCTGTTCAATAATTTTTTAAAAGTTGAATAGATTCTAAAATGTATTTAAAAATTATGGATGACACAAATACTAACAGATAAAACAAGCAGAATTTATTAAAAGTTGACATGCTCAATAACTGACCTAAAAATACACAAATTTAACCAAGGTACAAATCATATTTCAAAAATCAACTACTTTAATAGACATTGATTGCAACTTACATGAAATAAATTACAGTTCTATTAACAATGTAACATGCCTAAAAATTAATTTCCTACCACATATTGGTCAGGTCACATCTACAGTATGTTTTTAACTCCAAATACAACATTTTAAAGAGAAGCTTCAGCAAATATTAATATTAAGGCAAATCAGATTATTTTAGTATATAAATAATAGAAAAATTGAACTTCTTTCAACTGAGAAAAATGTATTGGTAATAATAACTTTTCAAACATCTTTTAAAGGTAAAATATGTTATGCAAGTATATGGCATAAATTTGGTTCACAGATTTCAATTAATTCCAACTCAATGTAAGAAAGAATGTTCTATTAATTTTTTTCAAATGTTGGATATTATTCCATTCTGTATATATATATATATATATATATATATACCGTGTTTTCTTTATCCAATCATCTATTGAAGGGCACCTAGGTTAGTTCCATAGCTTAGCTGTTGTGAACTGAGCTGCTGTAAATGTTGATATGGCTGCGTCACTATAGTATGCTGATTTTATTTCCTTTGAATATATACTGAGGAGTGGGACAACTGGGTCAAATACTGGTTCCATTCATAGTTTTTTTTTTTTTTTGATTTCTCAAAAACAATGGTTGTACCAACTTGCAGTCCCACCAGCAATGTATGAGTGTACACTTTCCTCCACATCCTAAGCAACATTTATTGTTCCTTGAATTCTTTTATATTTTTGTTTCATTAGTTATACATGACATTATATAGAATACAGTTGTGCACTTTGACATATCATACACAGATGGGGTATAATTTCTTATTTTTCTGATTGTATACGTTGTATAATCACAACAGTCATGCAGTTATATATGTATAGAAGTTAATAATATCTGTTTCATTCTACTATCTATCCCCATATTTCCTCCCCTTTTCTCCCTTCTCTCCCCTCTACCTAATCTCAAATAACTCTATTCTTCCCTTATTGTGAATTAGCAACTGCATATAAGAGAAAACATTCAGCTTTTGGTTTTGCGATTGTCTTATTTTGCTTACCATGATATTCTCCAACTCCATTCATTTACAAGAAAATGCCATAATTTTATTCTTTCATACTTTTCATATTTCCACAATTTTCTCCAGTGAAGTTTACTACTTACTATATGAAAACTATAATGTGGTATAGAATTTTTTCAAAGTAAATCTTTGAAAAGACAGTGACCAATGTGTATTTTAAAATTACCCTGATAAATATCCCTAATAAAAGTGGACTTACTTCAAGCATAGTACATAAATTAAATGAAATTTTATTTCATCTTCTAGTTTTTATTTTATTTACTGAAAAGAGTAGTAGTATACACTCTATAATATTTGCAGCATTTCTACATGTGATAAACACTTTCATGAATCAGTAGTACATCTGAACATCATTTACAACATTGTTTCTCAGAAAAAAATGTGTTCCAAGTCTAAGACAACCCACTTGACATATAATCCTTTTTGACTTGGAAACTTTCTATATATGCCTATTTAAAAAAATATATAGGAGAAATACCTTTTAAGCATTCATTACTTTGAACAGGATCACTGTTAAAGTATTTTCAGTCTTGTTAAAGGTAAATAAATTTTTAAGAAATTTGTGAACTGAGAAAGTAAAACAAGATTCTCACTTCATATTAATCATAAGAAATAACCACTATCTCTTGAAGTTTTCCTAATTAGGTTATGGCATAGCTACATTATTTGAAAAGAGAAGGTAAAAGCAAGTTCTAAAGGAGTTTAGCAAAAGTTGTTAAATCAATAAAAATGTTTTTATCAAACTAAAACAAACATGGTAAGAAAAATAAGTTGTCTAACCTATTTTTAATTATGCTTTCTATCTTCATATTATTAAAAATATAATAATTTTATGCCCTGTTCATTTATTGAAATGTTTAAATCATGAAAACTCATAGAAAGTCATTTCTGGATGCTAATAATATTGATTATGTAATCCATTTTAATAATATCTAGATCATCTTGTAGATGCAAACAAGTGGATAAAGTCAATTATTATATAAAGTAATTTTGTAAGTAATATGCACCATAAATCTACTAAATATTTGAAATTTTGATAATATTCTGAGGGTAACTATGAACAGCAAGTGTTCTGCTGAATTTCAGAAGACTATTAGAATATTATCAGAGGGTTCATGATTATAAGTAAATATGGTTTCTCTGGTCAGAATATATAATATGTATTAGATTCATAAATTTCTGCTAAAGTAAGATTTTTTTCCTTATCCAAAAATTCTCACATTTTCAGACTTATTTTTTAATTTAAAAAATCTTTGTATTATTTTTATGATCCTTTGTCCATCATGTGGTTCATTCATCTTCTATAACAATTTTCTTTTCTATCTCCTCACTAAATTCTGTGATTTGGGATGAAAGACAAGGATGTTTGAATTATTATTAAAAGAAAGAAATGCATGATATTTTAACTCATTGCATAAAACTCATTGAGACTTGTATTTTTGTATTTTTCAAATAAGTAGGTTATTAAGGAACATAAATCATAAAGTATCTTTGCAAGAAACAAATGGATATATGTTAAGCAAAAATCCATGTTCATTATTCTATGAACCTATATGCAATCAAGTTCGGGTAATTTATTTTTAGATAAAAGATGTGAAAACTTATATTTGGAATAATAACTTTAGGGAAAGGACACTCAAAGAAAAACCACCAAAGGCAATTTTCCCTTGGAAATATAGTTAGTAGGATGAGCTCTACCTTGCAGATTTTCTCAGGGAAATCTAGTGAATAATGTGAATAATGTAAATGTCGTAAGACTTTCAAAGAAAAAAAAAATCTCATACATTTCTTTGTGAGAATTAGACAAACTGAGGTCATAAAATAGAGACCCTTTTGCTTCCTGAGTTCAATCCAATTATGTTCATATGGACAAATATTTATTTAGTCCATGTTATTTGTCTGTCAATATTTAATATCTTTTATTGAAATGGGCAATAATTTGGGGGTTGGATGGGGTCTTAGCAGTCAAGTAATTCAATATTCTTCCCAAGGTAGGATTCAAAGGATGGATTTTTATTATCAAGTGATATATCTTGAGTCTTCTCATTAACAGTAGTCAGGAACCAGAGTCCAGTTATGGCTGGCTACCCACGCTCCACAATTTTTGCATTTCAAAAAAGTGAATGTCTTTAGAGTTTTTCTTGATGGCATACTGAGCAGTTTACCTCTAGAAATGCATTAGCCTAACTGGATAGCCTTACTTCTTGAGAGATTGCCTTTCCTGCTTCCACTTCCCCAAGCAAACCTGAACTCTCCCTTGTCTACTGTTACTTCTTCCCAAATATTTACCATGGAGCTATCTCTCAATCCTTTCAGAACAGGGTCTGGAGTTACATTTCTCTTAGATGACTGAGCTTTCTCATCACCTTCTCATTATTGTCTGTGGATATAGCAGGGGATTCTTACCTTACTCTACCTATCTGAAGACATTCCTTAATTCTACCATAAGGTCATCAAGGACATGATGCTTTAGATGGATCCCTCCACTGTAGAGAGCTAACAGCTGGGAAAGAATATTCCTATGAGTACACTTCTCCAAGTAGTCTTGTGTGGTTCTGCAGCAGAACCTCTGAAAAGACTTCCTTAGAACATCCTGGAATACAGAGATGTAGATGCTTAAGTCTCCTTTGCAGTACATATTTAAGTTCCTATTGTGCCTGCCCTATAAGCAATGCCAGCTCCTTGGGCACTCACCAGAAAGAGGAGATAATCTTGAAATCAACATAAAGGATCATCAGGTACATAAATATGTTGCATACACAATTTGGTCTTTAAACATAAGATGAGGTCTAAATGGCTTGTAGAAAATGAATCTGTGTTGAGATTTGGTGAAGCAGGCTCAGTTAAAAGAATTTTATTACAACATATCTTACCATTTGTAGGCATTAATTAAGCAGGGGTCACCATTACTTTGCCAACAATAGGCATAGATTTCTAAAATATAATCAGAAAATTCAATAAGAAGAAGGAAGATTAAAATATTAGCTAGCAATGTCATCTATTAATTATTTCAATAATGATAGTAGAAACAAAAGCAAATTTGCCATGAAAAACTGGTTCATTTCATTTATACAGATTTGTGATTACTCTATAATTCATAAAAAAGACTTACTGAGAGAATTATTAATACAATGGATATTTGGTGTTTGCAATTGTGGGTCAGTGGTAGAGTGCTTGCCTAACATGTGTGATGTATTGGGTTCAATCCTCAGCACCACATAAAAATAGATAAATAAAATAATGCTATTATTTAAAAAAATAAATTAAAAATGTATATTTGTATATATCAGTAAGTGAATGGATAGAAAAATTGTGAAACATCATAACATGGAGTACAACACAGTAATAAAGAGGAATGGACTACTGGTATATACAATAACTGGGATGAAATAAGGACATTCTGTTAAAAAGTGACAGAACCCAATCTCAAAAGGCCATAGAGTTTATGATCCCATTTATAAAGCATTCCCCAAATAATCAAATTATTGAGATGGGAAGAATTTCATATCTTTCATGAATTAGAGTTCATGGATGAGGGAAGTGCTTCTAACTATAAAAAGATTATGAATTTTAAAAAACCTCTTATAAAGAAATTCTGTACCATGAAGGTACAAATAGTCTTGATTTTTTTCTTCCAAAAATTGTTACTGTTTGCTCTTTTCTGAATATAAAATTAATACGTGATCACTGAAAAAGTTATATACTTAATACATAAAGAAGGAAGTATAAAATAACCATAACCCTACCACAAAGAAATTATAATTTCTTCTAGTATTTGTTGTTGTTGTTTGTTTTGTAGTACTGGGGGTTGAACCCAGGGGCTGTTACCAAACAGCTACACCCCAAACCACCATTCCCCCATTTTATAATTTGAGACAGGTTCTCATTATTGCTCGGGCTGGCATTGAAATTTGGATCCTTCTGCCTTAGTCTCCCAAGAAGCTAGGCAGATTTTTGTTTACACAACACATATACACACACATACATATGCACATAAGCTTACACTACCATTAATTTATGGTGTTTTCCTTTAAATGTGCCACAAATATTGTTGTATATAAATATAGAGCTACAGCGAAAATTGAAGAATACAAAGTATGACAAATTTTATGAATGAACCACAATTTAATCAATGAAAATATATCAGTTTCTGATAAGATGCATTAAAATTTTCTATAGTAATTATAAATTTGTCAACTTGATCTTATTACATTTTTATTGCTAAATATCTTTTAAACATCTGACATTAATTGAAATCATTCATGATTTCTTTTATGTTCTTGAAGTGGTATTTCTTTTATAACTATGAAGTGTCCACTTCATCCTCATTAATGATTGAAATTTTCTTTGGAGTATGATTTTAGCAGTTTCTACAAATATTTGGAAATGCTATTTTTTTGTATAATTCTATGAAAATTTTAATTTTTCTTGCAAGTTTTTAAACCCTAAAGCTCTTTTGTATAGGTTATTTTGTTCCCAGATATGTGGGATTTATATAACCTTTCTTTTGTTCTGGTAATTTTAACAGAGTTGGCTGTAGAACATAATTTATATGACACTTATTGTTGCAACATAATATTAATTCTCCTATGGCCTAGTATAGGGACAATATTTCAAAAAAGTTTCACAGAAAAATTAAAACAAAAGTTGCTTATGGAGTTTTATATGTCTACTAGTTTGATCATGCTACTTGTATTTTTCAGATCTTCTGAATCATTGCTTTCTTTGTGTTTTCTCAATTTAGCTGCTTTAAAAAGTTTTTAGTAAATTGTCCTACTACAATTATTGAATGTTTCTCCCCCATTCAGGTCCAGCTTTTGCATATATGCTCCTGGACATACCATGTTGGGTAGGATGTCCTCTTAAACCCACTCTACAGTGGCAATATCCTGAAAATTCTTTTAATACTCCTTACCTACCAAATGACTTAGCAGTCCAGTTACTGTTGGGTATCAGTTGCGAGGGCAGGCTGTTCACTGCTACAGCTCTGGGCATCACATTAGAGTATAGTATAGAGCATGGTACCACTCAACGCTAACCAGTGAAAAGATTAAAATTCAAAACTGCAACTATGGATTCTACTGACAGTGTACTGTCTTCATACCATCAGAAAGTCAAAAAATCATGTTTCACAAGCACCTTCTGTATATTTTATCAGGTTATATTTTTTATACATATTTTATTAAAACATTCTTGCTCTTCTATTACTTTTATAAAAACTGCCTATTTTCTAAAATCTGTTTTTATTTTTTTAAAAATGGTGCTGTTGGGGACTTGACAGTCTAATGTCACCTTGCTGTCATTTAAAAGTCAAGAAGTGGACCTGGGTAGGACCATCTGGAAATTTCTTTGGGATCCCCAATACTGGAGTGAAAAAAAGGCACAATGTCCCTCTTCCTGTCAGAGATGACCCACTCTGTCCCTTGAGTATATCCCTTTTCTCTTCTGTCCTTCTAATAAACTCATTCCTGTTACTCAGGAAAAAAAATGATGTGTCAGTCTTTTAGTGTTGTATTTATTTATCTCTTTTCTGTTATATGGTCTTGAGAATTTCATCTTTATTATAGATAAGTGGATTTGTGTCTTTCTTTGTTAATTTCCAATATGCTATTCCTCTTCTCTAGTGTCTATCTTTTCACTCTTAGTTGGTTTCTAAAACTCAAAAGGGTCCTCTACCATGTTTGTGAGCTGGAAGGAGAAGCCTGTGGAAACTTGGGGGTCCTCAGGCTTCATGTTGCTAAGGTGAGAAGTGCCAAGGTCTAAGGACAGGTTCTCACTCTCAGCTTGTGCCAGTGTGATGGGAGGTAGTCCTTGCTAAAGACTGGGTCCCTCCCCTCCCTTACCCAGCCCTACTAGCACCTTAGAAGGGGCAGGGACAAGAACAGGACAAGCTGCCCAAAGCAGGGTCCCTGAGAATGTCTGCCAGGAAACATATGGTGGCCTCATTTAGAAGCCTCAATAACTCCTGTTGCCAGCTTTTAACTTATTGGCATTTTATGTTCTATTACCTGAGCTTTATAAGCTTATTTTTGTACTATATGAAAATATATTACCAGATTACGTGTAAACTATTGATGATTTTAATTATTGTCTTGATTTTTCAAAGTTTGTGGCTACTGTTTCACAAGCACATTTATTTTTAAATGCCTTGACTGATTTCCTACTATTGTTAAGAATTTCTTTTCCTTCTATCTTTGTCTTAACCTTTATCCTTAATGTTTTATTCCTTTTAGTCATTTTGAATTCTTAAAGCTAGCATCCTCTAGAAAGGAAGTTAAAATGTTCTATTGGGAGAGAAAAGAGAAGTCACCAAGTTTGTGAATCAAAGTTTTTAAATATAATTTGTTCTTTAGGCTTTCCTTTAGGTTCTGTTTACTCCTTCTTCATACAGAAAGAAAGACCTGGTTATCTGATCTCCAACTCATAAGTAGTTAGAACGACCTTAGGAAGAAGCGAACTTCTGGAGGCAGGCACACAATAGTAGAAGAAAGTGGCAGCCTGGTATAGCAGGAGGAGACCAGGAAAAAATAAAAACAAACTCACAATAGTACTAAAGAAGCAGAGCACCCATGACTAAACATTCAAAATAATTCCAGGTGAACTGGGCTGGTATAAAATCATCACAATACCTTTTTCTTTCCTGCCACATCTCTTCTGACCTTAGGGGTCTATGGAAAAAAAGAGAAGAGCATGAGCTGAACCCTTTTACTGGGAAGAAGCCATTCAAATGAGGCAAGGGGTAGGATTACAAAGGGATAGGTGAGTCTAGCTCAACTCCTGTGGGTGATGCCTACACCTGAAGACAAGCCTTGCTATCAGAGCTGGGACAATACCCCAAGTCACCTTGAAATGCAGTGATTGATCAGAGTCTCTTGCTTCAGGACTGGAAGGGCATGGGCATTCAGAGCACCTCCCCACACTCTGGGGCCACTCAGGGAAAGCAGTTAATGGGCCCTCAAGTCTGCTAAGGGCCTGGCAGAGATACATCACAGAAAATTATCAAGATAGGACTTTCGAGGATCAACAAAGGGTTAATTACATTATCATTTATAGATCTGGCTTAGAAATAAATCCCTCCTGGGATGGGGGTGTAGCTCAGTGGTAGAGCTCTTGCCTAGCATGTATGAAGCCTGGGTTCCATCCCTGGTCACACAGTAATAAAAAATAAAAAAAGAAATATATCTTTCCATATAGAGTATTTTCAAAGGTTTTATACTTAAGGGAATAGATTTAAGTTGTCTGAAAAAGTCTGTTTACTAATTCTATTAGTACATTCTTGCAGTTCTAACAATGTGCCACAGCCTGGGGGACTTAAACAATAGACAATTATTTCTCACAGTCTGGAGACTGGAAATTTAAGATCAAAGTATCTTCAGGGTTGGGTCTCTCAGGCCTCTTTCCTTGGCTGCCTTCTTGCTGTGTCCTCATATGGCCTTTCCTCTGTGGGCACCACCACTGGTGTCTCTGTGTGTCTAAATTTCCTCTTCTAATAATGACATGTGTCACATTGGATTAGGGCCTACCCTAATGGCCTCTTTTTACCTTAATTACCTCTTTAAAGGCCCTATCTCAAAATTCCAGTCATAGTCTAAGGTACAGGGGCTTGATTCAACCTATTTCCTAGTTTATATAAGAGACTTGAAATTCCAGTGTGTGTGTGTGTGTGTGTGTGTGTGTGTGTGTGCGTGTGTGTGTGTTTGTGTGTGTGTGTGTGTTTACAACCTATGGATTTTGGGGAAGAATGAGTCAGCCTATTATGGTGACAAAACTTCATTTAATTTGTGCTATATTGTGTGTTGTGTTAGTTAGCTTTCCATCACTATAATAATATCTGAGATAATAATGAGAAAAACTTTATTTTGGCTCACAGTTTTGGAGATTCTGGTACATGATCAGTTGACCCTATTGCTTTTGGGGCTGTGACAAAGCAGCACAACATGGCAGGAGTGTGTGTTGAAGCAAAACCACTTACTTCATGCACAGGTGGGGAAAAAGTGGGAGTAGGGTGAGGAAGGGTCCAAGGTCCCACAATCCTCTTCAATGGCATATACTGTCCTCTAGAGAACTAAGGACTTGCCACCAACTCAAATTATATCACCCTGGGAATCAATCTTTTAACATATGAGCCTTTGGGGGACACTCAAACCCAAACTATAACATGCTTCAAGTACTCAGCTTCAAAAAATAATTGGCAGAACTACCAGGAGATTCTTTTGTTCTAATTATTCTGAACCTACTGACAAGAAGGTTGAGAAAATTACTGTTTTTGTCATACTCCTCCACTTTTCTTACACACACACACACACACACACACACACACACACATACACACACACACACATCATACATGTATGACCAAATCTGGCTTATTCTATTTCCTAAACACTTTTGAAAGCTTTTCTTCCTGCTGCCACTGCCTTCATTCCTACCCTCCTTATTCTCTTCTGAACAACAGCAGCATCCTCTCTAGCTTCTGTGAGGAGCCAATTTCTCTGAAACGGATTTTATTATATCACTCTACTCAAATGAGTAAGTTAAAATATTTCTGCTTGGATATATTTTTTAATTCCCCTTCTGTTGCTGAGCTGTAAAATACTCCTTGCTAGGAAATGATTGTGTCTCCTCAACATACATATGCTAAAGCCTTAACCCCCAGTTCTTCAATGTGTCTATATTTGAAAAGAGGGACTTTAAAGAGATGTTTAAATAAAAATGAGGCCATTATGGTAGGCCCAAATACAATATGACTGGTGTCTTGTAAGAGAAAATTTGTACACACAAAGAGATACCAGGGGTGTACTTGTATACAGAGGAAAGACCATGTGAGGACTTAGCATGGAGATGGCTGTTGAAGTTTGGATCTAGAAGGGTCTCCAAAGCCCATTGTTAAAGGCTTGGTAATAGACTGATACTACTGGGAGGCAGTGAAACTTTTAAGACCAATGGGCTAATGGAGAAAATGTAGGTAATTGGGTGCCTTCCCTTGAAGGGGATATTGGGACTCTAGGACCTTTTTCTTCTTCTCTTTTGCTTTCTGGGCATGAGGTAGACAGTTTTGCTATATCACATGCTTCCTGACCTGATGTGGTACCTCACCACAGACATCAAAGCAAAAGGGCCCAAAGATCATGGACCAAAACCTCCAAAACTATGAGCCAAAATAAACATTTTTTATAAGTTGATCACCTCAAGTATTTATTATAGTGAGAGGAAGTCAATTAACACAACTGCCATCTGCAAGCCAAAAAGAGAGGATCCTTTATTTAGCCAATCTTGCAAATACTTTGTTCTTACAATTACAGCTTCTGGAAGTGGGAGATCATGTTTGTTGTTTGAATACCTCAAGGAATGGTGCTTTGTTATAGCCTGAGAAGGCTAACAGACCCCTTGTTTGGATTCCTGTAACTCCTTGAGCACCCTTTTTTTAGTTTGAAACCCAGTGTCTAAGAATCGGTAATGCTCTTGCTTTTTTCCTACTGGATCATAAGCTCCTTGAGGGTTGTGTGATCTTATTAGCCTTTTCTCCTTATGGCCTAGTGCAATGCTTGACATCAATATTCATAGAGCAATAGGCAGAATAATCCTTATCTCAATTAGAATCTGGAGAAACTGTAGCTGCTCGTACCATTAGAAGGTTGGATGAGAGAAATAAATTTTATGAAAATATATTTGGCAATGCAGTTTCATTCCATAAAATGTGTACAATATAGATATTATAGCACCACCAGAGGGAAATTATGGCTTCCTGTTAGCTGTGTAATTGGCTTCTATCCATGTTCCAAATTTAACTCTTATTACTCTTTGTCTTTATGTTATGTTGTAACAAAGGTAAATAATTTGCTGTTCCCTTGCCCTGTCTCTCTCCCCCATCACCTTGCCCACCATGTATACCATGCTGGGCCCAACCTCTTTGATAGAGTTTACACCATCCCTTGGCCAGGAATGCCTCATTATGTGCTATAGTCTGGGTATGATTTGAGTTGTCACCCAAAGGTGCATTGCTGGAAGCTTGGCTCCCAGTGTGGTGGTGTTGAGGTCATGGAGTTTATAAGAATGGGGCTTAGCAATATGAATTATGGTTTGTATATGAAGTGTCCCCCCAAAGACTCATGTATTGAAGGTTTGGTCCCCAGAGTAGCAATGACTTTGGGGAAGTGACTGAATCATGAGGGCTCTGACCTCATAAGTAGATTAATCCAGTAAAAGCTGAATGGACTGCTGGGAAGTGGTGAAAACTGCAGGAGGTAAGGCATGGCTGGAGGAAGTACATCACTGGGAGTGTGTCCTAGAAAGGTAGCTCTTGTCCCCAGTCCCCCACTCCACTCCTGGCTACCATGAATTGAGTAGCTTTCCTCTTAAAGATACTTTTACCATGATGTTCTGAGTTATCTCAGGTCCACAGCAATGGGGCTGGCTGACCACTGACTGAAACCTCTGAAGCTATGAGCCAAAATAAATATTTTCTCCCCTAAGTTGTTGTCCTCAAGCATTTGCCACAGTGATGAAAAGCTACTAATATAGACAGTAATTAAATTACCACCTCAGAGGGATTAATGCTGGTCTCCTGAATGAGTTCTCATGAGAGCAAGTTGTTACCAAGTAGGACCACTTCACATGCTTAGCCCCTTCTGCACATAATTCATTCCCTTTCTGCTCCTCTGCCATGTCGCAAAGCAGTCAGGAGGTTCTCACTAGGATATTGACACCATGCTCTTGGACTTTCCAAAGTATAAGCTAAATAAACTCATTTGTTTATAAAGTACCTGCTGAGAATTTTGTTAGAGCAACACAAAATAGACTAAGACACCCTGCTTCACCCTGATAATACCTATGTATCTTATATAAGAGTTTGCCCAGGTATCTTCTCTTGTAGGAACACTTCTATGACTGATTTGAATTAGGGAACACACTTTTCTTTATGCTGTCTTTACAATATATCAGTGAAACTAGTATACACCATATAAAAGTTACCTGTTTCCAAAGAACCTCAAATTTTTCATTAAAAACAAACAAAAATTTTATACTTGGTGCACAATTCCTGGTAGATAAAATACTCAACATGTTATAGTTAGTATCCCTTTTTAGTAAAACAGTAACAAACTGTGGAAAGGAATATTAGGTACCATGTAATTAATTAATTAATTATTGATTACAAACTAAATATTTTTTTTCTTTTCAATTTCACATCTTTTATTCTGGTGATTTCTTCCATAATATACTATGTTTTCAAACTGTTGATCTCTAAGATTGGTGAGAAAAAACAAGACAAAGAGAAGAGAATTAGAACATAATTAAAGATGTTAAATGGAAGATAAGGATTCTACATGCTTAATATCTAGTTTTATCACCACTTCTTTTTAGCACTCTGAGGTGAATTGCACCCTGAGTCTCTGAAAATAAGGATTCAAAACTCAGCTCTCAGAACAAGGGGATGAATGTATTCACTAATGTTCTGAAAGTTCTTCAAGAATGAAGAAGTGCACACAAATCTTTACTGGTACTAGATACGCTCTATATGATAAACCTTAGATATGAAACTTAAGCAATAAATTGAATAATATAGCTCATAAGTAGAAAAGCAGGTTCCATGTACACTTTTGATACCTCCATTAATCCATAAAATCAACAGATTCCAAACACTCATTCCAGATTTAACTATCAATAACCTGAATTTTTAAATCACTTTTGTTTGCATTCCAATGTGATTGCTGACTCAATGTAGGGCTTTGTGACACATATTTTAAGGTACTTTTCATTGAGGAGTGTGTGTGTGTGTGTGTGTGTGTGTGTGTGTGTGTGTTAGATACATTAAAAAGACCATGTTCTGATGTATTTTCCAGTGGAGGAAAAAGATGAAAGCACTAAGAAAACTCTTATATTTCATTTTATGAAGTTTGAAATGCTGATTTTTTTGCCATTATGCATCAGCTGCAGAGTAAAACTTAGGCTATTGTAATGGTAATGATTTCCTATGTCACTTCTTCAGCTAGGATGAGAGTCCTAAAAGTGTTACTTTTCAATTCTCTAAAACAGGAAGGTCTTCATAAGTGATAATATGCCTATTTTATGGTAATTGATTATTTACTACCTGTCTTCTCCTTCATATGGGAGCTTCACAAAACCAGGAACTGAGTCTTTCTTCTTGTAAGGTATCTGGCACACAGCTGATGTTCAGTAAACACTCTATACAAAGTGTGTGGGGGGTGTAAGAGGGAAGAAAACATGAACATTCATGATGTTAATATTACTTAAAGAAGAGCTATGGGGGGCTGGGGATGTGGCTCAAGCAGTAGCATACTCATATGGCATGCACGGGGTACTGGGTCTGATCCTCAGCACCACATAAAAATAAAATAAAGATGTTGTGTCCACCAAAAACTAAAAAGTAAATATTAAAAAATAGCTATGGCTCTAGAGAGGGAGAGACTTTTGGAAGGTCTAGAAGGCTAAGAACAAGGTTTTGAGATCGAACAGAAGGGTTTAATTTGCTACACTGTCAAATCCTGGTTCAGATGACCCAACTATGTAAATATAGTATCACTAATATCTTGTGCTTTGAGGGAAAGTGAGGACAGATCACAGCTGAAATTGTGTTTGACTTATAAAGTCAGGTAGACTGAACTCTCTGGAATTTGGAGCCTCACTTCTTTGGGGTGTTGACAGAAGCCTGAGTGGTGCTTTGTACTTAGTCATTTTTACTATTATTTATGGAACCCTTATTCTTTCTCAAGTTGTGCTAGGCATTTTATCTGATTGATTTCTGTTTCTCACAACTGTGGAAAACATCTTTATACTCATTTTACAGAATGAGGAAACTGAAGCTCAAATTCCACATAGATGTTAAGAGGTAGAAAATTTAAATCTACTTAGGTTTTAAGTGATCCTTTCCCTGCACAATAGTATATCACTGCAGAGGCTGCTTTTTTGGATTTTTGCATGTTATTTCTGTATGTCATTTAATTTATATGAGCATCAGGTTTCTTGTCTGTCAGGCAGAGCAGTGAGGAGTTAATCTTTCAGGTCTGTTTTCCTCTAGAATTCTAAAAGTGAAAGAATGAAAGTAGGAAAGACACTCCCTGCTGCGGTGGAGCTGTCCATGGTACTGAAAAGGCTGGTTCCCAATAAAGCAATAATAAGCTTGTCAACTGAAGAAACACAAGAGGCTAGAAGCACCTCTGTTAAAATAGATCTTGCTGCTATTCTCTGGGTCTCTGAAGTAATTAAGCATGCCGTCTCTTGCTGCTAAGTGTATGGATTATATCAAGAACCAAACTACTGCAAATTAAAGATTCAAGTAGACTTGTACAACTCCCACCTCACACACACACACCTGGAAACAAAAAAAAATAATGTATTTTAGCCAAATAAGTTGAAGTAACAATTGTCTCCACTTTTTATTCTTATGCCTCAAATTAAAGATTATTCTTCAGTGCAAGAGATGTTTTCAAGCCTGATTTTCCAAGCTTAGCCACCCTAAGTACCAAGTGAGATTAATTTAGTGAACTCTCTAAGAAAACAAATAAGTTCCTTGTTTAACCACATTTTTTGCTTCTTTCATTTATTCATAGGAATATATGATCTTACACGTTTGTATCAATGGACAAAATAAATCATAATAAAAGCAATAGTTTAATTTAAAAATTGTTGTAGTAGATACAGAGCATGAGAAAACATATAAGCACACCTTCATTCTTTTTCTGCCAATCATAGCTAGTTACTGAAGTTTGTATTATCTTTATTATTATTTCCAACATAACTTGCAAAGTATAAATATATATAAATATATATATATATATATATATATATATATATATATATATTTAAACATTTAAGTTTACAGTTGAGTGTGTTAAGTACATTTACACTGATGTACATCCAACATCCAAAATTCTTCATCACACCCAACAGAAACTCTGTCTCTCTTTCTCTCCTGTGGAACCAATGGTCCTGATGCTTTCACTTTTACTCAACACATACCATCAGGAAAGGGAAGAGCTGAGAATCATTAACACATTGGTGCAAATGTGCTTAATGTGTTATTTCTAAATGAGAGTTTCTGCATTTTAAAATTAGGACCAAAGGGAAAGGAATACAAGGATGTGATGTGAATATCAAATTGTCCAGTTTCCAGCTGAGGTCCCTGAGTGTGATGCCATGGAGGCCTAGGGACCTCCTAGAGATTCTCAGAGCTATAGAGATCTTTGCCCAAAAGCACAACTTTGCTCCTATTGGACTAGAACTTCTTCATCTTATGTGCCAATTCCAAAATGACCCCATGTTAACCATTACACACATATAGGAAATATAAAAATTAATCATACATGCATATCAAACTACTATCATTTAGTTTTCCACTGAGAGGGAAAACTCTTATATTAGAGAAGTCTTTTTCAGTTCAAATTAAGGTTCAAGACAAACTCCAGCACACATTTTCACAGCTTCTTATTCAGTTCTAATTCTCCTGCTGTGGATTTACTAACCTTTCTATTATCTTTTTCTTATGACAAGCTGCTTCTCTGCCTTGCCACATCTGCCAATTCATTCTCCTCTTGTTAGTAGTTAACCAACATGATTACATTATTACCTGAAATGCAATCATCCTACAGGAAAGACATGCAACCTAGCAAGTATTTTTTTCTTTCTAAATATCATATACACTGTATTCTCAGAAGTTGTTAATAAACGACAAGGATTCTTTATTGTTCAATGGAATATCACCTTTATCAAATGGTAATGTTACAGTTTCAGCCTGTCACATCCAGTGACCCAAACTAATGCTTTCTTTTTGCAGTGCCTTTCATATCCCTCTCCATTACTCCTATTCTATCTAGTCTTGCTGGGGTTGGTATAAGGAAAATGATGGATAAACATCAAGTCTGGAAGAATGTGGGAACTATAGCCAAGGTTAATTACCGAGTGTTGGGGTGACAGACAAAAAGCTGGGGATGGGTCAGGGGGCTGGAAGAGGAGAGGAGAATGGTTGTATGAGGGATGAAATGCTAGAATGGTGGACCCAAATTTAGGAACTGATGTAAAAATGGGAGGGGAGAAACCAGAGACCAAAGTGGGAAATAGGAAGGGGGAAATTTAATCTTTCAAATAGCATTCTGTTTACTGCTTTAATACTTAAAGGCAAGACTTTTATGGTGTTTAAAAATATATTCTTCAGGGGGCTATAGGTGTAGCTCAGTGGTAGAGCATATGTGAGTCCCTGGGTTCAATCTCCAGCACAAGAAAATATTTCAAATAAGTAACTAAACAAATAAAGAACATATCCCTTAAACCAGTTGAAATCAGGTACTGAAGGTGGGATGGTGGCATTAAATTACAAAAACAAAACAAAACTTCCCTGGTGGTGATAAGAAAGTTGCCAGAATTAACCATTGCTTCAGCCCTTCTCTACACATGCATATCCATCTACTACACTACTTCTAGATAAGTCTTCATGAGTCTGATGCTGTAGAACCCTTCAGTGGCTCTCCATTTCCTTCTGAACTTGACCAGGTCCTTGACCCATTGTAGGTGACACTTCACAGCACTGTCTGACCCACTTTCTCAGTCTCAGCTTCTAAGGCTTGCTGGCATCTCTCTTATTGCTTTGCTGGGTTTTCTGCCATGTCTTTGGACACAGTTGAGTATCACTTGGGTAACTTCTGCATTACAAAGGTCCTGCAAGGGTTAGGGCCAGGTATAGGTGTTAGTATGAAAATTCAGGATGGAGCAGGATGCAGGCAGGGATTGATGTTATGTCTTGTTCTCATTGCTCCTGACCCTTGGAAATTATTCCTTTCAGGGCACCATTCTCTGGACCGCAAGCCCATGACTATGGTGTTATATCCACTAGAATCTCAGAATAGCCTTATCCCTGTTTTACAGGACACCTCTAATCTCTGCACAGGGTTTTCATTTGTGTCTTCTTTCATGCCTCCCAGATACCTCATTTCCTTCCAAGCACTCAGAAAATGACAACCCATGCCCATTCTCCCTAGGCCACAGGATCTTCCCAGGCATATAGCAATGACTGTGGCCCCATGATCAGTGGGGTTGGAACACTGCTTGGTTATTAGACCCTCAAGAACCAGACAGTTATATAATCAATCACCAAAAGCTAGGCCACCTGTCCAGGCTCTGTAGAACACTGGAGCCTGGGTCTATTTTCTGCTTTCCTGCAGTTTCACTTCTGCATTGTCTGGATGCACTTAGATGACTTACCTCTGTGCCTGTCCCTCCAATCCCTCTCCTCTGCTCTTCTGAGGCCAGGTCTTAGCATTAGTTCCTGACAGGGCCCTTCTTGGCTTCTACCAGTAGCTTAGAGTTCAGTTGGATTAGCCATGGCCCTTCTAGTCCTAGGTGGACAAGATTTATATTTGGGAAACTTTCTCCAAGGCCATTGCCTCTGCTTATACTTCATCCTGTGCTTGGTCAAGTCCAAGGCTTTCTTAAATAGTTCAGATTCCAAATAACCCTCCCTTTATTCGCACACTTCACAGCTGGCCTAATATGATTCCCTGTTAGGAGACAACACTTAGAAGAAACTGCCTAAAATTAGACCATAGATAAAGATTTTGTGACATGGAGAAGTGTTTATGTTGTGCTAAGTGGAAAAGGCAGATTGCAAGATAGTTTACATTTGTATTTCAGTCCAAGTAGTTGCGCACACGAAGACAGCTTGGAAGGACATTTGGCAATGTGTTTACTGTGTTTTCTCTGAGAGATGGAATTATGGAAGTCTTTTAATTGTCTTCTTTTTGTTTATCACTATCATCTAATTATTCTACAGTAAATTAGTACTGCTTTTTAATAAGAAAAACAATAAAAAGAATTTGTTAATTTTACAAATATACAATGTAAGATAGCTCTAGGTTTCCCAGTTCCCAGAAACAAAGAAGAGGTCCAACTGAGAGCATGAGCACAAGAGTGGAGTCAGATTTAGCAGCAAGAGGTTGTAGACAGGGGCCAGAGTGTTGGTTCAAGCTCCAGAGGATAGGGAAAGATACTTAAGACTTTAACTTTAAGCAGCTTGCTTGAGTTTGCATTCCAGCCACAATTAATAGCTGTGCTACCCAGGGAAAGTTGCTTCACCTTTCTATGCCTTGTTTTTTGATATGAAAAAAATGGAACAGGGCTGTTTTATGGATAATCTCATAGGAATATTTTGAGGATTAAACAGATCATATTATGTAAGCAGCACTTTGAATGGTGACTGGTTCACAGTAAGTAGTCAAGCAGCTATTATAGAAAAAGGCAAGCAGGGCTGGGTAGAGAACTTACTCAGCCCACAACACCCTCAGCCTAAGCCCTTTTGGGTTTCCTTTTTCTACATCCCTGAAATCCACCCATTCTTTCAACTCCATCTCAAATGCCATATGCTCTATTTAAGCCTTTGTTTTCTGAGACTCCAATCAGGAGAAGCATAGCTTTTCTCTGAATCTATCTGTCACTATGTACATTTTGCCTGGTCCTGAACATACCAGGTATACACCTTCTCTGCAATTCTGCACTTGTCTCATTCCCTCTGTGGAGCCACCCATAAGGGAACTGTACTGTTCCTTACATGCTCTGGAATATGATAATTATTTGAGTTGAATCACATGTTTTCAAGATGATTCATTTGCCTTAAAAAAAAACCCCAAAATATCCACCTGAGAACCTTCAGCATGCCAGGATTTATTGCTATAATGGAAGTGTGTTTAACTTATTGCTTTACATGCATAAGGAAGATTAATTGCACACTTAAAATTATGATCTTTGGTTATGTGTGAAGGCTAAATGTGGTAATGAGTACAAATCTTAATACTTTTGTTATTTGCCAAGTGGGTTCAAAATAAGATTGTAGGTTGTTTGAATAAACTAATATCTGGCCACAAACTAGCAAATGTTTGTAATGGCATCTCATTCTTCACCAGTTTTAATGTGAAGAGCTGTGTGAAGCTGTGCTTTTGGCCTGAAGTCAGAAGCATTATATTTGGAGTAGGAAAATGCTAAACTTTCTAGAGTTTTGTTTTGTATTTACCTCCTGAATGTCTTAGAAAATAAACTATAAATAGTTTGTTATTCTCCATCTAAACCATTCTCCCTTTTCAATTTTTTTGTATTCTCTTTGCTAGAGAACCACAGAATATTAATTGTGGTACTGCATCAAAATCTGTCAGTGAGAAATGACCAGAGTAATAAGCACCTATTCACATAAAGCTATATGTTTAGACACATATATTGAAGTGACTTATCTGAAAATGAGGGTTCAATGCCATGTATCTAACATATTTTATCTGGGTTAAACAGCACTCTGCATGACCTCTTGCCTGAATCCAACTATAAATTTATTAGCAAGTACCACTTTGCCCTGGGCATGGAACAGGTACTCAATAAATGCTTATTGATTGATTGATTATGTTGTGCCTTGTATTAATGTCACTTTTTGAAAGACAATGAATGGAGCATGCAGAATAGTGTCCACATGTAAGGAGACTGCAGTTTTAATGTGCCAAAGGATTTATGAACATGAGCTAAAAAGTAAGAGTATGTAAATTAGGCAAAGAAAATTAAAGTGTGATGGCAGGCACTGCAGGCTTTGGGACATGGTGGCCTGTTGGTGTCTATGTTGAAATGCTGAATCCTATTTCAGAGCAGCAGGATGTTGGGGTGATGTGGAAGTGGTGGGAATGTGTCTGCTCTGACTCTGACCCCTGAGTCTTTGTTTATCCATAAGCATTTTTGCTTTTCTACTTGGCTGTTGGGCTTCCTCTGCACAAGTGGGAGGGAGTCAAGCACAGATGGATGGATAGATATCTGCTAAGTTTGAAAATAAACCTTTAAAACTGGGAGAAAATGTGGGTAAAAATGGGTAAAGATTTGGGGAAATAAAATGTATTGTTTATTGATTGTGAAAGGCTTTTAGCTTTCCTTATAATACCTAAAATAAAATGGGTATAATTTAAAAATAAAAAATGACATCCTTTTGAATGATTTAAATAAGTATCACTATTAGTATGGCCAAACCTTGTGATTATGTGGGGGGAGTAACAGATCATTGCTCTGTTAAATTTCAGAATAGTAGTAGGCAAAGAGAGGAGGAAAGTGGACCAATGTTGAGAAGAAGGGACAATACTTTAATTAGTATTTCATTATCACTCCCAAATGTCTGTGGACATAAGTTTTATGTCATTTGCCTTAAGTTTATCTGAAGAACCAGAAATGCAGAAAGATTGTGGGGCATTACTAGCTTCCCCTGCCTCAGCTTGACCTCTCCTGCTCTCCACTGGAAATTGAGTGGGAACCTGCTTTTAGCAGAGCTTCACTGCAATAATCAATAAGTCATTAGCTGTGGTTATATTTAAACCTACAAGAATCCAATCTTTTAAGATCCTGACAATTTTTATTGACATATAGGCAGTCACTCAAAAAATCATTAAGAAACAATAATTCCAGATCTGAGGGTGGATGGATGGTGATGGATGAATGGATGGATAGAAGTTTTGTGTCTATGAATGCCTAGATGTCACTGCTCTCTTCCAATAACATGATTTTTAAAATTTTTAATTTGTTTTAATTAGTTATACATGACAGTACAATGACTTTGATATATCATACACTTGAATCAGATGGGATATAATTTCTCATTTTTTCTGAGTGTACAGGTTGCAGAATCATATTGGTCATGCAGTCACATATATACACACAGTAATCTTAAGACTCCTAAGCCAGGTCAGAAATTAAATCCTGATGGGGACATCTAGGAGCTGTTTTGCCAAGTAATAAGGCAAAAGAGAGGGTGAGAGAAAAGAGTAATATTAAGAATGGACTCAATATATGAGGTGATTTTTAGCTTTTGGTTTTCTTTTCAAAATGGGAACCATTAATAGTTACAGTCTTACCCACTCTTTATCCTTAAAAGGCTTCTCTGAGTATATACGATGCGTAATGAGAGGGAAGCCTTGAATTATTTTTATACCATGGATTAGGGGAAAATCTTAAAGTGTTGTTGGTGGGCCACAGTTGTGCTTTTCCTTCAGCTCTCCTTTTGGCACAGGAAGGGGGGTCAGTAAAAACAGGACCCACCAGGATGCTATGTACTATTATCAAGAGAGTTAAATGAATCTCAAATCTCATCAAAAACACCAAAATGTGACTACTAATAATAGAAATGAAGCTTAGAGCTAATTAGTTTCAATATGTCTAAGGAATGTCATAACACAAGTTGTTTTTTCACCATCTACATAACAAGAATCAGAGTGAACCATTGTTTAATAGCAAGTAAACAAGTGGACTGCAGGATGGCACTTGGTTAAGTGAGCTGATGAATGAGATGCCCTAAACTTGTTAAGGTGAAGTACACACTGTGGACCAGGGGGTTCCTGCCATATTGTGGACATCCAGTGAAGGTACACACTGCCTGTTTGCATTTCACAAGGACAAACCTGTCTATGCACAGATTCCAGCCAGTGTATGGTAAGCAATCTGTCTTCCACTAACAAGGGGAAACCACTGAAGGGCATTTCCTCAGGTTGGATAGGGTACACCTAGATGTGTGAATTAGAGACACAAGCATCCCTGAGTTCAGGCACCAGATGAAAAGCATCCAGATTGTCAGACAGGATCTGCATTGCTGGAAGCAAAAGGCACAGCACTGCTCTCAGCATTACATTTCTCTTCATTCCTGATTCTCTGCTGTTCTGAAGAATGGGATGGATATGAAGGAAGACAGAGACAACTCAGGACTTGGTTCAGACCTCTGCCACTGCTTATTTACTTTTTGTTGGTTTTCTTTCATTCTCTTCCATTTTAATAGAGAAGTTGAAGTTTTCTTCACAGGTTTAGCTGTGTGCCTCAAGATTATGTGAGGGCATACTATGTAGTTTTCATTGTCCCTTTTCATATTTTTAATCTTTCTCCTTTCTCAGTTTGAACATGCTTAGATTTATTTTCTTTACAATGTTTTCCTGTGTAATTCCCTTGATTTTTACTTTTGACTTGTTAAGTCTCCATAATGCAGTTTAGCTTTTATATATTTTTATTACAGTAAATTTACCTTTTTATTTTCCTCCTTTATATTTTTACTTTTGTTTTAATGTCTTACTTTTCTAGAATTTTGTCTCTTTTATCCTAAATTGTGTTTATTCTAGTTTATTATTTAAACTTTAAAAAATTAATCTTAATGTACTTATTGTCTTACTTAAAATGTTTCCTTGACAAGGTGACTTGAAACACTTGAGGCAGGAAGAATACAAGTTAGAAGCCAGCCTCAGCAACTTAGGGAGACCTCATCCCCAAATAAAAAATAGAAAGAGATGGGATAAAGCACCCTGCATTCAATCCCCAATACTGTAAAAAAAAATGATGTTTTGAAGTACCATTAATTAATTGTTACTTGTAGATTTATTTTCCCCTTGACTGACTACCTTCACTTCTATGCTTTTCTTTCTTTTCATGTTTTATTTACTTGGTGATTTAATTTTAAACATTTTACAAAGTTTAGGATTTTATTTGGGGGAACTCAAGCACCAGGTAGGACCTAGTCAGGGGAGCCAGATACAAGGCAATAAAGGAAAAGGTAGCACAAGGCATCTGGAAATAGCATCCTGCTAGAAGATCCAGGTGAAGAATATTGAAGCAAATAGATGTGTGATAAAATAGATGTGGGATAAAAAGTGGATATTAACAATGATCAATAACAGTGATTTTATATGTACTCTTTCTGGTCTTCTGTCTTTTCAAAGTCTTTTACAAATGTATTGCTTTTGTAATAATTGGAAGAAAAATAAAAACAAATGTAAGAGACAATGACAAAAACACTGTACCTTATCTCAGCTGGATGTGGCTTGCTGGTTCCTGTGTGTGACCTTGATTTATTTCCACAAGGACATGGAAGAAGCCTGCACTGCAGAGGAGCTGCAGGCCAGGTTCCTTAAGGTTTTCCTTAAGCCATCCTGGCCTCTCAATCAAACTATGTCTCCTTCCTTCCCTCCTTTCCCCTCCCACATTCCCTTCTTTTCTTCTTTCTTTTTTTTTAATATTTATTTTTCAGTTGTAGATGGACACAATGTTTTTATTTTATTTATTTATCTTTATGTGGTGTTGAGGATCGAACCTAGGGCCTCGCAAGTGCTAGGTGAGCACTCTACCACTGCACCAGAACCTCAGCCCCTTCTTTTCTTCTTTCCTTCCTTTGTTGTTGCTGTAGTTCAGGATGGCCTTAAACTTGAGATTCTCCTGCCTCAGTATCCCAGTAGTGGGGATTACAGGCTTGCACCATCATACTCTGCTCAAGCATATGATTTTCAAGTATAGTTCTCCCTAAATCGTTACTTATCAAAACTCCTGTCTGCAAAATCACTTACAAGTGAAAGTGAGGGTGAATGCTATATCCCAAGGGCTACTTTTTCTTAGAGCATCTGGATTCTTTAATAGTTATTGACATTCATGTTTTCTTCTCTGGGTTGGTAGCTCAGTTCAACATAGGTTACCTGCTTTGAACTATATTCATGACTTCAGCATTATTTCACAAATGTCCAACCTATGTTTGTTTTTTCTTTGGTTCCTTTACTAAGTTTTATTGAATATATTTCATGAAACACACTTATTGAATATATATTATGTGTGGAAAAAATAAATTTTATTGTATATAATCTGCCTCAGTTAAACCTCTCAGTCCTATTTCTGTATAGTCTTTCCATAACTCTCTCCTAATCTCACCAAAACACTCTCTCTGTTTCTCTCTCTAGTCTGCTTTCTCTCTCTCCCTTTCTCTTTGGTCTGTCTATCCAGAATGATTAATGGGGCTTACCTAAATTTATGGCATTTTCTTCATGCCTTGGCCTTCCTGATTTCCACCCATTATTGAGGTGTGAACTTTGAATTTCCTCAAGAAGACTTCATCAATTAGTTTTCTTTTCTTCTACTTTTTGCTTACACTGCTTCTCCCTGCTCTCATAGAACCCTCTAGGACATTGTGTATCCAAATTTCAGTTTCCTGTTTGCTTCTCTTGAAGCCCACTTTGAAACCAGGGACAAGGCATAACTTAGAAACTAGTGAGAGTACTTTCAGAGACATGGGGCCTTGTTTTGTTGAACTAATATACTCTATGTAGATTTTGATCTAGTAATTCAATTAGATAATAATGGCCATGAATGAAATAGCCTAAATCATTTCTCCTGCAGAGTAAGGTTTCACTCTATTAATACTTGTCAGGATGAATATTTTGTGTTGATGTGGTTTGATCTTATGTTAAATTTTGTAAAGAGATACAGTTCAGGTTTTCAGATTCTAAAAAGGAAACCTTTACACTGATATATTTTTGACTGTGGCATTTCTATCTTTTCATTTATATAGCATGCAATAAATTTTTTAGTATTCACTACAAAATTTTGGATTTTCTTCAAATTTCCTTCTTCTCCTGTTTATAATAACCTCATCCTCTTCCTCATAAACTTTAAAACTTGAAAAAATATCTGACATTTTAAGCTCCTTTTCTTCTTACATCTAATGGCCATATCCCCTAGATTGCCACTGGGATGGCATATTCCACTTCTGCACTTTCTTTCCCTTTTGTTTGCCAGTTTTTTTTCTTTTGAGGCTTTAACTACCTATTACTTGTTTAAGAACTCTATAAGTATTCTTCCTGCCTTTTGTGTTAGATAGCTTTCTGGTACTATAACAAAATACCCAAGATAATCAACTTCTAAAGAGAAAGGATGATTTTGGCTCAAATTTTAGGAAGTTTAAGTCCATAGTCCTATTGACCCTGTTGCTTTGGGGCCTGTGGTAAGGAAGCACATTACAGAAAGAACTCTTGATGTAGCAAAAACACTTACCTCATGTCAGAGGAGAGAGAGAGAGAGAGAGAGAGAGAGAGAGAGAGAGAGAGAGAGAGAGAAAAGAGAAGAGAAGAGAAGAGAAGAGAAGAGAAGAGAAGAGAAGAGAAGAGAAGAGAAGAGGGAGGGGGAGGGAACCAGAGAGACAGACACATGGTGGGTGGGGGAGGAAAGGACCAGGGTCTCATGATCCTTTTGGGGAACAC
Organism: Urocitellus parryii; assembly: GCF_045843805.1. NCBI lineage: Eukaryota > Metazoa > Chordata > Mammalia > Rodentia > Sciuridae > Urocitellus > Urocitellus parryii. The sequence continues at coordinate 89,698,831 of NC_135532.1, forward strand.
CTTCAATGACCTGAAGACCTCCCATCAGGTCCCACATCTTTGTTTCCAGAACTTCCCAACAGCAACATAATGGAAATGAGTCTTTACCACATGGATTTTTGGGGATACTTAAGATCTAAACTATAGCACCTTCTATCTCTTTTGTCCAATGCACTAGTAAGACAGAACTCTTCACAAGCAACTCATTTCACTCTTCTTTCCATTCTGCTGAGCCTGATATGAGGGCTTTTTATACTTTGTTGGATGGGTAAACTATCTTCATAGGCTTCTTGTTGTACATACAATTATATTAGAATTTTCTTTTAAGATATTGATAACCCTTATGCAGTTAAGCCCTAACCTCTTCTTTCTTCTCCTCCACAACTTTGTTCAGCTTTCCCCCAGCTCTCCAACTTCTCCCGAACAATGCCATTTCTTGTACTGGAATGCCCTTTTCTAGCCATAACTGCTTGGCAAAATGAGATCTAATCTCTTCAGGGTTCAATTTGAATGCTACCTCTTCCATGGTTCCACTGGGATAAAGATGTTGTCCCTCTCTATGAAGCTCTGGTGGAATTTAATTTATAATCTATGTTTGTCCTAGAACTCACTATGTTTTTGTTGTTGTTGTTGTTGTTTTCTTGACTTACAATTGTTGCATTTGATCACAAGCTTGAGTTTCCCTCCTTGCTGTGGGGGTTCTCCTTGATGGCAGAAAGAATTATTTTACTTAGTTTGGCATTATACAGAGCAGCTAGCAGCCGATTTCCCCTTTTATAAATGTTTTCTAAATATAATTAACACTTTGTAATAACAAACAAAGCCTTGATATTCTCTTCTGGGTAGGTACAGCTAGTGGATCTAAATTAAGAATTGCTAACTTGAATCCATCCTATCAAGAGGGACTCAAACTGGGAACTAAGTAGTTAGGAATATTTGTTAAAATATAAATCCTCTGTGATCCCAGGCAAGTCATTTCATTTCCTTATGTCTTAGATGATTCATCTGTTAATTACCATCTATTCAAGGAATTTTCTAAGGAAAAATAAATTTCAAAAATATCTCTTTACATGTTATAGAAAGGCCATTGCATGGTATAACCCATGTGGTATATAAACTTGGTATATAAATAAGGCAAAAAACTCAGGCTCCTGTGGTCAAGGGGAACTCTGATAATGAAAGCAAATTTTTCAGGCAGCATCCATCTGAGAGTTATTTTCTTCCTGACAAAAGCCCGGGTGACTTATATAACTCTACTTCACCACAGTACAGAGATAAAAGCCAATCCTAGGCAACTGAAGCAGGTAATTTTGCAGAGTATGCATTGCAAGAGAGAGTTGTACATTTATTTTAGGAGCAAATTAGGATTAGTAATAACACAAGCAATAAAATGAAGACTCCATAGTTTAATAGCTGAATTGGAGCAATAACTCTTCAATTTTTGTAGCAACATAAAAACAAGATACATGTGTATTAAAAAGAACTCTAAATCCCAGAGAAAGATGAACAATTTGGAGGAGGGTCTGTATGGGGCCAATATAAGGTCATTGCCCTTAGATAATCAGGCTACAGGGTATAATTTTTAAAAATAATTATTTATTGGGAAATACAGGCTCATCATATAATCTATTTACCATTTGTTCAAATATATACAGCAACTTTATTTGGCTTCATATCCTCTGATTCAGTCATTTCCAGGTAACCCTTTGGTACTGTTTGTAAAATACCAACTTAACACCTTTCCTTCACATAGTTTTGTCAGTCAGATTTCCAACACTATAATACTTATTTAGCTTATGAAGCAAAAAGGTTTATTTTGGCTCACAGTCCATAATAGGTTAAATCCAATTGCTCTGGGCCTGTGGTGAGGCATCAAGTCATGGTGGGAACACAGTGGAGCAAAACTCCTTATCTCTTGGCCAAGAAGACACAGAGAGCAAAGAAGCCTGGTTCTTGGAAAAAGCTTGGTTCCCACAATTGCCTTTGAGAGCATGTCCCTTATCACCTGAAGACCTCCCTGTAAACCACACCTCTTAAGTTTCAACTACCTTCCAATATTGCCATCCTGGGGACTAAGCCTATAACACATGGGCTTTTGGGGACATTTAAGGTTCAAAATATAGCAGTCATAAAGGTTATAAATCAACAAATGCAGTGTGGGGGAGGAGAAGAAGAGAAATACTTCATATTTATTGGTTACTACATAGTTAATTTTATGCTTATTTTGTACAAAAAAAATGGGAGTTGGTGGCATTGGAGATATTGTTACTTTCCCAAGTAAGCCATGGAAGATCCAGGTTGGGTTAATTGGAGATATTCTCTGTATCCCATCTCCTGCCTCCCAATATTCTGGGGTCCAGAGGAAGCAATGAGTGGTGTCTAATTATGGTCTGTGTTTGTCTTGTTGTAGTAGAAGCCAATAAACTTAGATTCAGCAGTTGGGCATGGTGGCATTCATCTATAATCATAATTTGTGGGACTGAGGTAGGATATTTGCTTGAGCCTGTGAATTTGATGCCAGCCAGGGCAATATCAGGACTATCTCAAAAATGAAAAAAAAAAAAAACTAAAATGAACGAAATCTAAACAACAACAACAAAAAATAAACAGGCCAGGCTTAGTGGCACATGCCTATAAATTCCAGCAGCTCAGAGCCTGAGGCAGGCAGATTAAGAGTTCAAAGCAAGCCTCAGCAACTTCTTGAGGGCCTAAGCAATTTAGTGAGAAATGTTTTAAAAAGGGGGTAGAATTTGGCTCAGTGTTTGAGTGCCCCTTTGCTCAATTCCCAGTACAAACAACAACAACAAATCAGAAAAGGAACGTAAATGACAGGAAAAAAAAGAAGTTGCATTGTACCCAGTGGGGCTGGGCAATGTGGGAGCAGGAACAGGTAGCATGCATTGGCCAGTGTACATGGAACATCATGCGCTGCTGGCCAACAGTCACATGGGGGTACATTAACTTTTCCTGAGACCATCATCATCATTGTTATGACCTTCTTGGGGAATGAAAACCTGTTCACATTCTCACTGAGGAAATTTCTAAGTCTGATGCCATGGAGTCCTGTTTTTAAGTGTTATTTGAATTGCTTGGATATCAGTTATTCCTAGGGTAACATGAAATTCATTCAAAAAGTGTGAACTTGATACCTAGTATGTTAAGGACTAGGTATTCAAGATTGATACAAAAGAGTTTCTTCTTTAAGGAATTCACAGTCTGGCAGGGGACAATGGAGTAATAGTGGCAATAAAGATATTAGAAATAGCTCAGGAGAAGTAACAGAGTTGGACATGAGTAACTGAGCCCAGGAAGGTTCCAGAGAATAGTGGAATTTGAGCTCTGTGGTGAATGTTGAGCTTCCCAGCTGAGGAAGGAAGGGAAATCAATAGATAGAAAATGTACAAGGCATAGGGGGAGATAGTTAGTGATATAGGGTACATTGGGAAAACTGCGTATAACAGATTATTATTAAGGACTTCACTTATCTTGTAGACAGTGGGAACTTCCTTTGAAGACTTATGAACATGGGACAGATGCAAGCAGATCTATATTTTAAAAATAACTCATCACATGGTGTGAACATGGAATGAAAGAGGATGAAAGCTTGTTAATTTGTTAGAAACACTGTCAAAACACAGAAAGTGATGACAGTGACCTTGGTTAGGTAATGGTAATGAGAAAGGAGAGTGGGAAAAAAGGAGACAAGAATTCACCATGTACTTGTCAGAATATTGTGCATATTTCATTCTGCTGTTTAAACAACAATAGTGATTTTTATGGTTGTCCTCCTGGGTCATTGTAAAAAAACAGATTGGCTATTAAAATATCTTCTCTGGGTATAATTGGTAAAATAACAGTTTCTCTGAGTTTATCTGTAAAATGGGTATAAGAACACATGTCCAGTAGATGCTATTGTGTTAGTTGGCTTTTTATTGCTATAACTGAAATACCTGACATAAACTACTTAAAAGAGGAAGTATTTATTTTTGCTTACAGTTGCAGAGGTTCAGTCCATCCTCACCTGGATCCAAGGTAGAAAAATCATGGAGAAGGGCATGGCAGAGGGAAGCTACTCACCTCATGGCTGCCTAGAAGCAGAGGAGAAAATGAGGAAAGGCCCCAGGGATAAAATACTTCCTCCAAGTAGGATCACTATGTACAGTTTCTGACACCTCCCACTAATGTCACTGCATTATTAACACATCAATGGATTAATTCACTGACAAGGTCAGAGCCCCATCTCTGAATATTGTTGTACTGGGAACCAAGACTTCAACACATGAATCTTTGGGTGATAATTCATATCAAAACCATAACTGTAATGAAGGATACATATGACCATCAGACTATACTCTTTTTCACATACTGAATTCTCAATAAATGTTTGTCATTTTCACTGTTAGCTGCTTCACTCATAGCTGTTCAGTTGCCATAATTTTCCTCACCAAATAGTGTTGATATCATTATACTGCCCTGCTTTCATGAAACAGTTTAAAATTAAAATTTAAGATGTAATTCCATATGTTTCTGGGGAAGACATTATTTTTATAAAATGTGGGTATGGATAAGGGCATATTTATATTACTCTAATGTGAAGACAAAATAAAAAGAAAGCTAGAGAAAATGAAGTGTGTTTATAAAGATTTTTGTATGGAGCTGAGTTATTTCCTGAGAGCTAAGGTAGTTGTAGACATTATTTCATTTCATTCTGGAACAAGTACAAATGAACATGTCAAAGATGATGACAATGAATATATTTTATAATTTGATTTCTTCATATTCTAATTCTATTCTTTTAATTAGTAATCATGCTTTGTTCTTTAGTTTCCTCAAAGTGTGATTAAACTCAGTTCTTAATGCAAAACAGTTTGTAATTTTTATATAAGATGACATGCTATTAAGTAAAAGGAATGACTACTAAGGACTACATAATGACAAAAGAGGACATAAGCAAATCACTGAGTAAACAATTTAATTTATAAAGTGTCTTGAAAAAGTTATTGTCATCACTATCAGATTCCAAGTCAAGATACCAGAGCTGCCTAAATTTTAACTTTGGATATTTAAACAAGATTTTGACCAGGCAAGGAACAAAACAAATATGGCACACTTCAAGAGGTTTTAGAAATGTCATGGTGAAGATCTTATTAGGATTTTACTTTAAACCTATGCATTTATCATAATAGTGTTTGACAGCTGCATCCTACTCACTCATGGTCCCAAGTATGGCTGCAGCAAGTGCTGCATATGCATGATTTCTTGGAGTGCTAATTGTCTCTCATATCATCAGAATTTCTACGTACTGTGATACCCTGGCTCTACCTGCACTGCTCCCAAATTTAGTTTTGCTACTATAACTCAAGGGGATAAGGGCATTATCTATCAGGTTGGTCAAGTTTTTGCAGGAAAAACAATAATAAAAGAGGGAGTTGTAGCAAGGTTTTAAATAATTGCAGGTAGCTGGTCTCCATGGTTTCAATTATAGGTCCTACATGGCTATTCTTAAATACTTATCAAGAAACTTTTGCTCGTGGAAATACATGTGGAAGTATTCAAGGTTAAGTATTTTGGTGTTTGTAATCTACCTTCAAGTGGTTCTGTTAAAAATGTGGAAAGAAGGGGGAGAGAAACATTGATACAGGGAAGAAGAGAAGGTGAAAGTGAAGTGTGAGATGTTAGGTGTGTGCATGTGTGTATGGTGTATGTGTGTGGTGTGTGTGTATGTGAGAGAGAGAGAGTGAGAGCAAGAGCAAGAAAAAGTGTGTGTGTGTGTGTGTGTGTATGTGTGTGTGTGTGTATGTGTGTGTGTGTGTGTGTGTGTGTGAGAGAGAGAGAGAGAGGGGGGGGGGAAGCCAGTGCAGCCATGATTGTAGTAGAATGTATACCATGGTAAACCAAGATAAAAAGCTTATGCATATTCACTGTACCAATTCTTTCAATTTTTCTTCATGTTCAAACATTTTAAACATAAAAATCTTTATAGAAACTTCTTTAAAAAGTATAAGTGATGAAGAAATTTTAAAGATTTACTGTAGCTCACAAGAATTTTCTTTTCTTTTTGTTTGTGACCTGAATGCTTCATGGACACTTATATGTGTTCATATTTGTTTTTTCCTCATTTTTAGCATTTTTAAAGCCAGTTATTTTTCATGGATCAGTATTTTCGGGTGTAGGATGTTTCATTAGTATATGTCAGCTTTGTCTTATATTCTTTTATTTTTATTTATTAAAATTTTTACTGTATACATTTTTTTCTAACTCCTCTGTTTCCCTTCATTCTCTTTCTGTTTTTTCCTAATAGCCAATCTCTATTGTTCTCTCTCTCTTCCTTTAATTTTTTACTTCTATTTTCTCTCTCCTCCCTCATAATCATTACATCCTATATCACTTCTGTTTTCTTGCTATTCACCATTCAAAATTATAAACACATTTGCAACCTTACTGTTTTTACTGAAGGCAATAACTGATTACAACATTTCTGTTTAGTGTGACAATCAACATTGTAGATGTCACAGTGGGAGCTATTTGGTTTAATGTATTTGTTCATTTTGGTTTTTATTGTCTCCCCTTAAATGGTGAGATACTGGAAATCTTTAGGGATACAATAAGTTCACAGGGTAGAAACTCTACTGCCTCAGATCCATACTGTTAGATGGTAGACACACAAACAACATGAAAAATCAAGGGAACAAACAGCCCCAAACAAACCACCATACTTAACAGAATCCATGGATACTACAATGGAAGAAACATCAGAGAAAGGGTTTAGAATGTTCATAATTATACTGATCTGTGAGGAAAAGGATGATGTATGCAATGAAATCAGAAAAAACATAGGAAGTGAAAGGCCGCTTCAGTAAAGACATAGGAATTCTGAAAAAAAATAAAACAGAAATCCTCAAAATGAAGGGGTCAATAAACCAAGTTACGAATTCAATGGAAAGCATCACCAGCAGACTAGATCACTTGGAAGAAAGAGTTTGAGGCAATGAAGACAAAATATATAATTTTGACATTGAAGTTGACCATGGAGGAAAAATGTTAAGAGACCATGAGCAGAAGTTCCAAGAAATATGGGATAACTTGAAAAGACCAAATGTAAGGTTTATTGGGATAGATGAAGGGTCAGAGTATAAACCAAATGAATGCACAATCTTTTCAGTGAAATAATATCAGAAATTTCTGAACACTTAAGAGTGAAATGGAAAATCATTATGGGAGGCTTATATAACCCTCAAATATACAAAATTATAACACATCCACACCAAGGCACATTATTGTGAACATGCCTGATATACAGAATAAGGATAGAATTTTAATGCTTGCCAGAGGAAAAACAACCTGTCATAGTTAGAAGGAAACCAATCTGGAACTCATGTGATTTCTCAACCCAGACCCTCAAAGCTAGGAGGTCTTGGAATAATATATATCAAGCTCTGAAAATAAATGAATGCCAGCCAAGAATTCTATATGCTGCAAAATTTAGCTTCAGAATTGATGACAATATAAAAACCTTCCAAGATAAACAAAAGTTTAAAAAAAGCACAACTAGAAATGTTTCGTTCTACAAAACATGATAAAATATTTAATGAAAAAAATGAAAAATAGAATTGAAAACCAGCAAAGGAAGGAAGTACACTAGAATAATAGTCAATCAAAGGATAAACTAATGCAAATAAAAAATAAACAAACAAATAAATAAATAAATAAATGTAATGTGTCTATCTACAACTTAATATAAAGAAAAGAGACAGACTGGCAAATTAGATTAAAAAACAAGACCCAACAGTATGTTGTTTCCAAGAGAATTCACCTCATAGACAACGACATCCACGGACTAAAAGCAAAAGGATGGGCAAAACATATTATCCACATGGATCTTGTAACCAAGCAGGGATCTCTATCCTCTTATCAGATAAAATGAACTTCAAGCTAAAGTTAATCAGAAGAGACAAAGAAGTCATTTTGTACTGCATAAGGGAATTATACATCAACAAGTCGTAACTATCATAAATATTTATGCCCTAAACAATGGAGCACCAAGGCACATCATACCAAACCTTCTCAATTTTAAGAATCAAATAGACTACTACAATAAAATAATACTGGGTGACTTTAACATGCCTTTCTCATCATTAGTTAGATCCTCCAAACCAAAACTAAATAAAGAAGATATACAACTAAAAAATATAATTAATAATTTAGACATAATAGACATATATAGAATATTTCATCCATCAATGACTGAATATACTTTCTTTTTAAAAAAAATATTTTTTTTTACTTGTAGATGGACAAAACAACTTTTATTTTATTTTTATATGGTGGTGAAGATTGTACCCAGTGCTTCACGTGTGCTAGGTGAGAGCTCTACCATTGAACCACAATCCCAGTCCCTGAATATATTTTATTCTCAGTAGCACAAGGATCCTTGTCTAAAATAGACCATATCTTAGCCCAAAAAGCACTCAGGAAATTAAAAAAAAAATAGATAATAATATACATTCTATCAGATCATAAGAAATTGAAATTAGAAACCAATGATAAAATTAAAAATAGAAGCTATTCTAAAACCTGGAGTGTAAATAATATGCTATTGAATGACCAATGGATACCAGAGAAATCAGGGATGAAATAAATAATTAGAATTAAATGAGATTAGCAATACAATTATCAAAATCTCTGGGACACTATAAAGGTATTTCTAAGAGGAAAGATCCTTGCATTTAGCTCATTTGTTAAAAGAATAGAAAGTCACCAAATAAATAACCTAACATTATATCTCAAAGCACTAGAGAAAGAAGAACAAATCAACACCAAAAAGCAGAAGACAGGAAATAATTAAAATAAGTGCCAAAATTAATGAAAGTGAAATAAACAAAAAGCAATTTAACAAATCAGTGAATCAAAAAGTTGGTTCTTTAGAAAAAAAATAAATAAAACTGATAAAACCTAGCCAAGTTGACAAAGAGAAAAACTCAGGTATGAAAGATGATTTATCAAGAGCTCTGTAATGTTTGGAACAATCAATAAAAAAAAAGAAAAAAAAAGAAAAACTCAGATTACAGAAATTTGTGATTTAAATATCATCATGAACACTACTGAAATACAAAAATTAATCCAAAACTATTTTGGAAATTTATACTTCAATAAAAATAGAAAATCTTGAAGACATGGAGAATTTCTAGACATATGACCTATCCAAATTGAGTCAAGAGGACATAGAAAATTTAAACAAAAGCCTACCACCACCAACAACAACAAAATTCTGGAATCAGATAGATTCTCAGCTGAGTTAATTCAAAGAACTAACACCCATCCTCCTCAAATTATTCCATGAAATAGAAAAGGAGCAAATCCTTCCAAACTCATTCTATGAACCTGATAGCAAAGCTGGACAAAGACATAACAAGGAAAGAAAACTTCAGACCAAAAGAAAACTTCCCTAATGCACATAGATGCAACAATTCTTAATAAAATACTGGAAAATCACATATGAAAACATATTAAGTGTGATCAAGTGTGGTTCATCCAAGGATGCAAGGCTGGTTCAATATATGGAAATGACAAATGTAATTTATCCCACCACTAGACTTACAGAAAAAAATAACATAATTATCTCAATAGATGTAGAAAAACATTTGACAAAAGTCAGCATCCATTCATGTTCAAAACATTAGAAAAACATGGAAAAGTATGAATATACCTCAACATTGTAAAAGCTATATAGGCTAAACCCAAGGCCAACATCATTCTAAATGGAGAATAATTGAAAACATCCCCTCTAAAAACTGAAACAAAACAGGCATGCCCTCTTTCACCACAGTCTATTCAACACAGTCCTTGAAACTCTTGCCAGAGCAACTAGACCAAAGAAAGAAAATAAAGGGATAACAATAGGAAGAGAAGAGCTCAAATTATCCCTATTTGCTGATGATATGGTTCTATATTTAGAAGACCCAGAAAACTTCTAGATCTCATAAATGAATTTAGCAAAGTAGCAGGGTATAAAATTAACACCCATAAATCAATGTGTTCCTATACACCTTTGATGAATCAGCTGAAAGAGAAATTAGGGAAACTTCCCATTTACAATAACCTCAAATATAATAAAAAAATACTTGGGAATCAATCTAACCAAGGGATGAAAGACCTCTACAAGAAGAAAAAATCAACACCAAAATCAGTAGAAGACAGGAAATAATTACAAAATTATGAAAACTACAGAAAGTAAGAAATTAAAGAAGGCCTTAGAAAATGAAATGGCCTCTCATGTTCTTGGATAGGCAGAATTAATATTGTCATAATGGTCATACTATCAAAAGTGCCACACAGATTTAATGTAATTCCTTTTAATATTCCAATGATATTCTTCATAGAAATAGAAAAAAAACAGTCATGAAATTCATTTGGAAATATATGAGGCCCAGAAGAGATTAAGCAATCTTTTATAAGAAAAGCATAGCAGTATGCATCACAATACCAGACCTTAAATTGTATTTACTTAGTTATAGCAACAAAAAACATCATGCTATTGGTACAAAAACAGACAATGGAACAGGATAGAAGACACAGAGACAAACTCACATAAATACAGGTATCTCATAGTAGACTAAAGGAATATAAACACACATTGGAAAAAAGATAGCCTGTTTAACAAGAGGTGCTTGTAAAACTGTATATCCACATGTAGCAAAATAAAATTAAACCCCTATCTCACCCTGCACAAAATTCAACTCCAAGTGGTTCCTAGGCATTAGACCAGAGACCCTTTGACTGACAGAAGAAAATGCAGGCCTAATACTACATCATGTCAGCTTAGGGACTTCCTTCCTCAACAAGACTCCTAAAGCACAAGAAGTAAAATCAAGAATCAATAAATGGGATGGACTCAAACTGAAAAGCTTCTTCAGAGCAAAGGAAACAATAAAGAACGTGATGAGAGCCCACAGAATAAAAAAAAAAAAATCTTTACCGCATGCATTGAACATAGAGAATTAATCTCTAGGATGTATAAAGAATTCAAAAGTTAACACCATTTTTTTTTAAAGCCCAGTAAGTAAGAGGTCAAAGGATTGAACAGGCACTTCACAGAAAAAATGTTCAACATCTCTAGCAATTAGAAAATGCAAATCAAAACTACACTGAGATCCCATCTCACTCCATTCAGAATGGCAAGAATATGAGTAACAATAAATGTTGGTGAGAATGTGCGGGGGGGGGGGGGGGGGGCGGGACACTCAAACATTGCTGGTGGGACTGCAAATTGGTGTAACTACTCTGAAAAGCAGTATGGAGATTCCTCTGAAAACTTGGAGTTGAGCCACCTTGGAATTTGACCCGTTATTCCACTCCTCAGTTTATATTCAATGGAGTTAAAATCAATATGCTACAGTGACACTGCCACATCAATGTTTACAGTAGGTCAATTCACAATAGCTAAGTTATGGATCCAAGCCAGGTACCCTTCAACAGAAGAATGCATAACAAAAATGTGCCATATATACACAATGGAATATTACTCAGCCATAAAGAAGAATTAAATCATGACATTTGCTGGTAAATAAATGGAACTGGAGAATATCATGCTAAGTGAAATAAGACAATTCCCAAAAGCAAAGGCCTACTATTCTTTCTCATATATGGATGGTAACACACAATGGGTTGGGTGAAGAATTTAAATTCATTGGATTAGACAAGGAGAAAGAATGGAAGGAAGGGGGGATAGGAATAGGCGGGGGCAATGAGAATAGGGAAGATGTTAGAATGAATTGGACATCATTGTCCTATGTTCCTATATGAATACATGACCAGTGAAACTCCATATCATGTACAATGAGATCCTAGAGTAAGTTATAATCTATGTATCTATAATATGTGAAATTACACTCTACATTTGTGTATACCTGAAAAGAAAAAAAATGAACAAAGGGAAAAACATTTTCAACTCAATTGGGCAAATATTTAGAAATGTGATTGCTGGGTCCTATGGTAAAACTATACCTGGCTTTATATGAAACTGTCAAAGGGTTTTCCAAAGTGATTGCATCTTTCCTAGCAGCAATAAATGAGTGTTCCTATTGCTCTGCATCACTGCCTGCATTTGGCTTTTTTGTTTTATTTTTTAGTCCCTAGTAGGTATGTTATGATATCTTATTGTTCCACTTTGCAATTGCCAAATGACATGTGTTGTTGAGCATATGCTTATTTGTCATCTGTATATCATCATATGTACTTTTTGAATTGTCTGTTCAGATCTTCTGTTCATTTTAAAATCAGATGGTTAGTTTTTTTTTTTAATTTTTTTATTGTTTAGGTGTAGATGGACACAACACAATGCCTTTATTTTTATGTGGTGCTGAGGATTGAACCTGGGTCCGCCCCTGCTAGGTAAGCCCTCTACTGCTTTGCCACAATCCCAGCCCAGATGGAGGGGCGCGGCCGCGGCCGAGGTAGGGCAGGAAGCGGCTTGGCTCCTGCCACTGCGTGTGGTGTGTTGCGGGAGGGGGCGCCTGGCGGCGGCCGCCGCGGCGGGACCTTGGAGCTCCGAGTGCAGCTCTGGCGCCGGCGGTGGGACCGTGGACCGGTGAGTGCGGGCTGCGGCCGGCTGGACTCCCTGGTCCGGGCTGCCAGTTGCTTCCAGGCTCCGGGCCAGGCAGCCTCTTGGGGAGGGGCGGGCGCGGGGTCGGGCCCCCAGCGGCCCACCGCCTATGGGGTCCGGTTCTACCTGACCTAGGCGCGCCCTCGTGGTGCCCTCCTGTGTGGCGGCTGTGGGCCTCCTCCCTCGGGCAGTGGGGACTCGAGGTCCCTGGCCTCGGAGGCGAGGCCGTGCTCTCCTTGTGCTGGGAGAGAGGTCGGGGCAGCTAGCCAGTGGCGCGCTGCAGGACCAGAGGAGAGGACTGAGCGACCTGGAACCGCTGGACTTGGATGGATCATCCAGGGGGCTGCCCCTGCCCTGGGAAGGGGGCCGTGGCGTCTGACCCTGGCGCTGCCTGGGCCAGCTTCAAGGAATGTACAAGGGTTCCCTCTCTTGTCTTTGGTGCTTAGGGGCAATGGCGATTTCCTCTTCCTTTGGCCTTTGCAAGGAATAGTTCCCTAATGATGAGCAGAGTTCTTAATCATTAAGAAACTATGCGAGGGTTTAGGGATGAATGGGAGCATGTCATTTTCTTGGTCGCCCTTGGGTGGAATAGGAATCCTTTCTTATTTGAGGATTAATTTTTAATTTGGTGGTTTACTTTCAGCAATGAATGTGAGTTTTCAAAAACTGAAAATTAGAAAGGCTTGTTTTTGCGTCGGTGCTCTTAAAATCAAATACAGAATAGAATGTGACATTTTTGACTGTCAAGGAGAGGCTAGCCATTTGATATATTTTGGTTTTAAAAGTTAGGTTTATCTAAAACTGTTCAAAGGCCTGCGACTCTATCAAAACCTGAGTTCAAACTGTTAGAATTGACTTATTTTTCTGCCACTTCTAGGATAAATTCTACTGAATTCCTGCTGTTTCTTTTTGTATATCCTTTACCAAACTTTCCTTTTCTAGCACTGGAACAAAGCTGTGATTCTTACAGCTAGTTGTTTTATCTACTTAAGAGGTTAACAGGACAAAGCTGGTTTGACCTTTCCCAAAGGCACTTTTCTGTGTGTTGTCTTTACTTTTCCTTCTCCCAGGGTTCTAATGGCTTCCTTATAGTATTCATTTTTCTTTACTTTTAAAGGATCATTGGAATTTATATTTTTGAAAGTTGTGTCTTTTCAAATGTTTAAAGCTTGCTAGGTTGGAAAGGTTGGCCGACTTTTTTTTTTTTTAATTTACTGCCTGAACCTGTATTTTGTGTTCACTTAAACAGTGAGAAGTTTGTTCTAGGTCTATCTCTATATAAAAATTACTCTTAAGTTTCCAGTTGATTATGTGAAGTTGCTTGATAGCATTGTTTTATCTGTTTGCTTAAAACGTCTGAGTCTGACCTAACTGTTGATGTGCTACACTGACTGCAAAAATTCTGAAAATAAAGGTAGACACAGTTTGCTAAGTGGTCATGCCAACATAGTAGCCCCAGTTCATCATCAGTGTGTCTCTGTACACATTTTCCATAGAAACTTGCATGTGGCAAGTAATCTTTTGGCTCTTGGGATCCATATTTAAACTACTAAAAGAATTATTTGTACTCATGGGCCAGAATTTATGGTTTTCTTTATATTTCAGGAACTTTTATAACTTATAAGTTATGTTTTACCCCTGGTAGTAGCTCAGTATTGCTATATAAACCTTAAATTGCTCACCCTCTCTTCTCAGTTCCTTTTCTTTTTACTTCTTCAACTTTTTATTTATTTATTTATTTATTTATTTATTTATTTGCTTTGTTTGGGTGTTTGGAATCAAATGCTGTTTAGTCTGCATTTTTCAGGACTGGTCCTTTACCTATGACTTAATTTAATCTGGCAATTGAAACATATTTTACACAGTAATACATAAATAATGCATATTGTAAAATAAACGTAACATTGATAAAGAGAGAAGTGGGGTGAACACATCAGTTTTCTTTCCCTTTCTTATTGTCACCCTAATCCTGTATCTTTTTTCAGTGGTAATCCTACTATGAGGTGTACCCTTCCAGATATTTTTCAAAAACCTTTTATATTTAAAAACCATGTAGTGAATGTGTAACTAAATACCGGGCACTATTTTACTCACTGCCGTTCTAGAAATAAGAGATGAGAGCATTCAAGATATTCATAACCTACCTCAATTACTGTACAGTGTGATATGTACCATGTTAGAGTCCATAATGAGTGAGGGATTGGTGAGCCTCATTTGAATGACCTAATCCATCCATTCACTTGTTTTAATCCTTTGGTATACCTTAATAGTTTGTCATATGTGCTGGGGATACAGTGATGAGTAGGACAAACATCTCTGTTGGTCCCTGATGGGCTTGCTGTTGTTCCAGCTCTCGGACCCTCTAACCATTGTTAGCAGTGCTGGCTCTGAAATGGGCCAGCTACAAGAAGTGCGAGGAGAACCACAGATCTGAGCTTAGGAATTATTCAGAGATACAATAAAGACCTCCCAGAGGGAGTGTGTGAAAAGGAATTGGTGAAAGTCTGGATTGAGGAAAACGTGTACAATGGACTGGTCAGGGAGGTGGCACCTTGGAGCAACTGAAAACAGCACAGATTTAGTGTGATGGTTCAAGGGCTGAAAAGTGGCAAGAAGTGAGACAGGAGAAAAACTAGAACCAAACCATGGAGATGATTCCTGTTGTTTAGAGTTTGGGCTCATCTATGGGCAGTAGAGGATGGTTGAGGAATTCTGAGCCAAAGAAGGACAAGGTTAGATTTGCCCTTTGGGCAATGAATTAGAAGGGGGAAGGCTAGAAGGAGGGATTTGAGAGGGTAGGGTGGTTGGGACTTGGTGCTTGTTTGAGTGTGTGTGTTGGAGGGCAGCAAGGGAGCTGGGAGAGGAAGGCTT
This sequence comes from Urocitellus parryii, assembly GCF_045843805.1. Lineage (NCBI taxonomy): Eukaryota > Metazoa > Chordata > Mammalia > Rodentia > Sciuridae > Urocitellus > Urocitellus parryii. The sequence continues at coordinate 89,714,282 of NC_135532.1, forward strand.
TTAGGGCAGTGCCTGGTTGTCACTGGGTATTTGGGTACTCAGATGGAGACAGCAGTATTTGAGGGGAGAAGGTAATTAAGTTGCAGGCCTGTGGTGCATAGAGTGCTGAGTTAGCTACATTAGGGAATCTAGATATTTGCAGATCTTTGTGTAAGAGAATTCTGCAGAATCTAGATATCTGCAGATCTTAGTACAGAATTGAGAATTGTTAGCACCATAGTTCCCAGACTGACTGAAGTGCTGTATATAGCTCACAGGGGACAGAGATATATTTTAAATTGTTGAGGAAAATGCAGTGATAAAATGCAGATCCATCCAATTCTGGGAAAACTACCATCTGAAGTTAAGTGTCTCAACTAGATCATACTCCATTCCTTTTAATGGCCTTATTTCTGTAAAGAGGGGTTTGTAGTTTTTGCTGAACCATGTAAAAATCAGCAGGGAACAGGAAATGAAGGAGGGAGTGTCCAATCTGACTCCAAAATTTTAGAAATTGGGATGGGATTGTGGCTCAGCTGTTGAGTGCTAGCCTGGCATGTGTGAGGCCCTGGGTTAGATCCTTAGCACCACATTAAAAAATAAAATAAAATGAAGGTATTGTGTCCAACTACAACTAAAATAAATAAATAAATAAATAAATAAATAAATAAATAAATAAATATTTTAAAAAAGATTTGAGAAATTATGCAGTGCTCAACAGATGCACCTGTACCATTAGTAAATAGTTACCATTATTTAGGAATGAAATAAAAATTCATTTGTTCTCTCAGTTTAAGTGTACTTTTTCCAAATGGTCACTAAATTGTTAGGACATAAATATTTAAGTTGTTAATGCTTTTGTGATTCAATAGACATTTCTTTTGACTCCAAGACACCCAGGATGCAGTGCACAGAGAAAGCTTCAGAACCCGCCTTTGCATATAATTATTGAAGTAGATAGGTTATTTAAGGAGTATGTATAGAGTAAAAAAAGGAATGGGACAGAATGTTGTTTGAGGAACTCTTGTGTTTGAAAGACAGGCACACTGAGGAGGAGGAGGTACTCTAGGGAACCTCATCCAGGAGGGAGTGGTTGCCAGCCAGGAGGTCCTTGCTAATATCGGAATGCCAAGGGCAACTTGGTAATGGGAATTGTAGCCAGAGTACTAGTTTGGTTTAATAGTGAGTGGGTTTGGATCAGTAGTGAGTGGGAGTCAGTCAGGGTGTGGAGACAGCTTTGCTCAAGAAATTTGGTGGTGGTAGTTAATGGTGGTTACCAGAAGGGTGGGTAAAGGGGGAGCCTACTTTTTGGTTTTTACATAAAGGCTTTGAGCATGTTTGAATGCCAGTAGTAAGGAACCAGGAGGTAAAAGGTGTTGGAAAGAGATTCCTCTAGACAGCAACTTAAAGGTTTCCATTGGATTTAGCCCTGAGATATAATTAGTGATCTTGGTGAGAGGTCTTGAGGAGCTTGTTCTATGAATTGAGAGAAGGAGGTTAAAGGAAGGAAGTCTGTCAGGGCAGGCAGTTTATTCTAAAACTTGATGATGAAGAAGAAGGGCATTAACTAGAGCGGGCATCTGGTGCAGGGTTATTATTTTTTTAAAAAAGCAGTGCCTTTATTAAAAACATTTTAAGAACAGTTTTTTATTTCTTTCTCCAGAAAGAAGAACTGTTGTCTTGGAACTGTTTGGTCCTTCTCAGGGTTCCTCTGGCCTGGCCTGGCCTTTCCCTGGATGTGCATGCTCCTTTAGGTCATGTTGTCCTTGTGGGCTCCAGTTCCTTTTTGCTATCCTCTTCTTCTGATAAATACTCTTTGACATCAGCGTCAACACCTTTTCAATGCTGGCTTTATTTGTTTTGTATCAGGACCAGTCCTCCTGTGTTGGTAGATGCTTCTAGATGAGCATATTTTCCATACTCAGATTTCACTTTTCCACTTTGAAGGTAACCTTACTCTTCCTTCTCTTTCCATGGACTTTTGGAGGTTAGTGTTTTCTTTCTTTGGTGTGTCTGTCTGTCTCTCTCTCTTTGAAAATTTAAACATACCAAACATCCCAAAATGTTTTCTCCTCCTTTGGGTTGAACTTCTAGGCCTTGGCTTTGATCTAAGTATTTGGGATAATTTCTCAACTTAGTGCTTTTGGGAATTTCTCCTGGTGCCTGTTGTTAGGGTACCCCCCAGCCTCCTGGAGTGGTGGTCTTGAAATTGATCAAAAGATCTCTTGTGTTATATATTCTTGATTTCATGTTTTATTTTACTTTATTTATTTTAGTTTTTTTTAAATCTTTATTTTTCTATTGGTGTGTTATAATTATATATAATAGTGGGATTGATTGTGCCTTTTATGTACATGCACATAAGTTAATCAGCCTTATTCCCCAATAACTCCACATTCCCTCCTTTCTTTTCCTTATCTCCTAACTCTATTAATTTCTCTTATTATTTTTTTAAAATCAGTTCCTTATAATTATATATAGAAGCAGGATTTATTGTGGTCTATTTGTACATGGACATAGCATAATTTGGTAGATTTTTTTCCCCAATATTTCATCATGCTCTCTCTTCCCTCTTTCTCTTTTCTCTGTCTCCCTTCTATTTTCATAAGATCTCCCCAACCCTACCCTTTCCATTTTGCTTTCACAAATAGGAGGAAACATTATATCTTTGACAGATTTCTTTGTCTGCTTTATTTTACTTAGTTTGATGTTCTCCATTTCCATCCATTTACCAGCAGATGACATAATTAAAATTCTTCTTTATGGCTGTTCATGTACCACATTTTCATTGTTCATTCATCTGTTTATGGATATCTAGTTTGGTTGCACACCTTGGCTATTGTGAATGTTTTCATTTAGTTTGTTAGTCATCTTTCTTTCCATTGCTGTGACAGATATCTCAGGTAATTAATTTATAAAGAGAAAAAGTTTATTTGGGCTGACAATTTTTGAGGTTTTAGTCCATGATCAATTGGGCCCATTGCTTTTGTGTCTCTGGCAAGACAACCCATCATAGCAGGAACACATGGTGGAGCAAAACTGGTCACCTCATGGCTGGGATGCAAAGGGGAGAAATAAAAAGAGATTAAGGACCCTTTGAAGGCATATCCTTAATGGCCTAAAACCTTCCATTTTGCCTTATTGCCTAGAAGGTTCCACTGTTTTCCAGTAGCAGCATTCTGGAGACCAAGCCTTTAATGCATGGATTTATTTTTTGGGGGGTGCTGGTACCCAGGATTGAATCCAGGTGCGCTTAACCACTGAGCCACATTGCTAGCCCCTTTTTTTGTATTTTAATTAGAGGGTCTCACTGAGTTGCTTAGGACCTCTATAAGTTGCTGGGCTGGCTTTGAACTTGTGATTCTCCCTGCTTCAGCTTCCCAAGCCACTGGGATTACAGGGGTGCACCACCACACCTGGCTTCATGTGTGATTTTTGGGGAACATTCCAGAACTAAACTATATCAGTCAGTCCATAAATATATGAATGCCTACTATGTCTCAGACACTGTTCTAGTTTCTGGTAATATGAATTTTTAACACAATCAAGCTTCTGCTCTCAGAAAGCTTTACAGGTTGACTATCCCTTATCCAAAATGCTTGGGACCAGAAGTGTTTTGGATTTTGAAATATATACACATAGAGAGTTATCTTGGGGATAAGACCCAAGTTGACGCATGCAATTCATTTGTTTTATATATACCTTATGCACATAGCCTTAAGGTAACTTCATACAATATTTTAAATAAATTTGTGTGCAAATTTAGAATCCATATGGCTGTGTTTTATCAGCTAAGTTTCATGATGGAGAATTCTCTACTTGTGGCCTCATGTTGATGAGGGATGCTGGACCTGTATTCTGATGAACCAAAAAACAGAATAGTTGGTCTTGCTAATTAGTTTAGCCTCCTGGGGGCAGGAACCAGATAGCAGGATGCCTCCTACTTATCAGTGCTTTGTGTTTTTTTTTTTTTTCCTGTTTGTCTGATAACCTCTTCTACATTGTAATCATGTAAAGAAAGACCTTTATCAAGGTCTTCACCTTGGTTCACAGTGATAATACTCAGTGCCTTTCCATGGCAGTCTTTCTACCATCTTTGCTATCTTTGGATCTTGAATATCTCAGTTTTCTAGTAGTTGAAACCCTGCTGGATTTATGCTGAAGATTTTATTGCCTTGCTGCAGCAGTTCCATTTTGGTTCATCTCACAGTGTCTTCATTGAGGGCTTTAATCCATTTTGTGTACACAAACAGCTCAGTGAAATTATGTTGCAGTGTGAAAGCATGGATGCCATTGACTGTGAACTAGAATCCAGGTGGCCATGTATTATCAGCTAAGTGGATGAGATGATCTTCTTTGCACACAGTAGACACCCAACAATTTTTTTAATTGATTGAAAATATCATCTATTTTGACTTATGATTATATATCAGGACATTATCATGACTGTTTAATTTACAAAATCTTGTCTTTTTTCCCTACTAATAATCACAGTTATCTTTCAGCCCCATCAAAAATATACACATGACAAGTTTTTTTTTCCTGTTTTGTTATGTAATCCTGTGTTAGAGTAATACCTAAACAGGGTTTAGGTCTAAACTGGCCTTGTAATTCTTTGCTGGGCTACCTTCTATCCTGAGTTTAAAGTTCATGTTCATGGAGAAGCTTAAGGATTTAAGTTGATTCTTTTGATGTATGACATTAACATTGAGGGATGTCGATACTCAGCAGAAAGGGGGTAAAGAGATAGCAGTTAATGCTTTATGTTTGTATCCTTCAAGATAGGCCATTAAACAGCTTAGAATGAGGGGAAAGAGCCTGATTTCCTATCTCTTCAAAAGCAAGAGCTTACTTTTTGGAGGGAAGATTGTAATTTTTCAATATAGAATTCACACCTATTTTCAGTATAAATAGACAAATGCATTGTATGTTATTAAGAACCCAGTAGAAATTAATATCATATCTTCATTCTTGGTTTTCCATAGAATTTGTCTCCATTTTTGTACATCTTTTAGATATAAGTACTTTGGTTTTTGATTTAAAAATCAGAAATACACAGAAATCCCCTAGTTCCCTAGTTACCTGTCCTCAGATTTTAATTACACAGTGCAAACAATGTTGTTTCACAAAGCTTCAATACAGTTGAATTGTTCTTTGAGACATCCCAGAGAGAAAGATTATTAAAATGTTACTCCTTTTCAAAAGTTGGCAGTGCAATTTATAGTAGTTGCAAGATTTATCAATGATAATGATGTTCATACCTGAGCTGTAATTAAAATTTTCATAGCTTTTCTGCTGTTTGCCCATTACGTTACATAAGCCTAATTAGTTGACATGTCCAGTTCCCTCTGTACACCCTCCCCCCCAGCCAAAAATAAAAATGTGGAAACCATAGAACTTGAGGACCTTCAGGACGTCATCTGAAACAATTGTATAGGGATTAGGTACTGAGGGTTTAGGAAAGCTGTGTTACAGGAAGCTACAATTATGGTTACTTTCTCTTCAGACAGGAGTTTAAAAGTTTGTGGTTTTATTTCTTAGACTGTATGTTTTCTAATGATTGTCAAACTTAATTTTGACAAAATATATTGTCCTGCATTTTGATATTTACTCAGCATTGTTTCCCTGTTTTGGAAAGTGTAATGACTTAGGTCAGCATATGATAATTGAAAGTTACAAATAAAGTTTTGTTTAAATATAATATATACGTATTTATCCAGATGTTTATTGTCTGAGATGATTATGATTTTATTGACCATAATCAGTGAAGCCTTGGCTCTCTTGTCTTTGATTAAGTGAAGACCTGATTTTGCTTATAGGAAGTACTCATGATAATAAAAAGGCTAAATACAAATAGTGATACTCAGAAGTATGTGAGGCAAGCATGTGGCCCTGGGTTCCATACACAGTAGAACAAAACATAAAACAAAGTATATGAAAACCGGGAATAAAAACAGACCTCTAGTTCTAACAAGATTCAAGTCTTCATGCCATTGTCTAGATTCAAGGACTGTTTCTGCAACTGCAAGATTACAGTGACTTGGCAGAAGAAATTTAGTTTCTCACTTCTGTGAGGTATACATCAGGATCCTCCTGGGATGGGTCTCTGTATGGCTCCTGTAGTCAGCCTTTTTCCACCTTGTGACTCAGCCTTCTATAAGGACTGGGAACTTGCTGGTGGTTGGGGAAAGAGTAGAGTCTTGTGGGAGGTTTTTATAGGTTGGCACACATCATCTCTTTTCCCATTAGCTGTGCTAAGATATTTCCTCATTTAATCTACTTTATACTAGAACTGTAATATAGCTGTGAACCTCCTGAGAAGAGAGGTCATAAGTATGGTGACAGTCTCTTCCCCAGGCTGATGTGGAACTTGACTGAGTATCCTAGTGGACATAGTGAAAGGGAATCATCCTCAGCTTTATCCTACAGCTTTCACCATCCATAAAAAACACATCAGTTTCCTTTCCTAAATGTTCCCTGATTTCGCACTGTAGTTTGGTATCAGTTAAATCCAGAGATGTAGCATAGTAGATGATGTACTCAGTGACATTCTTAATAGCACATAGAGCAGTGGGTTTTTTTAAATTGATTTTAAAAAATGACAGCGAAATGCATTACAATTCTTATTATATGTATATAGCACAATTTTTCATATCTCTGGTTGGATATAAAGTATGTTGACACCGATTCATGTCTTCATACATGTACTTTGGATGATGATATCTCTCACATTCCACCATCCTTGCTAATCCCCTGCTCCATCCCTTCCCATTGCACCCCTCTTCCCTATCTAGAATTCATCTATTCCTTCCATGTTCCCCCTCCCTACCCCACTATGAGTCAGCCTCCTTCTATCAGAGAAAATATTCGACATTTGTTTTTTGGGGATTGGCTAACTCCACTTAGCATTCTCTTCTCCAATGCCATTCATTTATCTGCAAATGCCATGATTTTATTCTCTTTTATTCCTGAGTAAAATTCCATTGTGTATATATGCCACCTTTTTTATCCACTCATCCACTGAAGGGCATCTAGGTTGGCTCCACAGTTTAGCTATTGTGAATTGTGCTGCTATAAACATTGATGTGGCTGTGTCTCTGCAGTATGCTGTTTTTAAGTCTTTTGGGTATAAACCGATAGCTGGGTTAAATGGTGGTTCCATTCCCAGTTTTCCAAGGAATCTTCATACTAGAACAGTGGTTTTTGTAAGGCTTATTATTGTAATGTTCTTAAATGAAGTAAAAATGCAACTTAATTAAAGATGGTTATGCAGAGGGTTAAACAAACCTGGTTTATATACCCAGTAGTGGAAAGAATGAACATCTTGCATATCCTTCAGTCTTTCAGCAATATAATTGATCTCAAATGGATTTTTGGTGGAAGATGTATGCAAGAGTGATGTTATTATTTCTGATGAGCTCAGAGTACTGGTGTTTTGTGTTGTTAATTAAAGGTAGCTTTAGATACCAAAGAGGAGTGGTTCATTAACTTGAAGTCAGTATGCTGCTGTATATCAGGCCTGTTCTAGAGCAGAGGTTGGCAAACTAAAGCCTATGGGCCATACCTAACTTTTTGCTTGATTTTTGTAAGAAAACTGTTCAAATACAGACATTCCTGTTTTTTTTTTTTTTTATGTATTGTGTGTGGCTGTTTCAAGGCTTCAGGGAAGAGGTGAGTAGTGGAGATGGAGACCTAATTCACCAAATATAAAATATTTACTATCTTGATTCTTTACAGTGAAAATTCCTGGCCACTGATTTGGAGGCAGATTTGTTTTGTTTTGTTTTGTTTTTGCCTTTTCTTATAGGACTCACATTCTCTAGTGGGGCATAAAGATAATAAACAACGTCTAAGTATATATAGTAGTAATGACTATAAGGAGCTTAAAGTAAGTGAGGGTAGAGAATGTCATAGACTGCTAGTTTTGACAGAATGGTCAGTAAAGGCCTCTGTGAGATGAACTTTAAGCAAAGACATGAATGAAGGTGAAGGAATGAGCTACCAAACATTTTGGGAAAGAGTCTTGTGGGGGAGTATACCTTTCAGGTGCTTGAGTAGCAGCAGGGAGGGCAGTGTGAATATGAGGGTTGAATAATGTCAGGTAGTACTAGGGGCCAGATCATGTAGGGCCAGATAGACTGTGATGACAATTTGGATTTTACTCAGAATCAGATGAAGGCCATTGCAGGGTTTTGATCAAGGAAAGGATATCATTTGATTTTGATTATAAAGCATCACTAGGACTGTTGTACAGAGGATGGATTGCAGGGGGCAAGAGTAGAAGGAGGATGTGTACATGTGAGGCATGGCTAGTTGCTGTAGCCATCTGGATGAATCACACATTCCTGTCCTCCAGGGGCTTGTTGGTGTAATAGCATAGTAAAGAGATTATTGTAATGTTCTGCCCTTTGTGGAGAAGCAAAAGTTATCTTGAGAGTGCGACTGATCTAAATTGGGAGACAATGCCTCATTGAGAACTTGGAGGGTGCCACTTAAGGCTGATTCTATACCTGAGTTTTGATATTCTTGGAAGGACTATTTGCATATAAGCATTTGCCCCAACTATTTGACTGTGAGAATAGGTACTCAGCCAGATCCTCGAAGATTCTGCTAGAGCAGAGATGGTAGTCTTTTAGGTCAGGTGTCAGTGCCTGTGGTGGCTCTGCTGAGCATGAGGAGAGTGATTCTGAAGCAGTGTCTCAGCTCAGTATGATATAATAGCACAGATACTAATGGAAAGGATGAAATTTACACTGCTTGCCAGAGAGCAGGACCAAGGTACTTTTGATTTGGAAAAATCGGTATCACAGGGCTATAGAAAAGCCATGGTAATTTGTCTGTGGAATGTAGAACATTGCTGCTTTCCCCATGTACCCAGGTGGTAGGAATTAGTTGCAAAATGTACCTCAGTAATTAAACAAATTGATGTGGTATCTGGAGTTATGGATATGGCCCAATTAAACTCTGGAGAATGTTTATAAAAGTGATGTTATTTTTGAGATGGATGTTATTAGACCATTTTTGATAATAATAATTTGAAACAATTGCTGACATTTGTATACGTGTAGAGGAAGGAGGTCTATTATCTTTCTCATCTGTAATAGGAAGTACAAACCATCTAGAAAGACTTTTCATGATTATAATCTAGGTTTCAAAAAGAAGTGGGGAGAGAAAATAAAATCACAATTACTCAGGGAGATTTTTATTTTATTTTGTTTTACATTGTCTCTGATAGAACAAAATTTAGTAAGGACTTGAATGCCACAATTAAAAAGCTTGCCTGCACTGTCTAGATGCTTCACTTAACAACTGTGACTATACATTAACATGGACATTAACCTAAGCTATCAGCTTCTTGGGGCAAGCAAGTTTCAGTATATTAGAAACTATTGAAATAAAATAGTGTTCTCTAAATTAAACTAATTAAACTAAAATCAATAGCAAAGGTACCTGGAAAATATTTTCTAAATAACCCACAGTGCAAGAAGATATTACAGTGGGAATTAGATAATTTGTTTGGTTAGAATTCATATGAAAACATTCTGTATCAGTGTTTGTGGGGTGGAGGTAAAGTCATGCTTGGAGGTAAGTTCATATCATTAAATGCAAATGTTAAGAAGGAGAAAACAATAAACATTTTTAGTGATCTAAGCATTAGTTATAAGAAGTTAGAAAAGAGCAACAAATTAAATCCAGGGGAAGGAGATGGACATTAACAAAAGGAGAAATTAGTAAACAAGAAAACAGATGTGTAACTGCTACAGTGCTAGTCATTCTTTTGAAAAGACTGATGACTTTAATACATTTGGTGAGATTAAAGAATTTCAAAAAGACAGAAGGGCCAAATAACTAATACCAGTGGTGAAAAAGGGGAAAGTCACAAAAGATCTTTTAGGTAGTAAAAGGTTTTTAAGAAGGTATATGAACATTTATACTGATAGATTTTAATTTTAGATTAAATGGATAATTCTTTCAAACTTAATTTTAAGTTAAATGTATAAATTCCTCCCTTGAATGTGTATTAGTTATCCACTTACAATAAACCGGTTGTATTTAAGGGTCCCCTTCCAGTCCTTTGAGTTTTTAACATAATCAAATTTTAACATAATTTAAAGTAAAAAAAATGCACAACAATGTTATAGTTTCAGAGGAACTCTTTCTTTGGATTTCCCCTTTCTCCCCCTTGTGTGTAACCAACCATATTGTTTGCTGGTGTCTTTTGTGGGGAGTATTACATGTATGTTATTTCCTTTTCTTTCAATACCAGAAGGTAACATAATAGTATATGTATTCTGCTGCATTTTGCATTTTGCACTTCACAATAAACCCATAAAATTCCTTTGTACAGATCTTAAAGCTTTTCAGTTTACAGTTGCCTAGTATATTTCCACATAATGGGACATGATGAAGTTTGTTCACTCATTTTTCTATGTTTGGGCATTTAGGTAGTTTCCAATATTGTGCAATTAAAAATTGTATTTTACTGAATAAACTTGTACATGTATATTTTTGTATTGTGGGTTTAAACTTGAGGGTAAAGTCCTCAAAGTTATATTTCTGTATTGAAGGATAAAAGCATAGGTAATTTTGTTAGAACTGACAAATTCCTCTTCCTCGAGACTGTCCTGTTTTGTCCCCCAGGTTCATTCATGTTGTCACAGATGATAGGTTAGTCACTTTTGTCATTGTGACCAAAATACCTGACTGATAAGAACAACTTAGAGGAGAAAAAATTTATTTTGGCTTATGATTACAGAGATTCATTCTGTGGTCTGCCAACTCCAGCTCTGGGCCTGAGGTGAACATCAAGGCTGAAGGGGGTGGAGGAGTGCTTCATCTATGGAAGCAGAGAGAGAGAGAAAAGGGAAGGACCAGCAGGGAAGATGAACCCTTTTAAGGACATGCCTCCAGTGAACCACCTCTTCTAGCCACACCCCACTTGCCTCTAGTTACCAAACAGTGCATTTAACTAGGTTACAACTCTGAGTCTAATCATTTCATCTTTGAATATTCATGTATTAATAGGAGTCTTTTGGGACACATCATATCCAAACAGCACCAACAGGATTCCCCCACCTCTTTTTTTTTTTTTTTTTTTGTACCAGGAATTAAATCCAGGGGCACTTAACCACTGAGCCACATTCCCAGACCTTTTATATTGTATTTGAGACATGGTCTTACTAAGTTGCCTAGAACCTCACTAAGTTGCTGAGACTGGCTTTGAATTTGTAATCTTCCTGTCTCAGCCTCCCAAGTTACAGGCTTGTAACTCGCTAGGGTTACAGGCTTGCACCAATGTGCCCAGCCAGGATTTTCCCCTTTTTATGGGAATAGCATTCCCTTGTGCATATCACATTTTCTTTATCTGTTCTTTTGATGATGTTTGCCTAGGCTGCTTCCATATCTTAGCTGTTGTGAATAATGTCAGAATGAACATGGAACTCAGATATCTCTTCTGTATACTAATTTCATTTCCCTTGGATATATAACCAGAAGTGAGGCTGCTGGATCCATATATAATTCTCTGTTTTGTTTTCTGAGGATCCCCCTACATACTACATTTTCATGATGTTGCATTAAGTTTTCATCAGTGCATATAGGTTCTCTGTTATCCATACCTTTGCTAGTGTTTGTTATCCTTGTTTTTTTTTATTGATAATAGCCCTTTTAACACATGGGCTGTTAATCTTAATATGATTTGAATATGCATTTCCCTGGTGGTTAGTAATGATGAGCATTTTTACAATCTTTTGGCTATTTATATTCTTTTTGTTATGTAATACTCCATTGTGTCTTTTTTACCACAGTTCAGCCACTCTCCTTTTAATAAATTATGTGTATCATTTTTAGTGTTTAATATTTGTAATTCCTTTTTTCTTTTTTAATTTATATTGTGATGGAAGGATACTGTTAGTGATACTTTTATTTTAAGACCATATTAATGATTTTGTGCACTATAGTGATAATTTTTGTGCGAATTTTCAAAATACTGAGTTTATATTTTTATCAGAGTGTAGTGATGAGTATATACCCCCCCAACTACCTTCTTGGTTATATTGTTCAGATTATTTACATTTTTGTTTTATCCCTATGAGTCTTTTATGTAGATCATTTAATTTTTACTTACTTTTTTTCTCTTGATCTGTTTTATACTGAGTAATGCATAGGTCTTTCATTTTTAATATTTTTCTGTTTATTTCCCTTGAATCCACTGTAGCTATATCATTTGGTTCATAGATATTAATAATTTATTTTTCATTATGAAATATAGTTTTTAATGCTTAAAAGTTCATTCATTATGTGTTTGTCTTGAGTTGCAAGTGGTAAGATTAAATATTCTTGTTTGTTATTGATTTTAGGGGGAAGACATTCATCCTTTCACCATTAGGTGTGATACTAGTAGTAGGATATTTTTTTATGCCCTTTATCAGGTGTCGCAACCCCTTGCCCGCAAGGAAGACGCAACTCAGGAATCTTCTTTCAGCAGTTTATTCAGGTCCTTGATACTTTTTCTTCTTTCAGCTGTTTATTCAGGCCTTTGTATTGACATGTCTTTTAGCTTCTATTGCTACTCCTACTACTACTTCTACTGCTACTCCTACTGCCACTACTACTACCGCTACTACTACTGCCACTACTACTACTCCCATGTGCCCCAGCCTTAATAAAGCAGATAAAGCCCCAATGCACAACTGCCACGTGGACTTTTCTCATAGGGTGCCAAGTCACAGCGTGCCAACTCATTCTGATAAGGAGTTGTTTGTCACAGACTACAGGGGAAACCAGCGCCATCTTGTAATGGCGGCCACAGTTCACAGAAACGGCTCACCACAATCAGGTTAATAAGTTTTACTCTATTCTTGCTCTATAAGCTTTTAAAATATATATTTTCGGTTTATAATCGACACATATCAATAGTTTGACACATAGTAATTGTACGTATTGATGGGATTTAGTGTGACATTTCAGTAGATATGTACAATGAGTAATGATCAGGGCAATTGCCATATCCATCATCCCAGACTATAGCATTTTACACTACTGTCATAAGATTAATATAGTTGCTGCTTCAGCATCCATTTTAGACTTTATGTGAGGCTGTATTTGTTGCTCACTCAAGTCCTGTCACATTTCTTCTACTTTAAACTTCCTTTCATTTAAACTTCCCCTCTTATTATGTTGCTTGTAATACAGCTTTCTTGTTCTCAATGAGGATGAGCCAAAACCTAACACACCCTAAGGCCTGAGTGTGATAAAACCTAACAGGCAAACCAGAGTCAGGGCATAAGTTCCCCTTTGTGCATGTGTTTTTAAAACTAAACCAATGTAGAACTCCTGAGGAATGTGTAAAGGGTGCTGCTACACATGCTCCACCTGTTGGTTCAGCATCCAGCTGTCCCTGGACCTATTGGGAGCACCCCTAAGCTCTCTTGTACCTAGGAGTAACAATCTAAGGATAACCTTTTTCATTTCATGCATTTTGCCTTTATTATTTCCTCAGTGTGTCTTACCTGATATTATTATTATTTTTTTTTGATGCTAAAATTTAATCATGTTATTTTTGTAAAATCAGTTGATTTCAAATAGTTTATTCTGATGGTATTCACGATGTACCATACATCTGTCTTAACTGAAACACATGACTTTTAAATTACAACATGTAAGTAATTTACAGAGTTGATGTCAGATGGCTTTCAAATGACCCCACAAGTAAATAACATAGTTTTCCTGCCTTGACTTACCAAAGGGATCTGGAATAGTCTAACACTAAGCTTTTTGGATGGGCAAAACTCATAAATTGAACTATTGAGGGGAAAGAATGTTGAAAAAATAAAAATGGAAATTAGCAGGAACCAGTATTAGCATATGTCTTCATTAATATAATTCAATCACACTTCATTTTGCAAATACAAAAAGGCCTTTTAAAACATATTAATTAGAGTTAAGTTCCTTGGACAGGCGCTCCCCAGGACTGAAGCACTCTGCTGGCAAGCACAGCATTGCCAAGAGGAAATTGGTTGATGGAGCCCTTTGGTGCAAACAAGTGGGGACAGTTCTGTGCGGGGCTACCCTGTGGGGTGTGCGCTGCCCAGTGGACCAAGGAGAGTGGCAGAATTCTGAGCTTTGTACCAACTCTGAGAGACAGACCTGCCACCGCTTTCCGCCATGGGGCACCCAAATCCTAACAGATTATTCACCCGTAGCCCGGCCTCCTCCCTCGAAATGGTCCAGAGTTGGTAGGGAGGGGACTTTATTGGTCCTGGGGCTAGATCAGGGTCCTGCGCTGACCTCACCGCACTGGCTATGAGGACCTTCAAGCAGTCCTCCTAGGCAGAGAGTCACCAAGGTCTCCATCCCAGGGGGCAGAAAGCGGTAGCTGAGGGGTCCCAGCATGTTCAGGGATGAATCCGCGGACTTCAAAGAGGCTTCCTCTTCCTGTGCCTCTTGGCAGGAAAGAAAATAATAGAAATAACTCAGACTTGGAAAAGGCCAGAAAGTTGCTCGAGGTCCTTCTGCGCACTGCTGCAGCTCCTTTGCACACTGCGGTGGTTGAGTCTTAGAGTGCACGATGGTACTCGCTAGGGGAGGTCTGAAGTCTTGGAACCCACACAGGAGGGAGGTGCTCTGACACGTGCGTTCTTGGGAACTCTCCCAGAGGGAGTATGTCCCTGCAGTGTGGCTGAAAAGGCCGACCAGGCCTTACCCACCGGCTAAACCCCTCGATGCTGGGAGCCTCCGCTCCTTGGCCGGCACTAGGCAAGACCCTGTCCTGGGTGGGACCAGTATCCGCCCCTGCTGCGGCCCTGTGACTTTGCCATGTTCTTCTTTTGGAAGGTAGTGGCGGTGACCGAAGGGACCTTGGTTAGTCACCAGCCACCGCCTGTACCTAGACTCGATGTCCCATGGCCAAGATCAGGGAGAGTGGCCAGCAGGAGCTGAGGAGTCCCAGTCGTGAATTTCAGTTCCAGGTCCGGCTTCGCACTTTCCACGGCCCCAAACTGTTCAGCGCCCACAGTCTGGGAGCGAGATCCGGCTTCCTTCTCCACTTGCTGTCCAGCCAAGCATCTCCAGTGCTGGCAACATGACTCAGGGGACAACTTAAAGGAGAGGACGCTGCAAAGGGGTCCCGGGTCTTCACGGCTTCTCATTACAGTGTTTGCAGAGCGCTGAGGGTGATCCCCAGAAGGCGGAGCACTTGTCCAGGCTGGGCCCCAGCGTGGCGCTCAGCTCACCGAGAAGGGGTAGACAGCAGCCTGACTGAAGGGTGTCAGGGGCAGGTGGCCACAGGCGCGGCCAAGCCCGGGCTTTGGTTGAGGTAGGCCACCAGGCGCCGCATCTCGTCCAGGGCCTGCGCCTGCATGAGGATGTATGTACTGTAGTGTTCTCAACATTATTTAACTTCTTCAATGAACAATAATAATCATGAATGAATATTAAATTTTAAGAAATGTTTTTTCTGTATTTATTGAGATGGTCATGTGGTTTCATTCTTTATTGATATTATATATTGTATTAATTGACTTTTTGGAGGTTAAACCAACCTTGTATTCCTAAAATGAATTCTACTTCTTTTATGGTGTATATTCTTTTTATATGTTGCTAGATTTTGTTGGTTAATATTTTGTTGAGTATTTTTACATTAGTATTCATGAGGGAAACTAAATTGTAGTTTTCTTGTGCTGCTTATAACTTTGGCATTGGTAAAACTGGCTTCCTGGAATGAATTAGGAAGTGTTTTATTTTCTGGAAAGTTTGTGAAGGATGTTTATTCTTTAAATACTCATCTGTGAAGCCATTTGAACCTAAACTTTTCTTTGTAGGAAGGTTTTTAATTACTGTAATTACTATAATTCAATCTCTTGTTACAGATTTATTCACCCTTTTCTTTCTTTTCTAGTCAATTTTTAAAATTTATAATTTCCAGAAATTTTTCTTTTTCATTTCCTAGTTTGGTGGCATAATTTAATTCATTATATTTTCTTACAACCCTTGTGAATATTTTTATTATTGATAGTGTAGTGATCAGTGTCTCCACCCCGGGCCCTCCACACCACCCCATTTTGCCAATTTGTGACTTTCTTCTCTCTTTGTCTAGCCAAAGGTTGCTTTGTCAGTTTATCTCAAACCATCTAAGTAGGATTTGACCTTAAAATTTTGGAAAAAAATTATAATTTTGTGTAAAAACAGCAAAAAGAGAGAAACTAGATTGAATAAAAAAGTGAAATATTCCAGCAAGAAAAGGGAAAAGAGGGTGTTGAGCAAATTAATTAATTATGGTAATTATATTTTTGTTTACCATTAATTAATTTTGGGATAGTAGACAAATACATTTAAACATTTTAATATTCCATGGCCTGTATAGGTTGGTAATCTTATTCCAGACAAATGTTCAATTGAAGTGGCAGTATAGGTAATAAGATTGAAAGTAATAGCATTCGTCTACTAAGAAGACCTTTTCTTTGTTTCCCTCTCCTTTTTGGTGTTTTGCAAAATCTCATATACATTGTAACTTTTCCTAGTTTATTTATTTTTTTGTTGAACTTCATTTTTTGGTGTTGAGGGGAAGAACATGAGTTCAGCATTATATAGACATGGTATAGACCCTTGCTATTACCCTTTTTCACCAGAAGGTAACATTCTTGGTAGTTAGTGTGAGCATGGATTATGCAAGGGAAACAAATGAATGAGCCCTTGGGAGGACAACAAAACATGTGACCAGCTTTTGCTTCCCCTCTTGATCCATGTGGCATTGTAGATCACCCAGTGATCTGGTTGCTTAAGTAACTGAAGATGGTAGCCCAGGTCATTAGGTTAGAGAAAATGCAAATGCGTCTTCTTGCATGGGCATGCCTTCCTACATCCCCAGGGATCCAGTTACCTCACCTGTCCTTGTGTCCCTGCCCCCCTTGACTTTCATTGGATGGAAATTTCTAAAGAATCTAGAGTCCCCCCAATAAAAGTCCACTCTGAAAGTGCTCACTCTATCTCACCAGCCTTTCATGAGATTCTTTACTCTCCCATTTGGGGAGCTTGAGGCCAAGGGCAGAGGAGCTATCCTGGGACTTGATTTCAAGGCAAGTGTGTCTTCTGTGTTTTATTTTGATGCCTTAGGAATTTCACACCAGCCACCTATAGTTTAGCTGTCTGCACAGGTTGTAGATGGCAGAGCCACCCCCCCCCCAAATGAAACTGAAACATAATAAAAAATAGATGATTTGCAGGTTGTGACTGTTTATGAAATTTTATGTTGAAAACTGAAAGCACCTGTATTTCTAGTAATTAGGCAGTTCTTACTGTGCAGTTTGGCTTTCTAGTATATATTTTTAAAAATTAAAATACAAGTATGTCCAACGGTTGGTTTTTATAGTTTTCTTTTCTCAGAAATGCTTTTCCTTTTCTCAGGAATGCTGTAGTATAACACAACTTAAAAACACATGTAGTTTTCTGTTTCTCTTAAGATATTTATTTTTAAAAAAAGCTTGAAATAAACTTCTGAATCTAATTGATGCTACTTTCCATGGGTTTGTACAAAACTAACCAAGCATTAAGTTCATATTTTTTTTCAGGCTTGATTAGCATTCAGTTATTACTTCTGAAGTGCTAGATTTCATGTTTTCTGTTTTGTTGCTTGTTGATTGATTTTGGTAGGTGCCTAATTCCAGTATCAACCTCAATTTATTTCTAGTGATTTTGGAATTTCTATTTTTATTTATATTTTGGAGTAGCCTGGATTGAATCTAGGGGCATTCTACCACTGAGCCAAACCCCCAACCCTTTTTATTTTTTATTTTCAGGAAAGGGCTCACTAAGTTGCTGAGGATGGCCTCAAACTTGTGATCCTCCTGCCTCACTCTCCATGTTGCTGGTATTATAGCTGTGTACCACTGCACCTAGCTCTGGGATTTCTAGTTTTAAAGATGTCTTGCTGTTATTGATTATTGATAAATTGAGGAATCTCAGTGGATAGAATATCTGAATAGATGGAATGGAATTTCTTTTCCTAAACTGAGTAGAATTTGATTAATATGAACAATCTCATGAAAGTACTCAAATAAATCAAAGATTTACCAAATTTCATTTAAATTTATGTTTACAGAATTTCTGAGTTAAAAGTTTAGTCTTTTAAAATATTTAAAGAGATTGAAATCCAGCAATAATTGAGTTGACCAAAGCATTTTGATCTGTTGCCTTTTCCTCCTCCTTAAAGAAAGTTATGGGAAAACATACCCATGTTCGATCCAGAACCACTCCCTTTTAGCTGGTGAGCATTTTCTTTAAAATTTTATTTTTAAAAAGGATCAGCTATTGATCCTTTTTAAAAATAAACCACTTGTTTTCCAGGGAAGGATTTCCAAGTATAAATATTATCAGTGAAGATAATCAGAATTTCTTTTCTTTTTTTTAGTTTATTGATTTTATTTTTTTAAATACATAACAGCAGAATGCGTAACAGTTCTTATTACACATATAGAGTACAGTTTTTCATATCTTTGTATATAGAGTATGTTCATGCCAATTCATGCCTTTATACATGTTTTTTGTTTTGCATTACAATTCTTATTATACTGATATTAAAATTTTTCATATCTGTTTATATATAAAGTATGTTAACACCCAATTCAGAATTTCTTGACTTAAAAAAAAGTAGCATATAATAAAGATTCTTTCCTTGAGAGTTATTTGCTATAAATTGCTTTGGTATCATCAGAAGAGAAGACATCATTTTAAATATTGAGTACAGAGGAAAATATAGTGAGCCAATATGGACTTACCCCTGTTTGCTAAGATTACTTTCTGATCTTAGATTCAGGAATACAGGGCCTCACTTTGAGCAGTTGATACATTTGTGGTTTGTAGACACTGAATTCTGTATCAGCTTCCTGTGTAGAAGTTCTGGAACCAAATTTATGGTATATCTTAAGCCATGTATAGACTAAAAGGTATTTTTTTTTGCATGAATCTCATTTTGAGATTGTTTGATGCTTCTGTTTTCTCTTTTCTTTTTCATTTATTTCCAATAAATATTGTCTTGCTTTCTCAACATAGCAAGTTGTATGTAAATGCAATCATATGTAGATGGTTCCTGACTAGACCTATATCCTTGTATAGGTTGAGACTCTAGATCTGATGGGACAGCCTCATCAGGAGCAGGGGTTTTGGGGCCAGACTGATTGGGGTTCTCACTTGGCTTTGCTGTTTATTAGCTGTGTGATTTAGGGGATCCTTCTTAACTTTTGTGAGCTTTGATTTCCTCATCTAAAAAAGAATGCCTACCCCACAGGCTTATTTTAAGAGTACAATTAAGTAAGAGAATGTAAATAATAAATAAAGGACCAACTGCTGTATGGAGAAAATTGCCCCGCAACTGACAAAGTACAATAGCAATAGCAAGAAAATCCCTAAGAAATCTTCAGTCTGTGTGTGTGTGTGTGTGTGTGTGTGTGCGTGTGTGTGTGTGTGTGTGTGTGAGAGAGAGAGAGAGAGAGAGAGAGAGAGAGAGAGAGAGAGAGAGTGTGTTGAGACCACACCTTAGAAAAGAAGGGACAAAAACAACCTAGAAACCTTTTTGTTTTTTTTCAGTTACTATGTATCTTCTGGTATGATTGATACCTTGAAAGCATTATTAGTAAGAAAAAGGATGACAGGTGTTCTGTTAATGCTATAATGGGGGTAGAAGGAAATTAATACTAAGGTAGTCATCCGAAGCCTGGGTCTTTCTTAGTGAAAAGAGAATAATAGCTATGGCAAAGTGGCTTGGACAGAGTTAGCATGGATAATGTATATTAGTTCCATAGGAATGTGTTTTTGTAGAATGTTTATGGTGTTAAGTGTCTTTAATTATGTGATCACATTGATTATATTTACAGCATGCTGTAAGGTAATGTTATCAGATGTTCCAGTTCACCTGGGAGCAAATTCCAAAGGGAGTTAGTAAAGATGAGAAAGAATGTTTTTATATTCCTTAATGGGTGAGAAATGGAAAGGTTTTCATGGTCACATGACAAGTGAACAGTACAACTAGTCTGAGAATTGCCCATTCTAGTGTAGGGCTCTTTCTCTTTCAGTGTGCATGTTGTTATTTTGCTTTTGCTCAAAATAGCAGTACTTGCAGATGCAGAGTAGTTTTAGAGTTGGCAGGATGGGTGTGAAACTAGAGCCAGTACTTTTTTACTGCTATACGTGGTGCTCTTCCATTGAAAATTCCTTATTTAATTGAAAGTTGGTTTGAAATTATCAATGTGTTAGTCAAAATAACAAAATACTGAGATAATTAACTTATAAGTAGGTTAGTATGATTTGCACTACAGAAGTAAAGGGTTCCCCAAGGACATTGATCCACTCTGAAAAGCGCTGCAGGTTAACTGTGGGAGTGTTTGGGTTCAGTGCACTGGATCTTAACAAAAACATTCCTTCCTGATGCCTCTTTTTCTCTCATCATGGATTAGTCATTTAGTAGCATGGGACTAGTAAATTAACAGAATGGTGGCCCCTTTCCTCTTGCATTTTCTTGGTGGCTAGTGGTTTCTGCTAAAACATCAATGAAAAATCACAGGGTTTTAAGATTTTGATAACTCTGGCAAATGAGGCTTTCTAAAATTCCTGGGAAACATTTACCAAGAATACTTCTCTATTATGCCCGATTATAAAGTGAAAAGTGTGACTCTAATTTCTAGTACAATATACGGAGCACAATGTAGTTAACACAGACCATAGGATTTGGATTAAAGAGTATATTGGTTAAAAAGTCATGTGAGTGGGGTGCTGTTAAGAATGGTGCTGAGTGAAATTTAATTCATAACCTAAGGCAAGGAAGGCTTACAGTTGTGATCATTTGATTACATTGCTTGATTTTTGTGTTTTTTAAAAGCTTCCCTCCAAGTGATTTGAGATTGCTGAATTTGAATACTATAGAACCTGGATAGAATTATGAGGCCCTGATGGGGCCTCATTCAATACATAGTCTTGATTTTGTTTATGAACGTTTATAAGGAAGTGATAGTCATTTTTTTCAAATAGTTTAATGTTGGCCTCTATTGTTTTTCAATCTTATTTTTTAAACTATTTTTACTAGTTGTTGATGGACCTTTATTTTATTTTCTCATTTATATGTGGTGCTGAGATTCGAACCCAGTGCCTCATGCACGCTAGGAAGCATTACTTATTATTGGCATTGCCAACTAGCAGATTCCAAACATTATTTGTTCAATATCATTAAACAAAAATCTTTTAAAGTAGGACATATTTTTTTTCTTTGGTGGAAGCATATATATTACTGTACTTATAATTAATATTACTTTTAGGAAATGGGTTAACTTGGCTTACATATGTCTGAGTGGAACTTAAGTTTTTTGCAGTATTGAAGAGGCAAATATGAATTAGTGAGAGGCTGGGGTTGTAGCTAGTTGGTAGAGTGTTTGCCTTGCATGCACAAGGCCCTAGGTTCAATCCCCAGCAACACACACACACACACATAAATTAGTAAAAAATCTAAATTTAAGTTTTAATTATAAAATTATTGTATTGATAATAAAGGCTACAACATGAAATATATTGCTGGTTAGAAATTCTTAGGGGATTTGAATTAGAATGGTTAGAAACATCTTGTACTCTGCTTCACTCTGATGTGCTGCTCAATGCTTAACGATACTTGAAAACAAACAAAATTTTACTGAAAAATGTTATTTATACTGTTGGTATCATAAAGCAATATGATACCAAATTTCATTAATTCAGGAATCACTTGTTGTGACTAATTTGTTCTAGATACATTGAAGAGACCAACAGTAAAATTCACACAAGCCAGAGTTTTAATGCATTTGAAGGTATTTTTTCTGAAATTTTGGTTCCTTTGTTTAAGGAAAAGAATCTACCAATGCCAATATTTTCATAAAATGGTCATTTATGGGTTTATTAAATGTGCATTTATTGAGCCCTTTTCTTACATCACAGTGGCCATAGTCTTATTCATTTCTTTTGCATTGCTTCCCTTGTTTCTTTCTGTTCATTATTATTCAGGGTCCCAGAATTTCATTTTCCTCTAGAGGTCTATTGCATGCAGGTAGTAGCAGCATTACTGAAAAGATGTATGTCTCAAATTTTAATGTGATCTACTCATTTACTTTGTAATTTCAGAAAGAGATGTCAAACCCTTTAGTGTATGCCTTTCTATAGAATCTTTGACATTTACTTAAGTTTTATGCACACACACAAACACACACAGATATGTTATCTGGCTTTTTTCCAGGAAATTACAAATGGAAAAGATGAAATTGGTAACTATGACCTCTTCTTACAAGTATATAACATTGTATTCAATATTCTGATTTACCTCTGGAACATCAATTTTTGATGATACGCAGAGTATTTACTAAACAGGTAAGCTCACAAGTTCCTAAGTGTCTAGTGTTTTTTATTGAGCTTTCATTACACTGGTGTGATCAATTGAGTTATTGTGTAGATAATCCAATTTGGATTGCAGCCCCTTCCCCTTTCTCCATAGGTAGGTCTGATCTGTAATTAATAATCCCACTCTCTAATCCCATGATCAGTCTTTCTGGCATGGCCAGTCTATAAATTGTCTAGGACCCACTATGAGCCACCTCATTAGCAAAAAATATGAAATGTGCTTCCAAGGGGCCCTGTGAATACAAAGATACCTATAAATAGGGAAATTAGCAGCTACCTGACTGCTAAGCAGTTACCTCTCAGGAACTCGGGCAAATCCTTATCTCACATGCTCTGTTCCTCTGAAAATATATGTGTTATTAGGGGCTTACAATTTATATATATATATATATATATATATATATATATATATATATATACAAAAAAATTATATAATTATATAAGTTATATATATTCTCATTCATATATATATATATATATATATATATATATATATATATATCACTTCAATGCTGTGAACATTGAGCTTTTGATTCAGAACTTTCCTGTGCTATTATGTGGCTTGGATAAATCACTTGTTTAAGCCTCAGTATTCTTGTTTGTATAATGGAGCTAATAGCATCTACTTATTAGAGAAAAAATAAAGTTGTTTTACAGTGAGTCTGCTCATAAAAAGTGTTCTGTTAAATGATAACTATTATGTTGTACATATTTATACTTAAAAAATGCTAATTTTTTCCCTGTTACTTAGGAGCGTACAACTAAGACTGTCTTCATCCAACTTAAAACACACACACACACACACACACACACACACACAAGCACACACACATTCTATGTATATGAAAATATTTTAAATCTTTTTTGGAATATGTATATATATAATTATGCTTAAAATATTATAATATTAAATATATACCATATATAATATTTATGTATGTTTTACATGTACCTTATAATTTGTGCATTTATAGCATATATTATATAAATATATTTGTATTAAATATAAACAAATATTAAATATATTTTAAGTTACATAGCTATACTTTATATTAAATAAATTTGTTATACATTAAGTATATTAAATGTAGAATATTTAGGTTGAAAAATATATTTAAGGTTTTATACACACACACCACACACACACACACACAGAAAGAGAGAGAGAGAGAGGAGGGGAGGGGAAAATTTTGTCAGGACATTGATAATATGATTGTTTTGACATTTGGCCTTTTTTTTGTTAAGCCAAGTAATGACCAGTGTTTAAGCTGTTGTGCTTGAATTAGTCTTATGTTTTTTTTTTTTTGGATAACATCTGTAAATTGATTCCTACATGTAGGATATCATATCAAATATGTAAATTTCTTTGTGACCATACCTTAACTAGTTTTATATTCTCTTTCTCTTGACTGCTTTCATTATGCTAGTTACTTGAGATTTGACTGTATTTTTGTTAGTTGCTTACATTTGTTATGTACATATTTGTGTTTATTCTTCCTTCTAGGTAAACTCAATATTCCAAGTGTTTTATAATCTGTGTATAACACCTGAGATAACTCATTAAATTCTGTTGTCTGCCCAGAAATTGGAATTTAGATTAACTTTTGTACTCCTTTCACAATACTAGAATTTATGATTAAAAATATCCTAACTAATGAAAGCTCCATGTGCTCAGAAACTGTGAACATATGATATGAACATATCTTTCTGATAGTACATGCATTTCTTTCTAAACTTGTCACGTTAGTTGACAAAGCTGAATTAAAACACCAATTAAAATGAAGAAATATAACTTCAGACCTTTATTAACTGTAGCAGTAAAAGCAATAAAAATGAGTTCGTGGTTTATGGAAAAACCATTTTTATTTCATAGTTTTCTAAGAACCTGCCAGTTAATTTTTATGATTAAATATTAACCCACATTCCATTGCATAACCATTCCATACAAGTTGTTACAAATTATCACAGTGTTTTTCTCCAAAAGAAGCTGGAGGAGGTTGAGCTCTATCTTTAAAGACTTCAATCCCTGATATGTGAGTGAAGTGGAGGAGTGAGGTAATTATCTGGATCACAGTAGATAAGATAACATTGAGTTGTGGTTATCTAGACGTGTCAAATGGAAATCTTTTTCTCTTGGTAAAGTATGGGTTTCCACCTTTCTGTGTGGCCTGTTGGTATGATGGGGAAAACTGAAGTGGAGTCCAGGGCAAGTGTCTTGAAGTCCGAAGCCTCTTGCTCAACTTCTTTAACCAGAGCAACCAACTTTATTTATGTACTGAGTTTCTATGAAGGATGTCATTGGAAAGCATTCATTCTGTGAGTCCAAAAACAAGGCTGATGTAGAAACCATTGGCTTCACAGAACATTTAAGGATTTTTTAACATAAGTTGAGCAATAGAAAATTATGCTACAACATCGAGAAGTAATTGCAAGGGAGAGGCAGTGCAGATGGCAGGGGAGAGATTAGTTTTCTTTCCACACACCACAGTGAAAATGAGAGGAACTGAATGATTGTGTGACTGCTAGCCATATGCTATTTGCTGAAGTTATATTGTGTTTTTTTAAAAAAAATTGAGGTAAAATTCATCTAGTATAGAATTAATTATTCTCCTATTCTTTTGTTGCATTCATAATGTTGTACAACTGTCATGTCTATCTAGTTACAAAACATTTTTAACACTATGTTGTAGTTTTATATTTATTCACAGAACTTATTTATACTGTGCTTCTTTCTAAAAAGGGCTTGGGAGTGGCTTCTAATAAAAGCTATTAATAAAATAGATGGATGTTCAGAACCAGAGAAAGATGAAGGAAGCTACTATATAATCTGTGTTAATGTAGTTTTTATTCAACATCAGGTTTGACTCTGTAGCCTTTCAACAACAGAACATAAAACTACATCTGATATTATCTGAAAGGAGAGAATACTAGCTCCTCAGAGGAAAGAGTTTTTCTTGACCCTCAGTTCTAAATGAAATTTCTCAATTGGGACTTGTGACATTGAGCAATTATACTTTCACAGACTATTCTGAAGCATTTTTAGTATTTCTTTTTTTGTTTGTTTGGTAATAACCTTCAGTGAAAGTAAAGGGCCTAGTATGATTCTGTGAGGCAATGATAGAAATTTTAGAGATAGCAGAACCATAAATATTTGACCTTTCCTTGCTTGGTCCCAAATTAGTCCAGATTTTTTAAAATGTTTTTATTAGTGCATTGTAGTTATACATAATAGTGGAGGTCAGATTATTTATTTTTTAAACTACACGTGGATAGAATGTAAGGTTGTAAGGATGTGCTGGAGAAGGCTTCCTTCAGCAGGAGCCCTTGTGGCTAAGGTAGAAACCCCTGCTAGGGGTGGAGCCAGGTTGAGTCAGGGGGGATGTTGTGTATTTATTAGGAGAATGTCATAGCTTGACGGCTAACATCTTTTCTACGTGTTTATACAATGAGGCATAGATATTATGAAGCCTCAGTTTACACAAAGATTCACAACTTATTAAAGAATTTACTTCTCGTAATCAATGGACATGGTGCACTGCAAATGTGGGAACAACTAGAGGATGTTTATAGGCACAAATTACTTATTATATTTGGTATATTTATTGTCACTGGTGGGAATATGGTAGGATTAAGGTAGTTTTAGTGATTTTATACATCTGCTTTCAAGTTTCCTTTTTTTCCCCTTAGTTTTGCCCCCCCCCATAATTTTATTGGTGCATTATGGTTTTACATCATGTTGGGATTGTTGTTACGTATTTGTACATGCACACACTATACCAATATAATTTTGCCAATATAATTTACTATTATTTCCCATTTTCTTCCCTTCCTCTCTCCCCCGTCCCTTTCCTTATCAAGGTGCCTTTCTTAAAAGTTTTCCTGATTCATAGTACAACCAGCATTTTATGACAGTTCCAGTTTCATGGCATATTTGGAAGCACTGAATATAATCATTTTACTCTGTCTTCTAATGTAATGCAGAAAAAAACACATTTTTTTTGGTACTGGGGCTTGAACCCTGGGGCATTTAACTACTGAGTCACATCCCAGCCCTCTTCATATTTTATTTAGAGATAGGGTCTTGCTAAGGCTGAGGCTGGCTTTGAACTCCTGATCTTCCTGCCTTAGCCTTTGGAGCTTCTGGGATTAGAGGTGTGCACCACTACACCTGCAAGAATTCTTACTGTTACTTTGATTTTCTAGATGTGGTTGATGAAAGCCATGGCTTATACTTAGTGACATCAGATTGTATAAACTGATGGGCAAGATCTCTGTATATTTTACCCCCCAATTTTTAATTTCAAATATTTCAAGTCTACAAAAGATGGAAAAATGAAGATGGTATTTTCTTCATGTAGGTTCACCAGTTGTTAACATTTTGAGACATCTGCATTATCCACTTTATTAAATGTGGAACAACTTGAAAGTTACCAATATGATATTAAGTATGCATCTTCCTAAAATGAGTGCATTTTCGTTCATTCCATAATTGCTGCAACAGTATTATAGTTAAGAAAGTTAAAAACCAAATCCCTATTCCTCACTATGCACAAAAATCAACTCAAAGTGGATCAAGGACCTAGGAATTAGAACAGAGGCCCTGCACTTAATAGAGGAAAAAGTAGGCCCAAATATTCATCATGTCAGATTAGGCCCTGACTTCCTTAACAAGACTCCTAAAGCACAAGAAATAAAATCAAGAATCAATAAATGGTGTGGATTCTAACTAAAAAGCTTCTTCTCAGTAAGAGAAATAATTGAGTTGGAGATGTGGCTCAAGTGATGATGTGCTCGCCTGTCATGCATGGGCGCTGGGTTCAATCCTCAGCACTACATAGAAATTGAATGAAGATGTTGTGTCTACTGAAGACTGAAAGGTAGATATTAAAAAAATTCTCTCTTCTCTCTCTCTCTCTCTCTCTCTCTCTCTCTCTCTGGAAAAATAAATAAATAAAATAAAGATGTTGTGTCCACTGAAAACTGAAAAATAAATATTAAAAAAATTCTCTCTCTCCCTTCTCTCTCTCTCTCTCTCTCTCTCTCTCTCTCTCTCTCTCTCTTAAAAAAAAAAGAAACAATCAATGAGGTGAACAAAGAGCCTACATTTTGGAAGCAAATTTTTGCCACATGCATGTCAGATAGAACACTGATCTTCAGGATATATAAAGAACTCAAAAAACTTAACACTAAAACAACAACAACAAAAACCAATCAATAAATGGGCTAAGGAACTGACCAGACACGATACACAATTGATCAACAAATATATGGAAAAATCTTCAACATATTTAGTAATGAGAGAAATGCAAATCAAAACTACTCTAAAATTTCATCTCATGTCAGTCAGAATGGCAATTATAAAGAGTTCAAACAACAATAAGTGTTGGCAATGATGTGGGGAAAAGGCACACTCATGCATTGCTTGTGGGACTGCAAATTGGTGCAGCCAATCTGGAAAGCAGTATGAAGATTCCTTAGAAAACTTAGAATGGAACCACCATTTGACTCAGCTATCCCACTCCTTGGTCTAATCCCAAAGGACTTAAAAACAGCATACTACCATTATGCAGCCACATCATGTTCATAGCAGCACAATTCACTATAGTCAAACTGTGGAGGCAACCTAGATACTCTTCAGTAGATGAGTGGACAAAGAAACTGTGGTTTACATACACAATTGAATGTTACTCAGCAATAAAAGAGAATAAAATTATGGCATTTACAGGTAAATGGATAGAGTTAGAAATATCATGCTAAATGAAGTAAGCGAATCCCAAAAAACCAAATGTTTTGTCTTATAAGTGGATGCTAATCCATAATGGGGAGGGAGTACTGGATGAGTGGAGGAACTTTGGAGGGGGATTGGGGGTAGGAAAGATGGTAGAATGAGACGGATATCATTACCCTAGGTACATGTATGAGGGAACAAATGCTGTGACCCTACTTTGGGTACAACCAGAGAAGCAAAAAATCATGCTCTAGGGCTGGGGATGTGGTTCAAGCGGTAGTGCGCTTGCCTGGCATGCGTGCGGCCTGGGTTCCATCCTAAGCACCACATACAAACAAAGATGTTGTGTCTGCCAAAAACTAAAAAAT
Source organism: Urocitellus parryii (assembly GCF_045843805.1). Lineage (NCBI taxonomy): Eukaryota > Metazoa > Chordata > Mammalia > Rodentia > Sciuridae > Urocitellus > Urocitellus parryii. The sequence goes on from NC_135532.1 coordinate 89,742,764, forward strand.
AAATATTAAAATTCTCTCTCTCTCTCTCTCTCTCTCTCTCTCTCTCTCTCTCTCTGTCTGTCTCTCTCTCTCCCTCTCTTTAAAAAAATAGCTTTAAAAATTGTGCTCTATTTATGTACAATGAATCTAAGAGCATTCTGCTGTAATCATGTATAACTGATTAAAACAAATAAATAAATTAAAAGAAATTTAATGTTGACATAATAAAATTTTCTGATATGTAGTCTATGTTCAGATTTTCCCAATTGTTTTAGATACGTCCTTTGTAGCTGTTTTTCTTTCCTTTTCCTAATCCAGCATTCTAATGAGAATCTTGCCTTACATCTGGTTGTCATGTCTCTTTAGTCTTCTTTAATCTAGACAAAGTCACTGGCTGCTTTGTTTTGTAGTGCTGGGGATTAAATTTAGCCCCTCTTGCATGCTGGGCAAGCATTCTATCACTGAACTGTGTCCCCAGCCCCTGGCTGTTTTTTATCTTCCATAATATTGATAGGTTTGAAACATAAAAGCCAGTTTTCTTAGAGTGCTGGGTAGTCTGGTTGCATTTCCTGTTAACTTCAGGTTAAACATAATGTCAAGAATGTTACATGAATGAGGTTATGTTCTTTCCATTTTATTATATCTAGGATAACCAAATTAAGATGGTATTTTCTAGATCATTTCATCTAAAGATAACTTTTCTTTTCTCCTTTGAATTAATAAACTGTGGGATGATAGTTTGAGACTGTGTAAATATCCCCTGTGGGGACTCTTTTAGTCATTTTATTATTGCTTCCTCACTGCCTCCTACAGGGCATGTCATAAAGTAAATGTGAAATTAAAGTTCATTGAATGAATGAATGAATCAGTTGGGATTCTTTCTTTCAAGTTGACTGCAATGTTAGATTGCATTTATGTCAAAATTTGTATGTTTTAGATAGTATTTTCCTTTTAGAATGAAAATATAAATTAAAATTAGTATTTTTTTTTTTTATGGTGTGGGCCTGAATAGATGTGCTAAAAAATCTAAGCTAAAGGGCACGTGAAATAGTGGGATTTTTGCAAGAAACACACTGTTTTGGTAGTGAGAAAGCATATTCATACTTTTCCCCAATGGATCTGAAACACTTCCCCAGGTCATATTTTAGAAAGTAATAATCTTTAGCAATTCTCACCCCCCCTTTACAAAATTAAATATAGCAGATTATGTGAAATTCTGTACAAGTTGCCCCAATTTATTAATTCCTAAAATGTGAAAATCATAATATAGCTCGTGCAGTGCACACACGCAATGGAAAGAGTGCTGACAGCTGAGGTCTCTTGCACCAGCTACTGGGGGCGTGGCTACTGGAGGGGCACTAAAATTCGCTTAGGATTCTCAGCCCCAAGCTCTACAAACTTAGGGTCTGAGGGAATGGCAAACTGGAAGAGTGTGCCCAGTCATTCATGACAACAGGGCTCCCGGGAGCAGCAGACCTGGCGTGTACCCAGTATTGTGGTGAGCGGCACCTGTGAAAGGGGCCTGGCTAGAGGAAAAGTGGGGAAGTGACTAGACACAAGAGGAGGCCCTAGGCACTCAGGATTGGAGACTCACCCAGTCTGGGAGGAGGAACTGCTGCACAGTGATTGGTTCCCGCGTATTGACAGGAGAAACTTGGCCTGGTGGGCACAGCACCACCTACTGGAAGAGAAGTTAATCAAACTCTAAGACTGCATTTATTAGTTTTTTTTTTCTTTTTTCTTTTCTCTTTTTTTTTTAAATTTTGATTTGAGTTTTTCTTTCATTTTTATTTTTCTTTCTTTTTAAAATTTTTTTACAATTTTTTTTAAATTTTTTTTCCAATTTTAATTTTATTTTTTCTATTATTTTTTTTAAAAAAGTTTTCTTTTTTTATTTCTTATTTTGTTTCTTCTTTTGTCTTTTCATTTCTTTTAAATAATCTTATCCCCCCTTCCTTGAATTCTACCTGCTTACTCTCATTCTCTTTAGTGACTTCTTCCCTTCCCTTCTAATACCTTTCCTCCCAAGCATCAAATAAATTTATAGGAGTAAACAGTAACTCAGCAGTCAAACAGAACAAGAAGTAACATGAGCAGCTTCAAAAAGCAAGGAAGAAAAGGAATACAAACAATGCAGGACAGCCTAAATATTCAGGAGGACCTAGAGTCATCAGAAAAATGGTCATATAAAGAACTCATGGAACACCTTAGACAGATGGAATGGAACCTTAAAGAGGATACGAGACAGCAAATTCAAGCAGCGAAAGAACACATTGAGAATGAATTACATAAACAGATAAAAGAAGAAGTTAAGCATCTTTATCAGGAGATAGAGATTATAAAAAATAATCAAACAATAATTCTAGAAATGAAGGAAACGGTAAACCAAATTAAAAACTCAATTGAGAGTATCACTAACAGAGTGGAGCAAGTAGAAGCCAGAACGTCAGATAATGAAGACAAAATATATCATCTTGAAAAGAGTCTAGCCAACTCAGAAAGGCTGGTAAAAAATCACGAGAAAAACATCCAAGAGTTATGGGATAACATAAAAAAACCAAACTTACAAGCCATCGGGATAGAAGAAGGTACAGAGATTCAAACCAAGGGAATGAGTAACCTGCTGAATGAAATAATTACAGAAAACTTTCCAGAAATAAAAAAAAGGAAACAGATATACAAATTGAAGATGCATACAGGACACCGAGCACACAAAATCACAGTAGACCAATGCCAAGACACATTGTTATGAAGATATCCAATATACAGAACAAAGAGAAAATATTAAAAGTTACAAGAGAAAGGAGACAGATTACATTCAGGGGTAAACCAATAAGGTTAACAACGGATTTTTCATCACAGACACTGAAAGCAAGAAGGTCATGGAACAATGTATTTCAAACACAGAAAGACAATGGATGCCAACCAAGAATTCTGTATCCAGCAAAATTAAGCTTCAGGTATGACAAGGAAATAAAAATCTTTCATGATAAACAAAAGTTAAAAGAATTTGCAGCCATAAAACCAGCATTTCAAAGCATTTTGAGCAAAACACTACACGAGGAAGAAATAAAAAACAATAACCAAAACCATCAGAGGGAAGTGCCTCAGTAAAGTCAGAGGGCGAGGGGAAAGATAATCATGGAGAAACAAACTAATTTTTTTTTTTAAAAAAGGATAAATAATCAAACATGGATGGAAGTACAAACCATATATCAATCGTAACTCTGAATGTTAATGGCTTAAACTCTTTAATAAAGCGACATAGGCTGGTATCATGGATTAAAAAAAACAAATCCAACAATATGCTGCCTCCACGAGACACATCTGATTGGAAAAGACATACACAGGCTGAAGGTGAAAGGATGGAATAAAATATACCACGCACACAGTCCTCGTAAGCAAGCAGGGGTGGCCATCCTCATATCGAATAAAATCTATTTCAAGACTAAGTTAACCAAAAGGGATAAAGAAGGACATTATATCCTGATAAAAGGAACCATTCACCAACAAGACATAAAAATTAACAATATTTATGCACCAAATAATGGTGCTGCCACATTCATAAAACAAATTCTCCTCAAGTTCAAGAATCAAATAGACCACAACACAATAATTATGGGTGACTTCAACACACCTCTCTCACCATTGGACAGATCCTCCAAACAAAAGTTGAATAAAGAAACTATAGAACTCAATACCACAATCAATAACCTAGACTTAACTGACATATAGAGAATTTATCAACCATCATCAAATGGATATACTTTTTTCTCACCAGCACATGGATCTTTCTCAAAAATAGACCATATATTATGCCATAGGGCAACCCTCAGTAAATATAAAGGGGTGGAGATAATACCATGCATTTTATCTGATCATAATGGAATGAAACTGGAAATCAATGATAAAAGAAGGAAGGAAAAATCCTACATCACATGGAAAATGAACAATATGTTACTGAATGATCAATGGGTTACAGAAGACATAAAGGAGAAAATCAAAAAATTCTTAGAGATAAATGAAAATACAGACACAACATATCAGAATCTATGGGACACAATGAAAGCAGTTCTAAGAGGAAAATTCATTGCCTGATGATCATTCCTCCAAAAAAGAAAAAAACAACAAATAAATGTGCTCACACTTCATCTCAAAGCCCTAGAAAAGGAAGAGCAAAACAACAGCAAATGTAGCAGAAGGCAAGAAATAATTAAAATCAGAGCAGAAATCAATGAAATTGAAACAAAAGAAACTATTGAAAAAATTAACAAAACTAAAAGTTGGTTCTTCGAAAAAACTAAATAAGATCCACAGACCTTTAGCCATGCTAACGAAGAGAAGAAGAGAGAGAACTCAAATTACTAACATACGGGATGAAAAAGGCAATATCACAACAGATGCTACAGAAATACAGAAGACAATTAGAAATTATTTTGAAAACCTATATTCCAATAAAATAGATGATAGTGAAGAGATCGATAAATTTCTTAAGTCATATGATTTGCCCAGACTGAGTCAGGAGGATACACACAATTTGAACAGATCAATATCAATGGATGAAATTGAAGAAGCCATCAAAAGACAACCAACCAAGAAAAGCCCAGGACCGGATGGGTATACAGCAGAGTTTTACAAAACCTTTAAAGAAGAATTAATACCAATACTTTTCAAGTTATTTCAGGAAATAGAAAAAGAGGGAGCTCTTCCAAATTCATTCTATGAGGCCAACATCCCCCTGATTCCAAAACCAGAAAAAGACACCTCAAAGAAAGAAAACTACAGACCAATATCTCTAATGAACCTAGATGCAAAAATCCTCAATAAAATTCTGGGGAATCGAATACAAAAAGACATCAAAAAAATTGTGCACCATGATCAAGTAGGATTCATCCCTGGGGTGCAAGGATGGTTCAATATACGGAAATCAATAAATGTTATTCACCACATCAATAGACTTAAAGATAAGAACCATATGATCATCTCCATAGACGCAGAGAAAGCATTCAACAAAGTACAGCATCCCTTTATGTTCAAAACATTAGAAAAACTAGGGATAACAGGAACTTACCTTGACATTGTAAAAGCTATCTATGCTAAGCCTCAGGCTAGCATCATTCTGAATGGACAAAAGTTAAAGGCATTCCCTCTAAAATCTGGAACAAGACAGGGATGCCCTCTATCACCACTTCTATTCAATATAGTTCTCGAAACACTGGCCAGAGCAATTAGACGAAAGAAATTAAAGGCATAAAAATAGGAAAAGAAAAACTTAAATTATCACTATTTGCAGAAGACATGATTCTGTATCTAGCAGACCCAAAAGGGTCTCCAAAGAAACTACTAGAACTAATAAATGAATTCAGCAAAGTGGCTGGATATTAAATCAACACACATAAATCAAAGGCATTTCTGTATATCAGCGACAAAACTTCTGAAACGGATATGAGGAAAAACGCTCCATTCACAATATCCTCAAAAAAAATAAAATACTTGGGAATCAACCTAACAAAAGAGGTGAAAGATTTATACAATGAAAACTACAGAACCCTAAAGAGAGAAGTAGAAGAAGATCTTAGAAGATGGAAAAATATACCCTGTTCATGGATAGGCAGAACTAACATTATCAAAATGGCGATATTACCAAAAGTTTTCTATAGGTTTAATGCAATGCCCATCAAAATCCCAATGTCATTTCTTGTAGAAATAGATAAAGCAATCATGAAATTCATATGGACAAATAAAAGACCCAGAATAACAAAAGCAATTCTAAGCAGGAAGTGTGAATCAGGCGGTATAGCGATACCAGATTTCAAACTATATTACAGAGCAATAGTGACAAAAACAGCATGGTACTGGTACCAAAACAGGCAGGTGGACCAATGGTATAGAATAGAGGACACAGAGACTAATCCACAAAGTTACAACTATCTTATATTTGATAAAGGGGCTAAAAGCATGCAATGGAGGAAGAATAGCATCTTCAACAAATGTTACTAGGAAAATTGGAAATCCATATGCAACAAAATGAAACTGAATCCCTTTCTCTCACCATGCACAAAAGTTAACTCAAAATGGATCAAGGAGCTTGATATCAAATCAGAGACTCTGCATCTGATAGAAGAAAAAGTTGGCTCCGATCTACATATTGTGGGGTCGGGCTCCAAATTCCTTAATAGGACACCCATAGCACAAGAGTTAATAACAACAATCAACAAATGGGACTTAAACTAAAAAGTTTTTTCTCACCAAGAGAAACAATAAGAGAGGTAAATAGGGAGCCTACATCCTGGGAACAAATTTTTACTCCTCACACTTCAGATAGAGCCCTAATATCCAGAGTATACAAAGAACTCAAAAAATTAGACAATAAGATAACAAATAACCCAATATACAATCAGTCAACAAGTACATGAAAAAATGCTCACCATCTCTAGCAGTCAGAGAAATGCAAATCAAAACCACCCTAAGATACCATCTCACTCCAGTAAGATTGGCAGCCACTATGAAGTCAAACAACAACAAGTGCTGGCGAGGATGTGGAGAAAAGGGTACTCTTGTACATTGCTGGTGGGACTGCAAATTGGTGCGGCCAATTTGGAAAGCAGTTTGGAGATTCCTGGGAAAGCTGGGAATGGAACCACCATTTGACCCTGCTATTGCCCTTCTCGGACTATTCCCTGAAGACCTTAAAAGAGCATGCTACAGGGATGCTGCCACATCAATGTTCATAGCAGCACAATTCACAATAGCTAGACTGTGGAACCAACCCAGATGCCCTTCAATAGATGAATGGATTAAAAAAATGTGGCATCTATACACAATGGAGTACTATGCAGCAATAAAAAATGACAAAATCATGGCATTTGCAGGGAAATGGATGGCACTAGAGCAGATTATGCTTTGTGAAGCTAGTCAATCCCTAAAAAACAAATACCAAATGTCTTCTTTGATATAATGAGAGCAACTTTGAACAGAGCAGGGAGGAAGAGCAGGAAGAAAAGATTAACATTAAACAGAGACATGTGATGGGAGGGATAGGGAGAGAAATGGGAAATTACATGGAAATGAAGGGAGACCCTCATTGCTATACAAAATTACATATAAGAGGTTGTGAGGGGAATGGGAAAATAAACAAGGAGAGAAATGAATTACAGTAGATGGGGTAGAGAGAGAAGATGGGAGGGGAGGGGAGGGGGCATAGTAGGGGATAGGAAAGGTAGCAGTATACAACAATTACTAATTGGGCATTATGTAAAATTGTGGATGTGTAACCGACGTGATTCTGCAATCTGCATTTGGGGTAAAATTGGGAGTTCATAACCCACTTCAATCTAATGTATGAAATATGATATGTCAATAGCTTTGTAATGTTGTGAACAACCAATAAAAAATAAAATAAAAAAAAAGAAATTAATTGTATGAAAATTTATATTAAATTATGTAGTGAATACTAAAGAATCTGATTTACATTAAATTTTATTTAGATTAAATTAATTTCTTTACATTTTATTAAAATAATTTAAATAAAATTAAAAAAAACATTTAAATATAAATTATAATTTAATATAAATTAATTTTATTAAATTAAAAACAGTACAATTCAATTTAAGTGTTACATCAAAAAATAAATTTAAATTAAATGTCATAAAACTAACATAAAATTAATTAATAAAATAAATTTAAATATAATAAAAAATAATTTTTATTTAATTGTAATATAATTATATTTAAAATTTTATTTCATATTAAGTTAATTTTAATAAAAGTGTTCTTAATAGTTCTAGAAACTACAGGTTTCAGAAAAGCAATTGCCACATAATCTGCTTTCTCTCTTCTCCGACTTTGATCAACTCAACCTGGAAACTCTTGATTCATCTTTTATCTTAATTTACAAAAATAAAAATTATTAATTTTAAATACTCTTTTTGTTAACCTAGAGAAGCATTTAGATAAACATTCCAGATTTTTATGATACATTCTTACAAATTAACTTTTCATTGGAAATGATTGATGTAATAAGACTTTTGGTTTGATTCAAACTTAACGTGTAGAAACTATTTTCTTTACGGACATATATAACACCTAAACAATTGAATTTAACCTGAAGTGACTTTTTAGACAATTGAAAATAGTTAAATGGATAGCTTCATAGTATTTTGTTTAAAAGAATTTTAGAATTGATCTACTAAATTTCATGTTTGGGCCCTCCAACTGTAACTTTATTTTAATAGTTGTACAATGTTTTCTTTGATGAAGAATTCACAACTTCTTGCTACATCATACTTTGTTTTCATATACTCTAACTTCAGAGGTATATGTTTATCATATGGGTTGGATTTTTCTTCTTTTCTGTCTGTTATTTAAATGCATCATTTTTATTTTAATACAATTAAATTTAACAAATAATATTATAAAAAAGAGTTTGAGCTGTATAGTTCACTGATACTGCTCTGATTCACAATCAAAGTATTTAAGAATTGATTAGTGCATATGGTTACCTCATAATAACAGAACAAATTTTAATAAACCAAAAGTGCTACAGCAAACCAAAGAAACAAACAACAATTTTAAGTGCTACATCAAAAAAACAAAAACAAAAAACCTGGTAGCTCTATATATCAGGTTTTTTCTTTATCTTTTTTTTCTACAAATATATGACTTTTATTTCCAAAAGGGAAAAGTTCCTTGTGTTTATGGCTTCTTTAAAGTGCTAAATCATCTCTGGCTTGAAAATCATTATTACCTTAAAAGGTCCTTTAGTACAACTCTGGGGCTGTTGTCAAGGGGCACTGGCAATAGTGTACAAGTCAAATAAAGATGCCCAGGTCCACCAGGTCCAATCAAGTCCATCTGGGTTAATAAGAGTCACAGCTTCCAAATGGGGAGCCAAGAATGGTTCTTCTACCAGCTCTGAATTCTGTTGCATCTTTAAAACTTCCTGGTACTTTTACACCTTGCTTTCTCCTTCCTGGTGAGTCTAAAAGTTTCATGGTAAGATCAGAAAGTTTTGGTGGTAGAATAGCTGGATGAGATTCTGTTTATAGAAATTGCACAAAAAGTCCTGAAAAAGAACTATTAAGCCCAGTTTGCTCAGCTGGTCTCAAAGGTATGTTGGGGTCACTTTTGTATCTTCCCATCAAAACGCTAATCCATGTTCTCTTTTCCATAATGAAGGTCTAGAGTTGCTGATGTAGGTCAAGGACATCCTAGGTGTATGAAACTACAGACATTCTAGCATGAAGAGCTCATCTCTCCATCTCTTTCTGTTGGATAATTTGAGTGAGTTTCTCAATTTCTCACTACTTTTTTTCAAGTAGTTTTGTGTTTGCTTTCCTTTATTTTTGGATCTTATTTGAAAGACCTTTTCTACTGCAGGATTGTTTACAAATTTTGTTCATTGTTTCTTCTAAGTCTTTAGTGGTTTCATTTCATGCATTTTTCCTGTATTTGGAACTTCTTTTGGTATAAAGGACAAGGTAAGGATTTAATTTCTTGAATTTTCCCCTTCCTAATGGGTATCCAATTGTAGTTAATTAAAATGCTACATACACCTTATCCTGAAGTCATTTTGTATATTTTATCTGTTCCATTATAGATTTATTTACATATATCATGTCAACACCATGGTATTTTAGTTATTATAGCTTTACGATGTTTTAGTATCTAATAGGGGATTCTTTATAATCTTTATTCTTCTTTTTCAGATTTGTTTTTGTTTTACCTTAGGAAGTTTAAGGTCTGGTTCTTAAGAAAATTGTCAGAGATATACTTAGAAAATCTCCCCTCCATGAAGAATTCTTAGAGCCCCATCTGTATTACAAATCTGGAGACCTAGTTTTAGATTTTGTTCTGATACTGGCCCTGTAATAAAAACTTTAGATTCATGTTTTATTATTGTAAAGATGTTTGCAGGGACTTTAAAAAGAATTACTATATACTTGCAATTGTTTTGTCCATATTTTCATCAGTCATTAGGTAGAGCTCTTGTAAAAATCCTCACAATTTTCAGCACTACAACGGGTTCCTTGTGCTTGCAAAAATTGGAAACAGAGTTCCCTCAGCTCTTTTTTGTTCTGAAAATCAGTTGTGAATAAATAAAAAGTTACGGTATGTTATCAGTCTAATCAAGGATTGAATTTACATCTTTGAAGTTGCTGAAAGGGCTACTCTACCAAGAAAGACTCTAGAAATGGTTCTTGGCAAGATCATTTGACTGTTTCTTTCTTTTCCTCTGAGAACAGTTGGTGTTTTGAAAGAAACCATACTGTCTATATTTTCAGAGTTCTCCAAAAACAGAATGAAAGAGTATTTTATTTTATTTTATTTATTTATTTTTCATTTTGCAAATAGGAAGGGTTTATTATCCACAGTTTAAAAATTCAATAATGTAATTTTTAAAAAATTAAGAAAACTTCAGCTCTGATTTTCAGATAAAGTATTTAGTTAGACACATTGTTTAATACAAGACTTTCTGGTAAATTGTTTCAAGAGTATTTTATTTTTGAAGCATGTAACATGATTGCATCTTCAGCAGAATAAAATTATTTGAAAGCTTGAATTTTTGTGTTGTCAAAGTTGGCTCTTATGATTGAAATAATTCCTATGTATCTTCTTCCCATTCTTACTATTCATTGTTAGGCAAGAGCAGCTGGACGAGTGGTTGATTTATAGAAGACAATCAAGGCTGTGATAATTCTCAAAAACCAAACTATATTTCAAAGGGCAAATCAAATCTATAGTTTGTATAATTCTGTTATGGATTGGAAAAGGATGGAGCGAATTCTGAGAGAAAATTGACCTTGGTGAATGACAGTCACCATTAAATTAAAATGGGTTTTTAGACTGAAGAGACCAAAAGTTCTTTTGTCCCTTTTGGAAATTGCTTTGGGGATTCATTGATATAAGATTTCCATGGGACTTAAAACAGAAAACTTCAAAGAAAAGCTTAATAGTAATCATATAATTTCATCAGGAATAATATTCTTAAGTAGAGGGTAAGGTTTTTAAATGGTTGACTCTTGTTGCAATAGTCAGTCTGATAAGGAGCTGTTAGTAATGCTTTTACATGAAAATACATATGATAATCAAATAAAGCTGATATGAATTATTATCACTATTGAAATTGCAAGATGAAGGGAGTTTAGAAAAAACAAGATTATAAATCGGAATCAGGACTAGAGAATAAATTTAAAATTTTTGCAGTGGAAATCAGTTTATTGAATCCTCAAGTGCAGTGTATTTTGTGCACAATAGAAATAGGCTATACCAAGTTGGCAGGTTCCTTAAAGCACAGCTATTAGTGTGCATTTTCACTGCCCCAGAGCATATGTAACCAGGGAAAATCAAAACCACACTGCAGGATAAACAGTTCTGGGTTTCTAAAGTTACATAGTATCCCCAAATAGACTTCCTGTATTCAGTTGTCACCAGAGATTATCTTTTGGGAAATGTTCTTTTTTCTAGAGCCTCATTTGATCTTGTGCCCCATTGTTGATTAAAAATCTTAATTGACAGCCTACTCTACCAGTAGAGTGTGAGAGTACTTCTGTCCTCTGATCCTGGCCAACAGTGGGATTTTTCATGTCTTAATACTGTTAATCTAACAAATTAAAAGGTATTTATTTTGGCTCCAATTTGCATTTCTTTATTCTGTATGAGGTTGAACATTTTTTCATGTCTTTTTTTTCCAAATAGTTATGGATCATTCATTGGTTTCTTCCTGTTTTTAATTGAGCCATATTGGTGGGTTTCATAGTGAATCTTATTTTGTGAGAATTACTAGTTTGGAAAAAGTTTTAACTTCCTATCAGGGCTGAAGTTTAGTGCTAAAAATGGTTAATTTGGGCATTGGCTAAGGTGGAATAGAAGGAGCAAGTTTCTACCTCGGAAGTAATAAGGAAAATGGTCCCTGAAGTGGTGGGAGGTCTTGTGATTGGTAGATATCAAATCTTTGCTACAAATTGAGCCCAGCAGGGATAAACAATTGTGTGGTGTAGAAAGTGATTTATGTATACAAGCAATAATATCCTACTAAGACTTAGATATTTCAGTGTTCTGTGGCATAATTGATAAATGTCTTTATATGAGGGGTCTTGATGTTTGAGCATAGTAGAATGTTAAAAATAAAATAGGTTACCATGATAATAAATTTTATAATTGTCCTGCTTATTACATTGAATTAAAACCAAGGCAGTGATGTCAAAGGCATTTTCACATTTCCTTTGCATTAGTTTCTTGACTGACAGTCCTCTATTCCTGGACATATGTGAGGGCAGGTGAAGGTTCATCTCTAAGATCAGGTGTACAGGAGTGGATGGAGAACATGAACATATTTTAGCTTTGGTTTGTGTAACTTCCCCTTTAGAACTCATTACTTTGGGGTAGCTGAAACTGAAGACCCATATCTGAGTAGCATCCTAGCAGTATTTCTCATTAGTTTAGTATGCCTTGTCGGTTTTAAGTGTGCCTCTGTTTGCAAGGCATTGTCAGGGTGTTTTTTTGGTTTGAAGTTTTTATGCTTTCATTTCTGTTCTATTAATTTCTATCCCGCCAGTTTCTTATCCTTGTCCCTCTGTTGAGATAGTTCTTTTTGTACTTTGTTTAATCACACTCAGGAAGAAAAAAAGTGAAAATTTGTGACATTTGTTCTCAGCTGTTTCAGTACTAGTGAGATTGCTATATCTACCTTTCTGTGTAAAGATGTAATATGGCATTTACTTTTGCTTCTGTAATGTTTTGGAATTTTGAAACTTTTTATTAAAAATGGAAAAAAACTAAAAGAAGGTAGAAAATTTTTGATTTTTTAAAAATTTTCTTTCTTTTTCTTCAAATGCCCTTTAAATGTCTTTCTCCCTGTAGATGTCATCTTTTTTTGCATGAGATACCAGCAAACAAAATAATTTAAAAATTTCTGCCTTGCCCTCCATGGAAGAATAGGCACTAAATGAGTGAAGTTAGTAAATTATAGTGCACACAGCAGTTCAAAAGATGGTAGGTGCTAGTGAAGAAGAAGGCAACATTGAAGAGTGTCAGGAAGTTTGGGGTTGCAATTTCATTGGAGTAGGGTCGGAGGGAGGTAATGTTTGAGAAGAGATTTAAAGGAAGTATATAGGATAAACCATTTCAAGGTAGCATGGGTAAGGAAGAACATTCCAGGACAGATGATAAGAGGAGCAAAGGACTTCTGGTGCTTTCTTTCTATGTATAGAAGAATATGGAAGAGAGCCAAACTAGAATAAAGGAGAGGGATACATTAAGACATAGGGGAGGGAAAGAGGTAGGTGTAGTGGTTCTCTTGGATCATTAGAAAGGTTTTAGCATTCGGAGAAAGACATGACCTGACAGAATTTCTCTGGCTTCCATGTAGAGGAGGAAAACATGATGTTGGAAAGTAAACAGGGGATCAGGAGGCCGGGTCAGGGGCTTGGGTTAGGATGGAAATAGTAAAAAAAAAGGGGTCGGAATTTGATCTATTTAGAAGGTAGAACTGCCAGTAGGATATGCTGGTGGATCTGATTAAAGAGAGTGAAGGGAAGAATATATGAATGCCAGGTTTTTGACATGAGCAACTGAGATATGTAGTTGTCATAAATAGAGATGGAGAAGACTTTGAGCACCATATTGAAGGTCAGGAGTTGCAATCTGGGCATGTTAAATTCAGGGTGTGTGTCAGACATCTTCATGAAACTGCTGAGTTGGCTGTCAGATGTATAATTTCAGAGTTCAAGGGAGTGGTCTGGGCTGAATATGTGAATTTAAGAGCTCATTGCAATGTGGCACTTGAAACTTGAGGCTGGATGAAATCAGGAAGAGAGAGTGTGGAGAAAGAAGAGAAAGGTCCAGGGCCCCAAATGTGAGAATGTTAGAAACAGCTGATGTTGGTGACTTAAGCTCTTGGTTACTCCTTGAGGTACTTCATTCCATGTCAGTTGGCTTACTGTTGTGTGTTAATCTTAGTACACTCAACTGTCACTTCAGAATGGACATCTTACTGGCTGGAGAGTATCTTACAGGGAAGGGAAGTGTTTTTTCTCTTTCTTTGTATATCAGAGTAATTCAAAAGTACCAGGAATAGAATCCAAGGGCAATTAACCACTAAGCCGCATCCCCAGCCCTTTTATTATTTTTTATTTTGAGACAGGATCTTTCTGAATTTCTTAGGACCTCACCAAATTGCTTAGGCTGGCTTGGAACTTGTGATCCTCCTGCCTCAGCCTCCAGAGCCACTAGGATTATAGGCATGTGGCGATGAACCTGGCTGTAGTTTTTTTTTTTTTTTTTTTTTTTTTTTAGTTGAAGATGAACACAATACCTTTATTTATTGTTTTTTTGTTTATTTGTTTTATGTGGTGCTGGGGATCAAACTCAGTGCCTCACATATGCTAGGCAAGCTCTCTACCACTGAGCCACATCCCCAGCCCTTGGCTATACTTTTAATGAAGTTTATGATGTTATCAACTTCTGCAAAGTGTTTTATTTAACTAATTTCTAATAATAAAATTATTCTGACAGTTGACTTTTTAAGAAGATAATTTACATTAATTTGAAACATTTTATTTTTAGGAAAGATTCCAGAATAATAGGAGTGTGTGTGTGTGTGTGTGTGTGTGTGTGTGTGAAAAAACCTAGTAGGTTTTTTTCTTCAAATTACATGGTAATTTTACTTTGCATTGCAACTTGGTTTGCTTAGACTGCTATAACAAAATACCAGAGACTATGTGGCTTAAATAGCAGACACTGCTCTGACAAAATAGTGTAGAGTGTGTGGCCTAAACAGCGGTTGTTTATTTTCTCAGTTTCCAAGACTGGGAGAGAGGCCCAAGGTCATGATTCTGTCACGGTTTCTTTCCTGGCAAGGAAATCTGTTCCCTGCTTGCATAGGGGTAATGTAGCCTCACATGGCCCTTCCTCTGAGAAGGTGAACTCTGGTGTCTCTTCCTCTTCTTATAAAGGCACCAATCATATTGGATTTGGGTACCATCATTTTGACCTCATTTAGCCTTCATAAAGGCCCTTTCTCTAAACACAATTATAATAGGGGTTGGAGCTTTAACATATGCATTGGTTTTGAGGGTGAGAGATCCAATTCAGTATGTAACACAATGTTTTCCTAATTTTTATTCTTCTAACAGGATATTCTTATCAGTTTCTTGAAAATTATGTGTTCAGGAAATTTTCTCTAAAAGATAATCTTTTTTGCCTGTGTATGTTTTCAAAGGGAGTTTCTGTTGTAGATGGACACAATACCTTTATTTATTTCTGTAGTGTTACACAACACATGACAATATTTTTGGTGCTTTCCTTCAGTAAAGTCTTTTCACAAACATTTAAACAGTTAATATTTTGCATTTTAGGAACTAGTCCTTAAATTTCTGTATCATATTGAGTACTGTTTCTAGGGGATGCTGTGATTTGTGGTTTTAAGGGAGTCCCTGCTATACAGTGTATTGATACCTTCAACAAATGAATAAACAAATTTGAGAGAGAGAGAGAGAGAGAGAGAGAGAGAGAGAGAGAGAGAGAGAGAGTACACTGTAACAAAAATGAAAATGCAACCCTGCCTCCCAACTGCACCAATGCTCCACACTCCTGCTGGGTCCCCATTGGCCCAGAGGCTCACCAGTTATGAGGAAATGGCCCCTCCTGCTCTGGCCAGGCCCCCAGCTCGGTGGGAGAATCAGTTAGGCAGTTGCTTGTAGGGTGATGTCGGTGGGGGCACCAAGCAGCCAGGGTGTGACAGGACCCTTGAGCTCAGAGTGCAGCTTCAGCGCCAGCTTTGGATCCCCAGACTGGTGAGTGCAGCCTGCAGCTCCCAGGTCCAGGCTGTCCTTTGCTTTTCCACTCCAGGCCAGGCAGCCTCCTGGGGAGGGGTGGGTGTGGGCCCTATGCCAAGTGAAGTTGCTGTATCCTTGCATGCTTGCCCCAGCCAGGCAACTCGACTCCCTGTGAGCCAGTCCCCCTGCATAATCCTGCCCAGCTGGAATTTCAGCCAGTGTTTCCCCTCAAGGAAGCCAGTAGCCTTCCTCTCCTGCGCAGAGGCCTGGAAGCCTTATGAGCCCCTGAAAGCTTTCTGTATTCCTGGCCACAGGTTGTAACCAGGCTTATCTGCTCCTGATTCAGAACAGTTTTATATAATTCATGATATTCTCTTATGTCACTGTTATGCATGCCTTAGCATTTCTTTCATATGAGATTTTATTGTAGATTTGTGTATTTTCTGGTTTTTGTTCAATTTCCAGGAGAATCCTACATACAAAAACCCGAAGTGTTTGGTCTTGAAACATTTTTGAACAAGAGGACACCTCACTGTCCACTTCGCCATCCCTGGCAGCTTTATGAAGCCCGCCTATGGGGTTGTACCCAACCATCTTTGATCTTATGCGGATGGCACCCAAGGTCTTTAGGAAGGAGTTCAGGGGTGGGCTGGGGTGGAAGGAAGAGGCCACGGATTCTGTGCCTGTCAACATGGTGCCTCTCAAGTTGAGTCTCTGCTAACTGCAAAAATAGTCATTGTATACACATGCACACACATGCACAGGAGCACCAGGTAATCTATCTAACCTGCGGCACTGACTGTGCTCCTGCAAGACCCACAGGGTGAGCTCCAGCCAGCAAGGGGCTCTTATGTCACTGTTATGTGTGCCTCAGCATTTCTTTTATATGAGATTTTATTGTGGATTTATGAATTTACTGTTTAGTTACTTTCCAGCAGAATCATACCTACAAAAATATGGAGTGTTTGGTTTTGAAACACTTTGAAACATGGAGACACCTTACTCCTTCCACATGGGCATCCCTGGCAGCTTTATGAAGTCTGCCTATGAGGTTTTAGCCAACCACCTTTGATGTAATGCGATGGCACCCAAGGTCTTTAGGAAGGAGTTCATCCTTGTTGGGGGTTGGGGCGAGGGGCGCTGTAAGAGGCCACAGATTGTGGTTTGTAGGGTTGGTAGAGGCAAGTCCTCCTTGGGCGGGACCAGGGTAGACCTGACACAGCTCCTAGCACAGACAGGGCCCCACTTGGGGAGGACTCCAAAGTGTCAGGAGGTGGGATTCCACCCTGCATCATTTCTCAGCCTCCTCTCTGAGGTCCAGGCGCCACTCTGTCCTTGAACCGAACCCTGCAAAAATAGTCGTTGCACACACGTGCACAGGAGCACCACAGAATCTAACCGGCTGCACTGACAGCGCTCCTGCAAGACCCACCACGTGAGCTCCAAGCAGCTAAGGCTCTTCCACCTACTTAGAAGATGGAGGTGTGGGATATGGTCCCAGAGTCGACTCTGAAAAATGAAGTAGAGCCACCTTGGGGGGTCCTAGTAGAAGGAGAGCTGGCCCTGTGTTCTCCAAGCACAGGTTGCAGTACAGGGGGAGCTAAATGAAGCTTAAGGCTCCAGATGCCAGGTCAAAAATTACTAGGTGGTGGTGCACCAGCAGCTCAGGAGGCAGAGGGAGGAGAATTGCCAATTCAAAGCCAGTCTCAGCAATTTAGCAAAATACTTAGCAACTCAGCTAGACCCTGTCTCTAACAAAATATTTAAAAAGGGGCTGAGGATGCATCCCTCAGTGGTTAAGCACCCATGGGTTCAACGCCCAGTACCAAAATAAAATAAAATAAAAACTACTGAGTGCTGTGCAGAGAAGACCATCCCGAGCTCCTAGAAAGCTTAGACTGGCACCACCCACACTCAGCACCACTGAGGTCACTCTACTGCACTGCACTGCACTGGACAGTCAGGGCTGGCTAACTTTACCTAGGACTCGGATCCCTGCAATGTCTGGGGCCTTGTCTGCCTTGTCATTTAGGGCAGAGTTCCATCACTACTTATCTATCTTAGAGTTTTGCTTTTGCCATTCAATAGTTATTCTAGTGTAACTTAAGGTGTACACTTGTGTTACCCCCACACACACACACACACAAAAAAAAATAAGATTGGAGGCAACAAAAGAGAGATTCTTGGGCAGGAATACCTAATAACTATCAAAAGAAACTGCCAGAGTCAGAAGTTTTTAGTCATTTTAAGGCCTACAGATCTTCCTAACCTACTAAACAGGTAGGTTTAATTAATATTTGCTGGTATGAATTTCTAGCTCTAAGTAACAAAGATAAACAGATCTCTACTAAACACAGAGGTTATGCCAATAAAAGGATATTTTACAAAAATCAGATGACATTAAATAAATGTTTCTTTTACATTCTTGATAACTCTGGTATTATTAAAGATTGACATTCCATAATAAAGGTCTTTTCCTCTCCAGCCTTGTTGGGCTTTGTTAGGCCTTATTATGGGGACATCTTCTCAGCTCTTCCACTTCCTGGTAAGAGATAACTGATTTCTATCATCTTCAGGATATTCATTGACATGTTCCAGATGCTGCCACATTAATTTTGTATTAATCTTATTTCAGTACTCATGTCTTTTTGTTTCTCTCATAGAAGCATCCACCCCCAGATGACTTTACAACCTGTTCTTCCTGAACCAGACTTTTACCATGGACTCCCTCTGCCAACTCAATTTCTAAAAAGGGACTCTAAACTGCTTGCCCCACTTCACTTCAGCCCATCTCAGCTTGAAGCAGCAAGAGCGGTCATCGCCCTTTTCCCTACAGCAGTGAGGTCCCTAAAATTAGAGAGAAAACAGTGAATGGAAATAGGTAATTGGGTCAGATCACAAACATAGAGACTGGTTTGAATCAAAAATATTGGAGACAGCCTCTTGATTACTACACATGTTCCTGCTCCAACCTGTTTCTAAGTCTTTCCAACAGGTTCAACTTGAAGCTCATAAATTTCTTCAAAAACTAGCCTTGAGAGACTTTTGATCTCCAATACCCATTCCAGCCTACAGACTACTGCTTTGTCAAATGGTTCCAGAAACAAGGACTAACACCCAACTAGAGGAGATCTTACAACAAAAATTTCTCAGATGTCTTCCCACACCAGGTTATATACATAACGACCAAACAGACTCCATTTTACTCTGAGACTCCATGTCATATGAGAAATACATCTCTCATGGAAACATCTGTACCCATCAACAGCTTAGCATAGCATGCTTGGCAACACAAAATTGGCAATTATTATACAACTCTTTTTGGTTCCCATTTTTCTTGGATGATGTAACCTGTCAGAGAATGATAGTCTAGACATTAGTAACCATGCTTTAACTTGTACTCAACTAGGGTCATTTTGACTGATTTCTCCTTCTGCTTAGGATTTTAGATCTCATGATGTTTGTTTATGGTTTTGAGTCACAGCAACAGCCACTTATGTTGAATGTGGAGGGGGGTGGAAGGGTATAGACTTAGAGCCTACCCCATGGCTTTCCAGCTGGATCCAGACTGCAATTTGGTGAATAAAGTTTCCATCTCCTTCTTTAAGATTGACTCAGTGATTCATTGAAATCTCACCATAACACCTAGGCCCTAGAACCCTGTGGTCTCTGGGGCTTGTCTGTCTTTTCAGTAGGGCAGGGTGCCATCAGTACCTCTTTTTCTTGGAGTTCTGATCCTGCCATTCACTTTGTCCAGGCCTCAGGGATCATCAACCCAGGCAGCTCAGAACTGCAGCTAGATTCTCCATTCATGTCCAAGCCTGTGGAGGACAGGACTGCATACCAGGCCAAGAAACAGTTCAACTCTCCCTCTATCTCAGTGGATATCCCCTCCCAAGAGGGGTCCCTTCTCCAGTTGCAGCCACCTACTAACTGAGGGGCAAAAGCACTGGGGGAGTTCCCAGGGGAAGACACAAGATCATATCTTGGTTAACCAAGACTGAGTTTAAAATAGACAGGAATTTCAAAAAAGATGTAAAGCATCTCAATGAGTTTTTCCCTCACTGTTATTTGCCTATTTACTATTGAGAAATGAACCCAGGGACACCTTGCAACTGAGCTACATCTCCAGGCTGGCCTTTAGCTTCTGATCCTCATGCCTCAACCTCCTAAACTTGCTGGGGTCTACACCCTGGAATGTGGCCTGAACAGCATCTTCTCATTTCTCTTCCCCTTCTCTTTTTTTTCTCATCCCCGTCCCTCTCTTCCTTTCTTCCTCTTATGTTTTTTTTTTAATTTTAATTTTTATTATTGTTTTGAATATGGCACCCATAGTGAGTGCTGTGCACTGAACTACATACATTTTTTTTATTTTCCATTTTGAGACAGGATCTCACTAAATTTTTGAGGCTGGTGTCAAGCTTGCTATCCTCCTGCCTCAGCCTTGATGAGACTTGCTGGGTTTAGAGGAGTACACACCCTGGTCTGACTTTTTTTCCTTTTTAACAGTATCATTTTTAATTTTTCCTAAACCATTCCTTTTTCTTCATTTTATAGTTTGTTTCTTATTTAAATAATGTGTTTTAAACAATTTGCTTTGAGAATTTTTAACAATTATAATTTTGATGTTCGATAATAAATTTATACCTGAAATGCACTAGCTACTCATTTTTCCCCACAGATTGTTTTTGCATTCCAATTTTACATGTTAGTTATATTTCTTCAATTTTTGAAATATACAAGTACTCATAGTTTTTTTAAAAAATTCTGTCCAATTTTTTATAATATATGGTGTTTATCATCCACATGTCCATTTACTCAATGTTTCACTCTTTGATATGCATAACAAGATAAATGACCAGTACTCTTCTTTGGAATGCTTTCAGCAATACTCTTCTAAAATTGATATCAATAATGATTTGTATAAAGATTTCCTAATCCCTCTCAAAGAAGACACCAAATTTCCTATCTTGAAGTCAGTGAGTCTTAAAGATTAGATAAGTAAGTTCATTTTGAAAACTGAAACTTTTCTAAAGAGAGCCTCACCTATACTCTCCACATAAAGCTGAATTAATGTCTTCATGTGGCTACTAACACTGTAAAACCAGCATGGATGGAAGAAGCAGCGTGTCCATTGATACCATACCCATGGATGTGCATATTTGCACAAGGAAATAACATCAGTGGACCTAACAAATTTGGAGGACCTTTGGGGGAAAAACACAAATTTTTATAAACATTTGCTTTCTGTAGCATTAAAGATTTAAAATATTCCATTGACAGACTGTTTTAGTGTTAAGATACTTGTGTGATAAGAGAGTTTGGTTTATATCATGCTGAATAGAGACTATTTAAGTTGCTTCATTTAGGTCTTCAAGGGTTTAAAAAAGTGTAATTACCTTTTGACAAAATATTTACTGACAAAAACTAGTTTAATCAAATGACAAATTAATAAGAAATTGTTTTGATATTTTATTTTTACATTACAGCATACATATATCAGGTAGTGTATGCAATATTTCCAGCTAAGAAAGAAGTGAATCAAAGATACCAAGGAAGAAAAAAGATAAAACCAAGAAACAATCAGTGCTTACTAACTCTTCTGTGTTTGAGTTAGATCAACGGGTATGGGGCTGCACAATGACAAAGAGATTGTGAGAAAACACTAGAATCAATTACAGAGAGCAGGTAGCCAGTTGAATTCCAGGGATATTGGCTTTTTGCTTAATAACAGACTTCATAAAATAAATAGACTGCAGTAGGACCAGGGGAAAATTTACTGGGTTGAAGATAGGACACTGCCCTCTGATAGCATGAAAGGGAGAATCCTAGCAATCTAGAGAAAAGCAGACTCCTCTAAAGTTAATAAACAGTTTTAGCAATAAAGAAGCAAAAGGCCAGGGTCTCATGGAACAGACAAATACTGACGGCAGGATGAATGTAAGGAGTATGTGTATAAATGGAAAAGAAAATTATAAGGCAATATTATAAAATAAATATAATGCAGGCTTGAACTGAGGAAATATTAGAAGAAGTCTATAGAATACAAAATTTTCAAGGCACTTTATAGAATAATATTTCATTAAATGAATAAGTGCAAATCCCTGGAATATAAGGCTCTGCTCATGATTGTGTAAAAGTTATTAAAAGAGATGTGAAATGAACTTCAGAAACTAAGTTGCTTGTGTTACCATATGGTTTCTCTGCCTCACATCCTTATACATGATGAAACTCCTTTAGGTGTTGGGTGTGGAAGGTCCTGACTCTTGGATTTACCAAGCCACACAATGACTTAGGGCTGGAGGTGAAGCTCAGCATGCTGAGCATCCAAAATACCCTGGATTCAGTCCTCTCCATGAAAAATAAAGCAAAAAAATTAAATAAATCAGAATTTTTTTATAAGGAAGAAAACATGGGCAAACAATTTAACAACTTAAGCTGAGGCAAGTAATTTTGGAATTACAGTTCTTAATTCTGCCAGGTATGGTGGAACATACCTGTAATGCCCATGACATGGGAGGCTGTGACAGGAGGAACACAAGTGTCAAAGCCATCCTAGCAACTTAGCAAGGCCATGTCTCAAAACAGAAAATAAAAAGGGTTGGGATGTGGCTCAGTGGGAAAGCACCCCTGGGTTCAATCCCCAGTACCAAAAAGTAAAATAAATACAAATTTTAAAAATAAAAATGTCTTATTCACAATTTTAGGAAATGCTTATCTTTTGCAAAATTTAATATTAATTTTAGAAAAAAAAGGGGAAATAAAATATACATGAAAATTTCTCATGATTTCTTATGACAGGTCTATCATATGAGTGATGAAGGGTGCCACAGTCTGGCTGGGCAAAATAACTGGGGGGCAAGTGACAAGCAACTTGTGAAGACTGATATTGCAGGGGGCCGCTTTATTGTAGTACAGCAGAGGTGTTCATACATAACTGAATACACAGCTTGACTCAATTTAGCATCATCCAGTTACAGCAATCAGTCATTAAGGAATCCTCATTATCTTAATAATTATACACAGCTTAACTTAATTGACATCATCTAGCACAGCAGTCAGTCATTAAGGAATCTCCATTATCTTAATGGTTCACTGGCATTACTTCTCAAACCACTCCTCCTAGCAAAGTGCCAGGTGCCATCTTGACTTGTCTGTGGCCCTCAACAGAAGGGCACTGAATAAACTGGTCCATTACACAAGTGAAGCATAACACAAGTTCAGCATTGTTACTCAATACATGGGGTGTCACAATAAATTTGAAATTGATATTTTTAAGATGGTCCTTCCTATGTTTCACAGACTGGCCTTGATCTCCTGAGTTTAAGCTCAAATTTATTACTCAGTCTCCCAGGCAGCTGAGACTATGTACCCCCTCTCCAATAAGCATTTTTGAAAGGTTCCAAAAAAATCTTAGGGAGTTTCATAATCCACTTCTGTGAATCTTTATTATGTGTCAGGATCCCAAATTGGGAAATTTAACTGTAGAAATATCTCAGAAAAAGTTTTCAAATCTATTTATCCTTGAAAATACCATTTTTAAAACAAGGATGTCAACATCTATACTGTTTGTTTTTGTGTCAAATCCATCAAATTTGGAAGCAAAAAAAAAAAAATGGGAACCGGAAGACTGCTATTATTTTTCATCTTTTCTTATACTTCTTTCCAGAGAATTTGTCTTACAAAATTTCCTGATACTGATTTATTTGGAAGAGAATCTCATTTTTTTAACTCACTTTTTTTTTTCTTTTAGCTAAAAGGTTAAAAATTTTAATCCTCTGGTTTTATCCTTCATTGCTGTGTCCCAATC
Organism: Urocitellus parryii; assembly: GCF_045843805.1. Lineage (NCBI taxonomy): Eukaryota > Metazoa > Chordata > Mammalia > Rodentia > Sciuridae > Urocitellus > Urocitellus parryii. Next base: position 89,766,329 of record NC_135532.1, read on the forward strand.
AGTGTCTTAGATGTTTTTCCTTGAAGTACCTATTTTTATCTATAAAATATTATTACATTTTTGTAGACAAAAATAGGTATTATTGAAATATGATAAACTACACATATATAAAAATATGCAATTTGACAAGTTTTGCTATGAATGAAACACCTTTAAACACCATAATCAAGAGAGTTAATCCATTAATCACATTTGTGTGAGTGTGTGTGTGTGTGGTGTGCTAGGGATTGAACCCAGGGCCTTATGCATGAGAGGAAAGCACTTTACTAACCAGAGATATATCTCCAGCTCCATGTTCTTTTATATTTCTTTATTAAGAAACTGTTAGACTCTTTCCAAAGTATTTCTACCATTTTCCAGGCCCATGGAAGGTCCCATTCTTCCTTATCTTCAATATCACACACTTTTGTCAATTTTTAATAAGTACAACATTTCTAATGGGTGTACTCTGCACACATCAATACAGTTTCAATATGCATCACACTAATGACCAATAATATTGAGCATGTTTCCATGTGCTTATTATTAATTTGGATAATTTTTTGGTCACTCATTCTTTAAATTCTCTTTTATTTGTTCCTTTTTAGTTGTATATTTTGACTTTTATACACATACACACACACATACACACACACATGCACACACATGGAATATATCTTATTCTAATTCAGATCCTAGTCTTGGGGATATACACTGTGTTGAGATTTACTGTGTTGTTTTTATATATGTACATGGAAAGTTATGTCAGATTCCTTCCACTGTCTCAGTTTCTTTATTACTTGATGAGTACAGAGAGTTCATTATATGGTCTGGATACCATTCCCTTATCAGCTATAATTTTTGCAGGAAGTTTCTCCATTTTGTGGCTTGACATTTTTTACTCTTTTTATAAAATTTTAATTACTTTTTATTGAAAACTGCACTGAACGCTAAATGTCCACCTTTTACAATAAACAAGTACAGTAATGGTAACTCACACTGAAACAAAACATACTTCTGATAGCCATTTTTCCTTTTGGGACAGGTTAAAGTTTTTCTTTTGTCACAAAAACAGGAATGTACCTATACAAAGGCTCAAAATAGGTCATCTTTTTAAACAAAAAAGCAATGATTCACAAAAGACTATGAATAGAACATGTAACTAGTTGATACAAATCTAATAGGATTTGTTAAAATCAGTCACATCTAATAACACATCTGAAGTGTTCTTGTATAAAATGTCACGTGAAGAAAATAATTTATCAATGTCTAAAAAAGTGGATTTGTTCATAGACAATCTGACAAATTACCATAAAAAGTGTTTCCTGACACATAAGGAAATGCAACATTATTCTTGAACCCTTAGCAGTTCAAGACTTTCCACTCAATAAGACAGCTGAGGATCTGAAACTGAGAAAATATATTTGAGTACAAACAGCTTGTGAAACTTAATACTTTTTTCTTTTTTCTTTTTTGCATCATCAGAGGGTACAACTGAACTAACAACCAACTTGCCTGCTCGGTATGTAGTTCAGCTGTGAGGGAGACACTTCTGTACAGGAGCCTGTACTGTCTTCGATCCTATGCGTGCAGGTGTCTAACACAGGCAAACAGTTTTTTCCCCATTTTGTAGCAATTTTGTCTTCCTATTAGCAAAAAGAGGTAACAAGCCCCTGTAGACCAAAGGGACTAGAGTCATAAGATGGGGATTTCCTCTTAATATTTTTTTTTTTTATTTTGATGTTTGGAACTCTTGATGCAACATTCTAGAGCAAGGTGCTCAGGACCTGCTGTGCCCAAGGAACTGATAAAGGAAAAAGCTCTATTTATTCTTTGTGATTTTATGCGCAGATGGAAAACTTAACACACAATAACAGAAGTTGGTTGTTAATAAATCACGTCCTATTCTTTCAGCGCTTCCGGAAGCAGACGACATCTTCAGTTTTCTAGCTCTTGCAGCTTTTAACACTGCAACACCAACGATGCATATGTCCAGGGTCAGTTAAAAAGACTGTCAAATTCCTTCTCTTTTAGTTCATCCATTTTCACTGTCTCTTGGTCCCAAGTTTATCTGAATGATTACCTTTCAGCATTCTCTGCTATTGCTCGTTGGGGTGCTCTCGATTGTCCCCATGTTTTGTAGGGTGGTTGGGAGAGGGCGCTTGGGAAGGGTGTGCCACCGTGGGGAGGTTGTGAGTCACAGGGATGCCTCCTGGGATGATCCCTTCCATGGCTGCAGGAAGTCCTCCCGGAGCCACGCCTACTATGCCCGGTGGATACCTGTATGTGGCACCATTGAGCTCAGGATGAATTGCTTGCTGGTCTATTACTGACCAAGGAGCTGATGTGACAAAGAATTCCTTGTTGGCACAGTTTCTTAAGCTTTCTGGGATGCGACCTGTGATTGCTCGGCGGATCTCTGTGGCAGCTGCCTCTCTCATCTCAAGTGATGCTTGTTCACTATACCAGGCCGTGTGGGGGGTACAGATGATATTTGGTGCATCTTTCAAAGGACCCTGTGCAAAGCTAAAGGGCTCCGATTCATGCACATCAAGGGCTGCCACTCGTATCCTGCCCTCCTTAAGGGCCTGCGCCAAGGCCTTCTCATCCACCAGGCCACCGTGGGCTGCATTAACAAGGAATGCCCCTTGCCTCATCTGCTTTATAGTAAAGTCATTGATGAGGTGGTGATTATGTTCATTGAGATTGCAGTGCAAGGAGACACAGTCGCTCTGATACAGCAAGTCCTGTAGGGTGTAGACCCTCTGCACGCCCAGGCAGCCTTGATGTCCACGTTGTCATAGCCACTGCCGATCCGCAAGATTACCCGCAGGGCCTTGAACTTCTCCAGGTCTTCCCTGGTGAGGGTGATAGTGTGGTACATCATGGCGCCCACGGCCTCATTTAACACCTTCTCGTGGATCTCCTGAGTGGACTGTGCATCGCAGAAGGCCACGGTGGCCAGGTCCTTCAGGATGGGCATCTCCACGGTGCAGTCTCTGCCGTCCAGCAGTGCCACCAAGGGGCGGGGGTGCAGGGGGCCGTTCATGATCTGCGGGCGAATACCTTCACAAATCCTGTCCAATCGCTGCCGCTTCACTTTGTGCTTATCCACAAGGGCCATTCTTTATGGAACTTTGCAACTCTGAGTCAAAAGGCAAAGCGGTCCTCTAAGAACTTAGGAGAACTCGCAGAAGTCTGCGCGCATTACACCACTATGCACCCAATATAAATCTGTCTGCAAATTCTACAGTTCATGGGACGGGCTGTCCGTCTTCTTAAGGGGATACAGCGTCATTGGCTCAAAACCATTTAAGGTGGTGAAACCCTCGTCCAGGGCCGCAGGCGTCCACCGCGAAGGGCGCCCACCCTGGAGGCGGCGGCGGCGGCGGCATTGGCGGTGGCTGTCGACATTTTTTACTCTTAACATTTTCTTTTTAAGAGCTTTGGTTTTTAATTTTGATGAAGTCCCAGTTTTCTATGTGTTTAAATATGTATTTTGCTGTTTATGTCACAGCATTTTAATTTTTTTGGTAAAACAGTTTATTTTTAGCTGACAGTCATTGGACACACTGATGGGTCACTGTGACATTTTAATGCATATATAAAAGTATAATAATAAGATCAGGGTGATTGAGATGTCTGTTACCTAAGACAGTTTTCATCTCTTTTAGAATCATTCAAGATCCTTTCAGAGAATAGCTATGAAACTTTCAATTAATTATTGTGAACCATAGTCATCCTGTGTTATTATAGAATATCATAAGTGATTTCCTCTTATTCAGCTGCATCGCCTTACTTATCAATCATTTTCTTTGTGGTATTTGGAGACCAGTATTCTATTCTTTTATGAGCAACATTTTGTATGGTGGCTTGATAAAGTTTTACCATTCTTATTTATGTCTTCAAATTGTTACAAATATCATGGATCTTCTCTTTTTCTTTTTATGATTTTAATTAATAAATTATAATTATATATACAGTGGGATTTATCTTGAGATAATCACAAGTGCATGGAATGTAATTTGCACCATTTCAGTTCCTGGAATTTCTCATTCTTTCCCCTATCCACTTCCCCCATTCTCCTTCTTCTATTATTTTTCCTTCTATTTATTACTGTTTTTCAGTTGGTGGTGCTTTATTTGTACACAAAATTTGGGAATCATAGTGGTTTATTCATATGTGTACATAGGAAGATTTGATGAATTTTATTCCATGGCTCCTCCCTTTTCTCATTCCTCCTCCTTTCTTCTCAACCCCCCTCTTCTACTCCATTGATGGACCTTATATTTCCATGAGGTCCCCCCCCTTTTTTTTGCTCTTATTTTGCTCTAGATTCCACATAAGAGAAAGAACACTTGACTCTTGATATTCTGAGTCTGACTTATTTCACTTAGCATCATTTTCTACAGTTCCATATATTTACAAGAAATGCCATAATTTTGTTTTTCTTTATGAATGAATTAAGCTCCATTGGATATAGATACAAAAATGATTTTACCATTCATTGTTGAAGGGCACCTAGTCTAGTTCTATAATTTGGCTATTGTGAATTGTGCCACTATAAACATGGATGTACCTTATCACTACAATAGTCTGTTTTTGTTATTTTGGAGAAATACTAAGGAGAAGAAAGGCTGAGGCACATGGTGGTTCCATTCTCAATCTTTGGAGAAATCTCCACACTGCTTTTTAGATTGTTTGTACTGATTTGACGTTCCACCAACAATGTACAAGTGTACCTTTCCCTTCATATCTTCACTAGCATTTATTATTATTTTCAGTATTGACCATTGACATTGTAGCTGGAGTGAGATGAAATCAGTGTAGTTTTGATTTGCATTTCCCTGATAGTTATGGATGTTGAAAAGTTTTTCATATATTTGTCATTTGTATTTCTTCTTTTGAGAAATGTCTGTTTATTCTTTTGCCTATTTATTGTTCGGGCTATTTATTTATTTATTTAGGTATTAGGGTTTTGCATTCCTTATATATTCTGGATATTCACCCACTTTTGGAGTAGTAGCTCGCTCTACTTTATACTGAGATGGGTTTATCTTCAGTGTTGTGGTAGTTCACTTCTTTTGCTATGACAAAAATACCATAGGCTAGCTACTCAGTAAAACATAGAAATTTATTTCCTAACGTTCTGGAAATGGACAGATCCAAAATCAAAGCATTAGCACATTTGTGCCTGGTGAGGACCTGAATGTTTGTGAATAGCCACATTTTCCTTATGTCTTCAGAAGGCAGATTGAATGAGCTCTTTCAAGGGGACTCTTTTATAAGAGCACTAATTGTCATAATGAATCTTCTCTATTCATAGTTGCCTTCAAAAGACCCTATCTTCTAGTGACAGCATTTCTGTGATTATATTTCAGCATATGAATTATGAGGAGTCAGAAATAATACTCTAGCAAGTGTTTCTTCTTCTTATGGTTTAGATATGAGGTGAGATGTTCCCCCAAAGCTTATGAGTGAGTCAATGAAAGAAAGTTCAGAGATTAATCAATTGGGTTACAAGAACTTTAACCTAATCAGTGCATTTATCCACTTGAATGGATTAATTGGGTGTAGGCAGTTAGTGTGGGTTAAGGAGGTAGGTTACTGGGGACATGCCTTTTTGGTTTATATTTTGTCTTTGCATAGTGGAGCTCACTCTCTCTGCTTCTTGGTGGCCACGTCCTGCTTTTCTCCACCATGCCTTCCATCATAATTTTCTGCCTCACATCACGCACATAGCAATGGAGTCAGTGGTCATTTAACTGAGACCTCAGAAATTGTGAGCTCCCCAAAAAACTTTTCCTCCTCTAAAATAGTTTTTGTCCTTTCTCCTGTTTGCTTTGAGTTTGGGTTGCATCTTTCTCATTTCTTAAGGTAGAAGTCAAGGTCATTGATTTGAGATTCTTTTGATAGAAACATTCAGTGCTAAACTTTTTCATTTAAATGCTACTGATGATAGAGTTTACAAATAGAAATGCTCATATCTAGATTGAACTCAGTGGATTATTTTTCTGAGTTGAAGTATAGATGATATAACTACTTTGTAATATTTCTCCTTCACTAGCATTTTATCTACTCTATTTGGCAATTTTATTTTTATTCATACCAATTTGACTAAAATTTGAAAATCACCATCTCAACTTTTTAATTTTTATGATCACCCAGCTCTTTAAAACATCTACTTTTTATGAAATCATAATTTGATGAATTGCAACAAAACCACATTTCTGTCATTAATCACACATATTCACAGAACTTGTTCATACTTTTCCTTTCAAGGCTCCATTATTATTCTGTAAAGAACACAATTGTATCTCTCTATAGTTCATTAATTTGTCATCAAATCTCCATTTTGAGACTACTGAAGTGTGGCAGGATTCTTAAACAGCAGTAATAAAAGGAGGAGGGGAGTTTTGTAGAAGCTGTGTTCAGGAAAGGAAAAGGAAACCAGGTTATATAGGGTCTCCTTTTATTCTGAGATAGGAATCTACTTGAAATACGCAAGCAGAGGATTGCATGTGTGAGGAACTCTGGTGTTAATTTGAGTCTCTAAGAAAAAGGGGGAAAAATTATCTCCTCTGTAGAATTTACCAGCCCTATTTGCATGCACATACCATCTCTGATTTAGAATTCAGTAGGTTATTAAGCATTGCAACTTCATCAGGGGTGGAATGGATAAAGGGCTGAGTGTGTAGTCTAAAGAACATAAGAGTGATCAGACATGAAGATAACACCTTCTGTGTCCTTAACAGAATTCAGAAATAAGCAAGAGTGTATGTAAGAAGATATATTGATGTATGTGGTGATATTTTTCAGTTATATGTAAGAGTTAAGTTTTATTAACATACAGAAATAAGGTGGTTTATATAGTCATTAGCAAATACCTTATCAGGTAGAAGTGAAACCACTTCAACAAGAACTGCCTGATACCCTGTAAGAACAAGGTTTCACTGTAAATTTCATCTGATTATCACCTTGATCTAGAAGAGGAGAAACAGAATTTAAAGAAACTAGATCAAGTCACAAGTCAAGTACGTATGAAATTGAACACTTCAATATTCAATCTGAAGTTTTTTAAACAATATAAAGTGATTTAGGAAACCAAGTTTAGTATACAACATTCTTTGGATTTCTATTATAATTAGTTTTATTAAAATTTTATTATCTCACCAGTGAACTTATTTGTTTTTGTTTTTCAGAACTGGGAGGTTTAACACAGGGACTTGAACATATAAGACAAAGGCTGTATCACTGAGCTGTACATTTCTAGATCCTAGTGCACTTATTTATTAAACTCAGACTTTCATTCTTGCATTTTCCTTTCAATTTTATGCATATTTCTTTAAAACACTTAGCCTTAGGAAAGCTGAAAACCATACATCATTACTCACACAAGTTGAGAGACTTATTTTCTGTTAAACAATGTTTTTTAGTGCTCTCTCTATTGTCATGATGAGGCAAAGCAGATTAAATCAGAGGATGATATTTGATGGAATATTCCAGGGAATCATCATCTTTTTTCTTTGCAGTTGTGCAAATGGATAAAGAATCTGTGTATAATTATCTCATGGCTTTCAAGATAATTTGTATACAAAGTTTATTATACTTTTCTTAAGATATGCACTTATCATTAGTTTTTAAATTACTGGAAATCTAGGTATATCTTTCATTTTACTTTCAATTTAGACATATTATAGAATCATAGAAATATTCATATCATGTCTAGTACTTACATCCTGAGTAGAGAATGATGAAAATTATCATAATACTTCCATTAGATCTTTTTAAAAGGAGCTTTGTTGACATATAATGGACATTTAATGCATGATTCTTTGCCTCAAATTAATATATCTGCACAGTTGAATAACCACCATTGTAGTCAATTTTAGAACATTTTTATGACCTTGAAAAGAAAATTTGAATTCCTTAATATCTCCATCATCCTGAGTCCCAGGAAACTGCCCATCTAATTTTTATCTCTATAGTTTCTCTGTTCTAGGTATTTCAAGTAGATCTATATAAAACTTAGTCCTTTTTGACAGGCTTCTTACACTTAGCATACGTTTTCTGGACTCATATGTGCTGTCACAAGTATCAGTACTTAGTTTCTTTTTTTTTTTTTTTGTCCTCTAGTGTTGTCTTATATGACTGTACCACTTAGCCATTCATCAGACTCATCAACGGTCATCAGGCTTACACTAATTGTCCCTTTGAAGTCCTTTTGGCTTTCCTTCTTCTTTCAAATAGATCCTTTTTCCTTGCATTTTACTCCTGGTGCAAAAGTATCCTACATTTCTTTTTGATGGAAGCAAATTCTGTTTAATATCAGTGCCCAGTCCCATTATTGGTATATAAAAAACCACTACAAAATTCAGTATACCAAAACATTGTTGTTCTCACAATCTGTAGTTCAGGCAAAGAACTGTGAGCCCAACTTGTTTCTTCTCCACATGGCATCTGCTGGGGTTGCACAAATGGGAACTAAAATAGTGTAAAGACTGTTCACTCACCTTTCAGGAAATTGGCAGTGGCTTTTGACTGGGCCTTTAGCAGGGGCAGTCAACTGCAGCACCTGTATGAGGACTTACCATGGGTCTTGGGCTTACAGTATGGTGTCTGTATATTAAAAAAGAGCCAGCTACCTTAGAAAACCAGGTGGAAGTTAGATCACATTTTATAACCTAGCCCTAGACACATTAGCCAATCTACTACATTCTATTCCTTAGGAAACAGAGAGGCCAGCTTACATTCACGAGAGACAATTTCATGGGAGAAAAATCAAAGAATACAAAGACAAGCCTTAAAATCACCAGCTTAAATAATCATTATATTCAAGAGGTTTTGTTTGTTGTTGTTGTTTATTTGTTTGTACTAGAGATTGAACTCAGGGGCACTCAACCTCTGAGCCACATGCCCAGACTTGTTATATTTTATTTTAGAGACAGGGTCTCACTGAATTGCTTAGGGCCTTGCTAAGTTGCTGAGCCTGGCTTTGAACTCCTGATTCTCCTGAATTAGCTTCCCAAGCCACTGGAACTGCGTGCACCACCATACCCGGTGCCAATAAGTAGTGTTTTCCAAATCATTGCCACAAAATTCAACAAAATTTTATGATGGAAATAACCTGATTATCACAAGCTAATGCTATTGAATTCAGACTTTTTATTGCAAAAAAAAAAAAGAATAAAGATCACGTCTCATTCAACTTTTTTTATTATGACATGTCATTGTTCCATACCAAGAACCATGACTTCTTGAAATATAATTGCAAATAAAAAACATTTAGAGTTTGGAAAAATAATTATTTATTAGCATGCATATTTACAAGTTCATTAATTAGATTCTCATTTTCAAATTTTATAAAACTCTTTTAGAAATTATGGAGCAGAAATATGGAAGAAAGGGGCAAGAGACTTTCCACTAAAAGGTGAATTATAAGCTAGGAACAAGCACAAATATTTTGTGACAAACATGGAGGATAAATACTTGGGAATGATACTGGCCAAAATATATCATTATGTTGTGTGTGTATGCATGTGGAAAAACTCCAATGACTAAGCAACTTTAAAAATATGGACTATCACCTTATATACATTCAAACAACGTATAATAATGACATCTTCAACAAGATTCTCCTGAAAAACAAAACTAATAATACGTAGTGGGGGATGTGAGAAAAAGAGAGAGAAAGGAGGGTATTTTAAGTAATTGGCTCACACAATATAGAGGGGCTGGCACTTTTGAAATCTGCACTGCAGGATGGCTGGCAGCAGATCCAAGGAAGAGTTGATGTCTCAAGTCTAGAGGTGCAGACAGAATACCATCTACCTGGGGGACTTCATTCTTCTATCTTAAGGTCTTCAACTGATTGCAAGAGTCCTATAAGGAAAATAAAAAGGAGACACAGAAACAAGATGCAGAGTCAAGAAAAGAAAGAGTGACTTCCCCTCCAAGCAGCTGCAATTATTTATTACCAAAAAGTTACATTAGGTCATTAGGGCCATGACTACATAATTATTTAATATTACTTTGGTCCCAGGTGCTGGATATCTGAGCTGACAGAGATTGTTCTTGAAGGACATTACAAATGCAACTATATACTACACCTCTATTAATTTTCTTACTAGCTTCAAAGAGAAACTGCCAAGCATTCCAAGTGTGGGAAACAGAGTGCCAGTTACTCCACCCCCAGGATTTTGCTCACCAGAGGAATGCTTCCCTGTACATTTCCACAGTCACAATACCTACAGAGTGGGCTGGGATTGTGGCTCAGTGGTAGAGTTCTCTCCTACCACATGTGAGGCTCTGGGTTAAATTCTTAGTGATACATAAAAATAAATAAATAAAATAAGGTATTGTGTCCAACTATAACTAAAAAAAAAAAAAAAAAAAAAAAAAAAAAGAATACCTAGAGAGTCCCACTAACATTATGGTCATTTGCTTGACTCAAATATGATTTACATATTAGTCACATCTTTTCATATCTACAAAGCAACATTTAGACTCTGGTTCTACAAAACATTGGGTATCACATGCTACCCATACTGACAAACAAATTCACTGTAACAACGTAGAATAAGAAAAACTACACAATTTAAATTTTAAATGTTATTTGACAACTAGAACGAAGCATGTACACTCACAAAAACCACTTAAATATTATCACCTAAATATTATCATCTATATAAAGTTTTGTATACAATATTTTATCTACACTACTAGATAACTTCCTGACTTGTAAAATTACTCTTGTAAAAGATACTAATATTTTATTCTTCATGTATGGACCAATTGTCATTTTCTAATTAAATCCTGCTGCATCTGTGTTTAAAATGAGGAAAACAAAATGAGGGGATTAATAACTTATATTATTGTAAGTTCAATGTTAATGTTAACATCTCTTTGCTTGTAAAATGTACTCAAGTCTTAAAGGAAAACTATCTTTGCTCAAATCCATATTACAAATGTTTTACATATGCTTTAAAAGCCTTAGAACCCCCTGTTGCCTCAACATTATGTCAGGTACTTATTTTAAGAGAAAAACCAATAATTTAATAATTTGACCCAATTTTGAAATAATCTTTTTATCTACACAGTATGCTAGTGTGTGGCTTTGTTACATCTATCACTTGTTGATTCCTGCCAATCATATCATTTCAAGGATGTAAATAAACCTATCCAGCTATTCCTGTCTTTAAACAAGAACACTGAAGGAGAAACTAGCCTTTTACTTATTTAACTACAGTCAGCATTACTGGTTTTATTCATCAACTAAGTGTGGGCAAGTATAAAATCTCAACTACAAACTGAGCATTAAATTATTAAGTAATTTTTTGTTTTTTGTTTTTGTTTTTTTGGTGCTGGGGATTGAGCCCAGGGCCTTGTGCATGAAAGGCAAGCATTCTACCAACTGCAGCCAATATGGAAAGCAGTATGGATTCCTTGGAAATCTGGGAATGGAACCATCATTTGACCCAGCTATCCCTCTCTTCGGTCTATTCCCAAAGGTCTTAAAAACAGGATATTACAAGGACACAGCAACATCAATGTTTACAGCAGCACAATTTACAATAGCTAAACTGTGGAGCCAACCTAGATGCCTTTCAGTAGATGAATGGATAAAGAAGATGTGGCATATATATACAATGGAATATTACTCAGCAATAAAAGAGAACAAAATCATGGCATTTTCAGGTAAATGGATGGCATTGGAGAAGATAATTCTAAGTGAAGTTAGCCAGTTCCCATAAAACAAATGCTGAATGTTTTCTCTGATATAAGGAGGCTGATTCAAAGTGGGGTAGGGAGGGGGATTATGGGAGGAATAGATGAAATCTAGATAGAACAGAGGGGTGAGAGGGAAAGGGAGGGTGCAGGGGATTAGCAACGATGTTGGACTGTGATAGACATCGTTATTCAAAGTACATGTATGAAGACACAAATTGATGTCAACATACTTTATACAACCAGAGGTATGAAAAATTGTGCTGTATACATTTAATAAGAATTTTAATGTATTGCGCTGTCATTTATTTTTTTTTAAAAAAACTCAATTGAAGAAAACACTGCCAGTAAAAATAAAATAAAATAAAATATCAAGTAATGTGTGGTCAGTAGAGAAAGTAATATTTTTTTGAAAGGCATTTACCTAAAATGGAACAAAAAGAGAAGGAAACTACTCAAGAATCTATAAAACCCAGCAAAATATTAAGGAATCTTCCTAAAGTTTGAATGTAATTCAACATTCAAGAAGAACTTGGGGAGTTGAAGGAAAAGAAAGAAACATATTCAATTTCTCCAGGTCCTGAGGATTTTTCATAGATAATTACATAATAAAGATTTAAAAGGTGTTTTATGTAGCATGTTCCTTATGCATTTTGTCTCAGTCTTTTGGAAAATCATTATATTTTTAACTTTTAAGGAATCCGTAAGTCTTTGAAATTTTCTGAATTTGATGAGTAAATTTCTAGATGTTGCTGGGATGTGTTTCAATGATAAACCTGTTTCAAAATTTCACTTTTATCTTAATCTTTTTAATTTTTAAAACAAATGTCAAATTTGAAAGGGTTGGGTTGGGGGATGTGGCTCAAGTGGTAGCGCGCTCACCTGGCATGCGTGCGGCCTGGGTTCAATCCTCAGCACCACATACAAACAAAGATGTTGTGTCTGCTGAAAACTAAAAAATAAACATTAAAAAATTCTCTCTCTCTCTCTCTTTAAAAAAAATTGAATGGGTTATTATTATTCAAAAACACACTTAGGCTTATTGAATCAAAAAAAGAATGTGAAAGAATAGATTCTGTTGTAGTAATCATCACAGTTTTTAAGTGCCTTTTACTATGTCAGCCATCATTTCTCGTGGCCTATAAGAAGCTAACTACAAACAATTCTATGATTACTGATGCCAATGATGGCTATGTAATACATCACAGTTAGTTACAGCCATCATGTTATAGGTCAAAGACAGTGCCTGGCATTAGCTGAATGGAAAAATTTTCCAAATTTTCAAATTTGTTAAATACATGATTCTTTAATGGTAATGAGGAAATACCAAAACACACAAACAGTTAAACCACCTGTAGAAACAGACCAGGGCATGATTTTAGGCCTTTGTACTATTGAAAATTAGTAACGTCAAAGGATAATTTCAAGCATAATTAAAAATTTGAACTATAAAGTCAACATGAATAACTGCATAAAATTAAAAATTTTCAACAACAATTTAAGACTATCATCTAATCACTTAAATTTAAAATTTTCATTATAAAGGAAAGAAGAAAAATTTTACAAAACATCCAATGCCATATTGTTGCTAAATCACAGCATTGGGCTGCAAATATTGGGGCTGAAATATAGTGACATAGTTTTTAAAAGTAATGTTTTTATGCCCTTTATTAGTACATTAATATATCCACAGATTTTTGAGTTGGTGAAAGAAACGTTACATAGTTACAATCTCAAAATAAATAAATAGATAATGGTAGTTAATGTACATGTACTTATAGAAACATCTCACCATATCTACAAGAAGAAGAAACAGGATGGCACTGTGGAAATAAAAAAATGTTTTGTAATACCTTAGGGACTCAATGGGTATTAGTTCTTCCTTCTCCAACTCTTAATATATTAGACAAAAACACCCCAGGAATCTGAACATAAAAGTCCCTGAACCTAAAGCACCATATACTCTAGGGGGAAAAAGCCAGACTTTTTTTTTTTTTTTAAATTACAGGATATATGAGCAAATATCAAGGATCTCTTTCAAGAACAGAATTCATTAACTTTGTTCTCACTATCAATTTCAACTTAGACAACATACAGGATTGGCATCTACTATTTCAAATACCTGGGATGAAATGTCCACCTTGGTCAACAGAGAAAAAGATTTACTGCAAAAATAAATAAATAAATAAATACCAAATAAAAAAATACCATTTACCTAAAAATCTCCATATTCTCTGACTCTTCTCTGGCTAGTTCCCAAGCAGAACAATGATTAAAATCAGCCATCAGCCATTGCCTCTCTCCTCCCACTAAATACTAAGGAGTGGAGAAGCAAGTGGTTTGTCACCTTGGGTGGAATAACATACAAGTTATCAGGTTTGGTTCTAAATTCTTTAGAAAATATTAAATGTATTCAAATTTTTGCAGTCATAGGGATAAGCAGATGTTCACATTCGCAGCCATGCCATGAAAGAAGAGACAACATTGAGTGGTCTGTCCATCCAACCAGTCCACACTCTTTCCTAAACTTTCTGAACATCTGTCTCTCTTCCTTTTTGATCTTTCCCTATTTTTACTACACTAAAAATGGTGTTTCTCTAAGAGCAGCAATGATTGGCCTTTTCCAATAAAATTCTTTACCAGTAATGCCAAGAAGCATATTAATGATTCCTTATATGCATTCTAGGAATTGTAATTTGAAAGGCAGGGAAGAGACAATGAACAGGTGAAGGCTACCAAATTCCTAGTGCTAGAAAGCACTGGGTGGGAGGGCAGATGCCCCACATAAAAGAACACATTGTACACATATATAAAAAGCTGATCTAATTGAGTCCATGTATTAATTATAACATCAATTTATATAAGTTAATCTTCAAAAAACACATTGATCTAATGAAATAGCAATTTTCTAATGCATAAAGATTTGATTTCATATTCTTTATTTTGAAATGGTTTGAATATTTTACTGAGAAGTCTATTTTATTTTATTATTATCCTTTTTTGCACTATACCTTACAACAAAAGGATATTCATGTTCAGCTCTGATATCTTCAATGCACTGTGAGAACTCAACTCAGATCTTTTTCCTTCTTCTCAAAGACTGATAAGTTCCTGACATAATTTGATTTTGTTCCTGACATAATTGGATTTTTGTTCAAATACCACTTAATTCTTATTCATCACTCAAATATAGGATCTATTCCATCTCCAGTAGACACATGAGAAACTTTCCAATATTTTATATCAAGCAAATGAATGTATATCTACATTGAAGATTAGTGGCTTATCTTAATGTTTTCCTCACTTGTATTAAATATTTACTACTTCTTACACATCTATTATTGCATTTTACAATCAAAATTAATTATAACTTGTTCTAAATTTTTATAAAAGCTACATTGTAATATTGTCAATAAGCCTTATTAAATTTACCTTCAAAATTTTATTTCTAATTTAAAATTCCTTAAGCAACATATAAGAATCCTTAATTCATATCATCCTCTGAATCATTAGATTATGTCATACCGCCACATTTTGGGGGTTATCTAAAACTTTCTCCCAAAGAAATTATTTTTGAAGGTTCTAGTTTTTCTGCTATATCAAGCACTTTAGACTCCTTAAGGATCTTTCATACATCTTGAGAATTTCCTTTATGTCTTCATTGAGACTTGAGTATGAAGAAAATAACAATTACAATACAACAACTGAATGACTACAAAGAATCAGAATCTGTTCTGGGTACTTCAGATATATTCACTCCTATTATCCTAACACTGATAGTTACTATATTCATCTCACTTCCTGTGGAAGTGATGGAGCTAGAGAAAAATCTTTCATATATATAAACAAAAAGCAGAACAGTGATGACATATTTTTCATATTTAAAAAAAGAAAGTTAAAATAAAGTCACACATATTTAACTTTTGGTCTTAAAGGAATACCAGGATCTAACTTTTCTAACCTGTTTAACTATTAAAAAAAACAAAACATAATTTGTGAATGTAATCTATGAAGGCACTGGAGACTAAACCCTGTAACCAGGACTCAGAATTCAAAATGGGAAGAGAAAGACAAGAGTACTAAGATAAACTCATCATTTCTGCTTCCTGCAAAGATTTATATTACAGACTAAAAAATTGAAGCTCACAACCTGACAGCTAGTGCTTGCTGCAAACTCTTAATGACAGAGGCAGAAAATATACTTCCTCACTTCTATGGTGACCCACATAAGGGAGACCGAGATCCTGGAAAGGAAGTAATGGCCTGGACATATACCTGACTACCATGTGTCACGAGATCTCTTTTTCTTTTGAATTATCATCAAATATTGATCAGGAAAGGCATCTCTTACTCATGAGAACCTTATTTGATAATTGAATCTCCTCTATGAAAAACTGATTCTGATGTGTTCTCTGAGCAGAAAACTGAACACAACATAAAGGAAAATACCAAAGAAAGACAATAGAAAAGAAAATGGTAAAGAGAATGGATGGGACAAAGAGAAATAATATTAAAACTATACCTTACAAAATTATTTATTACATCATGGATAGTTTTAGTGACCATCTATACTCAAAGACCAGAACACTGTAACCAAAAGAAACTTAGTATAGCTATATTAATTTATACATTAGAATTACAACAAAAAGCATTACTGAATAAAAAGAAGGTTACTTAAAATACTAAAGTCATCAATAAATAGATTAAACGATCCATACGTATCCACATGACATTAAAATAAAACAACCAAAACCACCAAAGGTGTAATCATTATATTCAGAGAAATATAACTGCCATTGTTTTTGAGTGACTTGTTGCAATTCATCATAAAAAATTAGCAAAGGGTATTGTATATATGCAATACATCCACATAAGAAAAAAAAAAAACTGTCCATTACAGATAATTAACTGAACATTAATTAACTTAATATTAACAAATAGTTCATATAATCAATAATTAAACAATTACAATTGTTTTAAGAATTATCACAAAGTCTAAGAAGGAGATAGTCAATTAAATACTGAGACAGCCTTCCCAAACTGGATATGCAAATGAAAGAAAAACATAAAAAAATTGTTGAGATTAGTTGTCAACTAAGTGAAAACTACCATTATGAAATAGAATTATTGCTTATCAAGGTGACTAATTTTTTTTCAGGTGATACTAAGATAAGAGGACACTTCATTTAAAGGAAAGAAGTAAAGACTGAGCAAGCAAAATTTCCTATGGAAAAGACTTTGAATAAGTCTACTAAATTTCAACATAGATATACTTAGGACCCAGCAATTTCACTATGTGAAATGAATTCATATGTGCACCAAAAAGTACATTTCAGATTTACCTTTGAAACTCAAAAACTGATAATGCAAATTTTCATCAGCAATATAATGTTGCTTTAAAAATAGCATATCAAGGCAGTGAAACAAATACGAAATTAATGGAAGTAAATGACCATCTCACCATAGAGAGAGTCGCAAATGTAGCTTTAAAGGCAGACGGCCCATAATAAAGGACATATTTTCAGTTCAAACCAGAAGAATTACTGCATAATAAAAGCAATTATAAAATAATAAAAATAATCATTTCCCAAGCAGGAGGAGGGGTAGTGACTGGGATGTCACACAGAAGGTTCCTCTCAAGTGAAAGCAACATAGGTGGTATGCACATAGAGGTTTTCTTATAATTAAATTATTATAGGAGCGGACACTCCACCGAGGCAGTCAGCGGCCACCATCTGGTAAAGCTGAAGGATACACCGCCACTCTCCTTCAGAGTGCAACATCAAAACAGGTTGGTGTCATTCAGCTCACCCCCCAGACAGCGGGAATTCGCATAAAATCTCTCCTAGGCTTGCCGGGAGAGGGAGTATCAAGCTGAGCCTCCAAAAAGACTAGGGGGAAACTAGAGACACCTGACCTCCAACCCCTCCTCCCAGTAGCAGCCAAAACGAAACCTGGCTAGCCAGCACTGGGGGAGGGGCAAGCAGAAAAAATCAAAGTGATAGAGTGCCAGGGATCCCAACAGCCAGCAGCAGGACCCGGGAGATCCAGGCCAACTGATTCGAGCGGCCAGCCCCGCTGCTACAGAAGACGTGGCGCCTCAGAGAAGCCATTAATTAGCAAGCAGGGAGGTTAGGGACTGCCATTAGGTGGAATCCCGCCAGCCAAGCCCACACGGACCCGTGAGCCGAGTACGGGATTTCAGAAGGGGAAGGAAGCAGTACAGTCCCGTCCCATCCCCCACAGCGGACACTCCATCCAGGCAGTCAGCGGCCACCATCCGGGAAAGCTTAAGGATACACCACCACTCTCCAACAGCTTGCAACATCAAAACAGCCAGCAGCAGGACCCGGAGATCCAGGCCAACTGATTCGTGCGGCCTGCCCCGCAGCTACAGAAGGCGTGGCGCCTCAGAGAAGCCATTAATTAGCAAGCAGGGAGGTTAGGGACTGCCATAGGTGGAATCCCGCCAGCCAAGCCCACCGCCCACACCCGGAACAGGCCCAGCGACCTGCCAGCATGGTAGTCACGACACCCCAATTGGAATAGGGACAGAGCAGAGCCGCCTTCCACTCCTGGAACAGGCCCAGAGAGACGCCAGCGTGGTAGACACGTCACCCCAATTGGAGTAGGGGCACAGCCGCCACCCGCACCTGCAAGGGAGACTTTTCAACTATGCAAGAGCAACATAAATAAATAGGGGGTAAATTTCAAAAACAAAACAGTTGCACCAAGCAGAAAGAAACGCGAGCAGTATGAAAAGACAAGGAAAGAAAGGACCACAAGCAATGCAGGTCAACTCAACTTTAGAAGAGGTAATAGCTGCAACAGATGGAATATCAGATAAAGAGTTCAGAATATATATGCTTCAGATGATCTGGAGTCTCAAGGAAGACATGAGACAGCAAAATCAGACAATGAAAGATCACATTGACAAACAAATCCAGGAAGTAAAAGATCAATTTCACAGGGAGATTGAGGTAATAAAAAACAAACAAATAGAAATTCTAGAAATGCAGGAAACAATAAACCAACTTAAAAACTCAATTGAGAATACTACCAGCAGAGTAGATCACTTAGAAGAGAGAACATCAGACAATGAAGACAAAGTATTTCAACTGGAAAAGAACATAGACAGCTCAGCAAGTCTGCTAAGAAACCATGAGCAGAACATCCAAGAATTATGGGACAATATCAAAAGACCAAATTTAAGAGTCATTGGGATACAGGAAGGCACAGAGCTCCATTCCAAAGGAATAAACAGTCTATTCAGTGAAATAATATGAGAAAACTACCCAGAATTGAAGAATGAGACAGAATCCCAAATCCTAGAAGCCTACAGGACGCCGAATGTGCAAAATCATAAGAGATCCACACCTAGACATATTATAATGAAGATGTCCAACATACAGAATAAGGAGAGAATTTTAAAAGCTGCAAGAGAAAGAAAGCAGATTACATTTAGGGGTAAACCAATCAGGATAACAGCTGATCTCTCAACACAGACTCTGAAAGCTAGAAGATCCTGGAATAACATATTTCAAACACTGAAAGACAATGGGCTCCAACCAAGAATCGTGTATCCGGCGAAATTAAGCTTCAGGTTAGAAGATGAAATTAAAACCTTCCACGATAAACAAAAGTTAAAAGAATTTGCAGCTAGAAAACCATCTCTTCAAAAAATCCTTGGCAAAACATTACAGGAAGAGGAAATGGAAAATAACATTGAAAACCAACAATGGGAGGTAGGACAGTAAAGGGGGGAAAGTAGTCAAAGAGGATAACAAATCAGGTTTAGTAACATCAATAAACAAATATGGATAGAAGAACAAACCATATCTCAATAATAACCCTAAATGTTAATGGCTTAAACTCACCAATTAAGAGACACAGGCTAGTAGAATGGATCAAAAAACAAGACCCAACAATATGCTGTCTACAGAAGAAGCATTTGATAGGAAAAGATATACATAGACTGAAGGTGAAAGGTTGGGATAAATCATATCACTCATATGGACCGAGGAAACAAGCAGGAGTGTCCATACTCATATCTAATAAAATAGATTTCAAGCCAAATCTAATCAAAAGGGATATAGAAGGACACTTTATACTGCTCAAGGGAACCATACACGAACAAGACATAACAATCATAAACATATATGCCCCAAATAATGGTGCAGCTGTGTTCATCAAGCAAACTCTTCTCAAGTTCAAGAGTCTAATATACCACCATACAATAATCATGGGAGACTTCAACACACCTCTCTCACCACTGGACAGATCTTCCAAACAAAAGTTAAATAAGGAAACTATAGAACTCAATAACACAATTAACAACCTAGACTTAATTGACATATATAGACTATACCACCCAACATCAAGTAGCTACACTTTTTTCTCAGCAGCACATGGAACCTTCTCAAAAATAGACCATATACTATGTCACAGGGCAACTCTTAGACAATACAAAGGGGTAGAGATAATACCATGCATCTTATCTGATCATAATGGAATGAAACTGAAAATCAATGATAAAAGAAGAAAGGAAAAATCAAGAATCACCTGGCGAATGAACAATAGGTTGCTGAGTGATCAATGGGTTTTAGAAGACATCAAGGAGGAAATTAAAAAAATCCTAGAGTTAAATGAAAACACAGACACAACATATCGGAATCTATGGGACACATTGAAAGCAGTTCTAAGAGGAAAATTCATTGCTTGGAGTTCATTCCTCAAAAAAAGAAAAAAACAACAAATAAATGATCTCATACTTCATCTCAAAATCCTAGAAAAAGAAGAGCAAAGCAACAGCAAAAGAAGTAGAAGGCGAGAAATAATTAAAATCAGAGCTGAAATTAATGAAATTGAAACAAAAGAAACAATTGAAAAAATTGACAAAACTAAAAGCTGGTTCTTTGAAAAAATAAATAAAATTTACAGACCCTTAGCCATGCTAACGAAGAGAAGAAGAGAGAGAACCCAAATTGCTAGCATACGGGATGAAAAAGGCAATATCACAACAGACACTTCAGAAATACAGAAGATAATCAGAAATTACTTTGAATCCTTATACTCCAATAAAATAGAAGATAGTGAAGGCATAGATAAATTCCTTGAGTCCTATGATCTGCCCAGATTGAGCCAGGAGGATATAGACAACCTAAAAAGACCAATAACAATAGAGGAAATAGAAGAAACCATCAAAAGACTACCAACTAAGAAAAGCCCAGGACCGGATGGGTATACAGCAGAGTTTTACAAAACCTTTAAAAAGGAACTAACACCAATACTTTTCAAGCTATTTCAGGAAATGGAAAAAGAGGGAGAACTTCCAAATTCATTCTATGAGGCCAACATCACCCTCATTCCGAAACCAGACAAAGACACTTCAAAGAAGGAAAACTACAGACCAATATCTCTAATGAACCTTGACGCAAAAATCCTCAATAAAATTCTGGCGAATCGGATTCAAATACATATCAAAAAAATTATACATCATGATCAAGTAGGATTCATCCCTGGGATGCAAGGCTGGTTTAATATACGGAAATCAATAAATGTTATTCACCACATCAATAGACTTAAAAATAAGAACCATATGATCATCTCAATAGATGCAGAAAAAGCATTCGACAAAGTACAGCATCCCTTTATGTTCAAAACGCTAGAAAAATTAGGGATAAGAGGATCATACCTCAACATTGTAAAAGCAATCTATGATAAGCCACAGGCCAGCATCATTCTGAATGGAGAAAAATTGAAGGCATTCCCTCTAAGATCTGGTACAAGACAGGGATGCCCTCTCTCACCACTTCTGTTCAACATAGTCCTCGAAACACTGGCCAGAGCAATTAGACAGACAAAAGAAATTAAAGGCATAAAAATAGGAAAAGAAGAACTTAAATTATCACTATTTGCAGATGATATGATTCTATACCTAGCAGACCCAAAAGGGTCTACAAAGAAGCTATTAGAACTAATAAATGAATTCAGCAAAGTGGCAGGATATAAGATCAACACGCATAAATCAAAGGCATTCCTGTATATCAGCGACAAATCCTCTGAAACAGAAATGAGGACAACTACTCCATTCACAATATCCCACCAAAAAATAAAATACTTGGGAATCAACCTAACAAAAGAGGTGAAAGATTTATACAATGAAAATTACAGAACCCTAAAGAAAGATATAGAAGAAGACCTTAGAAGATGGAAAAATATACCTTGCTCATGGATAGGCAGAACCAACATCATCAAGATGGCGATATTACCAAAAGTTCTCTATAAGTTTAATGCAATGCCAATCAAAATCCCAGCAGCATTTCTTGTAGAAATAGATAAAAGAATCATGAAATTCATATGGAATAATAAAAGACCCAGAATAGCAAAAACAATGCTAAGCAGGAGTGTGAATCAGGCGGTATAGCGATACCAGACTTCAAACTATACTACAGAGCAATAGTAACTAAAACAGCATGGTACTGGTACCAAAACAGGCGGGTGGACCAATGGTACAGAATAGAGGACACAGTAACCAACCCACAAAACTACAACTATCTTATATTTGATAAAGGGTCTAAAAGCATGCAATGGAGGAAGGATAGCATCTTCAACAAATGGTGCTGGGAAAACTGGAAATCCATTTGCATCAAAATGAATCTGAATCCCTATCTCTCGCCATGCACAAAAGTTAACTCAAAATGGATCAAGGAGCTTGATATTAAATCAGAGAAACGGCATCTGATAGAAGAAAAAGTAGGGTATGATCTACATACTGTGGGATCGGGCTCCAAATTCCTTAATAGGACACCCATAGCGCAAAAGTTAACAATTAGAATCAACAAATGGGACTTACTCAAACTAAAAAGTTTTTTCTCAGCAAAAGAAACAATAAGAGAGATAAACAGGGAGCCTACATCCTGGGAACAAATCTTTACTCCACACACTTCAGATAGAGCCCTAATAACCAGAATATACAAAGAACTCAAAAAATTAGACAATAAGATAACAAATAACCCAATGAATAAATGGGCAAAGGACCTGAACAGACACTTCTCAGAGGAGGACATACAATCAATCAATAAGTACATGAAAAAATGCTCACCATCACTAGCAGTCAGAGAAATGCAAATCAAAACTACCCTAAGATACCATCTCACCCCAGTAAGATTGGCAGCCATTAGAAAGTCAAAGAACAATAAGTGCTGGAGAGGATGCGGGGAAAAGGGCACTCTTGTTCATTGCTGGTGGGACTGCAAATTGGTGCAGCCAATTTGGAAAGCAGTATGGAGATTTCTTGGAAAGCTGGGAATGGAACCACCATTTGACCCAGCTATTCCCCTTCTCGGTCTATTCCCCAAAGACCTAATAAGAGCATGCTACAGGGACACTGCTACATCGATGTTCATAGCAGCACAATTCACGATAGCAACATTGTGGAATCAGCCTAGATGCCCTTCAATAGATGAATGGATAAAAAGAAATGTGGCATTTATACACAATGGAGTATTACTCTGCATTAAGAAATGACAAAATCATAGAATTTGGAGGGAAATGAATGGTATTAGAGCAGATTATGCTAAGTGAAGCTAGTCAATCTTTAAAAAATAAATACCAATGACCCCTTTGATATAAGGGGAGTAATCAAGGACAGGGTAGGGACGAAAGTTTGAGAAGAAGATTTACATTAAACAGGGATGAGAGTTTGGAGGGAAAGGGAGGGAGAAGGGAAACCGCATGGAAATGGAAGGCGATCCTCAGGGTTATACAAAATGACATATAAGAGGAAAGGAGGGGTAAGACAAGATAATACAAATCGAAGAAATGATTTACAGTAGAAGGGGTAGAGAGAGAAAAGGGGAGGGGAGGGGAGTGGAGGGGGGATAGTAGAGAATAGGACAGACAGCAGAATACATCAGACACTAGAAAGGCAATTTGTCAATCAATGGAAGGGTAACTGATGTGATACAGCAATCTGTATACGGGGTAAAATTGGGAGTTCATAACCCACTTGAATCAAACTGTGAAATATGATGTATTAAGAACTATGTAATGTTTTGAACGACCAACAATAAAAAAAATATTATAGATCTCAACACTTAACATTGCATTACATGTGCTGTCATTTCAAAGTGAAACACTTCCTTCAACTCCAGTAAACTTTAACAAATAAGATAAATAAGCCACAGATGTTTGAAGGATATTTAACAATCGAGTACCCAGAGGAACTACAACTGATACAGTGCTGCCAAAGAACCCATTTTCAGAATCAACAATAAGCCCCCTCTTTCCAAATCCAATGAAAATGTGTTTTGTCAGAAGTCTAAAATTAAATGACCATCCTACCCTCCTGGAAACATTGGTGGATTTTCTGACACCAAAAGCTTCTAGTGTTCTTCACTCTTATTGTTCACGTATCTCTTAGTGGTTGTTCTTATAGCAACATTGTATCTACTGGAGGCTAGGTTCTAGCCTATGTTACTTTCTTTTTTCATACTATTTTCTGAACTGATTTTAACAAGATCTTTCACTTTAACTGTCAATTCATTGTAGCTTCATTTAAAAAGTATGCCACTTGTTCCAATACTATTTGAATTTTGGACACAAACATTAAACTGCCTACTTCATCTCCTCAAACATGAAACATCAAAACAAGATTCTCAAAGTTTCCTCTGAAACAGTTTCCATATTACTTCTTTCAGTAAAACTTACTCAATTGATTATGAAATTTAATTATTCCCAATTTTCCTATTTTATTCATGGGCTCAACCAATCTACCAGCAAGTCTCAGCAGTAAGACCTCTAGTATATATCTCAATTATTTTTACTTTTATGTAGTTGCACACAAGATTATTTTGGCG
This sequence comes from Urocitellus parryii, assembly GCF_045843805.1. Classification (NCBI taxonomy): domain Eukaryota; kingdom Metazoa; phylum Chordata; class Mammalia; order Rodentia; family Sciuridae; genus Urocitellus; species Urocitellus parryii. The sequence continues at coordinate 89,790,895 of NC_135532.1, forward strand.
GGAACTGCAGTTTCCTCCAAGTCACCTGCCTGCTGCAAAATCAAACTGGACTCCAAACCACTTCCTCTCAAACTACCAGAATAAGTATTACAGTCATCTGCCCCCCTTAATAATCAAAACTTCCTCATTTCCTGCTGCTCTTATGACAAAATCTGAATTTGTTACCTTTCTTAGGTCAGGTTGATGATGTGGCCCTTTCAAATATGGTTTATTTTACCAGGAAAGAGAATACCAAACCAATGAGTCTGTGTTCTACTCTGAAGCATGCAACCTATCCTAAGCTCTACTATAAGATGATTCATTATTCCATGAAAAGTAGATTTAGGCACCATTTTTAACACTTCATCATTTAACAATCCATATCAAAAAACCTCATTCTTATTGATATATATGAATAAGTACACATACCTTTCTAGAAGGTCCCTGTAGTGAAAGTACAGTTTCTTGCTTCTACTGGAGAATGGGTTCCATGCAAACAGCAGTCCTCTGCAGACAAGCAGTTCCTACTAGTAGGCTCTGCCTGTTGGGGTTCTAGCAGACTGCAGAAACTCACAGCTAATTCCTTCTACCAGAGGTCCTGCTTTCTGAATCTAAAGGACAAAGCAAATGTATCACAACTCCACAGTAGTTTGCTGCGTAAGTGGTCTCTACTAGGGGCTAAGCTATTGGTTCAAACTCATGCTAATAAGATTTTGAAAAAAAATAGCAATGCTATTGGTCCAAACTTATGCAAATCAGGGTTTGGAAAAAGTAGCAATGCTATTGGTTAAAATGTATGCTGATACATTTTGCAAAAGTAAGCAAGGGAATGGTTGGACTTGATCTGAACATTTCCTTCTGGCCTCGCTCAGTACCCTTCACCACTAAAATGATGGAGAGTGGGACGCAGAGACAGGTCCATGCAACCTGACTCCCCTGGGCCCTGGCCAGCACCTACATGACAGGCTGGGCCACAAGGCCCAACACCACCCATTTCCACTCTAGTCCATAGAGCCACCCCTTGAAGAACATGCTAAGCAGTAAGCCAGACCCAGAAAAGAAGACTGGAATGTTTTCTCTGATATGCAAAAGGTACGCTAAAATAAAGTGGGGGATGTTAATGAAAAAAATTATAATACAAGAGAGATCAGTGGAATAGAGGAAGGAGATTGAAGGTGGAATGGAGGGATGGGAAACTGAAGAACAGTTTAAAGAATCAGATCAAACTTTTCCTCATTCATTCATGAATATCCATTTTTATTAAAACTATAAATCTTTAGATTAGTCATTGATATTTCATTGGGAAGAAGTGAGTGAATGATGGGCATGTAGCTGATTTTTTGGCAAAACCACAAAATATTTACATTTTGAAAATTTTAAAACCATGTATAAATTTCTGCATACTATAAAACATTTACTTTGGTTTTGAACTGGTAATACTTTTACATTTCCTGTGGCACGTTTTCTCTAGAATTGTTTTTAAATGTGTACAATATTCTAATCTACCTAAGGTACAAAAACACCACTATAACAAAATATGAAGAAACAGATCACTTTAAAGTACTATCTTTATATTGAAGTTAAGTTTTACCATACTTTCTATGCACAGGGATCATTATTATTTTTATAAGGGATCAGCAAACTCTAAAGGTATGGATGGAAAGTAATTTAGACTTTATTGAGACATATGATTTCTGTTAAAATATTCATCCCCAATTTGTGTGGAAGCAGCAGATCATGGGAATGCACTGGCAGAAAAGACTACATGCAGTAGAAAATGTCTTATTTTCATACATCTAAATGTTGCAGTGTGAAAGAGAAAACTATAGTGTTGCCCTCCTTTTGTTATATATCTGGATCAAAAATTCTAGATATTGACATTGAATTAAATATTTATTATAGAGGCAGTGTTACTATTGTATTATTCTGATGTTTTTATGTTTCTTCTGAGATTCACTCACAAACCATGTAAGGTACTTTGTTGGTGATTAATGGCATATGTCTTGTTAAGTGTTCTAAAGGAAAAGATGGAAAGAATGTCAAGTGATTCATCATTATATTATCAACAGTCTATCACTTATGTTCAAGGGCATTATTTTTGTCTCCTAACATTTGAAATTTAAAAAAAAAACTGCTGAGATTTTTCCCCTTTTTTGTAGTTTTAAAATATATATTTAATTTTGAGAAAAAATTAAAAGCCCTAAAGAGATGATATGTTTGGGAGCAATGTCACAACTGCTTGTACTCTCACAGTATATAATAGTTTCTCTTGCACAGGTATTTTCTCAATAAGAATATCAACACAACTAAGATGAATGGGGGGAGAGAAAGGGAGAGAGAAGGGAAAGCATATGGAAATGGTAGGAGACCTTCAGTGATACACAAAATTATAAGAGGTTATGAGGGGCAAGGGGGAGGGGGAAAAAGGGGAGAGAATTGAACAACAGCAGAGGAGGTAGAGAGGGAAGATGGGAGGGGAGGGGAGGGGAGGGTGGATAGTAGGGGATAGGAAAGGTAGCAGAATACAACAGTCACTAATATGCCATTATGTAAAAATGTGAGTATGTAACAGAAGTGAGTCTGCAATTTGTATTTGGGGAGTTCAAAACCCAAATAAGTCAAATGTATGAAAGATGATATATCATGAGCTCTGTAATGTTTTGAACAATCAATAAAAAAATGAAAATTAAAAAAAAAAGAATATCAACACATCATTACACTTGGGGACCAGTTAAATCTGGAAGCTCTCATTCTAGCCAGTGCTTCTATGTATACAGCAATGGTGTGTAAGTGCTACTGATTACAGATAAATGCCTATCACAGATGCACCATCCAGGTTTTCTGTTAAAAAAAAATGACCACATGGTAAGAAGTAGCTGGTGCTGGGCAATCATGTGCTGTCAGAGTGGTGGTTTTATGTGGCTTTCAAGCCTTCCACTGGTTCTCAAAAGTAATTGTTTCAGTTCTATGGTTTACAAGTGCACAAATACCAATCTAATAACTGTGTTAAGCCCTTGTGGCTTATGCAAATTCCTACTGCTTCAGGATTCAAGTGAAACTATTCTGCTTGATATTCTTTGAATAAATGTTGAAGGTACAAATAAGCTTAATGAATGATTCAAAATTATGCATGAGCCTGTTTATATTGGTTTACCTTTTAGACCTTGAAATTGTCAGATGAATATTCTTACAGAAGAAGATTTGAGAGATTTGAGATAAATGAAACTTGTTTTTTATTCTGTTAACCTATGTTTACACTAAAATGATGTAGCTGCCCATAATAAGTTCTTCTTCCTTTTCTACAGTATAAACCTTTTTAATAGCAGTGGTAGGATTAAAATAGAGATGCAAACCAAGCACAGTTTGTGTGACCTGCTTCTAACTTGACATACACAATCAGTTATCAGTGCTCACTTTGTGGATTGTTCCTTGTTGAAGAATTTCTACATAGAAGCACACAGATGTTTCTTTTACTTATTTGCATTAGGAGCTACAATGAGAATACCAAATACTAAAATAGCAATAAAAAATTTTAAATTGGATTTTATTGTTATTCTGCAGTGCTCACCCTTTCTCTAAACTCACGTTTTACCTTAAGTTTGGGATTCCCAGGTTCAAAGGTTTGAACACAAGTAATGTATACAATTTCAGGTTGCACTTTGTTTTGCACTATAGAGATGGATAGCAATAGAGCTACAAATAAAACAAGGTTGTGTTAGATGCTTGAAACTTCACACACACAATCAGTTCTAAATGTTCACTCTGTGGTTTGTTCCTGGTTAATGAAACTATTGTCAGAGGCACTCTGGAAATGCTTCCTTTCTCAGCACTTTAGCAGCTAGCAGGGAATTTCCCATGGATTTAAAGAGCCACAATTTTTTTTTCATTTTTTTCTTTGATACTCAGAAGGATTCATCATTTAACTTAACACACTTTGTTCTCCAAGTGCTTTGTCCTAGATTCAAGTGTTTTCAGGCAATAATAGTTTGAATTTTCAGGTTTCACTTTATTTTCAACTATACATGTGGATTAAAGTAGATCTGCAAATTAAGCATGGTTTGTGCTAAGTGCTTGAAACTTGACATACACAATCAGTTCTCAGAGCTCACTCTGTGGTTTGATACCAGTTTCTCAGCAGAAACACACAAAACAGCTTTCACTAATTCTCATTAACAGCTATCAGAAGAATCTCAATATACTGAAAAATCTTCAACAGTTTTTTCTTTGAATTTCTTTGAAACTCAGCAGGGTCCACTTTTTCACTTAACCCACTTTGAACTCCAAGTTTGGGACGATGTGGTTCAAGAGTTTGCCTACAGGAAACGTTTGAATTTCAATGTTTCACTTTGTTTGACCCTATGGAGATGAATAGAAACATAGCTACAAATAAAACTCGGTTTCTTCTAGATGCTGGAAACTTCACACACATTATTATTTCTCAGTATTCACTTAGTGGTTTTTCCTGGTCAAAGTAGCTCTAAGCAGAAACATGCAGGAATAATTTTACTATTTTTGCTTTAGGAGGTAGCAGGAGAATCCCAATGTATTGAAAGAGCTGCAATATTTTTTTCATTGGATTTTTTGATACTCATTTGGGTTAATTATTTAACTATACCAATTTGTACTCCAATATTGGGACTCCGTGTTTCAACATTTAACACACAGGAGCAGATTGTATTTACAGGTTTCACTTTTTTTTGCACTATAGAGATGGATGGAAAGAGAGCTGCAATCAAACACGATTGGGCTTGGTACTTGAAACTCAAGTGCCACAATAAGACCTAAGTGTTCACTGTGCAGTTTGTTCTTGTTCAAAGTAGCTCTAAGCATAACCATGCAGGAACTGCATTCTACATCAGCACTTTAGCAGGAAAATTTTCATGGACTGAATGAGCAGCTACAAATTTTTCATTGCATTTCTTTTATGCTCAGCAGGAGTGATCCTGCCATTCAAAACACTTTGGTAACCAAGTTTTGTTTTCCTAGATTCAAGGCTTTGCAGACACGGAGAGTTTGAAATTTAAGGTGTCAATTGTTTTAGCACTATACAGGTGAATGAAACTAGATCTGCAAATCAAACATGGTTTGTGCTACTTGCTTAAAACTTGACTTACAAAATTAGTTTTCAGTGCTCACTCTGTGGTTTGTTCTTATTTAAAGTAATTCAAAGCAGAATCACACAAAAATAGCTTTTACTTAACTCTCATTAAGATCTGGCAGGAAAATTCCAATGTACTGAATAATTTGCAACTATTTTTTTCATTGGATTTCTTTCATATTCACAGAACATACCCTTTCCCTAAATCCACTTTGTCCCTATGTTTGGGATTCCTAGCTTGAAGAGATTGCACACAGTATCCATTTGAACTTTCAGCTTTCTCTTTGGTTAGCACTAAAAAGATTGATACAAATCGAGCTACGGATCAAATATGGTTTGCACTAGATGCTGGAAACTTTACACAAAAAAATCACTTCTCAGTGTGATTTTTTTTGTTCTAGGTAAAAGTATCTCTAAGCAGAAGCATGCAGGAACAGCTTTTACTAACTTGTTTTAGGAGATAGCAGTGGTATCTCAATGTATTGAAATTGCTGCCACAATTTTTGCATTGGACATATGTTGATACTTGGCTGTATTCATCTTTTAACTATATCCACTTTGTACACTGATTTTAGTACTCCTCAGTTCAACAGACTGCACACAGGAACAGTTTGAATTTTCAGATTTCACTTTGTTTTGCACTATAGAGGTGGATGGAAATTGAGCTACAAATCACACACCATTTTTGCAAGGTATTGTTCTAAGTATTTACTATGTTGTTTTTTCCTGCTCACAGTAGTTTTAAGCAGAGGCACTAAGGAACTGCTTTTTCTATCAGCATTTTAGGAGCTAGCAGGAAAATTTCCACAAAGAGTAGCAACAATGTATTCATTGAATTTCAATGACACACAACAGGATTTATAAACACACTTTGTTCTTCAAGTTTTGTTTTACAAAACTCAAGGATTTGCAAATAGGAACAGTTTGATCTTTCAAGATTGAATTTATTTTGCATTATACAGGTTAATCAAAATGGAAATCAAATGAAACATGGTTTGTGCTGCTAGCAGGACAATGAAAATTTACTGATGGAGCTGAAAAAATTATTTCATTGAATTACTTTGATTTTTGCTAGGATTCACACTTTCACTAAACCAAATTTGTACTCCAATTTTGGGACTCGTAGGTTCAAGGGTTTTCACAGAAGAACAGTTTTAATTTTTATGTTTTGTTTTGCATTATACAGATGGAAGGAAGTAGAGCAACAAATCAAACAAAGTTTATGCTAGCTGTTTGAAACTTGACATACACAGTACATTCTCAGTGTTCACACTGTGGTGTCTCTTGCGTGAAGTACTTCTAAGAAGAATCATGCAGGAACATCTTCTAATAAGTCACATAGGAGCTGGCACCAGAAATCCAATACTCTGAAAAAAAACTGAAACAATATTTTAATTGGATACCTTTGATACTAGGCAGGGTTCACCTTTTCCCTATACCCACATTTTATCCCATGTTTGGGACTCCTAAGTTCAGTGGGTTGCACACTGGAATAGTTTGAATTTTCATTTTCATTTTGTTTGTACTAAAATGATGGATGAGAATAGATCAAAAAAACAAACACGGTTTGTGCTAGATGCTTGAACCTTCACACACACAATCAGTTCTAAGTGTTCACTCTGTTTTTTTTTTTTTCATGGTCAAAGTAGCTCTAAGAAGAGGCATGCTGGAACAGCTTTCACTTCAGTGCTTTCCCAGCTAGTAGAAAAATTCCCATGGACTGAAATGTCTGCAAAATATTTTTGTTTGATTTCATTGGAACTTGGCAGGATGAGTTCTTTCACAATCATACTTTGTTCTATGAACTTGGTTCTCCTAGGATTGAGGGTTTTCAGACAGGAAACTTTAAATTTTCAGGTTTTACTTCATTTTGCACTGTAAAGATGAATAATAATAGAGCTGCAAAGCAAACACAGGTTGTGCTACCTGGTTGTATCTTGACATACACAATCAATTCTCAGGGCTCACTCTCTGGTTTGTTCCTGGTGGAAGTGCTTCTAAGCAGAAGCATGGGGGAAGAGCTTTTAATAACTCACATTAGGATTTAGCAGGAGAATCCAAATATAGTGAAAGTTCTGCAAAATTTTTAAATTATATTTTATTGATAAATGGCAGAGTTCACTCTTTCACAAAATTCACTTTGTACCTTAAGTTTGGGATTTCTAGGTTTAATGGTTTGAACACAGGAAATGCATGAGTTTTTTGGTTTCACATGGCTTTGCACTATACAGGTGGATGGAAATAGAGCTACAAATAAAACACAGTTTTTGTTTGATGCTTGAAACTTCACACACACAATAAGTTCCAAATAGTCACTCTGTGGTTTGTTGCTGGTCAAAGTAGCTTTAAGCATAAGCACGCTGGGTATGCTTTATATCTCAGCACTTTAGCAGCTAGCAGAGAGTATTGAATGGACTGAAAGAGCTGCAAAATTTTTTTCATTAGATTTCTTTGATACTCAGCAGCATTAATTCTTTCACTAAACACAACTTGTTTTCCAAGTGTTGTTTCCCTAAGTTCAAGGGTTTGCAGACAGAAAGAGTTGGAATTTTCAGGTTTGAATTCATTTTACACTATACAGGTGATTAAAAATACATCTTCAAATCAAACTCAGTCTGGGCTACTTGCTTGAAATTTGAAATACATAATCAGTTCTCAGTGCTCACTCTGTAGTTTGTTCCTGTTTGAAGTACATCTAAGCAGAAGCACCCATAAACAGTTTTTAATAACTCTCATTAATATCTATCAGGAGAATCCCAATGTACTGAAAGATTTGCAACAATGTTTTTCATTGGAATTCTTTCTACTCAGAAGCATTTACCCTTTCACTAAATCCACTTGGGCACCCGTGTTTGGTACTCCTAGGTTTAGAGTTTGCACATAGGAACCATTTTAATATTCAGGATTCACTTTGTTTAGCATATGGCAATGGATAGAAATACAGCTACATATCAAACATGGCTTGTGCTAGATGTTGGAAATTTCAAATAATTACTTCTCAGTGTCCACTCTACAGTTTGTTCTAGGTCAAATAGCTCTAAGCAGAAGCATGCAGGTACCACTTAATAATTTCTTTAGGAAGAAGCAGGAGAATCTCAAAGTACAGAAAGAACTGCCACAAAGTTTTCATTGGATTTTTTTTTTTTGATACTTGACTGCATTCAGCCTTTAAGTATATCCACTGTTTACACTAACTTTGGTACTCCTTTGTTCAATGGTTCACACAAATGAACAGTTTGTATTTTCAGGTTTAACTTTGTTTGCTCCTTAAAGATGGATGGAAACAGAGCTACAAAACAAACACAGTTTGTACTAGGTTCTTGAGTCTTCATGCACACCATAGGTCCTTAGTTTTACTATGTGGTTTGTTCCTGCTCAAAGTAGTTTTAAGCAGAAGCATGCAGGAGCTACTCCTTGTATCAGCACTTTAGGAGCTAGCAGGAAAATTCCATGGACTAAAAGAACAGCAAGTTTTTTTTTTTAATTGCATTTTATTGATACTAACCAGGATTCATGCTGTCACTAAACAAACTTTGTTCTTCAATTTTTTTTCCTAAACTCAAGGATTTGCAGAGAGGAATAGTTTGAATTTTCAGATTTGAATTTGTTTTGCTCTATACATGTGGATGAAAATGGAACTCAATTCAAACATGGTTTGGGCTGCCTGCTTGAAAATTGAAATGCACATCAGTTTTCATTTGTAACTCTGTGGTTTATTCTTGGTTGAAGTGGTTCTAAGCAAAAGCACACAGAAGCAGCTTTTTCTATCTTGAATTAGAAGCTTGCAGGACAATGCCAATTTAATCATAGAGCCAAAACAATTTATTCATTGCACTACATTGATACATGCTGGGTTTCACACGTTCACTAAACAAAATTTGTACCCCTATTTTGGTACTCCTAAGATCAAGTGTTTGCATAAAGGAACAGTTTGAATTTTCATGTTTCAATTTGTTTTGCATAATTGAGAAGGAGGGATGCAGAGCTACAAATTAAACATGATTTGTCCTAGCTTTATGAAACTTGACATAAACAGGAAGTTTTCATTGCTCACTCTGTAGTGTCTTCTCGCGTGAAGTACTTCAAAGCAGAAGCATGCAGGAACATCTTCTAGTAAGTCGCTTAGGAGCTGGCACCAGAAACACAATATACTAAAAGGCTGAAACAAGTTTTTCATTGGATTTTTTTGATACTAGGTACTGTTCACTCTTTCCTGATTTACACATTGTACCCCAGTTGTGACTTCTAGGTTCAATGGTTTGCACACTGGAACAGTTTGAATATTCAGTTTTGTTTTGTACAATACAGATGAACAGAAATAGAGCAAAAAATCAAACATGTTTTGTGATAGATGCTTGAAACTTCACAGACAAAATCAGTTCTAAGTATTCACTCCGTGGTTTTTTTCATAGTCAAAGTAGCTCTAAGCAGAGGCACACTGGTGTAACATTCACTATCAGCACTTTCACAGCTTGTAGGGACACAGAGACTGAAAGAGCTGAATATTTTTTTTGTTGTAATTCTTTTGTACTTGGCTTGATAAGCCCTATCACTAACCACATTTTGTTCTCCAAATTTGGTTCTCCTAGGTTCAAAGGTTTTCATACAGGAACACTTTGAATTTTTAGGATTTACTTCATTTTGCATTGTACAGGTGAATAAAAATAGAGCTCCAAACCAAACAAAGGTTGTACTACCTGCTTCTACCTAGACATACACATTAAATTCTCAGTGCTCACTCTGTGATTTTTTCCTGATTGAAGTACTTCTAAGCCACAGAATGCATGAAAAGCTTTTTGTAACTCACATTAGCACCTAGCAGGAGAATCTCAATGTAGTTAAAGAGATACAACAATTTTTAATCAGATTTTACTGATACACATAAGGGTTCACTCTTTCACTAAACTTACTTTGTACCTTAACTTTGGGATTACTAGGTTCAATGTTTCGAACCCAGGAAATGTATGACGTTTCAGGTTTCATTTGCTCTGAACTATAGAGATGGATGGAAATAGAGCTACAAATCAAACATGGTTTGAGCTAGATGCTTGAAACTTCACACATACAATAAGTTGTAAAAGATCACTCTGTGACTTGTTCCTGGTAAACTATCTCTAAAAAGAGGGATACTGGAAATGATTCCTCTCTGAGCCCTTTAGTAGCTAGCAGGGAATTTGCATGGACTGAAAGAGCTGCAAAATATTGTTCATTGGATTTCTTTGATACTCAGCAGGATTCATTCTTCCACTAAACACACTTTATTCTCCAAGTGTTGCTTTCCTGGATTCAAGGGCTTGCAGACATGAAGAGTTTGAGTTTTGAGGTATGAATTCATTTTGCACTATTCAGCTGGTTTAAAATACAGCTGCAAATCAAACACAGTCTTGGCTTCTTGCTTGAAATTACAAACACAATCAGTTATCAGTATTCACCCTGTGGTTTCTTACTGTTTGAAGTACTTCTAAGAAGAAGCACACAAAAACAGCTTTTACTAACTCTCATTAATAGCCTGAATGAGAATTTCAATGTACTGAAAGACTGCAAAATTTTTTTCGTTGGATATCTTTGATACTCTGTAGGATTAACCCTTTCACCAAATCCACTTTGAACTACATGATTGGGACTCTAATATTTACAGTTTGCACATAAAAACAATTTGAATTTTCAGGTTTCACTTTTTTTGGCACTATAGAGATGGATTGAAATAAAGCTAAAAAGCAGAGTTTGTGCTAGATGCAGGAAATTTCACACACACAATCATTTCTCTGTTTTCACTAAGTTGTTTATTCTTTGTCAATGTATCTCTATATAGAACATGCAGGAACAGCTTTTACTTACTTGCTTTAGGAGCTAGCAGGAGAATCTCAATGTACTGAAAGAGCTGCCACATTTTTTTCCATTGGATTTTTTTGATACTTGTCTGTATTTAGCCTTTCACTAAACCCACTTTATTCACTAATTTTGGTAATCCTTGTGTCAATGGTTCGCACAGAGGAACAGTTTAAATTTTCAGATTTCACTTTGTTTTGCACTATAAAGATAGATGGAAAGAGAGCTACAAATCAAACATGTTTTTTTGCTAGATTCTTGAATCTCCACGCACACATTATTTTCAAAGTTGTACTCTGTAGTTTGTTACTGCTCAAAGTAGATCTAAGCAGAGGCATGCAAGAGCTACATTGTCTAACAGAACTTTTGCGGATTGCAGGAAACATTCCATGAAATGAAAGAGCAGCACCAATTTTTTATTGCATTTTTTTTAATACTCAGCAGTATTCATTTTTTCATTAAACAAACATTGTTTTTAAAGTTTTGTTTTTCTAAACTCAAATATTTGCAGAGAGGATCAGTTTGAATTTTTAGGTTTGAATTCATTTTGCCCTATTCAGGTGGATTATAATGGACCTCAAACAAATATGATTTGTTCTCCCTGCTTGAATCTTGCAATAGACAATAAGTTCTCATTGGTATGTCCTTTTTTTTTTTTTGAAGTGGTTCTAAGCAAAAGAACATGGAAGAATTTTTTTTTCTAACTCACATTAGAAACTCACCGGAAAATGCCAATTTAATGATAAAACTGAAACAGTATTTTTATTGGATGACTTTGATACATGATATCTTTCACACATTGACTAAACCAAATTTGTATCTAAATTTTGAGACTCCTATGTTCCAATGTTTTCACACAGGAACAGTTTGATTTTTTATATTTCAATTTGTTTTGCTTTATAGAGATGGATGGAAGTTGAGGTACAAATCAATAATGCTTTGTGCTAGCTGTTTGAATCTTGACATATACAGTAAGTTCTCAGTGCTCACTCTGTGGTTCCTTTTTGAGTGAAGTACTTCAAAGCAGAAGAAAGCATCAGCATCTTCCAGTAACTTACTTAGAAGCTGGCATCAGAAACACATTGTACTGAAGAGCTGAACCTCGTTTTTTAATTGGATTTCTTTGATACTAGGAATAGTTCACACTTTCCCTATTGCCAAATTATACCCCAAGTTGTGACTCCTAGGTTCAATGGGTTGAACACTAAAAAAGTTTGAATTTTCAGTTTTAACTGTTTTATACTATTCAGATGTATGAAAATAGAGCAACAAACCAAACACGGTTTGTGATAGATGCTTAAAACTTCACAGACACAATCAGCTCTAAGTGTTCACTCTGTGTTTTGTTCATAGTCAAAGTAGCTCTAAGCAGAGGCATGCTGGAGCAACTGTCACTGCCAGCATTTTCACAGCAAGTAGGGAAATTTCCAGGGAATGAAAGAGCTACAAATTTTTTTTTTTTGGCAGGATAAGCCCTTTCACTATCCACATTTTGTTCCCCAAATTTGGTTCTCCTTGGTTCAAGGGTTTTCAGAGAGGAACACATTGACATTTCAAGATTTACTTCATTTTGCATTCTCCAGGTGAGTAAAAATAGAGCTTCAAACCAAAGATAGTTTGTACTACCTGCTTCCAACGAGACATACTCAATAAGTTCTCTGTGTTCACTCTGTGGTTTGTTCCTGATTGAAGTACTTCTAAGAAGAAGCACACATGAAAAGGTTTTCCTAACTTGAATTAGGAGCTAGCATGAGAATCCCAATCTAGTGAAAGAGCAGCAAAAATTTTTAATAAGATTTTATTGATACTCAGCAGGGTACACTTTGACTAAACTCACTTTGTACCTTAAGTTTGGGATTCCTAGGTTTAATGTTTTGAACACAGTAAATGTGTGAAATATCAGGTTTTACTTTGCTCTGCACTATCAAGTTGGATGGAAATAGAGATACCAATCAAATATGGTTTGTGCTAGATGCTTGAAATTTCACACATCCTATCAGTTGTTAAAGATTACTCTGTTGTTGCTTTTTTTGGTCACAGTAGCTCTAAGAAGAGGCAAGCTGGAATTGTTTTCTTTTTAAGCCCTTTAGAACTTAGCGGGGAATATTGCATGGATTGAAAGAGCAGCAAAATTTGGTTTATTGGATTTCTTTGATACTCAGCAGGATGCATTCTTTCACTAAACACACTTTGTTCTCCAAGTTTTGTTTTCCTAGATTCTAGGGTATGCAGACAGAAAGAGTTTGAATTTTAGGTTTGAGTTCATTTTGCACTATACAGGTGGTGGAAATACATTTGCAAATCAAACATGGTCTTGGCTTCTTGCTTGAAACTTGACATACACAAATTACCAAAAAAAAAAAAAAATCAGATTCCACAAAGTTTCATCAAATTCCTATTCTATTAAAAAACTTAACCAAGTAAAAACTCACAAGTGACAAAAGCAGAATAGTACACTAATAATATGATGCAAATGCAAAATAAATATTCTCATAAAATTGTTTTAAAAAATAAACAAATTAAAAAACCCCAAAATATCAACAATAGGGATTTTAGGTTAGGGGGATTGTGAACTATTAGTAGGCTTTTCTGTTTGTTCTCTGTGATTTTGTATCTTAAAAACAACAACAACATCATGCATTCAGTTTATAAAATGACTGAAATATACTTCATTTGAAAATAAGAAAAAGAAACAAAAAATGTCTAAATAATATGACATATCAATACAATAATCTCCAGTTATTAAAAACTGTGTCTTAAAAGAATCAATAAATATATATACACTATATAGTGAGTATGGGCTACAATGCCATTTCTTCCTTGATACCATTTTTATAAAGATAAATATATGCACTTGTAATACACAGATAAAGCATTATCAATAATTTTCTAAGTTTAATGCAATTTATTCATCTTTTCCTTTGCATATTTTTATGTTAAATTTTCTATATCACCTTAATAATATCAAATATAACCAATCACTTTGTGTGGAGAAGGGACATGCTAATTCTTACTCCTTTCTTTTTTGTTTTTGGTACCAGGGACTGTATCCAGAGGTACTTTACCACTGAGCCTTAGCCCAGCCCTTTCTTATATATTTTATTTTGAGACAGGACCTCACTAACTTGCTTAGGGCCTTGCTAAATTGCTGAAGCTGGCTTTGAACATTTGATCCTCTGGCCTCAGAGGAACAGAAAGGAGGAGCCGCTGGGATTTACAGGCATGCGTGGCTCTTACTGCTTTCTTTGTGACATCATATTTTGAGGAGAAAGGGGAAGATAGCTATTATCTCAAGAACAAAGAAAAGTAATAATAACCAACCTATGAAGTATAAAAATAATTTGTGTCATCCTTGGCACAATTGTCATATCTTCTGATCTCCTTTTCAAAGCAAAGTATATTAAAATTACATTAGAATATCTGAAAGAATTTGATTCCAATATAGTATAATTTTAATTGAGCAACTAGCTGACAGGAGTAAGAGCACTTAGATTATTAATCAAGGAAATGATGAAAAAGCAATCCTGATTTAGTGTTAATTGATGCACTAAACTGTCATTACTTGAAGAAAAATTATCAATATCCCCTAGATAGAAACCAAATGACATACTATTAATCAAAATTACTAAAAATATAATAAAAAATACAAAGCAAGTGGCTTTTCTCCACCATGCCATTTCTCTGATCTTTCATATTAGATAGTCAAAAATAATGAAAAAATCTGAAAGCTAATAAAGACTATTTTTTATTATTTTACTGGATGAAGTTCTGAAAGCCTCTGATCCTTTAACTATAAGGCTGTTCAGGTTATAAATTTCTTCTCTTTCATTTCTACAACTATCCCTAAACTCAATACCAATAATCAATATATTCTCATTGAAAAGATTTCAATTTTCTACAAATCCTGTTAAGAATCAAATGCTGCCAAATTACTGAGCCTTGACGTCAGGTGTCTGATTTGGATGTAATGGGAACATGGCAATATGTTTTTTAAAAAACCCAGTTTTCCCAACAGGTGTGTAGTTAGTTACAGGGCTTACAGAGGGCAAATTAGCATCCAGAACCAGATTCTTTTCTTGCCTTATACAAAGTCATTTAAACCTTCTTGCCTCTGAACGGTCCTAATAAATGTGATGAGAAGCAAAATAACCAGATGGAGAGAGCATGTCAACTGCTAGTCTTCCTTATTGGAAAAGAGCAAAGAAATTCCTTCTGGAGTCCTGATCTGATTTGTCTTCCTTAGAACTGGCAGACAATTTGTCACCCTGACTCTTTTGAAGCAAGCCATTCTCAGGTGGGCAGGACCATTCAGGCTCAAGGAAGGTCCTTTAGTTCCCCTAAACTCGGCCCCTAAGATGGTACAGAAGGACAAAGTCCAGCCTCTGTATATTGCTTGCAAGAAATCTAGATAACTCTCTATCACCTATCACCACACCTGAAAATGAGTCTCTAATGGGTGAGCGTAGATGCTGAAAGATGGGGGCGAGGTGTTGTGGGGCACAGAAGTGAGACTTAACACAGTCCATTTTAACCTGGACCAACTGAATAATTGTCAGGTGCACAAGAAAATTTAAAGATTCTGTTTTGACTTTATCATAGGAATGAACACTAAGCAAAAAAAGACTTTAATATGACAGATTCCTGCATTCTTAAAACTTAAAATACATCAATGATTATGAAAATAGAAAGTAACATGAAACATTATTTTTTAATATTTATTTTTAGTTGTAATTGGGCACAATATCTTTATTTATTTATTTATTTATTTATTTATTTATTTATTTATTTATTTTTATGTGGTGCTGAGGATCCAACCCAGAGCCTCACACTTCCAAGCAAGCAATCTACCACTGAGCCACAACCTCAGCCACAAAACATTCTTTTTAAAAAAATTCTTATTTTTCCTAACAAACTTAGATCATAAAATATTTGTATATAACTTTCCATATATCCAGTAGCGCATTTGTTCAGCGAGAAATCACAAAAACTAAGATTCACCTATGTAGATATTAGTTATTATGTTTTTTGTGTTTTCTTACAGGTTGTAATGTCTGTATATTTGTTTCCTATTTTAAAACCATATTAGAAATATACTTTATTTATAAAGTATAAACACATTAAAAATGTGTTTAACTTCTAGACAGGGAACAAATACTTCCTGTTTGTTGCACCTACAGAGGTACTAAGTGAATCAACACTAATAAATAAAATACTGGGGTAAAGGCTGAGGTTGTGGCTCAGTGGTAGAGCACCTGCCTAGCACATGTGAGTCATTGGGTTCGATTCTCAGCATCATATAAAAATAAATAAATAAAATAAAGGTATTGTGTCCATCTACAACCATCAAACAAATAAATAAATGGTAAATCTAATTTTCTATTCTATGACCAATTAATAACTCAGCATCTCAGTCAGTTCAGGCTATGATAACAGAACACCTCAGACTAGGTGACTTTTAAATATTTCTAGATCTGAGAAATGCAAGATCAGGCTTCTGGTGGATTCAATATCTGTTGGGTTCTCTTCTTTCTGCTTCAAGGGTGCACTTTGATCCTGAGTTCTCAGATAGAGGGGATATGGGATCTCTCTCAGGTCTTTTAAGTAAGGGCACTAATATAATAAGGATTCTATCTTCAGGATTTTCCCACAAAGACTCTCTATCTAAATAAGACAACCCTGGAAATTAGATTTCAATATATGAATTTTGTGAAGATATAAACATTCAGTCCAGTACTCTCAGTTTTTCTTTTCTAGAATTTATCCCTGGCACATACTCTTTCTATAAAGGCTTTTTAGGTTGTATGCCCCAGTTGCAGGCAGGGAACTTGAAGGGAACATTCACCCTGAGTACACACACAAAAAAAACTGCACCTTGAATAGGAGTGAGAGGCCATCCTGGGAAAGTCTAGGGAACAGCTGCTCTCTATGCCTTATGGGGCTCATGTTCTCTCTCATGTGCTGTTCTCTCTACCGGTCCTTCCTTTTGCCTTTTCTTGGCACTGACTTCCTCTGCTTTCTCCTAGGCTCAGACCTGTACAACTTTGGATTATAGATGGTCATGGCTTCTTTAGCCCTATATTACATCTCAGCAGTGGGACCTATAATAAACTAGCAAATTCATGTGCTTCTTCCTAGTTCAAATGTCCTAAAAGAATCTGACCAACCTAGCTTACTTTTTCAATCCAGATACACAGGTAACTAATTTGGTGGACAGCATCTCTTATGCATACTCCAATCACCATCACTGGGGGGATTCCTAGCATCTTGTTTTAATGTTCCCCTAGTGATCCTGGTAGAGAGGCAGAGTTGGGGCCACTGAGAGTGTCTCACTAGGGACTCACTGTCCTTGAGGTAAATGTTTCTCACTGATGCAACCATAAGGTACTGAGGATTGTATTGAATGCAAAATGACTGAGGGTAAGTAGTATATGAGTGTCCTGTAGCTACTATATCAAATTACCAGAGAGTGGCTTATGAAAGCACAAATTATAATCTCATATTTCTGGAGGTCTTTAGTCTAAAATGGATTTCATGGTATTAAAACAAAGATATTGGTGAAGCTGTGTTCCAACTTGGGGCTGAGAGGGAGAATCCATCTCCTTGTTTTCCGCAGCTTGTAGAAACTGTCCACATTCATTGGCTTGTGGCCCTTTCCTATTCAAAGTCAGCAAAAGCCAGCTGAGCTTTTTCTCACAGTGCACAATTGGATACTGATTCTTCTATCTCCTTGGTCCACATTTAAAGAAGCCCTGTGATTCCAATAGGCCCAAACATATAATGCAAGGTAAGCTCCTTCTCTTAAGGTTAGCTGCCTAACCTAATCCACCCTTGCACAGAACATAATATACCCACAAGTTCCACAGTTAAGGACATTGACATATTTGAATGGACTATTTTCCCATCATGAAGTCCATGTACAACAAACACACTGGGTGGTCAGATTTGCTTATAAGAAGTTATGGCCAAGCAGGAACTATAAACAACCAATACAACACTATGCTGAACATTTTTATAGCATGGCATGTAGATTACTCAAATTTTAACAGTTTGTTCATTTTAATCACTTTCACTTTGTCAACAGACATTTAAGCCATAAAAACAAAGGACTAAAGAATTCCTGAAAAAATATATGAATGTAAACAGAAATATTTCTACCCTTCAATAATTTACAAGGAATTTTCCTGCAATTAATTATATTAATTTGTATGTTTTATCAATAACTACTACTAAAAATCAATTATAATTAGTCTCCAGAAGAAATTTATTTTTAAAATACATTTTAAGAAATTTCCAAGTTACTTTTTCCTTGGTCAATGAGTGCAGATCGACTAAAAATACACCAATAATAGCAGAGTACAATACAATTCTTTATAAGAAATATTTATCTGCAGCGTTTCTTCTTCAAGATAAATTTTTAAAAAATCTTCCTATGCTTGAGACTACCAGTATGTGGAATTTCATGAAGGCCTTTCTGGTCATTAGCAGAGTTTCTGAAAAATTTAACTGTGAAAACCTGTCACCAGAAATGCTACCTCAACCCTCTCAACAGAAAAGGAGAGGGAGGAAGGGAGAAAACAAGATCAGGATATAAATGTAAGTTAGGCAAAAATAGTTCAACTTCAAAAAGCTTTGAAGGGAAAAGCATTTTTATGCATATTTGAGAAAACAGAATCTTTCTTGGCTTTTAAAAATTAACAGTCTAAACGAGAATAATAAAAAGTCTTTCCTTCCTTATGCCTGTATTTGCAATAAATCTACACAAACGAAAATAAATATGGTACATGTATACTTTACTTATCAATATGGAAGCCAGTACCTGCATTTTAATTTTAAGTAGGTTAAAACTAGAAAATCTTACTGCCTTGGATTTTATTCTATGACTCATTTAAAACATAAGTGAATCAAAAATATTTATTGAGTACCTAATATGTACCAGAAATATTACCAGTATTAATTAGTTTTTAATCTATTACATTAAAAAAATGACTGCTCCCACTCATGTTTAACAAAATAACTTACTAAAATTAAGAAAATTAACACTATTTCAAAAAGCTTTAATAAATTAACACTATTTTGAGTCTACATGTTTGGTCTTACCTAATAATTTGTGAGCTGGTAATTGTAGCATTGTATCTTCATTGTATAGTGATGGGTATCACAAGCCCAGTGGGCAAAACAATTAGTTGCACACTGGAAATTGTGAAGGGAGAAGGGTTCTTTCCTTTACATCTGCAATAGCATAACTATTGAGTTGAAATCAGTTTGATAATGTAAAGTTAATAACGTGTCATCAGTAACCAGAAAAAAAGTGACTTACTCAGACTGCTTAGCTGGCGTATGACTGCAGCAAGAGTACTGTTGGTTACACATTCAAGTTCACTGGTAATTCCTTCCAGCAGAGCTCCCTGGCATAAGTGCCGGGGTTCAATGTTCCTCTTCACTGAAGGCATGGCTCACAATCTGAAAATTAAAAAGATATTTTTTGAAAAGCTCATATTTACAAGACAAGAGAGGGAACCTTTGTGCATTCCTTGAAGCTCACCCAGGCAGCGCGAGGGTCAGACGCCATGTCCCCCTTCCCAGGGCAGGGGCAGCCTCCAGGATGATCCATCCAAGTTGAGCGGTTCCAGGTCGCTCAGTCCTCTCCTCTGGTCCTGCAGCGCGCCACTGGCTAGCTGCCCGGGCCTCTCTCCCAGCACAAGGAGAGCACGGCCTGGCCTCCGAGGCTGGGGACCTCGAGTCCCCACTGCCCAAGGGAGGAGGCCCACAGCCGCCACACAGGAGGGCACCACAAGGGCGCGCCCAGGTCCGGTAGAACCCGACCCCATCGGTGGTGGGCCGCTGGGGGTCTGACCCCGCGCCTGCCCCTCCCCAAGAGGCTGCCTGGCCCGGAGCCTGGAAGCAACTGGCAGCCCTGACCAGGGAGTCCAGCCTGCCGCAGCCAGCACTCACCGGTCCAGGGTCCCACCGCCGGCACCAGAGCACGTGCGCAGGAGTGCAGTTAGCGCCAATGGTTAGACAGATCCCGAGGCCCTCCTGTGCACGTGCATGCACATGCACGTGCTGCGCAGGAGTGCAGTTAGTGCTGACGGTCAGACAGATATCGTGGCACTCCTATGCACGTGCATGCACATGCACGTGTGAGCAACAACTGTTTTTGCGGGAGTTGGCTCCCTGAGCGGAGCCGCGTCTGGACCTCAGCAGCGAAGAGGCTGAGAAGCGGCAGAGTGCAGGAGTAAGCCTCCTGACAAGTTGGGGGCATCCCTGAGCAGGTTTAGGGCCTGTGCCAGGTCTGCCCCTCTGTGCCTGGGTCCTGCCCTACAGGGGACTTGCCTCTTCCAACAGTGCTTCAAACAGTAGGTGGCCTCTGACCTCCACCCTCGCCCCTGGAGAAGGATGAACACCTTTCAGAAGACCCTGGGCGCCATCGGTGTGCGAGCTAGGGTCGTGGGCTACAATCCCACAGGCCGCCTACACAAAGCTGCCAGGGATGGTGACTTGGAGGAAGTGAGGCGTCTCCTTCTTCGAGGGAGCTGTCATATCAATGACATAGATAAGAAGAACAGGTAATAGAGTCCAAGAGGCTGGCAGCCCCTGGTGCAAGGGACCTCATGGGGGAGGCAGAGCCTATGGAGAAGGAGCCAGCGTCATCCAGGCTATTCCCTGGAGGATAGGGCAGAAAGGTGGCCTTGTTTTACCTGGATGCTTGGCTTTAACAACCTCAGGGACTCTTTAGCACCTATAGACCTTGGGGCAGTCTGACGCCCAGGGCCTCTTGTTAAGCAGCTACAAGGAAAAAAAAAAAAATTAGCCGGTTTCCCTGGTGCGGACATATCCCCTCAGGAGGCTGGCCAGCCAGCACTGCAGAGCTGCTCACCAAGGGGACAGAGCACAGTGGGCACCAGAACCTCCTTAAGGGGGCTGAGAAGCGATGGCAGGGGCCGACAGAGGGCGGGATCATGCTTCCTGACACGTTGGGGGCAACCCAAAGCTGGGCAGTGTCTGGGCTAGGAGCTTTGCTGGGTCCACACTTCTGTCCCTGGGTCCTGCCCTAGGGGATATTTGCATTCTGTGCTTAGCAGCCTAGGGGAAAGAGCCAGGGAAGACATGGAAGGGTCAGGGAGAAGGAGCATCTGCCTGAGGCTGGAGGGAGCTGACCTGTGTCCTCATCCAGCCTGTGCCTATGCCACCTTAGCCCTAGCCCTAGCCCTAACCCTAATCCTAACCCTAACCCTAATATTATGTCTCACTAAGAAGAATCAATAAAAAATAGAAAAAATAAAAAGTATATTATACTCCAGGTGGGAAAGATCATTATATAAAAAAAATCACTCATAATATAATTACACCACTATTCTTTATTGCTGTATACTTATGTATACATTTTATCTAATCTGCAGCCTTGTAAGGGTCTTTGATGTGGGCAGATGATTCTTTGTTCTCTGTTCTGATTTCAGTTTTGCAGTTGTTTTTTACATTAGTTTTCTTAGGGTTGCCGCTTCTACTCCTCTTTATGTGTTTCTTGCTTCTCATATACTTTACTTACTAATTCATGTGTTCTCAGTGTCTCTTGACCAATCAACCATTTTCTTAACAAGATTATTGAGAATCCCTGTTTCTTTTTCCTGCAAGTGCTAAGTTAACTTTAATGAGTTCTGAGACAGTAGAATAGAAGTAATGCATGGCAGCATTCACATTCTCCAAAGCACATTGTGGGTTTTCAATCTTGTCATCCCTTCAGGCTGACCACACTTAAGGAACATTCACTAAATGCTATGAATGCAAATCTGCAGATTTATGCTGTCCAGGTATAATTTTCTGTAGTTATCCATCCTTGTTCTTTTGTTTATTTAGGCACAGAGATCAGAACATCTGTTGACTGCATCCAATGGTACAGGCTCTCAGTCACCAGGGCCAAGATGACTGCAGGCAGGGTATGCACAGGCACACAGTAAGCTGCTGCCCTAGTGCCCCTTCTCTGGCTTGTTCTCAGGACACTTGGAATAGCCAGATCCTCAACCCTGGTGTGGTGTATTTTAAGTGAAATATTTATTATTACTGAAGTCTGAGCTCTTTCTATGGTTAACAGTTTCAAATAACCAAATAAAAATGTGAGACCTTAATCATTTTTGAGTTCTACATACAAACTTTTAGGATAATTATGACACTAACAAAGTGTTTGTAGTAAAGACTTGCCCGTCTGTGTACCAAATTCCCCATCAACTGTCACATATTGTTTGCCAACAGACAAAAGGCAGATAAATGAATAGAACAGAATAAAACAAGAAACACCCAAATATCTGAAAAAGTTTAGAATGTGCTACTGATGAATATCATATTCATAGAAAAATAATTATGTGTCAATGAAATGTGTAATAATTGTAGAAAACTGGCTGGATTTTTATGTCACAAAAATAATTCCCTTATACAATATGGATTATTAATTTTAAATAATGCAAAATGAGAAAAATGTTAGAAGAAAACACAAATCCTTCTGTACACATTTTATGTGGACAAAGTTCTTAGAAAGAATGAACTAAAAAACAAGGCTTCCTTTTGTTCTTTTTCTCTTTTAGTTTTTAATTTTGTTCCTGGGGTTTGATCCCATTACCTTGATCTTTTTTTTTTATTATTATAAATAATTCTTTATTATGAGTTTACGTAGTGCTTGACATATAAAATAAATTTTATTTAAGTATTTAAAATAGTTTCTGAATATAGAAGCAATTTACTCTTATTATTGCTAAAATAATATACACATACAAACCTTTTAAATGTGAGGAACCACTATGCTCTATGCACAGGAGAACAGTTAGTAGTCTAATAGTGCTGTTTACCAGAGTAGTGTAAACTTCTTTCAGAATCAAGGAATGATTCTAGATTACCCATGGAGAAAAAATATGTACTATTCTTTTAGGCCAGTGACGCTCACATGGGTTTCTTATCTACCTATGGGTTGGTATGTAATGGTCACATGTGTGCTTCCCTTCTCAGCTTTAAAAGCCACAACACCAAATCCAAGTTGCAATGTCTCACCCCAAACCCCACTAATGTATATATATTTGGATCCTGGGGATTGACCCAGGGGTGCTCCACTATTGAGATACATTCCCAGCCCTTTATTTTTTACTTTGAAACAGGGTCTCTCTAAATTGCTGAGGCTGGCCTCAAACTTGCCATCCTCCTGCCTCAGCCTCCTGAGTTGCTGGGATTCCAGGTATGCGTCACTGCATCAGGCGCCTTGCTGATCTTTTCGGGTGTTGTGTGGCCCATCTACCTTTGTTAGACTTAGAGACATGCTTAATGGTCCCACTCGCTGGGGCTCTGCTCATCGCTGTCTTCCTCTGAGTCAGCAGACACTCTCTTGATTCTTTGGAGTGCAGCTTTAATGCTCCTCTCTAGGTCACTGGTTGGCTTGTCGCTGAGGCCTGAGCCCAAGTCTGTGTGGACTTTCTTTAGTTTCACCCCTTGTCCTATGGCAGCCAGAATGTGCTCCTTGACTGACGTGCTGGGAGCAGGTGAAAAGGGCACTTCCGCTTTCTGGAGAGGGCTTCCGCTGTGCCTTAAGGAGGCCAACACTTCATCCATAGATCCTGGGCATTGAAAACTTTCCAAAGAATTGGGTGGTCTCTCAGCAGGTGACCCACACACTAGAGAACTTGGCTGATCATCTTTTACCCAAGTTCCAAGACCTAAGTTCCGATGATTGGCAGCTTGAGAAGAGGCCAGAGCAGGAAGAGGTGGAGGGAGAGGTGGTGGGGGTGGGGGAGGAGGAGGAGGAGGAGGAGGAGGAGGAGGAGGAGGAGGAGGAGGAGAAGGTTGTTGTGGTGGTGGGGACAATGACAGCTCTTCACTGGATTTGAAGTGTATTCTGTCACCAACTGGAACAAAAATCTGGACAGGGATATTTCTGTGATAGTCTTGATCCTTGGGGGTTTTCTCAGTACAAACTTCAGGTAGGAGAGGAGCGCTTCGGCCCTTCCCAGAGCATGGGGGAGCGGCTGACACAAGCTGAGAAACTGGTGAGGACCTCTGCTGGGGAAGGTCAGCTGGCAGGTTTGGAGTCCTGGGTTCAGAGCAGGATGTCTGCTGTAAAGATTGAACTGAATATTTCTCTTTATAGGCTCTTAATCGCTGGAGTGTTTTCTGGCATTCTTGGTTTATCCACTCTTTTTTCTTTTGCTCCTCTTCTTTTATTTTGTCTCTTTTCATTTGAATACTGTGATGCTGATGAAAGTATCTTGTACTTTCTTCAGCCTGTTGCAATCTGAGCCGATGGTTTTCTTTGCACTGATCCTTTCTGTTCCTGAGGAGGCTCTCCTGGCACAGATCCTGCCCCGTTTGGCATCGCGCACGGAGACACCACCGCAGCGGTCCGCCGCTTCAGCCAGGTAGCGCTCCAGTTGCCCGCAGAGCTCCTGTAGCGCCATCTCTCCGAGGCCAACGCGCACCGCCACACTAGCGCCCACAGCCCGCGCCCATGGTCCCCGGCCCCGCAGCCAGCCACGTCCAGCTGGGGCGGTAGCTGTGGGAAGCTGCGTTCCAGGGGCGGCCACAGCGCCGCCAGCTGCCGGTGCGCGCCGCGGAACCCAGTGGCCGAGAGCAGGCCGGCCCAACTGGGCACGGCCTGGCAGGCTCCAGCGGGGTCCCTTCACGCCACCGCCATGGCGCGGTGCGGTCAAACCTTGAGCTTTCTATTCCAGTGCTCTGCCATTAAGCTGTATTCCAGAGCCCCTGAACCTTATAATTTAAATTAGGGAAAGTACCTTTTTTCAGATGCACAAGTGACCTGTGTATATAGGAAAAAGGACTTTGTGTCCCTGGTAAGAGAAGGAATTTAAGTTTAATGATAAACGAAATACAGTTTTTAGCTACAATACTTGTGAGGATGAAGAGTAGTGGTACTTATGTTGCTGCTTAAGGGTTGAGTTCCTTATGAATTCTAAAATAAATGATAGTATTGTACATTTTAATAATGTTTATTTCTGTACATATCAATTTCTTTATACTATCTTTAGGATATTATAAAATATGCATGACTTAGTATAGCAGTGTGTTAGAAAGGACTCATAGAATTGATTGTAGGAAGAAAATGCAGTGCATTCCAAGCATGAAATATTATGTAACCATTAGAGGTGACAAAGATATAAATGTATGTTGACCTGGGAAGATGACTTTTTGAATATCAAGTGAAAACGAAGCTTGATAGTACATACACACAAATAGATTGTGGTTTTGTGTTAGGCACAAATATGTAAAAAAAAATGTAGTAGAATTTAAACACTGAGCCATTATTTTCAGCATTCAAATTATGAGTAAAGATTTCTTTTCCTCTTTTATTTAATGTTTATTTTATCTCCAATATTTGGCAATTCCTCCTTCTCTTTCTGTTTGTTTATACCTTAGTTTCATTGACAGCAGTTAATATGCTCTGTAGTAATGCAGTATTTTGACATTTTCTGTGTTCTGCTTTTTTTCAACTTCCATGTGGGAAGTTTTGGAAAAATTCCACATTGGCTTCTACTTTTCCTTTTCCTTACCTGTTATTTCTAAAATGCATATGTGTAAAAGTTTTAATGAGAACTACTTGTTAATAAAATAATCTTTGGGAGGAGCAGGGAGATGAATCTTGTTTCTGTAGATTGTTATCTTTAGCCAACTTTTAGCCTCTTCAGAAGAAAAGGTAATTTTTTCATCTGTGCTTGTAGATATTAGTGCCTATACATTTGCTATACATGTATGTTTCATTCCATACAGATTTATTTCATAAATGCAATTGTAGGTTTATCGTTTTGTTTTAGTTACATTCTTAAGAAAGTAAAAGAAAGCAAATATAAATATTGTTGGAAGTATTGCTTTAATTTATAAAACTTTTGTTTAACAATGCTGAACTCCCCACCAGGTGCCTTTGTGTAAATCTGTAATCCCAGAAATATGTGAGGCTGAGGTAGAAGGATCTCAAGTTCAAAGCCAGTCTCAGCAATTTAGAGAGGCCCTTAGCAACTTAGGGAGACACTGTCTCAAAATGAAAAATAAAAATGACTGTGGCTGTTGCTCAGTGTTTAAGTGCCCCTGGATTCAATTCCCAGTAGAGAACGACAAACAAACAAGCAAAAAAACACCACACACTGAACTCCCCAAGTATACTTTTCATTTCATTTACTCACCACTCATATCCTGAATACCTATTATATATTTGACATATTTTACTATTTCTGAGGTCCTCCTTTCTTAAAAACTTCATGTTTCCCTGACTGGAGATTTAAAACTGAACTAATAGAACTCAATTTGAAGTGAAGAATTTCCTCAGGCTTTTCAAACAAAAGCACTTCTGGAGATAAGAGTTTGTAAACTGCCCATTTGAAAAGTTAAGATCACATTGATACTGATATTAAGTATTGGATATATTCAATTTACTTAAGGGCTACAAATCTAAATACTGAACAATGTGAAACATACTAATTCTTTTGAATCATACATTTCCATTGGCTTTATGTTTCTTGGGAAAAAAAGCAAGAATAACTTTGCTTTAAATTTAGTCTATTGATGTTTTCTTATTCAACCCTCTTTATCTATAGTACTTTTTGTAACTAAAACTTATTCAAATGTCACTCATATGACTAGAACTTCCATTGATCAATTGTGTTATCACATTTCACTAAAGTAAGGCACCATGGATGGGTGATGGGCCTTTCTTTTATGTGTAAATAAACATTTTAAAAATTGAAATACTTAGTCCTTAAAATACATCTGAAAAATTATTAACAATACACAACCAAAATCAAGATTCACTGGTGTCAGAAGCAATGGTGCATACTTGTAATATCAGTCAGTGATTTGAGAGGGAAGGTGAGGCAGAAAAATTGCAAGTTCAACATGATCCTGGGCAACTTAGTGAGACCATGGCAGAAAGTGAAAAATTAAAAGGGCTCTGGGTATGGCTCAGTGTTGAGTGCCCTTCAGTTTAATCCTCAGCAGGGGGGGGTATGGTGGGGGAGGAAAGAAGTCAGTGGAACAGGCATCTAGAATGAGCTAATCTTTCATTAATTTTCATTAATTAGCTGTAATAACAGCTAATAAAGATTGTTGTTTCTTCTGAAGAAATTGTTTTGAAGGGAGAGGAATTATATGCTATCTAATGTTTACAGTGGCATTAATAATTGTATGATTTAAGTGGGAGCTCTATGACCTCCTAACAAATCTTACTTTTGTAGGACTCCTCCACATTATGCATGTGCCTATAGCCAGGCAGAAGTGGTGGATTTTCTAGTAAAGAACAAATGCGACATTCACCTCTGTGACAGTGACAACAACACACCTCTGATTAAGGTAGATGTAGCAAAGTATTTTTGTGAAGGATGAACTATATTTACATACTTAGAGGAAAAATTGATTAATATCATTTAAATATAACTAATTAGTAAATCCCATGGAACATTTGTGTTGAATTCTTGAAATTGACAATCTATTTCTTGGTACCAAACCAACAGGCCATCCAACAGCAAGAAGAAGAATGTGCAACTATTCTTCTAGAAAATGGTGCCGATGTAAATGTTCAGGATCCCAATGGTGGCACTCCTCTCCACCATGCTGTCTGTACTAACAACACATCAGTGGCAGCAAAACTGCTTTTACATAATGCAAATATTGAAGCTCAAAACAAGGTAAACATCCCCCATATTTATTTCCAAAATATCTGAAATACATTTATTTTGACAGTGACATAAGTCAACAGATGTTGTTTATAAGCAGGGTTTTCTTGATTAGAAGAGTAGCAAATGTTGGAACTTTTTAATCTTATGGATATATTTACTTAATATAAGTGTAAATAAATTGACTCCACATTTAAAATTCAGGAGACTTGTGTGGAAATATGGAGTTCATGCTTCTCTTGAAGAACCATGTGGAGTCTCCTTTGAGCCCATGTTACCATGTGGTACGCTCTGCTCAGGTGCCCCATCATACCAGGCATGGGTGTTCCCCAGATTGTGCTGGATAGCTACAGCATTCATTCACTCAGAATCCCATACTTTGCCCTATAAGAAGTTTTATAACTCCTGTTTTATACTTTATTTACAATTCCATGGCTTCATGATAGTTTATATTAATTTATAAGAACATGGTTTATGGACTATATTAATCTCTTTGAAATGGAATTGAATTTTAGAATTTATAAATTTACGCTTTTCAAACCTTTTACTTATATGTACCACATAAATTATATTCCCATTAGAGTTTCTATAAGCTTCATTAGGCTACTCATAGTTAGGTGGAGAGCATACACATTGTGCAAGCAGTATTATATCTTTGTCCTCAGCTTTGTCTCTTTAGTCTTTTATGATGCTAAAAATAGTTCATGTAGATCAGTATAAAACTTTTTTTTTTTAAAGAGAGAGTGAGAGAGGAGAGAGAGAGATAGAGAGAGAGAATTTTTAATATTTATTTTTTAGTTCTCGGCGGACACAACATCTTTGTTGGTATGTGGTGCTGAGGATCGAACCCGGGCCGCATGCATGCCAGGCGAGCGCGCTACCGCTTGAGCCACATCCCAGCCCATAAAACTTTTATTGATACACAAAATTTCTGAATTCTAGTTTGTCTAAAATTATAAATATCTTTAAGCAGCAATTCAAATGGAACCAGAATAAAAAAGAATTTGGTAAAGTGGATGTGCATTATGGTCCCAGGATGATTATTATGAATACATTTTGTATTAACTTTCTAACATGTAAGAGTAATATCTTTCATCTTATAATAGGAGAAAACGCAGGTACCAAATTACTCAAAGTTCATTTGAAGCATCTCTCTTTTTTTATTGAATTATTTATGTATTCTAATTTGCTGTATATGACAGAGAAATGTAACTCATTTCATATTACACATATAGAGCACATTTTTTCAAAGTCTCTGGTTGTACACAAAGTATTTTCACACCATTTGTGTCTTCCTACATGTACTTAGGGTAATGATGTCTAACTCATTCCACTGTCTTTCCTGCACCTATGCCCCCTCCCATCCCCTCCTTCCCCTTTGTAAAGTTTCTCCATTCCTTCCATGTTCCCCCCACCATCACCATTATGAGTTAGCATCCTCATATCAAAGAAAACATTCAGCCTTTTTGGGGGGGCTTGGCTCACTTCACTTAGCATTATATTCTCTAACTCCATCCATTTTTGCAAATGCCATGATTTTTTTCTCTTTTAATGCTGAGTAATATTCCATTATGTATACATACCAAAGTATCTCTATTCATTCATCTACTGAAGGGCATCCGAATTGGTTCTACAATTTAGCTATTGTGAATTATGCTGCTATAAGCACTGATGTGGTTGCATCACTGTAGGATGCTGTTTTTAAATCCTTTGGGTATAAACTGAGGAGTGGGATAGCTGGGTCAAATGGTGTTTCCATTCCAAGTTTTCCATAGAATCTCCATACTGCTTTCCAGATTATCTACACCAATTTGCAGTCCTTCCAGCAACATATGAGTGTGCCTTTTCCCCCACATGCTCACCAACACTTATTGTTGTTTGTATTCTTGATAGCTGTCATTCTGACTGGAGTGAGATGAAATCTTAGAGTAGTTCTGATTTGCATTTCTCTACTTGCTAGAGTTGTTGAATATTTTTTATGTATTTGTTGATTGATTATATATCCTCTTCTGAGAAGTATCTGTTCAGTTCCTTGGCCCATTTATTGATTGGGTTATTTTTTTTTCTTTTTTTTTTGGTGTTGAAGTTTTTGAGTGCTTTATATATTGTATAGATTAGTGCTGTATCTGATATGCTTGTGGTGAAGATTTGTTCCCATTCTGTAGGTTCTCTGTTCACTTCACTGTTTCTCTTGCTGAGAAGGAAACTTTTAGTTTGATTCCATCTTATTTATTGATTCTTGGTTTTAATTATTGTGTATAGGAGTCTTATTAAGGAAGTTGGGGTCAAATCCGAGATGATGGAGATTTGGGCCTCCTTTTTAGAAGCCTCTCTCTCTTAACTCAAGAGTGCATTTTCCTAGTGGAATGGGAGTGCCTTATATTGTTGTCTAAGATCTTGAACTATATAGAGGAGATTCAACAGGATTTGTGTTGCATGGAGGAACCTCCCATGTTATTGGATAACTCTTAGAACTGTATCCCTATAACTTGAATTCTTCATAAGTGAATGTCTGCTATGGAAAAGTGTTGTCAAATTAGTGTTAGCAATGGTACACGGATGTCCTTACTAATGGATGCATAATGCACAATTCTGTGGTATTTCTCTAATAGTGAATCAATGAAATTTTTGATGAATTTTGGTATTTCTGTAAAACTGGAAATTCTTTGGAATATTGATTGATAAACCCAGCTCTAGAGATAAAAGTTTAGCCCATGTATTCAATAGGATACTTTAGCCCTTTTACTCCTTTGCTTCAGGTAGTGGATCATAGAGAAAAAAGATACATACCCTGTCCTCAAGAAGTGTTTGGTTTTGATGGGAGATAATGGCAATCACATAACCCATTGTAAGGGGAAAGAGCAGTTCATGTGGAAGTGCAGGATGCTAGAAGGAAGAGGCTGCTCTTCATTTATTTTATAATGTTTATGTTTATGTTTGTGAGGTGTGTTATAAGATTTTGAATTCAATTGAGAAATAAGCAAAATTGTTAATAAATTGTTTTTGTTGTTTTCCAGGATGGCTGCACCCCAATTTTACTTGCCCTAAAGGAAAACAAACACCGTATGGCAGAATTTTTAATTAAGGCGAAAGCAAATATACATGCGGTTGACATGAGAAGAAGGTATAGTAGTTTATTCTTTAAAAACACTCATTCAAGCCAAATATTAAATTAATGGGAAGGAGAATATTAATTTATACATATTGGGGTAGAGTGAAAAGTATGAACACAAACCATGTTTTAGGTTGAAATAGTTGATTTTTTTGTTCACTTGTTATGGTTTGCATATGAGGTATTCCCCAAAAGCTTACCTGTGAGACAATGCAAGGAGGTTCAGAGGAGAAATAATTGGGTTGTGAGAATCTTAACTGAATCAATGAATTAATCCCATGACAGGGATTAACTGATTAACTGACTGGTAACTGAAGTGTCTGAGGTGTCAAAGGGTGTGGCTGGAGGAGGTGGGAATTGGAGGCATGGCTTTAGAATGTATGTTTGCGTCTGGCAAGTGCAGACTTCTCTCTCTCCCTCTGCTTCCTGATAACCATGATCAGGATGTGAGCTGCTTCCCTCTGCCACACTCTCATACCATGATATTCAGCCTCACCTTGAGCCCCTGGATATGGAGCTGGATTCTACGGACTAAGACCTCTGACTCCAATGAGCCCTTGAATAAATGTTTTCTCTTCTACAATTGTGCTGGTTTTGTCCTTTAGTCACAATTTTTAAAAAGCTGACTAAAACAACAAATTTTTAAATAAATATGGATTTTGTCATTTTTTGATTGAATAATGTGTTTCTTAACCTCTCTATTGTAATTTTAACTTCTATTTCTTATAAGTTTCCTTTAAAAGGTTATATTGAGCATAAATAGACTTTGATGATTTTTTTTTCCTGTTGGATGACTCTAAATTGCTTTTTTTGAAGAATATTTATGTTAACTTATTCCTAATTGAGCATTAATTTCTGTTGCTAGATGTCCATTTTCTAATATATTTTGATGTTTTTCTTCCCTTTTTCAGGACTTTTTATTAGTTCTAATCAGTTGTCCATAGCAGTAGAAAGCTCTTCAATTCATTATATTCAAATGGAGCAGATTTTTTCACTTCTCTGGTTGTTCATGAAGTAGGGTCACACCATTTGTGCAAATGTACATGTAACAATATCCACCTCATTCCACTGTATTTCCTGCCTTTATCCCCTCATTCCTCCCCTTTTCCCAATCCAAGGTTCCTCTACTCATCCCCTGCTCCCTCCATATGGATTAGCATCCACTTATCAGAGAAAACATTTAGTCCCTGTTTTTTTTGAGATTGGCTTATTTCCTTTAGCATGATATTCTCCAACTCCATCCATTTACCTGTAAATACCATAATTTTATTCTCTTTCAATTGTAATATTCCATTGTATATATGTACCACAGTTTCTTCATCCACTTATCTATTGAAGGGAATCTAAGTTGCTTCCACAGTTTAGCAATTGTGAATTGCGCTGCTATAAACATTGAAGTGGCTGTGTCACTGTAGTTTGCTATTTTAAGTCTTTAGGGTATAGACTGAGGAATGGGATACCTGGGTCCAAATGTGGTCACATTCCAAGTTTTCTAAAGGAGTGTCCATACTGCTTTCCAGATTGGCTGCACCAATTTTCAGTTCCACCATCAGTGTATGAGTGTACATTTTCCCCCACATTTTTGCCAACACTTATTGTTGCTTGTCTTCTTCACAACCGCCATTCTGACTGGAGTGAGATAAAATCTTAGAGTAGTTTTTATTTGCATGATTTCTTTCTTTTTAAAATACATTGTTTAGTTGTAGATGGACATGATACCTTTATTTTATGTATTTATTTTTCAGTGGTGCTGAGGATTGAACTCAGTGCCTCACGTGTACTAGGCAAGTTCTCTACCATTGAGCTACAACCCCAGCCCTGATGCTTTTAATTCTAATTGGCTAGGGCTAAGGGAAGAAAAACAGCTTTAATGGCATATACATCTTCTTTAATGAAGAAATAGGTTTGTAGTGATGAGAAAGGAGATAGGCTTTAAATTCACAAATGACTGTGTTGCATTTCCAGCTTTCCTAGTTACAAAGTGTGACACTTTGGAAACATTACTTATCACTAAATATATTTCCTGATATGAAAAAAATTATTTTCATTCAAAACATGCTTGAAGGGTGGTTGTAAGATGAAACATAAACATTGATTTTAGTCCTTACCAAATGCTTATTTTCATTGTTATTAACTGAATTAATAATGACTGATTATCACCATTATTATTATAGCAATTGTTTTAAGCCTGCTCACAGCCTTTGTTTGCATGACTTTTTAAGCTGACTATGAGTTATATTACATCAGACTGAGGAAGAAATGGGGCATATTTCTTTTGAAGTCTTTTATGTACTTCAGATAAATAGCCTCATCACAGTTATTGTCCATCAAGTGATTTTATGTTTATAACTTCTACCATGTAATTCCCTATTGGGACAAGAAGTTTCCTCTTTTTTTTTTTTCTATTTAGACTGAGAGATTATTTGCACAGATGATCCCCCAAGATACTTATGTCTGTTAAGATATGTAAAGCAAGATATTAAATTGATTAGATACATAAAATTAGCTCTTAAATTACCTAATAACAAAATTATTTCTCCATTATTTTAGAACAGCCCTCATGCTTGCAGTGAGGTATGAATCACCAGATATAACCAAGCTTCTTATTGAAGGAGGTATTGATGTCTTTGCGGAAGATGTGGATGGAGGGACTGCATTATGTTATTCTGTTGCTAGTGGCTGCAACATGTAAGTGTTTTAATTAAAGTACTAATCAACATTAAGTGGAGGTTGAAAATAAGCACAACTATCATCTTATATATCATTTGAGTGTTCATAGTTCAAATATGTTAGGAATGACAGTGACTGAGTCCCTTCACCAGCCATTAACACTGCAGAAGTCTAGGCTAATTAGCAGTAGTGATTAGTGCAGGATATCTCACAGGACTTTCTTTTTCTTTTTCTGCTGGTGTTGTGGTGTTGGGGATTGAACCCAGGTCCTCAATCATGACCTCTCCCACTGAGATACACCTCCAGTCCATATCTTAGAACTTTCAAATGTTTATCCTTATAGATCCCAGCCTTATCCACTTCATTCCAAATATAATGTCCACTATGGAAACTATGATTTTTCTTATTAGGTATTTGCATTTTTAAATGCTCAGCTTATTAGAAAAAAAACTCCTTACTTTCCGCTGGGAGCTAGCTTTTTCACTATCCTTCTTGAATATCCCCAGGTGCCGCAGTCTGGCTGGGCACAAATCACGAGCCACTGAAGCAAGAACAGACTTTACTTTTTTACTGCAAGAAAAAAAACCTCACACACGCTCCTGGGGAATCCTCCCGAAAGCCACGAGGCTCCTGCAGGAACTCCCCGCCGGAAATATCTCCCCGGGAAAAATTCCTCCTCCTGCACTTCGCCAACCAATGGGAACTCCCGGGGAATCCCCGTGAGAACTAAAAATAGCGCGAGAACTCAAAAATAGCGCTAGAACTCAAAAGTAGCGGCAGAGGCGGATATTAACGCCTTGCCTGTCAATCAATACTGTTGGCAAAATGCCAGGGGCCATACAGACTCGGCTGTGGCTCTCAGCACCCAGGGTCTGTGAATTCTTTAAGTTGAAGGAAGACAGTTCTCTTTTACTATACAGCTGAAAGGGAAAGTAAGGGACTTTAAAATCATTATTCATTTCTGTCATTTCTGTCAATTGTATTGCTGCAGTGTTGCTATTAGAAATGGTCTTGCAGTGTGGCAATGGTTAACTTTTACTACCCAGTTTTCCTGACTGATCACTGTCTCTAAGTCCTCATGGAACAATGTAGGTTTGAAAGTTACACTTGTTTTTGAAGTTCACATATGCATGTGCGGCTGCACTCACTTATGATTCTCAAAGCAGCTGCATTCTGCTTTGGCATGTGAGCCATCTAGCTTTAGTCACACACATAGTGAGCAAGCACACCATGTCCTCCACTTAAATTCTTACATAGAGCACATGTGTTAGCCAAAACCTTCAGGGTGAGTCATTCTTTGTCTTTTCTGCAAATATTAGTTGGAATCATATAAAAACTATCAGATACTTTAAATAATGTCATGGGAAGAGATCAGTTTCCTTTCATGTTTGCTAACAGATCAGTACCCAAAAGCCTCATTATGTCCTGTGAAGCACCTTTCTTTGATAGGGGGAGGTCTCATATTACTGTTTCCAAGGGGGAAGTGTGATGACTTTAATTGGCATCTCTAGTGATTTTTCTTCAATTTTGATGAAAATTTCTCAAATTACTTGCCCATTTTCCTGAAGGCTTCAGAATATTTTCAAGTTCTTCCTCTCTGGGAAGTCATTAAAAGCAGCATTCTAAGATCTAAGAGAATTGAGATATCTGACAGTTAAGCCCCATACTGACACATCAATATCTGTGTATAAAAATAGGATTTTGTCATCCAAGTCAGCTGAAGATGAACATGGAAACTAAGCATCATTCTCACAGAGATCTGCTGGTTCCATTTGACTTGATAGAGAAGGAATAGTAGTAGGCCAAGTCAGTTTTGGCATTTGTTAATTTTCTGCCCTGGGTGCAATTGCTTAGTTTCGTAACAGGGAAAATTATATTATGTAATTTAAGGATATAAAGTATTCATAAATAAATTGGATTTTTAAATTATCATAATGCTGATTTGCCCTGAATTATAAGGCCTAAAGAAGAATACAGTCAATATCCAAAATAAAAAACTAATAGTATTTTCCAATAACCTTAACATTTGAATATTAAATCCTGTGATAACATATACTTTGAGTTTCAATTGGCTTTCCAGAATAATTCAGGATTAAAGAACTAATTACTTCATTACTATTTTTCTTAGCATGTTTTAATATTATCTCCTTAAATCTTCATAACAACCTGGTAAACTAATGAAGTATGGTCTTATTTTTTAGAAGGAGACTTGAGTCCAAGAGAAATGATTTGTGCAAGATCAAAGAGCTATTGTTTACAGAGAGAGGATCTGAATTCAGGACATTTTTCTTTATGTCAAGCTACTCTAGTTAATGTATTGAGCAGTATTTTCCTTAATGCATAATTATTTCACCTTTCTTTTTTCTTCTTCATTACAAGCCTTTGAGTGCAGTGGCATGCACCTTAACTGCAGATACTTGGGAGCCTGGGGCTGGAGGATCACTTGAGCCCAGGAGTTCAAGACCAGCCTTCGCACCACCATGGTGAAACCTCAGCTCAAAAACAATACAAAACAAAATGAAAACATAAAACCATACAAATAATTGTATGGTTATTGGATGTTTACAGAGCTCACAAATTTGAAATACATGGGATAAAATTCTGTTGTTAGCTCTTATGATGTCTAAAATTCTCTCAAGTTAATATATTTGTTTAACATTTTTCATTCAGTATTAAAATACTAATTGTGTTACTTTTCTATACATGGCAACAGGAAAATAATGTTTGACTGTACAGAAGAAAAATGTAAGATGAGGAAAAATACCAAAGAAGGTAAGAATTCTGATAGTGAACTCTCTTGTTGTTTCTACCTTACTAAATAAGTAAGAATAAAAAATGTTTTGGTAACAAAGGAGCAGTGAAAAAGTCAAATTGTAAATTGCATTCATATTTTTAAAATTTGTTTTAAATATTTTTAATACCTTATTTAAGAAACTAATTATTGGAAGTTTATAATCTGAAACAGTGTTATCTGAAAAAATTTACATTAATAGTTTTAACTCCATAAATATATATTTTATGTAAGATATTTTATGGATTTACATTAGTAGTTTTGACTGTAAATATATGTTTTATATAAGATGTTTTATGGATTTATAGTTTTTCTTATATATAAAAGAAAGATTTTTAAATTGGTGTGTTGTGTTTCTTTAGTAACATTATAGCATTTTATATTTGTTCTAAAAAGAGATATTCTTTTTAACTACAGATATTGACCGCTTATTTGCACAAATTATTGGATTTCACTCTGACATCCATATATGCACATCTTATTTGAATCTTATCCATCCTCCCTAGTTCCCGCTTTACTTTCCCTCACTCCCCCTCCTCAACTCCCCTTTTCCCTTCTCTAGCAATACCTTTTCTATTTTTCAGGATATTATTGTTTTTCATAATCCACATATGAGGGAAAACATGAAATCCTTGGCTTTGTATTCCTAATATCTTGCTTAACATTATGACTCCCATTTCCATCGACTTTCAAATTTTTTTATTTGTTTATTTCTTCAGGGATTTCCTTCAATGTTTTTGTTGAGAATCCTGCTGCTCATTTGATGGGTTTACTTTATAAGCACTTTGATTCTTCTCTCTCATAGCTTTCAATATTAATTCTTGATTTGTATTTGTCAATTTTATGTTATAGAAAAAAACAGTCATTCTTTTCTGGTTATGTACGCTTGGGGTTCTAAATGCTTCCTGTACCTGGGTTTTCATACCTTTTCCCAAATTTGGAAAAATTTTTGGTGTTATTTCACTGAACAGTTTTGTAATGCCTATAGCCTGTACCTCCATTGTTTGGTCTTTATGAGTCATAAAGTTTAGTCTTTAATAATATCCTAGGGGTTTGGTGTTCTGTTCATTCTCCTTTTTATTTCTTGAGGTTTTCTACTACCTGAACTTGAAATTTTATCAACCTATACTTGATCTAGTTTGGGTGTTACATTAGCTGAATTTTTTATTTGAGCTATTTAGCTTTTATTTTCAATATTTTGCTTGATGATAGATAATTAGTGCATCAAGAACTCTTATATCCCCTTCTCTGTATTTATACAGAATCTCTGTTCATTAAATTGCTCTTTTGTATCCTGCAGTAAATTTCTTAATTTATGCAATTATTTATTTGTATTCTTTTTGAATTCAATCATTATTTTTGGCATTTTTAAAAATTATTTTTCTGGCATTTCATCTACTGCAGTATCTTTGAAATCATTTATCAGAGACTCATGAAGACGTGAAGGAGTAATTAAAAAAATTAAACCCAGGGTTTATGCATGCTATGCAAGCACAGTACCACTGATCTCCATCCCCAACCTTCTTTATCAGTAGATTTTCTGCCATGGTAAATACGAAGACAATCATATTGTCTTTTGTTTTGTTTCTTATCTTACATGAAGTGGAAAATGATTTTTTCTCCTACTAGGAGTTGGCACATTCTGTAAGCTCAAGTAACTTAATAATTGTATTTAAATACTTTTTCATATCAGCTATTACTCCTTGGCAACTTGCTGCTAACTCCCTGGTGCTTCTTTTTAAACTTCTCTATGAGAGTGACATAGTTGTTATGACTATATCAAGTGATAAATATATGATATGGTGTCTAGCCCAGACATGGTGTATAGTCCAGATCATGTTTGAGCTCTCAAGGGTATCATCTTTCTAGTGGTAAGGCCTTGTTTGCACTACACACAAGAAAGTAGCTGGAACTAAGAGATTAGTATCTTCACTAGAACATCATTAGTGAGGGTAAGTATATTGATTTCTACTGAGCTCTTCTCAACTTTAAGCTATAATATCTTTGTAAGCATACCAGTCCCTGGTCTGTTGCCCAATTTTTGCCATGCCCCAAAGGATGCTTCCCACACATCTAGCTTCCTTATGAAAGAGTATTTCATTATAAATTTCATGTCATAACAAAATAGTCATACTCTCTTATAATTGTTCTTAACTGCTTTTAGTCCAGAAAACTCATGAGATTTGTTTGATATTGTCAGCTTAATACTACCAATTCAACTAATGATAATTTCTGTCAGTTTTACA
Source organism: Urocitellus parryii (assembly GCF_045843805.1). Lineage (NCBI taxonomy): Eukaryota > Metazoa > Chordata > Mammalia > Rodentia > Sciuridae > Urocitellus > Urocitellus parryii. The sequence continues at coordinate 89,829,272 of NC_135532.1, forward strand.
TCTTTCCCATTAGAATTATGATCATGGGACATAGTATTTTACATTTTAATATCAAATTATGATGAATCTCATTCTTTGTCCTTGCATTAGATAAATACAGAGAAGGGGATATAAGAGTTCTTAATGCACTAATTATCTATCATCAGTATCATGAATATTTATTCTAGAATCATCTCCATGTATGGCCCCAAAGAAATACTTCATCACAAAGCATCAGTCATATACTTTTAACATTTTATATTTTATACAATTGATTAAATATGTATTTTATCTTTATTTAATAGGGAGTGAAAGTTCTACAGAAGACTCCCTAACAGGGTAAGATAGATTTTAAAAATTTATATGTTAACTATATTCAGGAATAAAAATTAAAAAAAAACACTACTATTTCTGAATGCTTTTGTCTGGACTAGACAACATATTAGATATTTATCACTTGATATAGTCATAACAATAGATTTGAAAGTATTTGTGTTATTATAACACATTATTTACTAATTAAGCAACTGTCATTCATAGTTGTTGCCTAAATAGCCCATGATCCTTTCATTAACAATAGCTGGTCTGAGATTGACAGTCAGCCTGTCTGGCTGACAATGCCATTTTCTTGCCCCACTGCCTAGGCTTCTATGCAGCCTACACTCAAGATACATGTATGATATGAGAAAAAGTGCATGGAGTACTGCATACATGATATACATTAAGGATGTCTGAGTGGAAAACCTGGTGCTAGGTGTGCCAGTGGAAAACCACTTACCCTGTAGGCACAGCCCTGGGTGTGAGGCTGTGTGTTGCAGTCCCTGCGTTTGCTCCATGGACTGCTCCTCAATTGGTCGATGTAAGGACAGTTAGCAAGAAGTTGTATTGGTGGCTGCCTATAATCTGCCTAGCTACTACCTGAGTATATATACATGGTAACTGCACAATAAAATCAGACCTGCTTCCTGGTTTGTCTGGAGGTCTTGATTAGTTACTCCGTAGCCACATTGTCCTCTACCATGTTCTTTGGACCTCCTTGCTGGACAAAAGGGAGCCCATGCAGTATCAGATCAATTCAGAAAGTCATAGGTACTTATGTGTTATTTCTCACTATATTTTAACTGAGAAACCTGCTTATCCAAGAGTTTCTTCTGATAGACAGTTTTTCTGCTAACCAGTACCTTTTTTTACATCAAAAATTTTTGGGAAAATCTTACATAGTTGTGGTTATAAGACAATGGGTTTTTCATAAGAAAGATTAGGCAAGGCAGTGAGGAATTATTTTACTAGATGTGAAGAATAACTATGTGTAGAATAGTATACATAAATTAATTTGAGTATCAATTTAGAGGTTATTTTAATTGATTTTTGTTAATTCTCCTAATTTGATGGTTCTTCAATTTGTTTGTTCTATAAAGACTTTTTTAGCTTTTTTTTCTATGCCTGTAATCTTTTCTTGAATTTTTTCCTTTCTTTTCTACTCTTTTGTTGTTTATTTTTATATTTTTCAAAAACATTTTTCATCTAAAAACTCACTTTTTCCCTTATAGAGCCAATAAAAAGCAGAAATAAGTTAAAGATTTAAGACATTCTAGCAACTAACCCAAGTATTCTATAATCCTTCAAAATGCTTTTAAAATACTGGCCAAGTGGTGGTTATGATGATGAACCTGAAACTTGAAAGATATTAAGAAGACTTTTCTGATCCAGAACATGGAAGCAATGAGCTTTGAACTCATGTTCCCTAATTTTAAACCAATCCTCTTCCTTATTATCATTATTTTTTTAATCTTTAATGTATTTTTATTTGGTCCTGAGGATTCAACCCAAGTGCCTCATGCATGCCACGCAAGCATGCTACCACTTGAGCCACATCCTGAGCCCCTATTATCATTCTTTAGTTGAATGGGGGAGCAAGTTTAGGAACCTAAGTGAAGAAGTTAAAAATGGAATTAAGAAGTGAATTCAGTAGTAGAGAATCAGAATGGAACTAACAGAGGAAGGGCAAATTTGAAAAACAATGGCACTGTGATGGGTAGGAATGAGAATTTTGGAAAAGTGATCAGAACATTGAAATTTATCACCAATTTGATAAAGACAAAACAAAGATTAATGACACAGGATATTGGGAGCTGTCTAAAAAGGCATATTAAGTAGGAGGTCAAAGAGCATCCTGAATAAGTCATCAATTTCTTGTTTGTTTAATTGGAGGAACTGAAAAACTTCAAGGTTTTTGATGAAAGAGGTTAAAATAATTTGAGCCACTGGGCAGAGTCTCCAGAGCACATTGGAATGTGAGGGTGGCTTAGAAACAATCAAGCACCAGGGGACTTGAAGTTGCTAACCTACATGGATCTATGGCACAGAGCAGATGTCCACTTTTCACCTTTTTTCCCAACTCATTGATGACTTCCTATGCACATGAAGGTTAGGCCTCAGGAATGACTGGTTGGCAAAGCCATCCTAGAGCTTCAGTTGGGTACTTGTTAACATGCTTATGCTGACACCAGTGACTGAGACACCATTTAGGAACATGGAAAATGAGCTCCAATATTGTGTTAATTTGCCCAGCCATCTCTCAGGTATCTACAGCTTCAAAGGATGTAGATTTAAAGGTTGGATACTACCACTAAGTCCTAAAGAAGAGGGATCTGAGAGTGTATACCCATAGGAAGGAAGATATTTAGGCTGTACTTAGGAGAACAGAGGTATGACTTTGAGTACTCTACTTTTCTGGCAATCTTTTCTCTTGATCATTTGAGTGCCCATGAAGATTTTGAAGTGCTTGATAGTTTATATGGATCTAAATGAGGCAAGACCTATATAGGAAAAAGAATTATATTTTATATTTCACTCTGTATGGCAAAAGTATTTCCAATAACAAATATATTTACATTCTTTGACTTGTGCACATTCAACTTTCAAACAATTCAAATATTTCAGGGAACTCCCTGTGCTGTTTGTGGATAAAAGGAAGCAATGGGCTCTTTTTAGTAGATAGTATCCATGTTGAAGAACCCAGCTTACTCTTTGATAGAAAAGATACAGGAAAGTATTTTTCTACTTTATCTTGGGTTATTAGAGACCTTTTCAGTTCAAGAAACAAAAATTATTTTGCCCATTAATTTGATTTTCAGTTCAGCTTTCAACACATGCCAGTTTATAAAGATAAATTATCCTCAGGTTCTGCCAAACTATTGGTTGTCACTTTTTGAAATGGAACTAAAAGCTCCTTCATTGAATATTTCATAGACAGGAAAAATTGGAGGCAGAAATAAATAAATAAATTTTGTTTAAGAGAGGTCATAATGTTATTACTATATCATCAAGAAGTATCATTTGATATAATTAAACATTCACCAAAGTTTGTTTTTTTGAAAAACTGGACTTATCCATTTTTTGTTGTTGTTTATTTTTACTCTAAAGCTGTTCTGATAAACCTGGCCCTAGTCATTCTATGCCAGATGAGGGCAGCAATCAATCTGATACCAAGGTAAAGTGCTCTTTCGTGAAGTTAATTTTCTTGTTCCAAAATTTGTTTTTGGAGGTGTCTAGTCTTAATGTTCTACCGTGACCTCCCTGTCATTTATTTGAAAATTGTTCAGAAGAAATTATTTCATAGAATTATGCTGATTTCTTTTTATTAATACACTTTTGTAAATACCAACATTCACTTAAATACTTCAGGGCATTGGGGGCTGGAAAACACACAAACAGAAAAGTTACATTAGGAAAATCCTTCCAACTGCAGAAAAAATATAAAATTTTGTAAGATTCATTTGAATAAATATACTTTACTATGACTTTTAAATAATACAGGACTTTTATGATATTTATACCTAAATAAAGATTTAAGCATTGAATTACTTTTCCTAGTAATCATGGAATTTCCCTGGAGCCATTAATTTGAAGCTATAAAGCATATTGTGTATGTACATTGTGTATACTCATTTCTCTTGGACACTGTATGTTTTAGGATCATATTCTTCTTAGGAGAACTTTTTCCCTATTTATGTTCTTGATTCTTTATTTATACTAAAATAATATTAGAAATGTGACAATATAGAAATTTAGAATCTGTTTCTTAATGCTTGCATTACAAAGGGATTGCATCATGTTTTCTTAATCTCTCCACTGAGTGCTTTTAAACTCATGATCTAAATAAAAATATATATTTTGTGCAAGATAATAACCAATTATTGAAGCATAGCATCTTAATGACTATGTGGTAAAACTTTAGTATTAGAACTTCTTTGCCTTGTAGTGTATTAAAATATCTACTCAAAGATCTTATATAACATTCTAAGACTTCATATTTGAGACATATCTTTACTTAGTTATTTACATATTCATTTCAAATCTCTTCTATCATCATGAGCTATTGGAGGTTAGGAAACATATCTCCCGGAGTAACTAGAATAAGATTTGGGATATTTTTAATGTTTTTGACATAAATAAAAATGACCAAAAAATAGATTTATAGATAATGAATTATCCTAAGTAATATAATATGCGTGGTAGAGCTAATAATCAAATCTATTGAATTTCTACAAATATGGCTTAAATTTATGTTCTTCTTTAGTGCTTAGGTTGTAAAAGTTCAGGTGAGTTATCCTGAATTAATGTCAAAAAAGGAACAATTCTTTACAATTAAGAATTGTAATTCTTTACAATTAAGAAAAATGCCATAAATAGGAAAGTTGCAACCAGAATATCTCCTTTAGAGTCTCAACCCATGTGTGGTTAAGTATCAAGTTCCACATTTTTCTTTTTCTTCAGAAGTAATATTACAGGTTTCAGATAGTGGTTTATAACCATTTAAGTCACAGTTATTATATTCTAATAAAATGTAATGCTTTATTATAGAATTATTAACAAAAACAAGCATAATATAATACTATTGAGTCTTAAACATTAGTATGAATAAAAATCTTTATTATATTTAATCATAACCACTCAATTCCTTTCTTTTTCTTTATTGACTTAAACTCAGAGTCAATTGACTAGTCATGTCTTCTATTTTTGTTTCTTTCTCCTTTCTTTCCTAGTAAAAATGTTTTAGTCCTAGAAAACATTTATTTAGTGTTTGTTCTTTCAGCCATCTTTGTTTCATGGTCCGTTTTATTTTAATCTCCTGGCTTAGAAACTGTGTGACTTTCAGCTATCAATCATTGCCCCAAATATTATTCTTGTAATTATTCTTCTCTTTCTTAGAAGGAGCACCATTTATATAATTATTTGTCTTCAGCTTTTTGACTCACAGGATTGAAGCAACTTAGGCTGTTTGTGATTCCAACCCCTCTTATTCATAAGATATTCAGATAGCATGTTTTTCCACCAAGAGGTAGTTCATATCAATGTAAATCATGAAAACCCATTCCAAATATTACATGTAATTACTTTATATTTCTTAAATTGTTATTTTTTAAAAGTACTCTAAACTGCTACACATGGCTGCAATTTTTATCCTAGATTATTTAGGTTAAGAAAATAGTCAAACGGATTTCAGTATTTTTGTAATAATCAATTGGAGGTAAGGGGAGTAATATTTAGGAGCTCTCACTACCATCTCTCATAGTCCTCATCCCATGAGAAGATGTAGGTTAGTAAATGGCAGCATTAGGGTTTGAGTATACATCCACTGATTCAGAAACCTGTGTTCTTACTATTGTATCATGGAGCAATGGCCAATATTGTAATTACATTATCAATTTTGGTGCTTGCTACACCCAAAGCTTTTTTTTTCTTTCTAGAATATTGCAAGAGAAAAAGAAGAATTATGTGAAGATTTTCAACAATCCAGTAAAGATGGTAAGCTATTTGAAGACTGCTTCTTCTTATGCTGTTCATTAATTTGAAATGACAGACATTTTCATATACTATTTACTTTGTTTTTACTGTCATAGAAGCAATGTCTGACACAGGAACACGAGAAAATAAAACCTTGTTTGACAAAAGTGGTACTGAGTGTCAAAAGGAAGATGAAGATGAAAACAATCTTGTACAATTTATCAGTATAAAGACCCCTTTCTTTTCAGCAACTGACTCAAAGGTGAGGTGTTTTTAAACCTCTTTTTCCCATGTCTTCTTACATGTCATCTTCCATATGCACATAATAATGACATACATCCCAGAGGTAAACATAAGGCTACAAAGTCATAAGGATAGCAACAGGCAGAGTATATATGCAGGATTAACATTTATGGAACTTGGTGGGAGTGAGCAATCCTTAGGAATGCCATTACGGATGGAAAGAATTAGAAAAAAAAAGCATAATCCCCCATTTATGTATGGGTGTACCTGGAGGGAGAGCCCCCTTATCTAAGGAAAGCCCAAAGAATGTATCCCAGAGCTACCGGGCTAAACCAAAATTCCAGGAAATATATTTGATAGTTAAAAAAAATAAGAATGTGTCCTTGACAGTGTTCCACACATAGGATAATCATTTATCAAACATGTCATGGCAACAAAGAAAGGCTGGGACTGCCATTGCTTGGGAGGGTTCCCACTGCAGTCATACCGATTTGAATTATCTACCAGCTAGAGGACACAGTGACCCAACACACCTTTTGGGGATTCTAAGGTATCTGAAAGCTGGGAATCTTTCAAAAGAAACAATGACCAAGAGATTTTGTTGTATACATTGTGTAGTTTTATTTAAATTAAAGAAAAAGGCAAAAAAAGTAAAAATTGAAGAAAAAGAAAATAAGGCAAAAGAACCGCTCAATGAATACGAAGCTGTTAATGAGGGATGCATAGGAAGAAATTATTTAAGGGCAAGATATATCCAGATTGAATAAAAGTCAAGATGAAAGAAGTTAAAAATACAACAGAAATAGTGAATTTAAGGACAGAAGGAGCTCTATATTATTAATTATGATAGAAACTAGATTCTTCTGAAAAACTTAGAGTTGATTTTAATGAAGATCTTGAAGAAAATCTAATCCTCATGTCTTTTAAACTTAAGGAGTTTGTAGTTCAGATGTGGATAGGAGTGGGAGTGGAGTCATTGAAGGTCTTTCTGAGTGTGAATATGAGCTCATAAGGATTGGAAGGAGCCAGTCAATAAATGCTTAGGAGGAGGCCATTCTGGATAGGGAGTGCAGTGGGTCATTTTACTCCTAATATCCTGAAATGACCAGAGAGGTGGTGTGGGATCACTATCAGCATAATCATTTTGTGATTATAACATGTAGAAAAAATCATGAAAATAAGTGCTTGGCATATATTATATGTTTAATAAAACAAAATTATTTTCATTGTGTTCTCACTGAAGCTTGGAATTTTAAAATTTAGCACTAATGAATTATACACAAGATGATTAAGATGGTATTATTTTAATTGATGCACATGAAGTACCCAAATGACTTATTTGTACATGCATATTACACTTTGGCCAATTTCACTCCAAAATACTTACCATTTCTTCCTTCCTATGCCCAACTCCTTTCTCTCTATACTGATTGTCTTTCCCAGTGAAAATATCTCCTTCTTTAGTTTCACCATAGGAGAGAAAATGTGATGCTTCTTCTTTTGCATCTGACTTATTGTTCTTCACATGATGCTTTCTAGGTCCATCATTTTCCTAAGAATGACACAATATCACTTTTTTATGGATAAAAAATACACCTGTGTGTATATATACCACATTTCCTTTTTCTATTTTTTTACTTTTTAAAAAAATTGATTTTTAAAAAATAAATGAGAGCAGAATGCATTACAATTTTTATTACACATATACAGCATAATTTTTCATATCTCTGGTTGTATACAAAGTATATTCACACCAATTCATGTCTTCATGCAGGCACTTTGGATAATAATGTCCATCACATTCCACCATCCTTGCTAACCGCTGCCTCCTCCCATCCCCTCCCACCCTCTGCCCTATCTAGAGTTCATAGGTTTCTCCCATGGTCCCCCTCCCTACCCCACTATAAATCAGCCTCCATATATCAGAGAAAACATTTGTAATTGTTTTTTGGATTGGCTAACTTCACTTAGCTTTATCCTCTCCAACACCATCCATTTACCTGCAAATGCCATGATTTTACCCTCTTTTATTGCTGGGTAATATTCCCTTGTGTATATATGCCACATTTTTTATCCATTCATCTACTGAAGGGCATCTAGGTTAGTTTCACATTTTAGCTATTGTGAGTTATGCTGCTATAAACATCGATGTTGCTGTGTCCCTGTAATCTGCTGTTTTCAAGTCATTTGAGTATACACCAAGGAGAGGGATAGCTGGGTTAAATGGTGGTTCCATTCCCAGTTTTCCAAGGACTCTCCATACCCTAATCTTTATCATGTGTGATTAGGCCCCAACTTCCTTAATAAAAACTCCTATAGTGCAAGAATTAAAATCAAGAATCAATAAATGGGATAGATTCAAACTAAAAAGTTTCTTCTCAGCAAAAGAAACAATCTATGAAGTGAATAGAGATCCTACATCTTGGAAGCAAATTTTACTCCTCACACATTTTCTTTATTTATCCTTTGAGAAGCACTTAGACTGATCCTATATCTTGTCTATTATAAATAGTCTCATAAAAATATGGGTGTATACAGAATCTCTTGAGTATGCTGACTTTAATTGTTTCAACAAATACTGAGGACTGGTGTAGTTGGATCATACAGCAGTTCTAGTTTTACTTGTTTTTTGAATAACCTCCATAATGATTTACCTAGGGGATATAGTACTTTACGTTCCCACCAAAAATTTATAAGTGTTTTTTCTCCCCACAAGCTCCCCAGTATTTATTATTTGCTTTCTGACTGGTGTAAGATGAAATCTCAATGCTGTTTTGATTTACCTTTCTTTGATGGGTAAAGATGTTAAACATTTTTTTTTTCATATAGTGTTGGAGATTTGTACCTCTTTTTCTAAGAACTATTTTTTCCTTTTATTTGCCCACTTGTTGAATGGGAAATTTGTGTGTCAGGTGTTAAGAATTTTGAGTTCTTTATTCAGGATATTAGTCCTCTGTTAGAAGAGTAACTGGCAAAGTCTTTCTCTCATCTGAAGACCATCTCTTTACACTGCAGTTGTTTGACTAGCCTTGCAGAAGATTTTTTGATTTCATGCAGGCCCACTCATCTATTGTTGCTGTTATTTCCTGAGCCATTCAAGAAGTCATTGCCTATGCCTATTTCCTAAAATGTTGTTATTGTTTTTCTGTATTTTTTTAGTTGCAAAGCTTTTGGTCTTATATCTGTCTTTGATTCCTTTTAAATTGTCTCTTGTACAATGTTAGAGATAGGGATCTAGTTTCATACTTATTGCTAGCTCACCCACAACCATTTTCTAAAGAATCTTTCTATTCTTCAGTTTATGTTTTTGGTACTATTGTCATAAATGAGATGACTGTAGTTGTGTGGATTTGTCTCTGTGTCTTTTATTCTATTTCATTTTGTATAGGACTGTCTTTATGCCAGTACCATGTTGTTTTCCTTACTATGGCTCTGGAGTATGTTTTGAAATTGGGCATTGTGGTGTCTCCATCACTGGTTTTATTCCTCAGTCATGGGTCTTTTCTTCTTTCATATGTATTAGTAATACTTTTTCCAGTTGTGCAAAGCTATTATTTATGTTTTGATATAAATTACATGGAATCTGTAGATTATTCTTGGTAATGTGATCACTTTTACAGTATGAATTCTGTCTTCCTATGTATATGTGATAACTTGTTAGCTTCTAGTTTCTTCTTCAGTTTTTTTTTCAATATTTTTAAATTTTTGTTGATGAGGTCTTTCACCTCCTTGGTTAGATTTATTCCTAGGTATTTATTAAGCTATTTAAATGAGTTGTTATACTGATTACATTCCCATCAGGTTTGGTATTGCTATTGAAAACCTTATTTTTTTTTTGTATAATGACTTTGTATACTGTTACTCTGCTAACTTTGTTCATCCTTTTTGATGTCCATATAATCGCTGCTGAAAGTCATTTATTTCAAATCTGAGAATAGGTACTCTTCTTTGCTTTTGGCTTCCATTTGCATGTGTTTTCATTTTCTATCCTTTTACTTGTATTCTCTGAATGTATTTTCCAGTCAAGCATACTCCTGCAGAATAGTGGATTCATTTTTTTATTAATTCAACATTTCTTATATTTTGGATAGGTCTTATAATTGGAGAATTAGTGTTAATATACAGATGAGTGCTGCTTTCTTTTTTTATTTCTAATATAGATTTTGCTTCTAACTTAAATTTGCTTAACTATTGTATGCTTTCCTATGCTGTCTTTGTGGATTTTAATCTCATGTGTGGAGTTTTTCTTTGAGCATCTTGTGAAAAACTGGCTTGATTGACATGATGTTTTAGTTTATTTTTGTCTTGGAAGGTCTTTATTTCATCTTTGAATTTGAAGGAAAACTCTGAGGCATATCGCCATCTAGGCTGGCAATATTTCACTTTCCGGACTTAAAATATGTCATTGCAGGTGCTCCTAGCCTTTAGATTTATACCGGTGCCTTATCATTTATAGGTGTCTTGTTATTTCTCTCTTTGCTCTTAGTTTTGGCATTTTAAGTAAAATATAAATGCAGAATTCCTCTTTTGTTTATATCTATTTAGACTCTAAATGTCTCCTGTGTTTTGATGTTCACCATGTTTCCCTGATGAAAGAAATTTTCTCTGAAAAGTTCACTGAATAATAATACAAGTTCATTGAATAAGTGTTCTGTGTTATTCATCTCTGTCTGCAGTACTTAAGCACAACCTGAGACTTGACTTTGGTCATTTTTTAAAATATTTATTTGTTTTAGTTGTACACATACCTTTGTTTTTTTATGTATTTATTTTTATTTAGTGTTGAGGATCAAACAGAGGCCCTTGCACCCGCTAGGCAAGCACTCTACTGCTGAGCCACAACCCCAGCCCCTTGGTCAATTTTTTTATTAGACTTTTATGGTTATACATAGTCGTTAGGTTCATCCCAATAAACTCATATGTGCATGGAAAATAATTTCAATTCATGATGTCCCCTTTTCCCTTTAATTCTCCTTTCTCTCTCCAACTCTCTTTCCTCTATTCTATTAGATTTCCTTGTGCTGGCCTACAAATTTGCATTTAATTGGTCCTTTATTTAATCTTATCCTCCTCACCTCTTTCTTTTAATTTACTCTTGATTTTGCAAGACAACATCTGACATTTGAGTTTCTGAGTTTGGCTAATTTTACTTAGTACTATATTCTCCATTTCCATCCATTTCTCAATAAATACTATAATTTCATTCTTTAAAATGGCTAAATAGAACTTCATTTAGTGTGAGTGTATATATATACATATATATGTGTGTGTGTATATGTGTCTTACCATGTCTTAACCTGTTCATGTATTGATGGGCATCTGTGTTGATTCCATATTTCAGGTATTGTGAATTGTATTGCTATTAATATTGATGTGGCTATGTTTCTGTAGTATACTGATTATAGATCTTTTGGGAAAATACCCAGGAATGAGATAGCTGGGCCATATCATGGGTGCATCCCTAGTTTTATTGAGGAATCTCCAATCTTTTTTTTGAGAGTGGTTTATTAGTCTGTAGTACAAGTGTTCCTTTCTCCCCCTATTCTTGCCAGAATTTATAGCTCTTTGGATTCTTGATTATTGCCATTCTGAGTGGAGTGAGATGAAATCTTAATGTAGTTTGCATTGCCTTGATTGCTAGAGATATTAAACATTTATTCATAATTTGTTGGCCTTTTATATTTTTCTATAGAGAAGTTTCTGTTTAGTTCTTTTGCCTGTTTATTGGTTTTGCTATTTGTTTTTGTGGAGTTAAGATTTTTGAATTATTTCTATATTGTGGATGTTATTCTCCTATTGGAGGAGCAGATTTCCAAGATTTAATCCCATTTGTAGTTCTCTCTTCATGCTTTTGTTTGCTTAGCAGTGCAGAAGCTTTTTATTTGAAGCCACTTATTGATTTTGGTTTCATTTCTTGTGCTCTGTGGCTCTTGTAAATGAAGATGGTGTCAGTACCTCTATGATGGAGTGATGCTCCTATGTTTTCTTCTAGCCATTGTAAGGTTTCGAGTCTAATTCCTACATCTTTGATCCATTTCAATTTGAGTTTTGTGCAGGGTGAATAATAGAGTTCTAATTTCATTTTTTCTACATACAGCTATCCCATTTTCCCAGCATCAAGATATATTTTTGTCATCTTTCCCATATATCAGACCATATAGGTTTGTGAGTTTTTCTCTGCGTCTTCTATTCCATTGGTCTTCATACCTCTTTCAGTGCCAATACCATGCTGCTTTTACTACTACAACTCTGTAGTATAATTTTATATTGGGTATTGTGATGCCTCCTGCTTCACTATTCTTGCTTATTATTACTTTGGCTATTTTGGGACTCTTCTTACAAATGAATTCAAGAATTGTTTTTCTTCTAATTCTGTGAAGAATGTCATTGATGTTTTGTTGGAGATTGTATTAAATCTATATATTGCTTTTGGTAATATGACCATATTGACAATATTAATGCTGCCTATCCAAGAACATGTGATGTCTTTTCATCTTCTAAGGTCCTCTTTAATTTTTCTTAAGTGTTCTGTAATTTTCATTGTAGAGCTGTAACACTCCTTAGTTAGGTTAATTTAAAAGTATGGTTTTTTAAATTTTATTTGAGGTTGTTGCAAATGGGATAGTTTTTCTATTTTCTTCCTTTACTGAATCCCCATAGGAGTATAGGAAAGCTATTCATTTGTGGGTGTTGATCTTGTATCAGGCTACTTTGCTAAATTCATATATATGCTCTAGAATTCTTCTGGTGGAATATTTTGGACCTTATAGATATAGGATCATAATGTGAGCATAGGATCATATTGTCAGTAACAGAGATAGTTTGACTTCTTCTTTTCCTATTTATAACCATTTGAGTTCCTTTTCTTGCCTGATTGCTTTGATAATGTTTCAAGGAGTATATTGAATAGGAGTGGTGGGAGGGGACAGCTTTGTCTTGTTCCTGAATTTAGTGGAAGTGCTTTTAGTTTTTCATCATTTGGTATGATGTTGGTTTTGGGTTTGTCATAATGGCCTTTATGATGTTGAGGTAAGTTTCTTCGATCCACAGCTTCTCCCTCATTTATATTATGGGTGTTGGATTTTATTGAAGATCTCTTATGTGGCTATTGAGATGATCATGTGATTTTTTTGTTGTTGTTAGTTTGGCTTAAGTAAAGAATCAGTTATTGGTTCATGTAGTTTTACCAGGCTTGCATTCCTGAAATGAAACTCAGTTGATCATGTGGTAGTATGTTCTTGATATGTTTTTGAATTTGGTTTGCTGATATATTATTTAGAATTTTTCCATCTATGTTCATCAGTGATACTGGTCTATAGTTTTCTTCCCTTGATCATCTTTGGTGTTTGCTTTAAAGTTACATATACTAGCCTCATAAAAAGTATTGGGGTTGTCCCCTTTCTTAAGATTTCATGGAATATCTTGAGAAAAACTGACATTATTTCATCTGTAAACTTCTTATAGAGGTCAGCTGTGAATCCATCACATCTAGGGCTTTTCTTTTTTGGAATGCTTTTAATTGCTGTTTCAATTTCATTACTTGATATTGTTCTGCTTAGGATTTCTTTATCTGGTTCAATATGGGCGGTTATATGTGTTTAGAAACTTGTGCATATTTTCCAGGTTTACTATTTGATTGGAGTATAAATTTTCAAAATAGTCTCTGATATCCTTTGGATTTAGACTCTGTGTGGTGATGTTTCCCTTTACCTCTGATTTTTGTCAGTTTGCTTCTTTTTAGTCTTTCTTTTGATTAGTTTGGCTATGGGTTAGGTGATTTTGTTTTGTTTATTTGCGAATCTATTTTTAATAGTCTTAATATATATTTAGTTTTCAATTAACCTATACTTTTGTATGCAGTGCTGAGAATCAAACCCAGTGCCCCACACGCTAGGCAAGCACTCTACCACTGAGCCACAACCCTAGCCCCTCCAATTTTGATATAGGCTCCAGTGCTATAAATTTGCCTCTTAGAAATGCTTCCATACTTCTCCAGAGATTTTGATATGTTGTGTCTCTCTATTTGTTTGTTTCTAAAAATTTCTTGATTTATGTTGTCATTTCTTCTTTTATCCCTTATTCATTTAAGTGAGCATTGTTCATTTGCGATGAGTTTATATGGTTCTTAATATTTTTTGTGTTTATTTGTAGCTTCATTCCATTAGGAATTGATAGGATTCATTGGAATTGTCATTTAAAAAAAATATTTGCTAAAATTTTATTTGTGGCATAGAATATGATCTATTTTATAGAAAGTTTCATGCACAGCTGAGAAGGTGTTAAATTCAGCTGTTTGGGGGTGCACTATTAGATATCTGGTAAGTCATTTTTATTTATAGTGTTGGTCAGGTTGGAGATATCCTTGTTGATTTTTTTATTTGGTGACATGTCTATTATAAACATGTATAGAAATCTACATGTTTGTGTTGGGATCTATGTGGAATTTAACATTGTGGTGTATTTTTTTCATATAATGGGGTGAATTGACATTTGGACCATCAGTGTTTACTGTGGTTATATTTTTCTGTTAGATTGTTTCCTTCACCAGGCTATAATGGCCTTCTTTGTCTCTTATATTAATTTTTGCTTGGAATCTACTTTGTTAAATAGATTATATTTATGAGTGAAATATTTTTTGCTCTCCTTTTACCTTCAGCCTGTTTGCTTACAAGTCTCTTATAAACACATATAGTTGGATTTGTTTTTTGATCCATTCTAATAATCTGTGCTTTTAATTGGGGAGTTGAAACAACCTTAAGATTCATTGTTAATATAAATATGTGTTTGTGTTTCCCTGCCTTTTTCCCTCTTTATTCTATGCTGTCATGATTGTCACTTAGTGAATTAGTCTTCTGTTGAACTTCCTTGGTTTGCAGGCTTCGGGAAGTGTTTCTTTAGTTCTTGTGTATATAGTTTATGTTTGAGTATTCTTTGTAGTGTTGTTTTGGTACACATGAGTTCTTTTAGTTTATTTTTGTTGTGTAATGTTTTTATTTCCACCTTAAATTTGAAACTGAGCTTTCCTGGTATAGTAACCTTGTATGGCAGTTGTTTTCTTTTAGGCTTTGGAATGACTCATTTCAGGCCCTCCATAATTTTAGGGCCTCAGAGTGAAAACAGAAGTGAATCTTATTGGTCTGCCTCTAAATGTGACCTAATGTTTGTCTCTTGTGGCTTTTAGTATTTTTTTTTCTTTATGTTAGGTTAGGCATTTTGATTATGATGTGTCTCAAAGAGCTTCTCATGTGGCTGAGCCTATTTGGGTTCCTGTAAACCTCCTATATGTGTTTGTCCATCTAAGTCTTGGTATGGGATAATTTTTTTGTAAATATCTCATTCAAAATATTCTTTATGCCCTTAGTTTCTATCTCCATGTTCTTATATTCTTTCCTAATGTTTCTTGTATATTCCGGTCATGCTGTATAATTATTTTCCCTTTACTACCTTCTATGTATTCAAGATTGTATAGCCTGTATTTAATGCCTGAAATTCTGACTTCAAATTAAAGTTCTATTTTCTACACCATCTGTTTTGTTAATAATACCTTCAAGTGAATTTGTAATTTGTGGATTGTATTTTATTTCTAGGATTTCTCCTTTTTTTGGTACTTCTATTTCATTATTACAATGGTCTTTCATCTCCTATAATGACTCTCTTACTTCCTTACTTAGATATCTAGTTCATTGAACATTTTGATAATCAGTTTTTATAATCACTCTCTGGGTTTTTGTCAAGCTCAATATAAGTGGGTTCCCTTAGTTGGGGGATTGTGAATTTTAGGGTGGGCTTTGATTGCCTGCTTTCTCATGTTTTCAGGGCTCTTGGTCTTGCACACCTTTGAAGTGGATTCTTATACCATTTTTTTTGTGCATGTCCATTTGTGTGTAGTTATCTATCCATTCTAGGACCTCTCTCTATTTTTTGATGTATGAGTAAATAAATGCCAAGGGGTGTGACCTGAGTTTTCTCTCCAGTTTTTCCTCCTTGGGTCATTATTCGTGATTTGGACCTTTTTGTTTCCTCTCTTCTTTGAATTGGAGTAATGGATAAAATGTTTATTTCTAAATGCAGCAGAATCTCTAACCTGTGGGGTTTCATCTTGTTCTAGGTATGCAATACCTCATAGAATGGGAAAAAATAAACTATAATAACAACTATTGGAAACAACAAACAGTATTGAAGTAAACACACAGATCCTATTATGATGTTTCCAACACTGTCACTAATAAACAGGAATGGTGTTTTCAGCGATTGGAAGCAGTAGTAAAAACACTAACCATGAATTAGTACTTGATTTAAAGCAATTAGTGGAGGCAGAGTTATATAAACCATTTAGTTCTGAGCAATAGTAAATACACAGTAAATTAGAAGTGAAGGAAATGTGGTTGGGAAATTAGAACAGACTACAATATCCACAAAGTGAACAAAGAGAATGTAGAACAGTAGCAGGTGATACTTATATTGAGGGAGGGGAAAAAATTAGAAGAAGCATGGTATTAAGAAAGGGAGAGATTGTTTGAATTCAGCTAATGGTAGGAGAAGATAATATTGAAAAACAAATGAGTAAAGTAAGCACATTAAAATAATGGAAAATCCAACCAAAACATAAAGTACAATGAACCTTAACCTTCCCAAGACAATGTTTGAAAAAGATAATTACATTGAAAAAGGCTGAATATGAGAGAGAACAAGACAAATAGTGTATGTATATATGACCTTGAAATAATCAGGATAGCCACATTTCTTTCTTTCTCTCTGTCTTGTTCTCTCTCTCTCTCTCTCTCTCTCTCTCTCTCTCTCTCACACACACACACACACACACAGAAGAGAGAGAGAGAGAGAGAGAGAGAGAGAGAGAGAGAGAGAGATAGAGAGAAAGAGAGAGAATAGGGATAAGAAAATGTTAGAAAATATATAGGTATTTCAAAAAACTCGATATCTTATTTTAGATGGAGGGGACACTGAAGTAGTAGTAGTTAAAATATTGCCTGGAATGGATAGTCAATATCTGTGTTCATTAGTTTTTATTACCAATTATTCTTAAGTAAAGTACTAATAAAGACAACAAGAATTGGGGGATTTTAATTCCTTCCCATTATTGTGTTGCTCTCTGATTTATGAGTTGCCATGGTCAAAGATTGAATCTTTTTGATATGAGACTCAGTTTGCATTTTCAGCACTAAAAGGTGGGGTGGGTTACTATGTACGATGGGTTTGTGTTTTGACCCTCCATACAAGATCTATGCACCCCCTGGGCACTGCTTCTTTAGCACATTCTGCAAGGAGAAATCTGCCCTATTGTGCTGTGTTGTGTTTAGCCCTCAGCTTTAATTGGGTTACCTTATTTGGAGTGGCTAGGTTGACCTGCCCCTAGGACTAGACTTTATCCAATTGCTTCTGTGGGTTTTGTTCTTAGGTGCCTCCCAAGACATCCAATTGTGGGGAAAGGGTGCTGTTCCTGCACTCACTTTTGCCCAGGCACTCAGCCATCCCAGGTATAGTTCCTTTGGATATTCCCTTCACCAACTGCCACTTCCAGACCACTTCAGATGTTCATGTGAGCCATGGGACAGCAAGGCTTCCCTTCACCCTTCCAACTCAAGGCACAGTCACTCCATGCCCATTTCACTCACATAGGTCAGGCTTTGCCTAGGCACCTGCAAATACTGTGGCCGTGTTTGTGTGTGTTTCTGATCTCTGGAGTTCTGCAGATGTCATGGCATGCATCCTGGTCCCTAAAGGATTCCTGCCTGAGCACTGCATGGCCAGTCAGGATAGAGCACTCACTTATTTCACACCCAATTGTAATTGTAAAAAAAACCTGCAGGGTTTGCAATCTCCTAGTTTAAGTAAGTTCAGGCAATGTTTTGATCTCTGATTTCTCTATACCAAAACAAGTGGTGGGTCTGCTCAGGTGATGAGAAGCTACTATCAACAGTGGTGAGCTTTCTTCTTTATTTTCCTGTATCCAAACTTCCAATTCTCCAAGCTTCTCTGTTGCCTGATATTAAATCCCAGTGAAATCCCTTTTAAACCACCACACTGAGAATCTGTATATCAGCTGCTTTGGTTTTATTGCCACAGAGTAGCCTAGAAAGCAGACTTCCCTACTCTGACATCTTGTAATTTCAAGTTGATCTTTTGACATTGCCAAGTTTCTTATTTTTATTAGTATCTGAAAGTTTACTAATGTACCATGTCTTCAAGCCTTAACATTCTTTTTTTTCTTCCTGATGTAGTACATTGGTGGTACTGTCTACACAGATTTTTCTTTGATTTAATGAACTTATCATTTCCAAAAATTTTTTTCAAAGAAACTTTTATCTCATTACTATAATGTTCTTTCAAAATTTCTATCATCTTCATTAATTTATTTCTAAGTTTTCTCACTTAAATATTTTTACAATAAATTATTTCTTCAGCATGCTTGTCAATCTTGGTATGTGAATTGAGTTATTGGGAAATTTGGAACTTTTGATGGTTACTTATTATGTGGCTGTCTCATATTACTTATGTTAGTATGTTGAGGATAATGCATGCATTTGGCTAGATTTCCCTTTTGCTATCCAATGTGGGTCATTTAATTGAGATTTCTTTTGTTGATATGTTCTGAGTAAAGGATATGTCTCATTTTCAAAGCTCCAACTCAACAAGAGAAAAGTGCTAGGATAATTCATTCAAAACAATTTCATAGGAAAGTTTGACACCAGTAAGAGCCACAACTTGGAAGCAAAGAACATGTAAATTTATAACAAAAATATGTTTGAGATGATGTCTCTAAATTATCTAAGCAAAGTGAAGTGGGAAGTAATAATGTAAAATGCAAAAGAAAGGTATTAGTGATTCCAAAATTAATACAGAAATAGACAAAAAAAGCAAAAAAAAATAAATCAAAAACTGGTGGAAGGGAAAATCTACAGAAGGAAAATGAGGGTGAAAAGTGAAAATGAGAAATGATACAAATAAAAATGAGAGATACAAAAACAAGTACATAGAAAAACCCATTAAAACAATAGAAAGATTATATAAATTATACATATTAAAGCATAAATAATGAGGAAAAACTTAAAAAAAAACTACAAAAATCCAAAACCAACAACATTTCTTACACAGGAAATATTGATTTAATTAAATGTAGAATTCTGATGTGATTAAAATGTAGAAATTTGTTTCCACAACTTCTGTCTTTAGAATTGATCAGTCTTTTGGGTTTTCTGGCTAGCAACTACAGTTCTACTATTTTCTTCTCAATTCTAGTCTGAAAAGACTGGAGTCTTTACTGTGAAGTACCCACCTGTATGCCTACCAGGATGTGTTACAGGACCATTTTCAGAAGCAGAGGTAAATCAAATTCAATATTGGCTTTGTGAACCTGGATATAGTGTAAGAGCTGCCCCCAAAGCATGGAGACTGTGGAATATTCTATACACTAAAACTCAACTTGAAATATTGCCAAATAATACATGAAATACAATAAGTATTTATTTAATATATTTTTCCAAACTCACTTAGGCTTTCAAGAAAATAATTAATACTCCTACAAATCAATCAGTACCAATGAAAGAAGAAAAGACACTCAAATCAGGTAAATTTTGCAATACAATTTCTCTGTAAAGATGTATACGAAAACATTTGACATGCCAGCAGTCTGTATATTTTAATTCATTTAAAAACTTCATTGTATACTGGCTGAATATTTTGTATCTTCTATGTGTCTGGAAATATTCCCTCAATTCCAGTCTTCATCATCTTTATTTTGTGTTGTTGTCTTCTAATTATTCATCACCATTTATGTGTGTGCACCTCACATACATCCTGCTGGTGACATTTGTAGGTCATCTAGTTACAATGCAAATATAAACAAGAACCACTTCATACAACATGGGGTCCAAGTATTTTAAAGTTAACTAGAAATTTTTCATGATAAAAATTCTGCCTGCATATATTTAACTCTTTCCTCTGTCTTTTTAGTCATCTGTCATTATTCCTCATCAATCCCCATAATTTTTTTAAAAAAACATCAAATTGTATACTTTATTTATTTATTTATTTTATGTGGTGCTGAGGATTAAAACCAGTGCTTTCCACATGCCAGGCAAGTGATTTACAACTGAGCCACAACCCCTGTCCCCAAACCCCATATTTTTTGACAAATAAAGATGCCATTGAATATTTTACTTTCTCTCTTGCAACTGTCTTTCCTGCCCTCTCCATTTCCTGTCCTGGCTACTTACATCACTACTTAATACAGAGCTCAGGCCCTTCCTGCAGAAAAGCTATCACATGTGAAGCCTTTTGTCCATACTAGCATGTACCAGGAGCTCAATCAAATATCTGGTCAAGTAAATAAGATTGGAGATAAAATTGTTCCTTCCAAACTAGGAGCAATTGGGTAATACCTGTAAATGAAGAATTTACAGTATGAGTTGCAAAGAATCAGTAGAAAAATTGGTCAAGTACTAAAAAAGACCGAGGAAGGAAACACCAGCCTACATACATAGGAATGTAATGTAGATTAATTCTACTAGTCCTGCTCCCTCTTTTCTAATCTACTGAACTTCTAGTTTACTTCAATCCCTTGTTGTGTGTTAACATCCACATATCAGAGAGAACATTTGACTTTTGGGTTTTTGGGATTGGCTTATTCTGCTTAGGTCAATACAAGAATAACTCAAAA
This sequence comes from Urocitellus parryii, assembly GCF_045843805.1. NCBI lineage: Eukaryota > Metazoa > Chordata > Mammalia > Rodentia > Sciuridae > Urocitellus > Urocitellus parryii. The sequence continues at coordinate 89,849,961 of NC_135532.1, forward strand.
GAACAAGTAAAAAAAAATCTATCTATTTATAAGAAAAGAATCTCCTAGCAACTCAGGATTACAGACTTGGGCAAAGTATCTTCATAGGCACCAAGTTAGAGCACTATCCTATAATATTAGTCATGGTACTTTTGAGTAAAGTGAAATGAAACCATTAATTCTTATATTTAAATCTTAAATATTTTATTTTTTAGAACAGCTTCATTAAGTGTAATAGATATAAAATAAAGAGAAAACACCAGCCTATGTCATTAGTGAGAGTTAAGGAAGACTTCATATAGGACAGTGAGTCCCAAATGCAGAAAAGAAATTTGTTAGAATAAAAGAAAAAACATTTCATAGATAAGGGACAGGGCATTATTAACAAAGGTGTAATAATATCAGTCATTTTGAAAATCACCAGTAGTGAAAGAGGGGTTGTTTGAAAGCTACTTATTCTAAGGTAGAACATAGTGAACAGTATGAATTATCATGTTTTTGTGGAACTATAAATTTTATTTCTGAGGACTTTGCATTTATCTTGAGTGGTGAATCTTTGAGATACTTGTGTGCATTGAACCTGGTGACATCTAGCCCAAGAGGTTTCTGAAATTTTGGGTTAGTATAGATATTTCCTAGAGGAGTCAATATTAGCTGGGCATACTGAAGCATATCTTTAATCTATCCTATCTATAGGAGGATGGCATATTTCAAGCCAGCCTGAGCATTTTCCAGAGATGGTTTTTCCAAATAATATAAAATACCTAGGGATGAAAGTCAGTTGCAGAATGTTTGCCAAGCTTTGGGTTCAATCCCAGGGCTTCACCCAACCCCTCACAATCAGAACAAAAATTATACGATAGTCACCTAAAAGTCAAAATTAATTTAAATGCATATTTGGGAGAATATAAATAGATTATTGTTAGAGATATTTATTTTTATCTTGCTAGAGGATCCCTCTTTATAACTCTCTAAGTCATTTAAGTATATCTATATATTTGTCAGCAAAACCACATTTACCTGTGACTCTGGAGGATGGGAGAAAAATTCTTGGTGGTACCCAAATCCAGCAGCCAAAGGTATGTAAACATTTAAGTTCCTGACTTCCTGTATTTTTCCTTGCTTTAATAATGAAGAATAGGCTAAATGAAATTACCTTTCAAATGAATGTTAGAATGGAAAGATCATTTATTATTTCATAAGCCAAAAGCATCCAAACTGGTTGTGAATCTACAAATAATTTAAGAATTCATGGTGCCTATAGATCAATTTTATGCTTGGGATTGAGGCAAAAAAAAAATATTTTGATTGTTTGTGCTTCTATTTTGATAATCTCCTTAAATGATCAACTAATAACTGGTTGAAATTAGGAACAAATTTAACAGCAAGGGCCACTGAATGCATTCATGTTAAAAGGTGGTCATTTTTTTCTGGCTGAAAATTTTAGTATTTCCAGCCTGTAATATCGTGGTCAAAGATTTCATTGTGCCTTGTCTTCAGTGATTTTTTTTCAAAGTAGGAAACTGACTCATTAGAGGAAAACAGCTGCATGAGCAATTAGGTAAGAGAGGAAATAAATAGGAAAGGAAGAAATCAAAATATCACTGTTTGTAGAAGACATGGTACTTGACCTAGAAGAGCCAACAAACTCCATGAAAAACTTCTAGAGATAATGAACAAATTTGGCAAAGTAGCAGGTTCCATAATGCACATGAAAACAATCAGTCCGTTTTCCCATATACCAAAAATGAATCTTCTGAGAAAGCAATTAGAAAAACATTTTTTCACAATATCTTTAAAAGATACCTAGGGTTGTTTCTTTTTTTAAAGTACTTTTATTTTAGTTGTTGATGGATTTAATTTAATTTATTTATTTATATGTGGTACTGAGAATTGAACCCAGTGCCTCACATATGCTAGGCAAGGGCTCTACCACTGACCCACAGCCCCAGCCCCTTAGGGATATTTCTAACCAATGAAGTGAGTGACTTCCACATGAAAATTGTGGAACACATTGAATAAAGTAATTGAAGAAGACCTCAAAAGGTGGAAAGACTTTCCATATGTATGGATAAGTAGAATTAATATTACTAAAAGGCCCATACTACCAATAGAAATATACAGATTCAATGTAATCTCCATCAAAAATGCCAGTGATATTTTTCACAGAACTAGGAAACAATAGTTCTAAAATTGATTTGGAAGAATAATAAACCTCAGAGCCAAAGTAATTCAAAGACAAAACAGTGATGCTGGAGGCATTATAAAACCTGATTGCAAATTATACTACAGAGCTATAGTAACAAAGCTGCATGATACAGGCATGAAATAGACACCTAGATCTATGGTACAGAATAGAAGACATCTATTCTTTGTCACATGTTCTTTGACAAAGATGCCAAAAACATACACTGGAGAAAAGAAAGCCTTTTTCACAAATGGTGCTGAGACAACTGGTTATCCATATATAGAAGAGTAAAATTAAATCCTTGTCTTACCATGCACAAAAATCATTTCAAAGTTGATCAAAGACTTAGGAATTAGAACAGAACCTATGCAACTCCTAGAAGAAAACATTGGGCCAACACTCCAACATAAAGGCACAGGCAACTAAGACCACTAAAGCTCAGGAAATGATCCAAGAGTTTATCAATGGGATGGCATCCAATTTCTGCACAGAAAAGGAAACCAAGGGAATGTGAAGAGAGAAACTACAGAATGGGATAAAATCTTGGCTAGGTATACTTCTGACAGAGGATTATCTAGAATAGATACACCAAAAAATATAATAACCCAATTCATAAATTGGCAAATGAACAGGCACTTCTCAAGAGAAGAAATAGAAATGGCCAACAAACATTTGAAAAAAAATGTACATCATTAGCAATTAGGGAATGCAAATCAAAGCACTGAAATTTTATTTTACACCAGTCAGAATGGCATCTATCATGAATAAAAAATAATAAACAATGCTGCAGAGGATGTGGAGGAAATGGAATACTTCACACTTTTGATGGAATTATAAATTATAAATCACTACAACAATTATGGAAATCAGTATGGAGGCTCTTCCAAAGATTAGGCTTAGAATCACCAATATACAGCTGTACCACTCCTTGGTTTTTCTTCTAAATTAAAAAAGTTATCATATTATGATAATACATGGATACCCATATTTATATCAGCACAGTTCACAATAGTTACACCATAGTAGCAGCCTAGGTGTCTGCCAATGGATGAATTGTTAATGTAAATGTGATGGGTATACACACAATGTAGTTTTATTCAGTCATCAAGAAAAGTGAAATTATTTCATTTACAGTAAAATGGATGCAATGGAGACCATTATATTAGCAAAATAAGTCAATCTCAGAAGGCTGAGGGGCATTTTTTTAATTTACATGCAGTAGCTAGAGAGAAAAAGGAAAAGAAAGGTGGAAGCTGATGTCATGAAAATCAAAGGGAGATTACTAGAGGAAAAGGACTAAGGAATGGAGGGGTGGGGATGAACGGGGAAATTTCTGGGGAGTGATATTGGGCAAATTATATTAGTACATTGTGTGCATTGTATGAATATGTAAGAACATATTCCATCAGTATATGTGACTATAATGCACCAGAAAAATGTGGAAGAAAGACAAAAAGAAAGAAAGAAGAATAGCCAGTCCCTTTTAAGGGGATTGCCTCCCAGGATGGGACATTTGCTGTTAGAGCACTAAAGATAACTTCCAAGTTTATTTCTGTACTATGTCAGAAATCACTAAAAATTATGAACCATGCTTTATCCAACCTCTTTTGTGGATATTAGAATGTAAAAGTGTTGGTGCAGTTATTGGGGAATTATAACATTTGGGAGGGGTGTTATTGTCCTGTTTTCCCTTATACTCAGTATTACTATCCGAAGGTTTATGCATGCATTTGGATGTATTTCTTCTTCATTGTTATATGTGGGTCTTTTTGGAGAACTGCTTTCTCTGTGCACTGGCCTTGGGCAAAGGCTATATCTCAGTGTCAAACCTCAAATGGGCATGACCAAAGAGGTAGGTTTATCCATCATCATCTCTTTCAGAGGAAAGAATAATAACCAGCAAGAGCAACAAACTAGAAGGAAAATAAACTTCAACTAATAATTGAATGCTTATTTAAAAGCATCTCTAAGACTCCAATAACCAAAGAGAAGAAATGGGAAACCACAGACTGCATGGATGAAAAAAAAGGCAACAGTGACAGTTAAATTAACTAAACTCAGAAAAATAGGTGAAAAAAGGTGGTAAGATGGAGCAGAGAGGAAGAAATGAGGGGAAAATGAATAAAAATAAGATAATGACATTAAAATGAGAACAAAAAGTGATATGGAGAGAAAAAACAAGAAATTAAAAGGAAAAAATGAGATAAGAAGAGCTGTTTTTCCTTTATTCCAATGATTCTGGGATGCCATGTTTCCATATTGTTTCTTTGTGCTTTTAAATCTCTGGCCATCGTGCAAAAGTATATTTTTTATTCTCCACATGTTTCTGGAGTTTTCTATTCTTTTGATATCTAATTTCATTTCATTATGATATTAGAAGATGGAGGGCATTATCTTAATTTTTTGTATTTGCTATGACTTGTTTTGTGTCCTAGATATATGATCTACTGAACTGGTGGTTCTATGTGCTGCTGAGTACAATGTGTATCTGCTATTGTCAGATAAAATATTCTGTACACATCTGTTAAATCTCTTCATTTTGAGGAAAGCAGAATTTGAGGAACTTTGGTGATATTTGTCTATATGATGTAGACATAGGTGAAAGTCCTGTATTGAAGTCAAGCCCACTAAGGACCTGTTACATTAGGTAGAATAGGTTTTTTGTTTTCTTTTTTAAATGACATTTTGTGTACTGTCATTCAGGCATGTATATATACTGTCATTTATCTTCTTATTGGATTGTTCCCTTTACCAATATTTATTTTTTTGACCTCCAGACAATTACTTCTTAAAGAATAAAATTTGAAATATGAGAATAGCTACTCTTATTTCCTTTGGCTTCCACTTGGATGTAATTTCATTTTCTATCCTTTCACTTTTATTCTATGAATGTCTTTACCAATCAGGCATACTTCTTGCAGAATCGTTGGATCATTTTTATTAATTCAATATTTCTTGTATTTTATATGTCTTATAATTGAAGAATTTACTGAATTCTTTCATTTAATTTCTAATATAGGATTTGCTTTTAATTTAAATTTGCTTATCTACTGTATGCTTTCCCTTGCTCTTCTCGTGGATTTTAATCTAATGTATGGAATTTTCCTTTGAGCATCTTGTGAACACTGGATTGATTGTCAAAATGTTTTAGTTCATTTTTGTCTTGGAAGGCCTTTATTTGATCTTTGAATCTGAAGGATAACTTCAATGCATATAGCCATATAGGCTGGCAATATTTCACTTTTAGGGCTTGAAATATATCATTGCAGGTGCTCCAATTCTTTAGAGTTACACTGATGCCTTATCATTTATAAGGCAGTTGGTCCTTCTCCCTTGAATTTTAAAATCTCTCTTTGCTCTGAGTTTTGGAATTTCATCTGAAACACAGAATGGAGAGTTCCTTATTTGATTATGTCCATTGGGGATTCTAAATGCCTCTTGTGTCTTGATGTTCACCATGTTTTCATTGCAAAAGAGATTTTTCTGTTAAAATTTCATTGAATAATAATAATAAATATTCATTGAGTAAGTGTTTTATATTATTCATCTCTATCTACAATCTTTTCTCATGGCCTGAGCATTCAATTTGGTCATTTTTTTATTAGAGGTTTATACCTATACATAGTAGTTGAGTTCATTCCAATATGCTCCCCCTTTTCTGGAAATTGATTTCAGTTCATGATGCCCTTTTTTCCTTCCCAATCTCCCTTCTTTCTTCCATTGCCCTTCCTCTATTCTACTAGACTTTTTTGTACTTGCCCATGAATTTTTATGTGGTTGGTCCTTTGTGTGATCATTCCTTTACCAATTTCTTTCCATTAATTTACTCTAGCTTTCCATATGAATGAAAACATTTGACCTTTGAGTTTCTGATATTGGCTAAATTCACTTCATATAATAGTCTCCATTTCTATGTATTTGCCAATAAATACCATAATTTCATCCTTTTAAATGGCTGAGTAGAGCTCCAGTGTGTGTGTGTGTGTGTGTGTGTGTGTGTGTGTGTGTGTGTCACAGTTTCTTAATCCATTTATCTATTGATGGGCATCTGGGTTGATTGCCTAATTCAGGTATTGTAAATTGTGCTGCTATCAACATTGATGTGGCTGTATCACTGTTATATGCAGATTTTAGATCTTTTAGCTGTGTCTTATGGTGTGTTCATCCCTAGTTTGTTGAGGAATCTTCAAACTGCTTTTGAGAGTGTACCAGTCTGCACCCATACCAAAAATGTCCACATGTCCCTTTCTTGGCACAACCTCACCAGCATTTATAGATGTTTGGATTCTTGACTGTTTGGAGTCAGATGAAATCTTAGCATAATTTTGATTTGCATTTTCTTGATTGTTAGAGATGTCAAATATTTCTTCATAATATATTGGTCTTTTGTGTTTTTGTTCTATTGAGAAGTTACTGTTTAGTTATTTTACCCATTTATTAATTTTGATTTTTTTGTGTGTATGTGTGTGTGCTGTTAAGATTTTTTCATTATTTGTAGATTTGTATATTGTAGATATTAATATCCTATTCGAAAAAGTAGTTTTCCAAGATTTAATCCCATTTGTAGTTCTGTCTTCATTCTCTTAATTGTTTACAAAGCAGTGCAGAAACTTTTTAGTTTAATACCATACCACTTATTGATTTTTGTTTTTTTTCTTGTGCTCTATGGCTCATGTAAAGGATTTTGGTGTCAGCTCCTCTGTGATTGAGTGATACTCCTGTTTTAATCTAGCCATTACAATAGTTTCTTGTCTAAATACTAGGTCTGTGATACATTTCAATTTGAGTTTTGTACAGAGTGAAATACAGAGTTCTAATTTTACTTTTATTATATACAACTGTCCCATTTTCTAGCATCATTTGTTAAAAGGGTGTCTTTGTTCCAAGATATATTTTTGTCATCTTTGTCAAATGTCACATGGTGGAGGTTTCTGGGTTTTTCTGTGACCCTGTTATTGTATTGTTCTTCATGCCTCTTTTGGTGCCAATACCATGCTGTTTTTATTACTACAACTTTGTAGTATAATTTTATATTGTGTGTAATGATACCTCTTGCTTCACTTTCCTTGCTTAGTATTGCTTTGGTTATTCTGAGTCTCCTATTCTTACAAATAAATTTAATAATTTTTTTAACTCTTTGAAGAATATCATTGTTATCATTGATGGGGATTGCATTAAATCTGTATATTGCTTTTGGTAATATGGCCATTTTGGCAATATTAATTCTGCCTATCCACAAACATGGGCTGAATTTTCATCTTTAAGGTCTTCAATTTTTTTCAGTGTTCTATCACTTTTATTGTAGAGCTATAATCCTCCTTATTTAGATTAATTTCCAAGTATGTTTTTATTTGATTTGATATTGTTGCAAATGGGATTGTCTTCCTGATTTCTTTTCTCTGAAATGAATTATTTTTGAGGTATAGGAAAGCTATTCATTCATGGATGTTTAACTTGTATCCTGCTACTTTGCTAAATTCATTTTTAAGCTCTAGAGGTCTTCTGGTGGAATATTTTGGACCCTCTAGATATAGGATCATAATGAGAGAATAGGATCATATTGTCAGTAAACAGAGATAATTTGACTTCTTTTCCTATTCATATCCCTTAATTTCATTTTCCGGCCTGATTGCTTTGGTTCATTTTTTTTAATTTATTTTATTTTATTTTTTTATTGGTTGTTCACAACATTACAAAGCTCTTGACATATCATATTTCATACATTAGATTGAAGTGGTTTATGAACTCCCAATTTTTACCCCAAATGCAGGTTGCAGAATCACATTGATTACACATCCATATTTTTACATAATGCCCTATTAGTAACTGTTGTATTCTGCTACCTTTCCTATCCCCTACTATCCCCCCTCCTCTCCCCTCCCATCTTCTCTCTCTATCCCATCTACTGTGATTCATTTCTCTCCTTGATTATTTTTCCATTCCTCTCACAACCTCTTATATGTAATTTTGTATAGCAATGAGGGTCTCCCTTCATTTCCATGCAATTTCCCTTTTCTCTCCCTTTCCCTCCCATCTCATGTCTCTGTTTAATGTTAATCTTTTCTTCCTGCTCTTCCTCCTTGCTCTGTTCATAGTTGCTCTCATTATATCAAAGAAGACATTTGGTATTTGTTTTTTTAGGGATGACTAGCTTCACTAAGCATAATCTGCTCTAGTGCCATCCATTTCCCTGCAAATTCTATGATTTTGTCATTTTTTATTGCTGCATAGTACTCCATTGTGTATAGATGCCGCATTTTTTTTTATCCATTCATCTATTGAAGGGCATCTGGGTTGGTTCCACAGTCTAGCTATTGTGAATTGTGCTGCTATGAACATCGATGTGGCAGCATCCCTGTGGCATGCTCTTTTAAGGTCTTCAGGGAATAGTCCGAGAAGGGCAATAGCAGGGTCAAATGGTGGTTCCATTCCCAGCTTTCCCAGGAATCTCCAAACTGCTTTCCAAATTGGCCGCACCAATTTGCAGTCCCACCAGCAATGTACAAGAGTACCCTTTTCTCCACATCCTTGCCAGCACTTGTTGTTGTTTGACTTCATAGTGGCTGCCAATCTTACTGGAGTGAGATGGTATCTTAGGGTGGTTTTGATTTGCATTTTTCTGACTGCTAGAGATGGTGAGCATTTTTTCATGTACTTGTTGATTGATTGTATATCCTCCTCTGAGGCTTTGGTTCATTTTTAAAGGAGTATAATGAATAGTAATGGTGGGAGTGGATAGTTTTTTCTTGTTCCTAAGTTTAGTGGAAGTCCTTTTTGTTTTTCACCTTTTGGTATGATGTTGGCTTTGGGTTTGTCATAATGGCCTTTATGGTGATGAGGTAACTTCCTTTGATCTGTAGCTTCTCCCACTTTTTGTAATATGAATGGGTGTTGAATTTTATTGAAGGTCTTTTTTTTGCATCTATTGAGATAATCACATGATTTTTGTTCTCAATTTTGCTTACGTGAGGCATCACATTTATTGATTCATGTATGTTTACCCAGCCTTGCTTCCCTGGAATGAAACTCAGTTGATCATGGTGTAGTATCTTCTTGATGTGTTTTTGAATGTAGTTTGACAATGTTATTTAGAACTTCTCGTGTATGTTCATCAGGGATAATATTCTGTAGTTTTCTTCTCTTGATCATCTTTGTCTGGTTTTGGTATCAAGGTTATACTAGCTTCATAAAAAGTATTGGGGAGTGTCCCCTTTCTTTCAATTTCTTGAGACTGATATTTCTTCTCTGTAAAGTTTTGTCTTCTCTGTAAAGTTTTGTTATGAATCAATCTAATGAAGTGAAAGGTTTCTACAATGAAAACTAAAGAACACTAAATAAAGAAATTTAAAAAGACCTTAGATGATGGAAAGATCTGCTGTTTTTGGATAGGTAGAATTAACATTGTAAAATGGTCCTAATAACAAAAGGACTATATGGATTTAATGTAATTCTTATTTAAATCCTAAGGACATTCTTCATAGAAATAGAAAAAAAAAAGAAGTCATGAAATTTGTTTAGAAAAATAATAAACTCAGAATAGATAAAGCAATCTTTAGCAATAAAAGTGAAACAGGAGACATCACAATATCAGACCTTGAATTATACTACAGGTGTATAGTAACAAAAATGGCATGGTGTTAGCACCAAAATAGACATGCAGACCTCTGGTACAGAATAAAATACACATAGACAATCCCACATAAATACAATTATCTCATTTTAGAGAAAGGCATGCAGTGGAGAAAAAATAGTCTTTTCAACAAATGGTTCTGGGAAGACTGGAAATCCATGTGTAACAAAATGAAATTAAATTTCTATCTCTCACTCTGCATAAAACTCACCTGTAAGTGGATCAAGAACTTGAGCATTAGACCAGAAACTCTGAGCCTAATAGAAGAAAATGTAGGCCCAAATATACATCATGTCGGCTTAGGAACTGACTTCCTTAACCAGACTCCTAAAATGCAAGAATTAAAATCAAGAATTAACAAATCGATTAGAATCAAATTAAAATGCTTCTTCATAGCAAAGGAAACAAGAATTTTAAGAGATAGCCTACAGAATTGGAGAAAGTCTTTGCCACCTGAATCTCAGATAGAGCATTAATTTCCAAGATATACTAAATTCTCAAATAATATTAACACAAAATAAACAAAGAATCTGATTAATAAATGGGCAAAGGAACTGAACAGGCACTTAAATAAGAAGAAATATGATTGATCAACAGATATATAAAAACTATTCAATATTTCTATCAGTTAATGAAACTCAAATTAAAACTACACTGAGATTTCATCTCACTCCAGTCAGAATGGCAATTGTCAAGAATACAAATAACAATAAATATTGGTGAGAATGTGAGGGGAAAAGTACTCACATACATTCCTGATGGGACTGAAAATTGGTACAACCTCTAGAAAGCAGTAGGGAGATTCCTCAGCAAACCTGAAATGGAATCATCATTTGTTATTGTTATCTCATTCCTCAGTAGATACCCCAAAATTTAAACTCATTATACTACAGTGATGTAGACACATTAATATTTATTGCAGCTCAATTCACAATAGCTAATCTATGGAAGCAGCCTAGGTGCCATTCAACAGATGAATGGATAAAGAAAAATACACACACACTCACACACACACACACACACACACACACACACACACACACACACATACATATAATGGAATACTAATCAGCAATAAGTGAAGTAAAATTGTGGCATTTGCTGATAATGGATGGAACAGGAGACTATCATTCTAAGGGAAATAAGCTAATCCCCCAAAACCAAAGGCCAAATGTTATCTCTGATATGCAGATGCTAACTCACAATAAGGGTGGGTGGGTGGGTAGGGAAGAATTGAAGTACTTTGGATTAGACAAATGGGAATGAAGTAAAGGGAGGAGGGATGGGAACAGAAAGATAGTAGAATGAATCAGACATTCATTACATTCTTATGTGCATATATGATTACATGACCAATGTAAATCTACATAATGTACAACCAGAAGAATGAGAGGTTATGCTCCATGTATGTATAATATGTGAAAATACATTCTACTGTCATGTATAACTAATAAGAACAAATAAAAAAGAAATATATTGATGATAAACTCTTGTTTTCAGTTGGTTAAAAAAGCAAATAGTAGTATGAGCAGATGCTATATAAACCATTTAGTTTTGAACAATGGTAAAAATGCAATTAATTAGGGAAAAAGTAAATTTGATGGGAAGTTAGAATAGACCACAATTTTATAAAGTGAAAAAAGAGAATGCAGAAGAGCAGTAGCAGGCAATGTTTATTCAGAGGAATGGGAAAAATAGAAAAATCATAGTGTTGGAGAGAGGGAGAGAGAATATTAGAATTTGGCCAAGAGTAGAAGATAATATTGGGAGAGAAATAAGTAAAATATACACATGAAAATAATAGAATATCAAACAATCCAATAAATCTGTACCTTCATAAGGCAATGCTAGCAAAAGAGAATTACATTAAAAATGCTAAATATGAGAGAACACAAGACAAATGTATGTGTGTGTGTGTGTGTGTGTGTTCTAAATATGAGAGAACACAAGACAAATATGTGTGTATATATATATTATATATGATACAATATATATCAAATTATTATATAACATATCATATATAATACATATATCAAATTATATAATAATTTGATTATTATACAAATAATCAGAACAGCCAGCATATATATCCCCCCTCTCTCTTTCTCTTTCTCTCTCTCTCTCTCTCTCTCTCTCTCTCTCTCTCTCTCAACACACACACACACACACACACACACACAGAAGGAATAAGATAAAATTGTTAAAAAATACATATAAATAAAGCTACCTTCTGATGTGATGGAATTTTTCTTAAAAATCTACATTATCATTAATAATTTATTTCTTAGTGTTCTTTGTTCCTTGATTTTTTTACAGTCAATTTTTTAAATTCTTTGTTCAGCTGTTTGACGATGTTGATATGTAAATTGAGTTGTTGTGGAAATAGAAACCTTGTTGGTTTCTTATTGTATTTTTCCCTCATGTTACTTGTATTAATATACTGTTTGTGCATGTATTTGGATTGATTTTTCATCTGATATTTGATGTGAGTCATTGTATTGAGATTTCTCTGTTGAATATGTCCTGAGATATAGTTTTTTGTTTTTTGCAATAAAAGAACTGTTTTATTTAACATTTCTTCTCCTCCTCCGTCCTATAATGCTAGCATGCTAAATCTCATTTTCACATAAACCCACCTTCAGCAGCAGACAAGGCAAGAAGGGGAACAAAAGTGCAATTTTGAAAGTAATCATAGAACCAGAGTGGGAAACAAAAATAGACAGAGGGCAGTGGGTTCCTTGCTTGGTGCTCTGCCCACAGACCTTCATCCTGCTCATTTGAACAGAAAAACTTCAAGAACAGAAACTCCCAGGTGTTAAGTAAATGCCTAACTCTCTTGGTAGCGCATCTCTTCTAATCCCATCTACCCTGGTATCCTAACGAGCTTACTTGAAACTTGAGAAATTCCATCCTGGTTTACATCCCTGTCAACTGTCCATCTCCCTTTGAGCTTCAAAACCACAAAATACAAAAACAGAAAAGCAGTCAGTAAGTTTCAAGCCAGCTAACCCTCCTTACAGATGAATCTCCTTCTTTGAAGTCACTTGACCATATATATACAGAGCTGGAGACAATGGACTGTGCAAACAGATCCAGCTGGAAATATCTCAGGTACCCAGTGAAATCCAGTTATTCTGCATCTGAGGATTTAAAGTGATCGTCATCCACAGTAGAATAGATGTGTCCCTCGTTGCTAAGAAAATCCACAGCTTGCTTGACTGAAGCTACAGGCATGTGTTGGAGCTGAGTCCTGAGATCCTGAAAGTTCAACCCTTCGGGTCTTGGGCAAGCCTTTATCAAATTCAGCACCTGGTTTTGGACCACAGTGAGGCCATTTGTTGGCATGAAGCTATTCCCACTGAAGTTTCCTGCTTCCCCCATTCCTGGATTGCTCATAGATGCTCTCCCTACTGAGGGCTGGCTGTTGGATTTGCTCAGCACCATGTGTGCGTTGACTACTTCCAGGATATGTGTGGTAAATTCATTCATATCCTCCAGGGGCATGATCTTAAAGGCTACCAGGCTCTTTTTGTTCTGAAAGTATCTCAGGTGGCCAGCCACTTTCACATATGTTTCTGGAGGAACTACAGTATTTTCACCACTGGTGTCATCTGTGTCCACCCAGTGGCGAACATCCATGGGTGTAGCTGTAATGCATCTATTTTGTAAACAATATTGGTTGGAGCCTTCCCTGCATATCTGATTATTCCCACAATAGTGACCTGTAAAATTTCAACATTCCCAATTTTGAACATTTCATCAACCAGAGTAGCAGAAAGCAGCTGAGATATGGTACAGGGTACAATGTGCTGGGCTCGGGCTCTTGATTTCTTTTCAGCCTGGGAAGGTGTTGGAGATCCGGAAGCCCACCCCCCCCCCGGACTGAGTGTAGCTGCTGGCTCCCCCAAAGGTGGTGGAGCTGCTATATCTTTCAAATCCACTATTCCACATGTCGGTCGCGATTTCTTTGGGAAAGAAGTCCAGAAAGTTCCGGTTTGGTGGGCTCGCGGAACTCCTCAGAATCCCGCTGCTGCTACAACGTTGTTTCTACTCTTTTCTGGCGCCACAAATTCCTTCCCGCGAATGACGGAGCCAGTGAGTGCCAAGGACGTTTCTCGCTGGGGCCAATCAACGCTCACGAATCCTACGCTTTGTCCTGAGATATAGTTAAGTCATATTTTCATAGCTCTGACTCGATGTGATAAGGTGATAGAATTATTCATTCAAAACAATTTCTAAAAGAATGTCACCAGGAAGAGCAACAACTTCAAAGAAAAGCATTTGTTAATATGTAAGAAAGTATGTTTAAAATGATGACTCTAAATTATCTAACCAATGTGAAGAGAGTGTTAATGTGGTGAGCCGTTTCTGTGTACTGTGGCCGCCATTACAAGATGGCGCTGGCTCCGCTGTAGTCTGTGACAAACAACTCCTTATCAGAATGAGTTGGCACACTGTGACTTGGCACCCTATGAAAAAAGTCCAAGTGGCAGTTGTGCATTGGGGCTTTATCTGCTTTATTAAGGCTGGGGCACACGGGAGTAGTAGTAGTGGCAGTAGGAGTAGTGGCAGTAGGAGTAGTGGCAGTAGTAGTAGTAGTAGGAGTAGTAGTAGTAGAAGTAGTAAAAGCTAAAAGACATGTCAAAACAAAGGCCTGAATAAACTGCTGAAGGAAGAATCTTGTGTCGTGTTTCCTTTGCTGGCGAGGGGTCGCGACATGTTAATAATGCAGAAAGCACAAAAAAAATGGTATAAGTAATTCCAAAATTAATATTCCAAGAGTGAAAAAGTAAAAAAAAAATTTAAAAATGAAGGAAAAAGTGGTGGAAGGTAAAATCTACAGGAGGAAAATGAGGGTGAAAATGAAAAAGGGAAATGATGCAAATAGAAATGAGAGATGAGAAAACAAGTACAAAAAACATTGAAAAAAGGAAAAGACAATGAATAGATTAAAACATAAATAATGATTAAAGATATAAAAAACTAAAAAAATTCAAGACCTAGACAATTTTTTCTTGCTGATGTAATTAAAAAGTGGATGCTTATTTCTACAACATCTATTTTTAGAATTAATCAGTCTTCTGGGTTTTCTGGCTAGCAACTATGATCTCCTTATTTGTTCTCAATTCTAGTCCAAGAAGACTGGAGTCTCTAATGTGACATACCCTCCTGTATGCCTACCAGGAAGTGTTACAGAACCATTTTCAGAAGCAGAAATAAATTGTCTTGAATATTAGCTTTGTGTACATGGAAATATTTGTTGTGCTGCAGTAGGAGCTGCCCCAAAACATGCACAAATTGAGACTATGGAGCATTCTATACTGTAAAATTAAGCTTGCCATATTACCTATCTTTTGTTTGAAATACACAACATTTATTTAATATATATTTTTTCAAAATCATTTAGGCCTTCCTTGAAATAAATGATACTCCTCTAAATCAATCAGTATGGATGAAGGATGCAAAGATACTTAAATCAGGTAAATCTGTAATATGAGTTCTCTGGAAAGATGTCTATGAAAACATTTTAAATGTTTGCACTCTGTATACTTTTAATTCATTTTAAAACTTCATTTTATACTGGCACTGAAAACTTTGTATCTTGTATCTGGAAACATTTCCCCAGTTCAGGTTGATATCTTGTTTATTTTGTACCATTGCCTTCACCACTGTTTATGCTTATGTACCTCACATTGCTCCTGCCCATGGCATTTGTAGTGTTCTAGCTACAGTGCAAATATGAATATGAACCATTGTGTACAATATGATAGTCCAAATATTTTAATTTTTTTTAGTTGTTGATGGAAAACTTTTATTTATTAATTTATATGTGGTGCTGAGAATCGAACCCAGTGCCTCACACATGCTAGGCAAGCACTTCACCTTGCCCTACAACTGCGCTATAACCTCAGCCCTAGTCCAAGTATTTTAAAGTTAACTATAAATCTTTCTTTATACAAATCATGCCTAACTCTGTATATTTAACCCTTTCCCTTGTCTTTAATGTTCCCTTCTCTTTACTCCTCATTAATCTCCATATTTTTTTGACATAGAATTGTTGTCTTTTTCTCTTGCAACTTTCATGCTCTCACCATTTCCTGCCCATGGCTATTAACTACACACCATAAGAAACAGCTCAGGCCACATTTCTGACAACTTTTATCCACACTAGCACATTCCAGGAACTCAGTCAATTGTTAGGTCACGTAAAGATTGTTGACAAAGTTGACTGATAAATTTATTTTCTCCAACACATGAGTAAAGAGTGAAATTTGTAAATGAATAATTTACAGAAGAAGTTGTGAAGAATCAGTAGAAGAAATTAATAAAGTATTAAGAAAGGACCAAGCAAAGAAACACCAGACTATGTACATAGGAAAGTGATGTCAGAATCATTCCACTGTTCCTGCTCCATTCTCTTCATTCCCCTTTTCTAATCTAACTCCTAGTTTACCCCCACCCATTGTTGTGTGTTAGCATCTACATATCAGAGGGAATATTTGGGTTTTTTTGGGGGGATGGGGTTATTTCACTTAAATCATATAGAAATACTAGTTAGGATCCTAATTAGTATAAGATGTACTCTGAATTTGTGTAAATATATCAAAATACAATCTAATGTCATGTATAACACAATTGAACAAATAAAAATTGTATGTACTTTAAAAGTACTCACAAAGCTGGGCTGGGGTTGTGGCTCAGTGGCAGAGCATTTGCCTAGCATGTGGGAGGCACTGGGTTTGATTCTCAGCATCTCGTATCAATAAATGAAAAAAAGGTCCATTGACAACTGAAAAAATATTTTAAAAAATGCAAAGCAACTCAGGTTTCTAGAAATGGGCAGAAAATCTTCATAGGACCTCATTATCCTATTATCTGTAGTACTTATTTTGTTCCAATTAGTTATACATGACAGAAGAACACATTTGACACATCATGCAGAAATTGAGTATAACTTCTCATTCTTTTTGTGTACATGATATAGAGAGAGTTACAGAGGTCATATAATCAAATATGCACAAAGGATAATAGTGATTCTTTTGATTAAGCAGAAATGAAACTGTTGGACTCTTTAATCTTAAATGTAAATCTTAAATACTTTATTGTTTATTCAGTCTTCATTAACGTGTAACAGATATAAAAACAAAAATAAAACACCACCCTATGTCAGCAGAGAAAGACATAATTAAGCAAGACTCCATAAAAGGTCTGAGTCATAAAAGAAGAAAAGAAATTTATCAGAATAGAAGATAAAAACATTTCAGATGTGAGGAAATTGGCATAATTGATAAAGGTGTAATGCTATCAGTCATGTTGGAAATTACTAGTACTGAAGAGGGGCTGTTTCAAAATTCCTCTTCTGAGGCAGAGCCTAGTAAACAGTGTGAATTGTCATATTTCTATGGGATTTTAAAATTTTGTTTCTGAGGACTTTCCATTTGTTTGAGTGGTAAATCTTGGACATGTGTGTGTGCATTGAACCTGGTGACTTGTAGTAGCTCCCCAAGAGGTTTTTAAAGTTTTGGATTAGTCTCAGTATTTCCTAGAGAAGTCAATAATAGCTGGGTGCAGTGAAGCACATCTGTAATCCTAGCTATGTGAGGAGCTGAGGCAGGAGGATTGCAGCTTTCAAGCCATCCTGGGAATGCTGAGTGACAGTGTCTCAAAATACTATTAAAGACCTAGAGATGAAACTCAGTGGCAGAATATTGCAATACATGCACAAGTCCATGGGTTCATTTCCAGGAGCACACCCACTCACACATGTGGCAATATAAATTTAAAATTAAGTATTCAGCTAACAGTTAATCTTAATGTAAATACAGATATGGGAAAATATAAATAAATTATTGTTAGATATACTTATCTTTATTATGCTAGAGGACCCATCTTTATAATTGTTCTATGCCATGTGAGTAAATCTATACTTTCATCAGCAGAACCACATTTAGATGTGACACCAAAGGAAGGGCAAGATACTCTTGATGGTACTGAACACCAGCAGTCAAAGGTATGTAAACATTTAAATTCAAGTTTCTGACTTCCTATACTTATCATTGCTTTCTTAATGAAGAATAAGTCAAATAAAATTACCTTTAAAAGCAAAGTTAGAATGGGAAGATCATCAATTATTTCATAGTTCTGAAAATATTCAAACTGGTTATGAATCTTCAAATAATTTCAGAATTCATGGTAGATCATAGATCAGTTTCATCCTTGGGATTGAGGAGAATTTTTTTATTGTTTGTGCTTCCATTTGGCTATCCTCCTTAAATGATCAGTGAGTTATGATCAAATATGAGAATAATTGATAGCTGGTTGAAATTATGAACAAATGTAACAGCAGTGGCCATTGAATGTATTCATGTTTAAGTGTGGTCACATCTCATGGTTCAAATATTTCATTGTGTCTTAACTTCTGTTGACTCAGCCACACTCTTTTTGTGGGTGTCTTCCAGCCTAGAGAAGTCAGGTCACAGTGGGTCTTGGAACTCTGAAATCAAATGCCTGGCTTTTCTGATCTCTCATGACTAAAACCAAGAAAATAAGAGCCCTAATGAAGATGGGTCCTGGCCAGGCACTCTGAAACTGCAGGGAAAAGTCTTCATTGCACCTGTGCTCCCTTGACTTGTCAGGCAGAATCCAGGTCCCTTCTTGCTGAAAACCATTCATTTAACTTGAGTGGCATGAGCTTTTGTTGAAATGGCTGGGATTCCCTCACTGGGCCTCCTGGAGGGCAACTTTCCCTCTTCACCCTAACCAGTTTTGTTCTGACACTAATGCAGTCTGATTCTTTGTTAAATTCTTTTATAGAACCCAGTACTTCTGGGTTTCATCTCGTGTCTGGCTCTCTATAGTTATACAGCAGTGTTTTATAGCATCACCTCAACATACAGCCACACACCAGTTGAACTGTGTCAAATCCAGGGAGCAGCTGACAAGCACAGTGTGCTTATGCACTCCCATTTTTCTCCCTTGGTACACTTTTCCTTAGCTCTTTCCTAACTGGAAATTGCTGCATACTCTCCCCCATAATGTTCGCTGTTATATACAGCTAAAATAAAGGAACATTTTTCTTACTATTTTGGTACTTTGTTAAATGATTTTTCCTCTCAGTAAAAATTTTCCCAAAAGATATTAACATTTCTGAAGTCTTTGATTAGCTAAAATGAAGCAAATGTGAGAATGTTCCATTTCTGCTCAGCATACAATAATTCAAATTGTCTTATCAAATATTAGTGTTAACACAAAATACTTTGTCTTTAAATGTTTCAAATGTTTAAAGCTGTCTAACATCAAGTGTATTTCTAGGAATATTTTAAAATATTCTCTTATTTTTTGTAGAAAATATTGAGTATGGTTAGGTGTAGAGATGTTATATCTTTGTGAAGTTATACACATCATTTAGTATGTTGTCAGTGAATGTTTTCTTCTGTCTTTGCATTCTTGTTTTAGAGTCATTAGCCATAACATTGAAAGTTAAGCTTAATTGGAAAGGATATACAAAATTCTTTCAAATGTTTAAGTTTTAAGCATGAACTTGTCTAGTATTTATTCTTATTGATTTTAAAAGTGGAAATTTAGCTGTCTGCATTTAAATAGTAATTAAGACTCTGCAACTCAATACTGACATTAATTTTAACAGTGCATCTGAGAGATTTGTTCACCAAAGTGCTTTGATCATTTTTCTTGGGATGCACTTCAAATGGAAAAGCATATTGTGGAAGGTAAGAGCCACATATTTTTAAAATGTTTGCTGGACAAAATATTTTTTTAAAAAAATTCTAAGCAGTAAATATATTTGAGTAATTGAGGATATGAACATACTAAATACTTGGACCAAAAGGGAAAGGTAATAGGGATATATCTTCTCATGTTTTAGTGACAGGTAAAATTCAGAGTGTGATCAGATGATCCAAACCATTAATTCTATTTCAAAACCTGATAAGAGCAATGTTGGGAAATACTGAAGAGAACAGTAGAAAGTGGAATGAAGAATGAGCAAAGCAGAGTGCAGGGAGTAAGTGGATAAAAAAGAACCAGATGTGCACTCTGAAGGGGGAAACTCAGGTCATACATTAGAAAGAGGGAGAGCAGCATATGAAAATTGTGAGGAGAATATATGAGTTTCCAGTACCAAACCTGGTCTGAAATACAGTGCTATTTTTTCCCACTTTTCTTTTCTTCCTATTGGTGAGAATGGCATTAAAAAATGAAATACTAGGTCATCCAGAGCTACCTTGAGTTTACCACAAATAAACATAAACCTATATGTTCCCACAGCCATATACATAATTTGACAACATATACAATGCTGCTATTTCCAATTACAGTAGATACTCCACAGGATGTGAGAATGGGGATTAGAGCAGACTTGGTTATGGAGTGATCACCAAAACCACAACCTCATGAAATGTCCAGTGGACACATTGAATCTTTATACAGCTTCGATTTGGGGGACAGGGTACAGAGGAGATTGAGGCTCGATTGAAAATATGAAATTAAGGTAGAGGATTCAGTGTTGGACTCCTATAGTCCAGATTTCTCCAGTTCTGTGAGTTATTTGTTGGAGATGAGGTTCAAAATACACATTGCAATTCAGAAGGTCTTTGATTCTGCAGAGTAGATGCAATGATGGAGGAAAGAAGAAAGATATTTAGGTACATAAGGAGATAAGGATGAGGAAGGACAAAATGCATTTAATCTGAGTTCCTTCCAAAAATCTATGACTACTATTTGTTCATAGATGCTTTAATAAAGATTAAAATGGTAGAATGGGGTCAAATGTGAGAAAGTCATTTCACTCTGACACACTTTCAGGAGAGGAGCCTGCATTTTGCAGGGAAGTTAATGGCTCACATGGGATAACAATGATTGTAGAAGCATTGGATGTTTTCAAAAGACAGCACTCATCTCATTCCCAACTCTGGGAAGGGGGAAATAGTTCGATGGAATCCAGGGCTTTCAGCAAGCTACAAAGGTGCTCTACTCCTCAGTGACACAGGACAGCATTCAGAGATCATTCTATGAGAGTCATTTCATGGAAATTCTTGAAAAATGACCAAGATATAGGAAAGCAGATTCATTAGAAAAAGAAGTCTTTATAGAACTTATATTTTGAGTGTCCAAAGACTTATTTTTAATGGGCCTTCCCACAAGTTTTAAGTATGGAAAGTTATCGGTGGAAAATACTTCTGCAATCACACACAGTTGACCATTTCCCTTTGCATTACCATACTTTGAGATATTAATCTTACCATCCATTGCTTTCTCAGAACTGGGCCCTCTGTCTTCTCCTGTGTCTGCATCAAGCAAGCTCAAGTTGTCAAAACCAGAGGATGCAAGAAAGAAAGGCACACCTGTGTCCCCCATGGGTATGGAAATCAAGAATGTGTTTAATGAGCCTTTCTGCTGCAAGTGTATATCTCAGGCAGTCAGTTGAGGGAAAGTTCTTAGATCAGAAATGAATGACCCCTTTCACTAATTTTAAACAATTGGTACTCACTGAATTCTAGAACAACTGGAAAAAAAAGCACAGGTGTTGGGAGTCCAGCGAACTGAAGAACTCCCATATGTGTCAACGAAGATATCAGCCATCACATCCTTCCTCACTGTGCCTCTTTCCATTGGAATCCATTCACTTTCCTCTTTAATCTATGGCTATTGCAAAGAGTCTCAGGGTTGGAAACTTCACTGCTTGTGTTGATTCAACCTACGCTTCTGCCCCTGTTTAAGGTGGTACCATGAAGCCTTGTGGTTTTGAGGACCCAAAACCAGGAAATAAGCACAAAAACCATAAAGGGCCAAAGGCTACCAAAGTTATTCCCAAAGTAAAGCATGAGTGTCCAGTTTCTTCTTAATATGAGACCAAGCTATGGCTGGTTGTGTCACATGCATGGCTAATTGACTCTGTGTCCCTTTTGCTTTTCAGTATCTCAGATGGCTCTCCCTTGCAAATCCCTTCCTTGCTGTCACCATTTCCAACCCCTGGCTGCCCCCCATGCTCACTCATTGAGACACTGCTTTGGCCCTACCTGCGGGAACACCACCACATCTGAAGTCTTTTATCCACACTAGCACTTACCAGGAGCTCAGTCAACTATCAGGTCAAGTAAATCAAGACTCTTGGCAATGGTGACTGATACCATTGACTGAGGATGGGACCCATAATGTTGTTCCCTGCGACCCAGAAATCATGATGATCCAGAACTAAGGGAATCATCCAGTGGAAAAACAAGTAAAGAGCTAGCCAAGGAGCAATGCAAGAAACACCAGTCTGTGTACCTAGGAAATTTATTTCAGCTTCATCCAATGGTTTTCCTAATACCTAGCATAAGATCCCAAGGGAGGAAATCCAGTGGCAGAGTGTTTGCCAAGCATGCCAAAGTCCATGGGTTCCATTCCAGGATCACTCACTCACACACAGTAGCAATGTAAGTAATAAAATCAGCATTCAGCTAAAAGTGAAGCTGCACGTAAATGCATGTGTGGGAAAAGAGAAGTGAATTAAAGTTAGACCTATGTGTTTCCATTAGGACACAGCATCCCTGTTCAGAATGTTCTAATTCATTTATGTAAATCTGCATATTTGTCAGCAGAACCATATTTCCATGTGAAGGCAGAGGAAGCAGGCACAACCCTTGATGGTTCCAAGAAGCGGAAGCCAAAGGTATGTAAACATGTCCATTTCCCTTCCTGGCTTCCCAACATTTGCCTTGCTCTACTAATGGACAGTAGGCCCCATAAAATGACCTCTCTGACTATTCTCATCAAGCCGAGATCATCACTGAATTCTTAGGTCTAAAAACACTTGGAAAGTTTAAGAATGTGCAAACCATTTCAGAATTCATGGTACCTTATTGAACTAGTTGCTCCTTTTGTCTGAGGCCTAAAATTCCTTGGGGTTTTCTGCTTCCATTTGGATAACCTCCTGAGATGATCAATGACTTATGATCAAATATTAGGCTGATTTAACAGATGGTTATTATGATGAACTAATGAAAAACACCAATGGCCACCGAATGGACTCATGTTCAAGGGTGGTCCCTACTTGTGGCCCAAAAGGTTAGGATTATACTACTAGCCTCTAATCAAGGGCCATGGATTTCAATAGGCCTTGTCTTCAGTGTCTATTCCCCATTAGAGAACTGGGTCAATTCTGAAACACAGCTTCCTGAGCATTCAGGCAAGAGAGCCATGAGAAAATGGGGGAAGGGGCAAGAATAGGAAAGGAAGATGTTAAAACATTACTGTTGGCACAAGAATAGTATCTTGTATCTCGAAGATCCAAGAAACTCCCCCAAAGGCTTGCAGAAGTAATAAACAAATTGACAAAAGGAGCAGGATAGAAAATTAATATTTAAAAAGAAAGAAAGAGAAGGAAAGAAAGAAAGAAAGAGAGAGAAGGAAAGAAAGAAAGAGAGAGAAGGAAAGAAAGAAAGAAAGAAAGAAAGAAAGAAAGAAAGAAAGAAAGAAAGAAAGAAAGAAAGAAAAGAAAGACACCTGTGCTTTCCCATAGACCCACATTGAATGTTCGGACTATGCAATCAGGAAAGACATTTTCAATCCCATGCTATTCTGAGTTGCCCTGCTAGATTCTTCCACACTCTTTTTGTACCTGTCTCCTGGCCTATTCAATTTTCATGTACCAGGGGGTCTTGAAAATGTGTACTCAAAATCACTTTTATGCCTTGGTACCCTTTTCTGTCACTGTTTTCTTTTTGACTAGAAAGTGCTGCCTACAAAACCACATCATTAAGCCCAAGTTAGGTAAATGCAAAATGGAGAAACCTTTCTCTCCCTAATTTGGCATCATATGCGAAGGATGAGTCTTCCTCTCAGTAAAAATTTCCCCAAAGGTTATTTAGATTGCAAAAGTTTTTGTTCAGCTAAGGAGGCCCAGGTAACGCTGTTCTGTTTCCCTTCAGCATAGCATAATTCAAATTCTTACAAACCAATGTGAATCTATCACAAATGTCCTGTCATCAGAATGTTGCCAGTGTGTAATGCTGGCTGATATCCGAATTTGTCAGAATGTGTTCTAGTATATTTTAAATATCATTCTCTCCTTTATGCTAGAAAACGTTGAGTCGGGTTAGGTGTTACAGGAGTAGTATGTCTGCGCAGTTTCCCACATCGGATAGTATGTTTTGGGAGGATGTGTTTCTTCTGTGGTGGCGTTCTCCTTTCAGAGTCAGTAGCCATGTGAAGATGAAAGTTGGTCTTCATGGGGGATGATATATGAAGTTCTCTTTTCAATCGTTCAATTTTGGAAGATTAGACTTGTCTAGTTTTTTAATCTTCACTGACATGCACAGCCCAAGTGACATGTCTGCTTTAAAATGCTGATTCAGAATTGGTTATTGATATTAATTTTAAATGATATCAATTTTGATATTAATTTTACCAGAGAGTCTCTGAGATTTGCTCCGGAGAGAGCTTGGGTGCTTCCTCTGAGGATACAATTGAAAAGGAAGCCCACACTCTAGAAGGTAAGAGCCTTTATATTTTTCATATAAAAAATGACAGTGGACAGCATATTTATTTCAATCCTAAGCTGCAGTCTATTTGAATAGTGGAAGACAGGAATCTACTGAGTAGTGGAAGGTAACAATGGGTACATCTCTCCTGCCTTTTGAGGGACAGGTAACATCCAGAGTGTCATGAGGTGATTGGAACCAATGATTCAAAACCTGAGCAGACTAAGGTTGGGAAACACTGGAGTGGAAAGTAGAAGGTGGATTGAAGAAGGAGCAAAACAGAGTACAGAGAGTCAATGGAGAGAAAAGAAGCAAGCAGGTGTGCACCGTGAAGGGGGGGAATCTCAGATGACTGTCTACAGAGAGAGAAAGAGAGAGACAGGGAGAGAAGCATATTAGAGATGCCAGAAAGCCTTGTGAGCTTCAGGGACCAAACTTGGCATGAGATGTAGTGCCAGTTGTTCCAATCTTCCTATCTTCCTCCTGGTGAGAAAGGTGTTCAGGAACTCAGTCCCAGGTCATGCAGAGCTACCTTGATGGACCACCCGTAAACTGACATGTTCCCACAGCCACAAACAGAATTGAACATCCTAAGAAACGCTGGTATTTTTTGGAGTACCCTGGTGGACTTGGGAAGTGTAGGGTTGGTTATGGATTGATCACCAAGGCCCCAGCCTGACCGAAGGTCCACTGGAAAAATTGACTCCTTATACATCCTTGATTTGGGGGACCTGGTAGAGAGGAGACTGTGGCTCGATTCCAAATAGGCAGTTGATGTTGAAGAATTTAGGGTTGGACTCCCACAGACTGCATCTCTCCACTCCCGTGGGTCATCTGTTGGGGACCAGGTTCAAGATACGCAGAAGCCACGTAAAAACAATCAGATTGCGTGCTACCATGACACCCAGCATATTCTTTGATGGCTCACACCCATATTGTGCTCTATGCACGCATTTACTCAGTCAGTCACCTCCTCCTTCTGTGTGCTTTATTCTGCACTCACTTAATATGTTACATCACTATACGTTTCCCCTCTCCTCTTTCCTATAGAAAAAGTATTGTATTATTAGGACATAGGCAATAACTTCCTCGCATGGTCTCTGAGGCTGCCCATCCAAAGTTCCTCCTTCACGACACTGATACACTGATTCCATCGATCCTATTCCTATTCATGCCTGTAATACTCATTTTCAAGGGAGGGAATTGAACCCAGGACCTTGACATGCAAAGGAAGCAGTTTCTCTACCACTGAGCCTGAATGCCAGCTCTTCTGATTCATTGAGGAGTTTGGCAACTCCAAGGCTCAGGACATCGCACACCAAACATGAAGAACACTTTCCTCAGTGTAGGCAGCTGAGCAGCACAGAAACCAGATGGTGAACACAAAAACCTGAATCCTGTCCTCTAGTTCATGTCCCATCTGATTGGATACGTTCTATAGACTTGTGAAATGATCTCCTGTTCTAGGGACACAGATTTTTAGTTGAATTCACTTAAAAAGCTCATTGTTCCCTCGAACTGATGACTTCGTGTCCTCTACATGTCTCCATACCTCCCCCCAGTCCAGGTGTGCATCGATATTATATTGGGTGGTTGCCTTCTACACCAATTTCGCACAGGCCCCTTGTGGATGTGCACAGGGGATGTGTCATGTTGTTCTAGCTACACTGCACCTATGAGGCATGAACCTCAGTGTACCCACGTTGCCTTTATGCACTGATGTTTTATGCATGTGATGGTCCCAGTGTTGTCAAGTCAACTAGAAACCTTTCAGAGTGTAAATTGGGCCTCTCTTAGTGTATGCATCCCTGTCCCCTGTCCTTTTGGTCACTTGACACGACTCCAACTGTATTTGTTTTGAGCCATGCAGATGCCATTGAATCATGGTCTCTTTCTCTCCCTTGCAAATCCCTTCCTTGCTGTCACCATTTCCAACCCCTGGCTGGCCCCCACCCCCATGCTCACTCATTGAGACACTGCTCTGGCCCTACCTGCGGGAACACCACCACATCTGAAGTCTTTTATCCACACTAGCACTTACCAGGAGCTCAGTCAACTATCAGGTCAAGTAAATCAAGACTCTTGGCAATGGTGACTGATACCATTGACTGAGGATGGGACCCATAATGTTGTTCCCTGCAACCCAGAAATCATGATGATCCAGAACTAAGGGAATCATCCAGTGGAAAAACAAGTAAAGAGCTAGCCAAGGAGCAATGCAAGAATCACCGGTCTGTGTACCTAGGAAATTTATGTCAGCTTCATCCCATGGTTTTCCTAATAGATCATGTTTATTCCCAGTTGTACATCTTTGCTTATACTGTCCATTGATTGCCATTATCATCCCACCACCATCACTATTATCGCCATCACAAAACACACACAAGCACTCAAAATTTTTTTTGTGTGTGATACTGGGGATCAAACCTAGGAGTGTTTTACTACTGAGCTGAACCTCAGTCTTTTTTTTTTTTTTTTTTTTTTGAGACAGGGTCTTGCTAAATTTGCCCAGGCTGGCTTTGCACTTGTGATCCTCCTGCCTCAGCCTCTGATTAGTTGAGATTACAGGCATGTATCACTGCTCCTATAAATCACTCATGTTCTTGAATAGCCTGGTGTACAACACATTCGGTCAGCAGAAAGCAACTGAAAGGGCTGGGGTTGTAGCTCAGCGGTAGAGCGCTCACCTAGCATGTGTGAAGCCCTGGGTTCAATCCTTAGCACCACATAAAAATAAATAAGTAAAATAAAGATATCTTTTTTAAAAAAGAAAGCAGCTGAAAAGGGTTTCAGTAGGTACACTGGGAATCTGGGATCTCTCTGAAATAAGATTGCAAACAAAATTAAACCAGACCATTGCAGTGCTAGTTAGCTTTTAGCTAACCAATGTCATGTAGCACTCCTGAACTCCAATTTTCTTATCTTTAAAATAGCTAGAATATATGATCTAAATAACTTATGGGCTTCTTTGGAGGATTGAATATCACGATGATGATAAAGCAGCCAGTATTTGTTCAGGAACTTGGCTATTTGCTTTACATACATAATCATATTTATGCTATATAAAAACCTCTTGAGACAAATAATAATAGCTCTATTTTTACAGATGAAAAGCTGACACTCCGAAAGACTAACTACTGTAGTCACACAGAGAAGTGATGAAAGAGGGACTTAGATTTGGGCCTGTAAAGCTCCTAGCACTTCACTGATACTCTCTCCACTCTCTTAGTTTTATGGTGCTACTGTGAAAAATTACCACAACTCTACTTACTTAAAACAAGATAAATGTGCACAGTGGCACATACCTATAATTCCAGCGGCTCGGGAGGCTGAGGTAGAAGGATTGTGAGTTCAAAGCCAGCCTCAGCAAATAACCGAGGCGCTAAACAACTCAGGGAGACCCTGTCTCTAAATAAAATACAAAGAAGGGGTGGGATGGAATTGTGGCTCGGTGGTAGAGCACTTGCCTAGCACATGTGAGGCCCTGGGTTCAAACCTCAGCACTACATTAAAAAAAATAAAATAAAATAAAGGTATTGTATCCAACTACAACTAAAAAATAAATATTAAAAAAAAGTGGGAATGTGGCTCAGTGGTTAAGTGCCTCTGAGTTCAATCCCTGATACCAAAAAAAAAAAAAAAAAGTATCATTCTACAATCTGAAGTTCAGACTTCTTAAATGGCTATCACTGGGCTGTACTTAAAGTGTCGGCAGGACTGTGCTTCTTTTGGCATCTATGTGGAAGACTCTGTTTTCTTTCCTATTCCAACTTCCACAGGTTGTCTGCATTTCTTGGTGTCCTTTTATATTCAAATCCATCAAAAGCCAGTTAAATCTTTCTCACATCGTATTACTCTGATGCTATCTCTAACCAGTCTGCCTCCATCTACCACATTTAAGGATTCTAGTCATTACATCTACTCACCTGACTAATCCTGGAACATCTCCTTTTAAGACCAACTGATTAGCAACCTTAATTTCCCAATACTATGCAACATAATATATTCATAGATTCTGGGGATTGAGAAGCAGACATATTTGGAAGGCTATTATTCTGCTTACTGTGTTCATTGATAGTATAGTATCATATAGTATAGTAATATGTAAATATGTTTAGCGAATATTTGTTTTTGTTTCCTTAGCATTTTTAATCTAAGTTGTGTTACATCATCCTTACCTATATTTCCTATAGGTATATCTTTCACCCCTACTGGTGCTAGTGACTTTACCAATGACACAGTTCAACCCCTTACAAACAATAGGAGCCATGGAGCAAAAATAGTAATACATCACCCTAGAACAAATAGTTGTCCTAGGCTTGTGCATATGACCCAAGGTGGTTAATCAGTCTTTCTCTGAAAATTGAGATTGAAGGGTAGGTGGCTGCTTCTTTTCCCTTGGATCATGAACTGTAATTTGATCCCAAAAATGCTGGTGGTCATATGTTCCCATATAAATGCGCTGTTCCCCTTCCCCAGCAGCTCATGGAAAAATCTAAGAAAATGCAGCCACAAGATAAACAGATGGTAGCTGAGAAACAGAGACTTGGACCTTTGCTATTCAAATCTCACAATTCTGTTGTCTCTGCAGCACGTTCCATCCTTATATTTCAGAGATGGAAGCTATGAGACAATAACTCCTGCTATTTTGCTTATACTAGCTTGAATTGGATTTCTATCACTTGGCATAAAAAAGCCCTAAGAGGGCTGGGGTTATGGCTCAGTAGTAGAGCGCTTGCCTCATATGTGTGAAGCACTGGGTTCAATCCTCAGCACCACATAAAATAATAAATAAAATAAAGGTATTGTCTCCATTTACAACTAAAAAAAAAAATTTAAAACCCCTAAGATAAAAGCTTAAATTGAAGTATTTCTTGCTTCACATGTGTCAATTTTGTTTTCCCTATTACACTGTAACCTCTGGATCAAAAAAGTTCATGACATAGTTCTGTAGACTTCCTCCTATGCATATAATAGTACTAGGTTTACTGCAAGACCACCATATTTTCTGATTTATATGTCCTACTTACAGGTCATGAGATGACATTAAATATAAGACAAAAGTTATACTCATGCACCTTAAATTTTAGCATTTTCCTTAACACTATTCATAAAATTCATATTTTCCAAGTGTGAAACTTGTATAAGTTCTGATCTCTGGTAAGACCAAGGTCTTAAAACTAAATAGTTTATCAGATATGTTGCTGGAATGTCCAGAACACAAGATGGAGAGTAAGAATTGGCAGAGATTTCCTTAAATACTACTGATATTTTATTCTCCCTAAATTAGGTCCATGGTTTTAGGAAAGGGACACTCACACTGAATAATAAAATAATCAACAATTTTAAATGAATGAATGAAAAATAGAGAAATAATAAATATTAATTTTTAAAATATATCTTTTTTATCTTTTTTAGAACATTTTACAGTCAAAATTTGTATTGTGTGTCATATGCACACGCCCTGTGGAGCATAAATATGATGGCAGCCAAGAGCTAAGGGGAAAGATTTCTTGACAAATAGAACAAATTCACTGACCAACTGGATGTGCAGTAGCGTTCTATCTTTTCATCTGAATTCCATAGGAAGGAAATCTTTTGATTATTTCAGGGACTATGTTCTCAAGCTAATTAGTACATTTAATGAGAGCTTTATTCCAGATATAGTTTTAGTTGTTTTACGTGAATTAACCAACATAATTCTACAACAACACTATGAGTGGTGTTTGTAGTAGGCAGGATTCCAGAAATGCTCAACTCTCAATATTTCTCATCCTCTGATTCTTTTTTTTTTTTTTAGTTGTTGATGGACCTTTATTTTATTTTATTTATATGTGGTACTGAGAATCGAACCCAGTGCCTCACACATGCTAGGCAAGCGTCCCACCACTGAGCCATGAGCCCTCCCCTGATTATTTCAATGAACACTAATCTAGGTACTTCTCTGAAGGAACTTTTCAGATGTAATTAAAGTCATGTATCTTAGTGTTACCACTGTTGACCGTGAGGAGTCCTTGCTTCCCCAGTGTTGAAGAATAACACCAGAGAAGCACGCTGAAGCAAGGTCAGAGTGGAAATTAGAAGTTTATTAAAGGACAGCAGAAAAGACTTCTAGATTATTTGTGTATGTCTGAACTAAACATTTCAACCCTTAAACATAGAGAACTTCCTCTGGCTGGAATCAGATGTAGTAAAAAAAAAAAAAAAAAAAAAAAAAAGGCAGAGGAGAAATGCTGCAGAGGGAGAGATCAGAAAACACGGAGAGGTTTTTTTTTTTGGCTTTGAAGATAGAGGCAGGGAGTACATGTCAAGAAAGCTGAGACTCCTCATCTAAAACCAGCAAGAAAACAAATGTACAAAACTGAATTTTTCTAACAATTTAATTTTTTTATTTTTTGGTACTGGAGATTGAGCCCAGGGGAACTCTACTACTAAGCTACATCCCTAGCTTTTTTTTTTTTTTAAGACAGGGTCTTGCTAAATTGCCTTAAGTGGCCTGAAACTTGAGATTCTCCTGCCTCAGCTTCCCGAGTCACTGAGATTAACAGGAGTGTGTTACCAGACCTGGTTCTTTTCTTTCTTTCTTTTTAAATAACAATTTGAATCCGAAAGCATATTCACCCCTCTAGCCTCCAGAGAGGAATTTCCCTCCATCATCTCATCAGTACATTTCTAGATTAGAAACTAGAGAGTCCTGATTACTAACTTCAACCACAGCACTTGATTAGATTCTGGTTGGGGGAAGGAATAACTTTCAAGAATAGTGTTGAAATGATTGGGAATTTTAACTTAGCCCATTTATTAGATAATCCTGTTTTATCAATGCTAAATTTCCTGAATTGTTATTATTTAGGAGAATGCCTTTGTTTTAGGAGATATGCACTCAAGTATTGGGGAATGAAGCAGTCTCATTACTGTGTACATAAGCAGTGATAAAACAAAAGTGTAAATCCTTGACGGTGAATGTGGGTGAAGGACATAGGGATGTTCATAGAACTATTTTTGAAACATTTTAAAAAATATGTTTCAAGTTTTTAAAAATAAGTTGGCAGGGGAAAGAAACCCCTCTGTATATTTTGTGTAGAATTCATACAAATTCAGTAAGAGAAAGAGGCAAGACCGAATGAGAAGGTATTGCTGTAGTTATGTTGTGCCCTGGAATTTAATGACAGGAAAGATGAAGAATCGCATCCTCCAGTCTCTCCCACCAGTGAAGTAAATCCCAGGATTGAAAGCACTTGGTTCCCATAATCATCTCCTTCCCGTGACAAAAATAGAAGGTAGTGGGTGCCCTCGTGCAGATTTCAAGTTAGGTTAGGCTAGAACAGGCGGTCTCGAGTTCGCGTTAGCACAGAGACTACTCTGTGCCCCGCCCCCGACTGGAAGAGCCCATAACCGCAGCCTAGGATGGGGGAAGAGCGTCCTGAATGTAATTAATCCTTCCCCTCGCCAGATGTCTCCTAAGTCTTCGGCCTTTTTATCCATATCAACCTCCCTAGTACTGAATATTTACTTAAAACTGATGCTTACTTGAGACAAAAGTTGAGTTCCGCAAAGATGTTTCTTTCCACTCCCTACCCACCGTCCTCTGCGTGCGCTGGTCCGCGAAGGGCTGGAAGCGGAAGTGTTGGCCCGAGAGAGCCTCCGCCAGAGGCTGCAGGACCAACTCTTCGCTTTTGCCATGGAGGCGTCTGGGTCTCAGGAGCCGATCCTGGATGCTAAATCGCAGGTGAGACTCGGCCTGGAAGGGGAAGGGGCAGAGGACCCCTGAGCAAGCAAGATCGTCTCATTGTGTTTTCTGTTTCCGTTTCAGGTCACCAACCAGGTGAGTGAATGGCCCTCCTGCCTTGTTCTCAGCCGGCCTTTGCTGGTCAAGGGCTGGTGGCCGCTCCCGGCCGGCCTGCAGCTGGAGAACGGCATCTCAGCGTGCGGTGCCCTGTCCTTGCATTTCTTTTTTTTTTTTTTTTTATTTTTATTTTTTATTGGTCGTTCATAACATTACATAGTTCTTAATACATCATATTACACGGTTTGATTCAAGTGGATTATGAACTCCCCCTTTTACCCCGTATACAGATTGCCTGTGTCCTCAAGCCGGTGTTCTCCAGCCCGCAACCCTGCATTGCTCTTTCCCCCGTGCACGCGAGGTGATGCCGCTGCCATTGTAATTTAAGCTTCTCCAGCCAGCGCTAGTGCAAAGTGTACAGAGTCTTGTTCTTCCTTAATTAGGCGACCTGTATTCGAAGGTAGGAATACACTATTTTAGAATGTGATGGGCACATAAGAAATTACTAGAATTTAAAAAGGTAGCACCGATGACGTTTCTTGCACTTGAGAAAGGTTATTTTGAAGATGGAGTATAACTTTTTAACCTTTCAGAGTGTGTGTGTGATGTATGTTGAAAAACAATAGTTTTTTCAAGAACATCTTAGTTCCGTTTCTGTTTCAAGTGTTTGCAGCTAATAAACTATTTTTGGACAAATTACTTATAATGCTCCTTTTAAAACTAGAAGGTTTGGGGTCAAGAGTTATCCAGATCCATATAAAATATAAAAAAGGGCTGAGATAAGAAATAATGCAAATACAGGAGCCAAGAGAGGTGTCCATTGACTGCTCTGTCTTTTGTCTCCCTCTGATCTTGCGGTTGCTTTTGAGGATACTTGAGAGATAGGGGAACTCAGGAAGATAGTAATCAGTCCTCTACCTGGCTTTGCTCAGTTACATAGTCTTCTAGAACTAAAATTAAGATGTTGACATGGCTCTTTTTTCAAGGTTGTGGTGAGCCGTTTCTGTGAACTGTGGCCGCCATTACAAGATGGCGCTGATTTCCCCTGTAGTCTGTGACAAACAACTCCTTATCAGAATGAGTTGGCATGCTGTGACTTGGCACCCTGTGAGAGAGGTCCACGTGGCAGCTTTGCATTGGGGCTTAAGGTGCTTTATTAAGGCTGGGAGGGGCATCCAGGGGTTAAGAGAAAAAGTATCAGGGACCTGAATAAACGGCTGAAAGAAGATTCCTGAGTTGCGTCTTCCTTGCGGGCAAGGGGTCGCGACAAGTGGTGCCGAGACTCGGGAACCAGAACTTTCAGTCAGTCAGGGGTGGTGCACCGGTTACTCCCAGGTAAATGGGGTCTGCTATGAAAGCAGGAATAGTCCCAGTGAGTGGGATCCGCGTCCAAAGCGGGGTCAGCTCCTCTACAAAGAAAGAGAGAGCCTCATATTTATTGCAGCTGCACTGTGTACTTTCACTTTTGTTTTCTGAGTTTCTTTTGTTGTGTCATCTCGTTTTTGTTTTTTGTGATATCGCTTGTTGTTTTTTGTGCGTCTTTTGTTGTTGTGTCATGGGTGCCGCGTCTTCAAGTCCGCTCCTCCTGGCCCTAGATAACCTGTTACGTTCCAAGGGCCTGAAAGTGAAACGTAGTACTTTAGAGAGATTTTTACAGAAGACAGATATTGCTGCGCCGTGGTTTGCATTCTCGGGCAGCCTTACTATACCTAGCTGGGATAAATTAGGCAAAGACCTTGACTTTGCTTCTGACCAGGGCATGTTAGAGGGTGGGGTGATACCCCTTTGGAAGATGGTCCGTAGTTGCCTCACAGATGGCAGATGTCAGGACGCACTTACTAAAGGACAGGAAGTTTTAGAGCAATTACATGAGGAGAAGTCAGAAACGGCAGAAAGTGAGGTATTTCAGGAGGATGGGAGTGTGCGGAGTATGAAACAGGGGAGGAGGCGGCTGTCTCCGGCAAGAAGTGAGATATCTCAGAAGGATGGGAATGTACGGAATGTGAAACAGGGGAGGAGACGATTGTATCCAGATCTCAGTGCGCTGCGCACACCCCCATGCGAAAGTGGGTCAGAGAAAGAGGAGGATGAGGAGGAGGAGCTTGGGAGGCTGTCTTGTCAGCTAGGGAGTGTAGGCATGGGAGAAGGGAACAGAAATAAACAGGGGCTCAAGAAAAATGATCCTCCCGATCCACCGCCGTATGGTGGGGGTGTTTCGGGGAGAGCTTTCCATGCCCAAACATGGAGGGCAGTTAATGCTGAGATGGGTCTTGCTTATCCAGTTTTTCAGGATGACAATAGGGGAAGATTCCATGAACCCTTAGATTTCAAAATTGTGAAGACCCTGGCGGAGTCCGTGCGTACTTATGGGGTGGATGCCGCCTTCACACTAACTCAGGTGGAGAGTTTGTCTAGATACTGCATGACTCCCTCTGACTGGGCTAGCCTTGTTCGGGCTTGTGTTTCCCCGGGTAAATATTTGGACTGGAGAGCATTTGTGCTAGAGGGCGCAATAGAGCAGGCCGCCCAAAACCATGCGGCGGGACACCCCGCTTGGGATAAGGACATGCTTTTGGGGCAGGGGAGATTTGCTAATCAACAGACAGGATTTCCTCTTGAGGTATATGACCAAATTAACAGCATTTGCATTCGGGCATGGAAATCACTTCCAAATAGAGGAGAGGTATCTGGTAATTTGACCAAGATTCTACAAGGCCCTACAGAACCCTTTTCAGATTTTGTTGCAAGGATGGTAGATGCCGCTGGAAAGATTTTTGGGGATCCTGATAGAGCCATGCCCCTTATCAAGCAATTGGTTTTTGAGCAATGCACCAAGGAATGTAAGGCAGCAATCACTCCTTATAAAAACAAGGGCATAGAAGCATGGATGAAGGTGTGTAGAGAGATTGGAGGACCTTTAACTAATTCAGGCCTTGCAGCTGCTGTCCTTCGGATTGCCAAAGGGGGAGGTCCTGGTGCCAGAACATGCTTCCATTGTGGTCAATCTGGTCATTTCAGACGGGAATGTCCCAAAAAAGGCAGTTTTACTGGACCTCCTTACGGTGGCCCTTCCAATGGCCTTCGTCTACCGGGGTTGTGTCCAAGATGCAAAAAGGGGAAACATTGGGCAAGAGAGTGTCAATCAGTGAGAGACATCCATGGACAGCTTATTTCAGCTGGGCCAAAAAACGGCCAACGGGGCCCCCGACCCCAGGGCCCACAAATATATGGGGCAATGGAGAATGTCACACCCGCACCCGAGACATGGCCGTCTCTACGCCATCCCATGAAACGCGGAGAGCCACTACAGGCGCCGCAGGATTGGACCTCTGTTCCACCTCCAGACTCGTATTAACACCTAAGATGGGAGTCCAATTGGTGGAAACTGAGTTTAAAGGGCCTTTACCACCTGGCACTGTAGGTTTGCTAATTGGACGTGCATCCTCTATCTTGCAAGGTCTTCATGTTTTCCCTGGAGTCATCAGCCCTGATGCTGTAGGGACAGTAAAGGTTATGGTGGAAGCTCCAAGGGGCATTGTGTCTATCTCTCCAGGGGATCGGATTGCTCAATTACTAATTTTGCCTAGCTTGCATACCCATTTCCCTTCTGACTCAAGGTCACGGACGGTAGATGAGATTGGTGCCACCGGAGGAAATTGTGCCTATTTGTCACTGAATATGAGCAATCGCCCCACTTTGGAGTTAAGCATAGAAGGTAAATCTATTGTGGGATTGCTGGACACAGGGGCAGACCGTAGCATTATAGCCCTTAAGGACTGGTCTAAGGGATGGCCAGTGCAGACTTCTGATCAGTCCCTAAGAGGACTTGGATACGCCCAAGCCCCTCAAATCAGCTGTAGACATCTATCTTGGAAGGACCCGGAAGGACATCATGGTACTTTTCAGCCTTATGTACTTGATTTGCCTGTTTCTTTATGGGGCCGTGATCTGATGAATGACATGGGGTTTACTCTTAGCAATGACTATTCCCCGGTGTCTCAACAAATTATGCTAGATATGGGGTATAAGCCAGGTCTAGGACTAGGAAAACACCTACAGGGGCATAGGCATCCTGTGCAAGGTCATCAAAAGCTTAACAGATTTGGTCTGGGTTTTTTCTAGGGGCCGCTGGGGCTCAAATACCCATAACATGGCTCACCGAGGGGCCTGTTTGGGTGCCTCAGTGGCCTCTTCCCTCGGTTAAATTGGCAGCAGCCCATGACCTAGTTAAAGAACAACTTGACTTGGGTCACATCCAACCTTCTACTTCTCCCTGGAATACTCCCATATTTGTCATTAAGAAAAAGTCAGGGAAGTGGCGCCTACTGCATGCTCTACGAGCGGTTAATGCTCAAATGCAACTTATGGGGCCCATTCAAAGAGGGCTGCCGCTGCTTTCCTCTGTTCCTCAGGGCTGGCATATTATTGCTATTGACATTAAAGACTGTTTCTTTTCTATTCCTTTGCATCCTAAAGACTCACAGCGTTTTGCATTCACCCTTCCCTCGTGTAACCACGAGGAACCAGATCAAAGGTTTGAGTGGGTAGTGTTGCCGCAGGGCATGGCTAATAGTCCTACGATATGTCAGAAAGCTGTGAGCGAGGGTCAGGCCGTTCTTGAGCAATTGCATGAAGAAAAATCGGAGGGGTCACATAGCGAGGTAGCAGAAAGTATTAGGAGTAAGAGGGGTGAACAGGCAAGGGAGTCTGAAGTTAAACAGAGGAGAAGGCTCTATCCGGACTTGACTGAGTTAAAAACTCCCAAGGACACAAGTAGCTCGAACAGTTCTGAGGACTTAGATCCACCCTAGCCGCTCTCAACCCCTCCTTCTCATCTTCCCCCTCCCTATCAGGCCCACAGAAAAGTCTTAATTGACCTTCTCCAGAATATTCACCATGGCTTATTTTAGGACTTTCAGCAAAAGAATCTCTACAAAAAGGTTTAATGTAGATAAACTTCCTATTTTCATGTTGCCCTGTTTTATTTGGCTACTGTCTGAAAAAATCAGCATTCCAGGCGCTGGACACTCCCTTACTAGTTTTTCACAAAAATATGTAACAAGGCCTCTGGCCTTGAGCTGGGCTTCACAGTGCTGACTACATTTCTAAGATAAGGGAGTTACTAACTGGGCTCCATGGTAACAGCTGGCAGGAAAAAGAACTGGAAAGGGAGATAGAGGAACTGGAGGGTCGATTGAAAAAGTCAAGATTTAAAGCACCTACGGCCCCGATCTCTGTCATGCTCCCTCCTTATAACCCCGATTGGGACAAGGACAACCCCAGAAGGCTGGGGGGTGTTCAGTGGCAGCCTAAGACGGCCCAAACTTCCCAGTAATTGAAAACTTGGATGCCGATGGACGGCCGGCCAGAGTACATGTTCCTTTAGCCTTTAAGGATATTACACAACTAAAGGAGGCAGTTACTAATTACGGATCCCATGCCCCCTTTACATTGACTCTCTTCGAGTCTTTCTCTGCCAATCAGCTGACACCTAGTGACTGGCAACAGCTTTGCATGGCTGTGTTGTCCGGAGGGGATTTTTTGTTGTGGAAAAGTGAAAATCAAGAGAGGTGTCGCGAGCTAGCCCGAGTCCATCAGGACGCTGGCTTCCCACGGACCAACCCCTTTCTATCTGTAGACTCCCCAGGGGAACGCCAGGAAGTGCAGGATGTACACGAGCTGCAACCGCAGGTCACAGAGACAGAACAGGCTGCTACCGCAGTAAGATCTTGGCCAGGCGGGGGAAAATGCAGACAAACTCAAACAAAATACAATCGGCTAAGAAAACTTGGAGAACTTTTGCCCTGAAAATGGGCACCAGACTCCATGTTGTTTGCATCACCATGGTAACCATGGGGTGCCTGGCCGGCATAGCTGCTTCCTGGTCCCACCTCCCACACTTTTGCGGGCTTCTGATTGGTTCTTCCACAGTCACTCAGACAGGACTTCTGGTCCCGCTTTCCAGCCACTAACCTGTACTGCTGTGTTTCAGGTTTCTACCGGAGCTGCTCAGAGCCTGTATTTTTTTTACAACAAACTGCCTACCTGTAAATGCTAATGAAAGATATCTTTTTCAGACAAAATTTAATTCCACAGGTTTCTATGTTACAGTCCTAAATTTAAGCTAGTTCTAAGTTAAATAACCTGACTTTTTCTCTACAGTTGTGTTACTAAATAATGTTCTATTGATGAGAGATATCAAATATGCTTCTTTATATTTTACTTTTAATTTTGAAGGTTATGAGGATACATTTGCTCACCACAGGAACAAGCCGGCAAAGTTCCTGTGGTGACCAAAAAATCCTTATTTTCATTGCTAACTATAAAAATAAAAATGCATACTCAAGGATCTTATTTCAGTTACATCTAGTGACGTCACATAGAAGAGTGCACTCTTAGTTAAAAATAAATTAAAATGGATCCAAATATTTTAAGACCACGTGGTTACATAAAGTTAATACAATTATAAGTTATGTTCTTATTCTTTATATGTATATTTTAGATATTTAGATAACCTATATTTGTTAATCTATAAATTAATTAACACATGCCTAATTGATTAGTTAATATATATTTGCCTAATTGTTTTCTTCAACAGAAAACCCATAATTTATGTTTTATATTTACATTTATCAGATACTCTGCCTTTTCAGTTGCAGATATTTGAGATAAACGTGTTTACTATAAATTTGCTTTTAAGTGAAAATACAATCAAGTAGTTTCTAATTCTCAAGGTTACTGTTTAAACTCATAAGATGATAAATTATTCTAATTATTTCTACAAAATATCTAAAGGTTTTAACTTTCTTTTCATTGATATTTCTTATCAAAATATAATAATTTGTTTATAGATTCTAAGGTTTTCAAAAATTGTTCCAAAGTATAAAAAAAAAAAAAAAAAAAAAAAAAAAAAAAAAAAAAGAGGGGCACACATGCCTCCTCCTGGATGAAGAAACTTGGTGTCCTGTGATTTAGAATTAATCAACACATTTTATCTGGGATTTTGGCTGCTAATCAAAGGATAGAGTTACTTCAAGCTCAAGTTGAGGAATTGTCTGACCTAGTACATTTGGGTTGTATTGATCAAGGAGCACATTTATGTATAACCTCTGTCAGATTTTATGATTCCAGAAATGCCTCATGCATCATTGGAGAGTATCTATCCGGAACCTGGTCCATGGAAGCAGAAAACTTGATCCAGTCTCAACTAACTCAGATTGCTGTTTTGAATAGCACCCATGTCGATCCAGTGACCTTGAGTCAATTCACCACTTGGATATTTTGGATATCTTCTGCCTTTTCCTTTTTTAAGGAGTGGGTGGGAGTAGACGTTTTTGGTGCAATGTGTTGCTTCGGTATGTTCCTCTGTTTGTGGTTTCTCTGTCGCCTCAAGGCCCGCAATGCTCACGATAAGGCTATGATCATACAAGCTCTTGCAGCTTTAGAAAATGGCAATTCACCTCAAGTCTGGCTTGCGCATCTTAAGCAGTAAATTTTTGACATGGTCGTTGCACCCCAAGTTATTATAACATTGCACTGGGATCGACATGTCTTTCCTCGCTGTTCTCTTAGTGTTGGAAAGCCCTTGCACTCTGCCGGTCTTGCTGCCATTGCACGCAGATGGGTTTCCACACTAGTGCTTCTCTATCGCTTTAAAAAGTCCGTGCCTTTCTTTCAGGGTGCTGTCAACTTGTTTGTCATTGTGCACAGCCACAGTTCAGCCTCAGCTATCCCCCTCCGTCCACCATCGTCACGGTACAGGATGCGAGGCAAGGCACTGCACTTGAGTGATCCTTGGAGTGGACCTCAAGGAGAGCATGTCCTATTGCATGCGGGTTTGACGTCCTTCCTTACCCCACCTTATCCACGCCCCGCCCCACGAAAAAAGGCGTCGGCTGATATGGCCTCAGATCTGGGGAAGGGCCCTCCTTAGGGCTGAGCCATACTATGCAGCCACTTCTGCTCAGTGGGATAGGACCTCTACTCTTGCCTGTATTGTCATATAAAAACAAAAAAGGGGGAACTGTGGTGAGCCGTTTCTGTGAACTGTGGCCGCCATTACAAGATGGCGCTGATTTCCCCTGTAGTCTGTGACAAACAACTCCTTATCAGAATGAGTTGGCATGCTGTGACTTGGCACCCTGTGAGAGAGGTCCACGTGGCAGCTTTGCATTGGGGCTTAAGGTGCTTTATTAAGGCTGGGAGGGGCATCCAGGGGTTAAGAGAAAAAGTATCAGGGACCTGAATAAACGGCTGAAAGAAGATTCCTGAGTTGCGTCTTCCTTGCGGGCAAGGGGTCGCGACACAAGGTTGTACGGGAATCTCTTGTCTTTTCCTGCTCTTAGAAACTGCCTCCTTTTCTTGGCTTTTGGACTCTACTTTCATCTTGAAAACACATCATTTCAACCCCTGCTTTCTTCTCTGACCTTCTTTATTCCCTTTTACAAAGATGCTGTGATCACATTGCGCTTTCCTGGATAATCCAGAAAAGCCTTCCCATCTCAAGATCCTTGGTTTTGTTAAGTCTTTAATATTTGTTTTATCACATAGGGTAACTCAGTGTTCAGGGATTAGGACATGAACATGTTTGCGTGACCATTAAGTCTGCTATACATCCCATCCATATATTCATTCATAGGCTATCTGATTTTTTTTCTATGCAGGAAAAGCCAAGATAATTTACAAACATCATTTGATTTATAATGAATTTATCAAGAGATTCCATTTTTTTTAAGAGAGAGACAGAATTTTTTAATATTTATTTTTTAGTTTTTGGTGGACACAACATCTTTATTTATTTATTTTTTTATGTGGTGCTGAGGATCGAACCCAGCACACCATGCATGCCAGGTGAGTGTGCTGCTGCTTGAGCCATATCCTCAGCCCACCATTGTTTTTTTTTAAAGTTCAGAAACAAAGTTGGAAATATAATTTTAAACAAATAAATTATAAAGTATCTTCAATAAATCTATTAAAAGAAATCAGAGCTTCTAGTTTCTGGACCAGTATATAAGAAATTTACCCTTTTAGGACACAGTATTATCTTTTAGTAGAAACTAAAAGCTGAGCTTACTGAAAAATCAACAATTCTCTGATCTGTCAGAGAAGTAAGAACACAGGGCAAACGTTAGTTTGGTAGCAGACATGAGTTTTTAGAATGCCTGCTACGTGTCATGTGCCTGTCTAATCTTTCAAAATAAGACAGACAAAATTCTTCCACCCACAGCCTTATGTTTTAAAGTCAATATTAAGAGCTGCATTTGTCCAGTCCTGATTTATGCCATAACAACACTGAACAATCATTGACAGGAACTAGATAAAGTATTGAAGCAGCTAGTAGTTTATAAGCATGTAGTCTTTGGAGACATGCAGACATTGGTTTCTCTTCTGATTTCAGAACTGTGTGACCTTGCACACATTACCTTAGCTCCCTGAAATTGGGATTTGTCATTTACAAAATGGAAATAATCCATAATGTTATGCTGACTCACTGAGGCATTTAATACATGTAAATTACAGAGCACATCACCTGACCATCACGAACACTGATGAAATCTTAAAACTACATCATTATTTATGCTAATGTAAGGTTTGAGCTTGAGGACTATGGTGAGGAAAGAAACTGGAATGATTCTCACGTGTGCCTCAACTAATTATGAAGATCACGTAACTCATTTTGCATTTGAGGATTTTTTGTTTGTGGAATGAGGAAGCACCTGGAACTGGAAAGTGAGGTAAAGATGCTTCAAAGTGTTTTGAATTGCCAGAACAAAATTTAAACCTTTTAAGGAAAACCAATACTTCAATGTCACTTCAATGTCATCTACTTATATTATCCATTTTGTAGAGGTTTTTTTTTTCACTTTTTGCTTTTTTCTTTTGTAAATATGACAATGTTGTTTTATAACTCTATTTGTGTCCCTTGTTAATTGTTTCTGAAATGATCTTAAATGAAGATACTGTATTTTATGACCTGCATTGAAACTAAAAGTTGAGTTGAGAGCAGTAAAATTGAATAATATTTGCATTCAAGGCAATGATGTTACTAATTTATTGTTTTATACTGTTTTGTTAAAGCTTGTCGATTTTCAGTGGAAACTGGGTATGGCTGTGAGCTCCGACAGTTGCAGATCTCTTAAGTATCCTTATGTTGCAGTGATGCTAAAAGTGGCAGATCATTCTGGCCAAGTAAAGATCAAGTCCTTTGAAATGAAAATTCCACAGTTTCAGGTTTGTAGTTTAACTCATTGAATTTTAGTATAATTATTGCTTACGAAGTGTATAAAATCTTTCTTAAGGGAAATTTTCAATATTTGGAAATTGATGTGTTTTACATGTATTAGCAGATACAAAAGATGTAGATTTTGTTCTTTGAAAATTTAATAAATTATTTTCAATAAAATTGCTAAATTTATGTGTTGTGCCATTTAATTACTTTTGACAGGTATCCTTTGTTAGTATAATTAGGAAATTTAAAGAATAATGTTGTGATTTAATAAAAATATACATGGTATAAGGATTATTATAGTGAAGCTAATGAACATATCCATTAACACAAATAGTTAACTTGTGTGTGTGTGTGTGTGTGTGTGTGTGTGAAGACACTTCAAATCTACTCTTACCAACCTCAACTAGAAAAAATACTGTTATTAACTATACCCACCATAACTGTACATTAGATTCCTAGAACTTTTATAACTGAAAGTATATACTCTTTGATCAACATCTCTTTGTTCCTGATAACCTCTCACAACTGCCATTCTACTCTGATTTGACTTCAATTCTTTTAGATTTTATATAAGTAAAATCATGTAGTATTTGTCTTTCTGTTTCTATCTTATATTACTTAGCATAATGTCCTCCCAATTTATGCAAATTTTTACGAATGGCAGGATTTTTATGGCAAAATAATATTTCATTGAGTGTGTGTGTGTGTATATAATATGATACATAATACATACATATATTGGTGGTATAAACATTATATTTCAAATAGTAAATTTTATATAAGGGAATTAAGCATCCAGATTTTGGAGTCTATAGGCAATCCTTCCTGGAACCAATCCCCCATGAATACTGTGGGACCACTAGGGTGTAGGTATATATACATTTTATTTAGGGGACAAATTTATTTATTTTGGTACTGAGTATTATACACAGGAATGTTAACCATTAAGCCACATCCCCATCCCTTCTTGTTATTTATTTTTTTTGAGACAGAGTCTCACTAAGCTGCTTAGGTCCTCACTAAGTTGTGGAGGCTATCTTTGAATTTGTGATCCTCCTGCCTCAGCCTCCAATGCTGCCAGGAGGGGACAGCTGTTTTTAAGACATTCTTTATGTGGTCTAAAGGTAACCAGGCAAATACATAACAGAGCTAAGGAACAGTCTTTCAGCTTCTTCCCTCCATCCCCCATTCCCTATTGGTGCTAGGAATTGAACCTAGAGCCTTGGCATATGATAGCTCTACCATTAAGCTACATCCCCAGCCACATCTTTGGGCTTTTGTTAGCAGCAATTTTGACCATCAATATGTATTTTTAAAGAATAGTCACAATTTATTATGTTTTATGACATTTTCATATAAGTTCAAATAAATACTCAAGTAATAAAATAGAAAATTAAGGCCAAGATAATAATGAAAATGCAAATGTGTAAATCAGAGGGTATCCAGTTGCTGCAGTTATGTTTCACATTTGCCTCCCAGGTTTCTAGCAGGTACTGAAGAAAAAGGAAAACAGAATTTGATCCTAACTGCGATTTTT
This sequence comes from Urocitellus parryii, assembly GCF_045843805.1. Classification (NCBI taxonomy): domain Eukaryota; kingdom Metazoa; phylum Chordata; class Mammalia; order Rodentia; family Sciuridae; genus Urocitellus; species Urocitellus parryii. The sequence goes on from NC_135532.1 coordinate 89,893,789, forward strand.
TAAAAGAGAATCCTACAGAAGATCAACCAAACCACAACCATTTTTTTTAAATGATAGAGAAATAAACTTCTACCATTTAAGATATTGTCAATGTTGGGTCTCTTTTATTGAAATTGAACTCAATCTTAAAATAGCCCCTGTGACCCTGAAATGGTTGAAAATGGTTAGGGACCCATAATGAATCTGTCAATTTTGTTTTTATCTTAAGTGTCTAGGATAGTATTGGGTATTTAATAAATCTTTCTGGTGTGATCTTCGTAAACTTTCTCCTGCTTTCTAAAAAAAGTTTAGTAGTAAACTGATCTGATTCTACAATAATATTTTTTTGTGTAGTAACTAGTTCCACTTGTTTGTTTCACAGCTGTCTTTATTAGTTGAGTATGTAACATTAAAATGTAAACAATGTTAGACAGCCCCTAGTAGTCAGATGTAATTAAAGGAACTACTTAAATATTCTCTAAAAACAAAATTAATATTTTCCCCTTTCTTTCCAGAATTTCTACAGATGGTTCAAGGACATTGCTGCCATTATTGAAACTGTGTGAAAACTGGTTATTTGGCTAATAAATTGCTATCATCATCTAAAATAATGGATTTCATCTTCTGCAAAAAAACTACATAAGGATCAAATATTTATTGAATGAAAATTATACTTTCATTTTTCTAAATAAAAAGTGAGATAAATAGGAATTAGTGGTAATTGATGTATAAGTTTGTCAGTGTACTAGAAGCTATTGAATTGCACACTTCATGATTTATTTTATGGTACCAGGGATTGAACCTAAGGGCACTTAACCACTAAGCCACATCCCCAGCCCATTTTATTTTTTAAAAATAATAAATGATTGTTATTTTTAAAATAATTTTTAGTTATAGATGAACACAATATATTTATTATTCTGTGGTGCTGAGGATCAAACCCAGTGTTTTACGAGTGCAAGGCAGGAGCTCTACCACTGAGCTATAGTCCCCTTATTTTTTATTTTGAGACAGGGTGTAAGTTGCTTAGGGCCTTGCTAAGTTGCTGAGGCTGGCTTTGAATTTGGCAATCCTCCTGCCTCAGCCTCCTGAGCCACTGGGATTATAAGAGTGCACCACCACACCTGGCTTGAACTGCACACTCTAACGGGTGCTCTAGTATATGAGTTAAATATTTAAAAAGTCAAAACCATAATTGAAGGCGGCACAAATTTATGTACTAGAACACTGTTTTGAAACTTATTGGCAATGGAATTCGTTTTCTAAATAAAATCTTATATGGAGTCCTATCAATAGGTATAAAGCAGAAAAGTAGGATCTCTTTAAGGTAAAACGTTACAAATACGATTTTATAGCATTCACGTAGGCAATCAGAAGAGCACGGTTTATTTTCTCTAATATTTGTAATTGGTTTAAGATTGACCATTTTTCTTTTATATTAGCCTAGATTTAGTTGATTCTGTATTTTTAGAAAGTCCACTGCAGATATTCTGGTTTTTGTAGTACAAAGCAGGATGTCACCTGGAAGCCCCTGTACATGCCATGTCTACCTTCAGTCATCTTTCTGTCAAGTGTATCCAGCAATATAAAGGCTGCTCACTTTCCTGGTCTTTCCTAATTTAACACAAGCATTGGGAGAAAATGAGAACCATTTGACACAGGAATCTGGTCAGTTGGGCTTCAGAAAAGCAAGAATTTTTTGCTGAGTAGTTTTGTTCTGTTGGTAGAAATACGGAATATTAAAGTTCTTCTGCAAAACACTTGTACATAGGAGTATATCCTTTGAAATGTAATATTTTTTTTAAAATGCCTAATGTTCATCCAATTTCTTTGAGCATACAGGAAGACTATTTCCCAGCTTCCCTTGCAATTAGACTGGAACCACATAGTGAGGTTGAAGCCAGTAAGATCTGGATAGAAATATCCTAAGCCATTTCCAGTCTTAGTCAAAAATTGTTCCTTCACATCTTCCAAGTTTTCTCCTATGCTTAAGTGTTGCAATTAAGAACTTTAAAACCTTCAAAAAAAAGACCGAGGATGTAGTTCAGTGGTAGAGCACCCCTGGTTCAACTTATAGTATCAAAACAACAAAAACCCTCTAAAGCAAACTAAAAGATGGTTCCCTATATCACTGTTGGAGGTGGATTCCCCACAAGATTAGCCTGATTTGCATCATCCAGCAGTGTAAACTAGAAACAAACTTCTGTTGGGGTGAGCTGGAGAGATTTTGGAAGTTTACAACAGCAAGTAAGCATAAACAATAGCCTACAATATGGAGATTTTTACTGTGGTATTTCCAGTTGCAACTTAATCCCATACCCCACTTCTGGGAGTGAGCTGGACTCAGGGACTCCATTGAAGAATAAATTATGAGAAGGGAAAAAATGTAATTTTAGAGTGGCAAACACCTGGCAAACACTCCTCTAACAAAATGAACATATCACCACTGAGAAATCATGTTGATCTTATATATCCTCTAAGGTGATGTAAAGAAAAGATAGCAAACTGTGGAGAAATGATGGGCACCGAGTCTAGGTTGGGAAATGTAAAGAAGATCGTATTGTCAAACCGCCAACTGGAGAGGAAACCAAGTGCTTAAAGAAGGGACAATTTGAGAACTAGTAAATTAAAGTTGACTTTTTTCTTGGGTGTGATCATGAAGATTATGCTCACTTTAAAATACCCCTTAGGTTTCAGAAATCCTGATATTTATGCATAAAATTATACATCTGGAATTTGTCTTAATGATACAGGAGGGAAGGAAATTGAGTGGGGCTATAACTGAAGCAACAGGTGGAAGAGGATCAATGTACATGGAGTTCATTATATAATTCCATCTATTGTTATATATGTTCATATTTTCCAAAATGACCAAATTTTGGAAGTTGTAAAGAATTAATGGATTAAGAAGTGATCATCAATGTTGAGATGCAGAGAGAGTATGTTCTTCCTGAAAAGTATACAACATTGCATATTAAGTAATCATGTCAGAAACCAAAAATGAGGGCTAGGATTGTGGCTTAGCAGTAGAACGCTCACCTAGCACATGTGCAGCCCTGTGTTTGATCCTCAGCACCACATAAAAATAGTAATTTCTTTTTTAAAAAAGTATTGTGTTCATCTACAACTAAAAACTAAACATTTAAAAAAAAGAAAAGAAAAAAAAAACAAAAACAAAATGAAAGTCAAAAACATCTGCTCAGAATCTGATCAAGATTTGAGAATTATGCTTTTTAATATTGTAGCTGCCTGCCATCTATTGCTAATTAAATGGAAATTAGTGAATTACAATGAAATAAAAAGAAATTAGTACCTTGGTCGTATGAGTAACAGTTCCAAATGTCCAATGGCCATATGTAAATAGGTAGTGGATAAAGTATTGGGTGGTGTATAAAATGTTTCCATCACAGCAGAAAGTTGTATTGATCCTCACTGTGCCAATTTCCAGGAAATATAAGTGCAGAGTAATTGTATCAGATGACACTACAGGGATGCAACACTGTATGATAAACAATTGAGTTTCCAAATTTAAAAAGAAAATGCTAGTAAAAAATTGAGTGAAGTCTGAGAGTGCTAGTGAGCCCAGTGGTTTTGTGGTCAGGTCTCAGAAACCGGAAGTGTTTGCAGCGTGGCTGACCAACTGACTAAAGTGCAGACTACAGAATTCAAAGAAGCTTTTCCGCTATTTGACAAGGATGGGAATGGGACTATAACAACAAAGGAATTGGCAACTGTAATGTGGTCTCTTGGGCAGAATCCCACAGAAGCAGAGTTACAGGACATTATTAATGAAGTAGATGCTGATGGTATTGGCACAATTGACTTCCCTGAATTTCTTTTGACAATGATGGCAAGGAAAATGAAAGATGCAGACAGTGAAGAAGAAATTAGAGAAGCACTCTGTGTATTTGATAAGGACGGCAATGGCTATATTAATGCAGCAGAGCTTCACCATGTGATGACAAACCTTGGAGAGAAGTTAACAGATGAAGGGGTTGATGAAATGATCGGGGAAGTAGACATTGATGGTGACGGTTAAATAAACTATGAAGAATTTGTACAAATGATGACAGCAAAGTGAAGACATTGTACAGAATGTATTAAATTTCTTGTATTAAATCATTTATTTGCCTTTCTTTGTAACTTATCTGTAAGAGTTTCCCACTACTGTCAAAAAATATGCATGTATAATAATTAGGACTTCATTTCTCCATGTTTTCTTCCCTTTTCTTACTGTTGTTGTCCTGAAACCTTATTTTAGAAAATTGATCAAATAACATGTTGCATGTGGCTTACTCTGGATATATCTAAGCCCTTGTGCACATCCAAACTTAAGATGGAGTTGGTCAAATTGGGTTATGCCTTTTTAAAATTGTTTTAATACTTATTTTTCTCTTTTTTAGGTAGACACAATATCTTTATTTTACTTTTATGTGGTGATGAGGATCGAACCTAGTGCCTCACACATGTCAGGCAAGTGCTCTACCACTTGAGCCACAACTTCAGCCTTGGGTTATACCTTTTTTTAAAAGTAGTTTTCTTTAGGAATTGTCACATGTTGTTGTTGAAGTGTGGAGTTGTAACTCTGCGTGGACTATGGACAGTCAACAATATGTACTTAAAAGTTGCACTATTGCAAAACGGGTATATTATCTAGGTATTCATACATTATTTTTTGTACTGCTGGTTTTGTACCAGAAACATTTTCTTTTATCATTACTTCCTTTTTAAACTTTGTTTAGCCACTTAAAGAAAATCTGTTTATGGCACAATTTGCCTCAAATCCATTCCAAGTTGTATATTTTTTTTCCAATAAAAATTATAATAAAAAATTGAGTGAAGAGAAAATCCATAGATTAAAAAATAATAAAAGACATAGCCACCTATTATAATGTATAGACCTTATTTAAAATCTGATTCAAGCACATGGTTAAATTATGTGGCAGGAAGAAAAAATGTGAAAAGTAGCTGTATAGTTCTGGTATTAAATTGTTAATTTTTTTTTTTGTGGAGATTTTCCATAAGTTTAATTTTTTATTATAGCAACTGCTGCTTTAATAGCCAGTCATAACTCATATGGCTTACAAATAACTGCCTCATGCAGAGAAAGCAAAGATATCTTCTTCCGAGGAGATGCACACTTGCCCCGGACCCTATGGGTGGTTTGCACTGAGATTCTGTAACAGCTGAGGTGCGTGCACAAAGTCAGTCTAGGGACGATTGTCCTCAGCTGCCAGGATGTGCTTGATGGGCCTCAGTCACTGACAACAAATGGCTAGAAAGAGTTTTGGGATTTTAGGTTGAAGAAGAACTTCAAGATCATTTCATGTAATGCTTGAATCTCCTAGGACAGCCAAGACAAGACTATCTCTGATAACCAGGAACACATTATTCCCCCAAAGCACTTATATTCCCAAGTCCTATTTAAGTTTCTATACAGCCTCTTCTTTGGTACCAGAACACTGCACTGGAACCAAACGCCACTTTGTCATGTACCATGAATAACACCTGCACGTTCATGCTTTCTGTTTCTGTTCAGATTTTTGGCTTGGAGCAACAGAACTCTACTCCGGTTACCTTCAGCAAATAAGACATTTACTGTGAAGAATGGCAGGAAGAGGTAACCAGTACAGGGGTGAGCATCTGGATCCAGGCACTGGGAGACAAGGACAGCTTTTAAGTAGCACCTTCAGGATGAGTCAGATCTGATGGTTTTCTATCTTACACCTTCCAATCGCAGGGAAGCTCCGTCTGCTAAGTCTTGATGGATGTCCACTCCTTGGCCAGACAGAGGCCAAAATCACCCAGACTGCCTCCAACGTGTTGTTCCAAGCCACAGGGTAGAGAGTGGGAAGAAGAAGCATACCAACCAGGTGTGGTGACCCACACTTGTGATCCCAGCAACTCAGGAGGCTGAAGCAGGAGGACTGCAAACTGGAGGCCAGCCTCAGCAATTTAGCAAGGTACTGAGCAACTTAGCAAGACACTGTCTTTTTAGTAGCATATTGATGCTGGGAGGTGTTGGTCAAGACCTTGGCCCTGGACCACCTCAGGACACCAGTCATCCAAGTATGCATAGGGTGGCCCCTCTGTCACAGGACTGGATGCTTCATTTTTGCCTGTCTGATGCCCATGGGTGGCCAAAAGCAGGATGGAAGACTTGGCATCTCTGCCTCCCTTTAGCAGCCATCTTCTTTGTAGTAAAAGTGTAGTAAAAGTGCTTGTTTGACTCTAACAAATTTCCAAAAGTAGTTTTGTATTCAGATCATTTGGAAATACTAATTTAACTAGAAATTTTAAAAACTTTTTTAACTGAGAAAAAGATAGGACAGAGGGATGAGTTAAGATGAACATAATAATAATCTAACATGAAAAAATTCTCTCAAGATATGGTGTACACTTGAGGGCAGGAATTATGGTTTGACTATATATGAAACATGGAGAAAGCTACAAAATAATACAATCAAATGTTATCTTTGGAAAATGTTCTGATACAAATAATATGCTCTTTTTAAAAACTTCAAATAACATTGATACATAAATGTACTTTTCTTTAATTTCAACAGGTTACATATGTAGTGGTTAAGCAGGAATATTATTAGGACTCCACAGTATTTTAATCATTAATGTAAGATTCTCAGAAACACTGGACCAATTGGCCTGTGCTGCCCACACTTAGGGAATGTTTCCACTTCAGTTTGCTATTCCACATGCTAATCATTCCTATACATACTCAGAAGCCTCAAACTTCAGCATCTCTTAATCCAATCACATCGACAATTCAAATAAACCATTACAGTGTTCATCAGTTTGCCTATGGTGTTTATTTTTATTTATTTTTAATATTTATTTTTTTAGTTATAGTTGGATACAATACCTTTATTTTATTCATTTATTTTTATGTAATGCTGAGGGTCAAACCCAGGGTCTGCACGTTCGAGGCAAATGCTCTACCGCTGAGCCACAACCGGAGCCATGCCTATCTTCTTCGTATTTGCATTATCATGTCAGGATTACTGAAGGCCAACGTCAAAAGTGAAGTTAGCCCACAGAATAAGGGTTGGCTGGAGCTAAAGTTTGAAGGGATCAATGAAAGAAATTTAGCAAAATTTCAGGTTCCCTGCTTTATAACCCTAGATTTTGATTCTGCTATCATTCATTTAATTTCTTTAATGATTATTTTTTCATGGTTTCTAAATTTTTCTTAATTTCTTTGAATAGTATATTTTAAACTTTCTTTTTGCTTATTTTGAAATATTGTATTTTATAGTTTCACATTTTGTTGGCATGCCTTTTTGAAGCTCTTCCTTTATGGTATGTGAGGATTTTATTCTGCTATATTTGTTTCCAATAAGATTTTTTCATGAGATTTGCCCACAATTTTTTCCCATTGTCTATTTTGAAAACAAATTGAGTTTTCCTATATTTTCATCATGAGGACAAGGGTCCAACAAGATAGATTTTATAGCTCTTTGCTCTAGAACTAACTCTCTCTCTCTCTCTCTCTCTCTTTCTCTCTCTCTCTCTCTCTCTCTCTCTCTCTCTCTCTCTCTCTCTCTCTCTCTCTCCCCCTATTTATTTATCTATCTAGTTCTGTCACCCCTTCAGTTCTCTTAGTAGGGCTTTTAATTTTTTTTTAGTCTTTAGTTAGTTATACATAATATTAGGATGTTGATGTAATTATAAAATCATGGAATATAATTTGCTCTAATTCAGTCCCCAGTACTTCCCTTTTCCTTTTCCTCTTCCCTCTCCCTGTTCCCTTCTACTCTACTGATATTTAGGAAGGATTTTATGAAAGTAGCAAGTCTGGCTGCATCCAGTTCTCTATTTCTGGCTTGAGATGTGATCCTTCCACCCCCATGTTCCACTATCTGCCATCTGCTATGGGAGCAGAGCCTGTGCCAGGCTTTTTTGACTTTCAGCCTCCAAAACTGTGAGCTAAATCAATCTCTTCTTCATAAGTGTTTGTGTCAGGTATTTCATTATAGTAACAAAAAGCTGACTAATACAACCTTCCTGTGCCTAAGTTGAATGGAATCATTTCAGTCCTCACCTTATTTTATTGAATACAACATTTAAAAATGTGGGCCACTTCTCATTTTCCACTTGTTTTCTTGATATCACATTAACCCTATGTCTTTGGTTCATTCTTTTTAGTTTGTTGTCTTTCCCTTAAATGTTGTTGTCCTCACAATATCCTAGGGAATCTTTCTTTCTCATTGTTAACATTCTCCATGGTTGATGTCATCAGCTCCCAAGAATGTATTTTTCATTGGTATCATGTAAGAAACATGCTTGGCATTGTGTTCAGAAATGAAGTTGTTAGCACCACAAAGATTGTCTTGTTTAAATAGGTCTATAGGGAGAAAGCCAAAGCCAAATACGTTGATGAGTTCTGATTAGCAGTGGATTTCATGCCAATTAAATGGTGGAATGACAGAACAAAGTTATTATGTTTATAGGTGATGTCTAAATCATCACAGTGCTGGCTACGTATTACAAATTGTATACAGTTGACAACACTTATAATAAAGATTCTAACAGATACCATGTCACACACCCTTGATAAAGTGCATAAATATAACAAACAGGAGAAATAAACTTTAAGGTATTTACTGTGTTTAGTTAAGATTGCAAAAGAGATAATGATGATAATCCTCTTGTAGTTAAAAGTAGACTATTATGCCATGTGAGGTGGCACACACCTGTAATCCTAGAGCCTTGAGAGGCTGAGGCAGGATTGTGAGTTCAAGGCCAGCCTCAGTAACTTAGTGAGGACCTAAGCAACTCAGTGAGACCCTGTCTCTAAAAGCAAGCAACAGAAAAAAGGACTGCAGATATGGCTCAGTGGTTAATCACCCCTGAGTTCAATACCCAGTACAAAAAATGAAAGTAGAATGTGACAAGACAGTGTATTTTGCTTTTTGTTTTTAATTAAGGAATTCACTCAGTGGACTCATATGTTCCATTATTTCATATTTAATTTAATAAGATAGAAAACTGTATATGTAAATTAAGCATAACTTTCTTTCCATCTAACTTATGTTGAATATTCTTTGTGCATTTATGGTATCTGATTTACAAATATTATTTTTTCAAAGAGAAAGGAGGCCAAGCCTCACTCTTTGTTTTTAGTTGTCAATAGATATTCATTTATTTTTTTTTATTTATATGCAGTGCTGAGAACTGAATTCTGCCTCACACAAGCTAGGCAAGCACTCTATTATTGAGCTGCAACCCTAGCCTCAGATTTACAAATATTATGAAATCTTCCCTTCATCTTACAACCTGTGCTGGCTATTCTCCATTTGCTTACAGATACATCCTCTCCCCTTCTCCCCTTTTATTTATGCTTTGGGATATTGTCTTCTGAAGACTTTATCACTCTAGCCCCCCCCCCCCAGTGGAAGGTTGGTTCAATGGAAGGTGTACTAGCAGGAGATGGAAAAAGGAGCAGAGGGTCAGGTGATTACTCTTCTGCCCATCCCTGCTCAGTGCACTGTCTCTGGCATTAGCTGTGTCCTTCCCAGCTGTAGTTCTGTTAGGTGGTGCCTACCCCGGGGTTCCAGCAGCACTGTGTCCTTCTCTAGACTCTTTAGTCCAAAGAGCAGCCAGTCCTGGCTTTCCACTCTTACAGGTATTAGTGCCTCCATATTCCATTTGTCTCATCAGTTCTGCCAACACTGTTGTTTCACTGAAGTCTTAATTTGAACCCACTTAGAATGAAACTTTTTCTTTCTAGGAATCTGATATTGACAGTTTTATAAAACTAGTCTTCTCCTTTGTCAAAAGTGCCTTTGTTAATAACTTTCTGCTTCTATTACAGGTTCCTATTTAGCAACACTATGATGTGGGGGTCGTAAGATTTCATTGATATTTCAACCAAGGTTGAAAGTTTATGTTGTTGTTTTTGTATTTTCAGTATGTGCTAATGGCTCCACAATTTCTAATTATACCTCCAAATCTATCTCTTAACTTTCAGAATTATATGTTCAACTCCATTGATTTTTCTGCTCTGGTATCCCTTAGATACTAAAAATTTCAAATGCCCAATTTAAATTTATCATCCTGAATGCTTTCTGAACAACTTTTTCAGTCTTCTGTGCAAAGTTGGGGCTCAGAAAACTTTTTAGTTGGATAATTGCAGTCCCTGTTAGTCTAGGTTGGTGATACTTTTGATGATACAATTCCCTTAAGAACTCTGGGGATTTTCTGTGTAACAGATTACATTCATTAAATGTTCCAGAAGCCAAATCCAAAAGTAGTTCAAGACAGGCTTTTATATTTTGACTCACTGTTACCTTGGGTCAGGTTTCCATGGTACCTACCATGTCTTTAAGTTCTAAAAAGCCATTTTGTTCAGAGGAGGAAGCACTCATTCGATTCTCTAGAAAACTTTACAAATGTCTTTGATCTGATCTTTATTCTAAGGCCATTTCTTAATTCTAGAATTTTTTTATTCATATTATAACCTAGAAACAAGTCATTGTTTATTTTACAGACAGGCAAATTCTAGCCCATCTATAATTTTCTAAGATTTGTTTGCAAATTGGCTGTTCTTTTCTGAATCCATCTCTTTCATGAAAAACTTTATTACTTGCAGCTAGTATAAACCATCTGACACTCTGAATTTTTTTTTTTTTGCTTGAAATCTCTTTGCTCAAATTAAAAAGTCCATCAGGTGGTGCTTTTAGCACTACAGAACATGAGCCACAACTTAATTTTTTCAGCTTTTTTTTTAGCAGTTCCTTAACATTTTCCCAGTAGTTTTCTTGCAATAGTTTTCTTGATATTTTTTCAGCCTCACCTACCAGTGTCCTTCCCATCTGCCATGTAGTCATATGAGATAAACCACAAGTTGTGTATGTATGTATGTATATGTATCAATGTCACATATTTTAGAGTTTGGTTATGGCCCCATCCCAATTGTACATACCATGTAGTACTGCAGTTGCTGTATCCTCATCTGCATACCTTGATGGAAGAGCTCCATGAGGATGGTAAGAATGTTTCTTGTGTATGGGCCATAGTAGGTATTCAATAAATATTACTTAATTAAGTGATTCTTAATTGTGAAAAACAATTTAAAGATATGCTTGCTACATTTTATCTGGTATCTATTGCCCTAGTAACTTACTGCCATTCATTCAGTCTCTTCTTAACGCTAAATATAACATGGTAACTGCTACAATACAAACTGTAGGGGCATGAGCAGTGATCCTTATTTGAACTCACATTTTTTCCACCTACAAAATGAAATTCCTTAAAACAATTTTTTTTAGTGTCTGTATGACCTAGTTTTCTCATTTGTTAAATAATAGTAGTATTTATATGATTAAGGTGAGAATGCTTGGTACAGAGCAGGAACTCAACAAATGGAGGCTAGTATTATTTCATTTTTACATCCATGCATAATAAACTCATCATACTTACTACTTCCAGAAAGAAAAGAGTAGCTGGGGAAAAAAATGGAAAGGAGGTTTACATTTTACTATACCTATTTTTGTTGATTTTTGAATATTGTACCAGATGCATATGTTATTATTATATTGTATTAGTCAGCTTTGTGTTTTTATAATGAAAGACCTGAAGCATCTCATTTATAAAGATAAAAGGTTCAGTTAGCTCAATTTTGGAGGGTCAAAGTCCAAGATCAGGCAGACCCCATTTGTTTGGTTTCTGGTGAGGTTTGTGGATGGTGGCACATTATGGTGGGAGTGTGTGTTGGAGCAAATAGTTCCATTTCAAACAGGAACAGAGAGAAGGAGAGTGATTTGAGGCCCCACAATGTCCTTTCAGGGTCTGCCTCCAATGGCTTAAGGCCTCCCACCAGGCTCCACCTTCAAAAGATTCTACCACCTCCAAATAGTGCCACCCAAGGGACCAAGCTTTAATATATGGACCTTTAGGGTACACCCAACACCCAAACCATAGCATGACTACTGAAAACAATAAATTAAAAAATACTTCATGTATATTTTCTTGTTTTAATCTCCATTATTAATAGTCTGAATGATGAATTTTAAAAACAGCAATAAAAACTTGGAATAATTCATTCATAATAAACTTAAAATAGATTCATTTTTAAATATGTTAGAGCCAAGTAGAAGCAGCAATTAAACCAGAAGCATTTCACAGGAAGGCAATTTTATTGAGGCATTAATATTGTTTTTAGCTGTAAAGGTTTTCATTAGCCTAGGGAGAAAATAATCAATAACATCAATGTAAATCCACATAATTTAAAATAGCATAAATTAGAAGTTTCACTCAATGATAAAGGAGTGTGTAGTGTGGGAAGGGTTTAATCTCTCCACATTAATACTCTCATTTAAATATACAGTGGTTTATCTCATATTCTTGGATGATATGGAGCTGTTTATCCTAAAAGCATGTATTAAATTCTCATTTTAACTTTATATGTTCTTTCATCTATCAAGTAGGTTTTATGAAAACAGTTTTCAGACCACTGGAGGTTCTTAAACTTCGACCACACATACTTCTGGATTATGCAGAAGGGCAAAAATGGGGATTGATAAAGTCTTATGGTGGAAGGAAAATCTGTTTCCTTTAGAGAAATTTTGAACTTCTGAAACAATGGGGATTGTGGGGATTTTAGTCACTCTCCTTTCTGTTCTTTGGAATTCAAGAGAGCTGTAGATTAATTCATTGTCTAAACATTTATTAATCATCCTCTGGATGCCAGACACTGTATGTTTGATTGGTAATCAATTGATATTCATACTCTGAATATTACTCTCTTTGCCTACTTATTTTGAACTTTAATTTCTTCATCTAAAAAAAAGAAACAATGGCACTTTTGTAATTCTTACCATCCATTTACCTGTCAGGAATATTAAGAAGTAGTATCTATATTTCAAGTGTAGGCAGAAAAAAATGAGTAATTACCTAAATTTTTGTCAAAACAATGTTGAAATAAAAGAAAGTATAATTAATTTCTCTGAATATTTCACATTTGTTAAAAAAAATCTGTATTCTGAAAAAAATCTGCATTCTGTTTATTCTATACAAAAACAATAGCAATGAACCAGGGAAAATATTATAAAACATGTATTGGACAACATTATTATAGGGAGTGTCTATAATTTGACCCCAGTTTAAAAAAATGACAGGTAGGTGTGGTGGTGCATGCTTGCCTGTGATTCCAGCTACTGAGAAGGCAGGAGGACTGCAAGTTCAAGGCCAGCGCCAGCAACTTAGTGTTAGCAAGACCCAACACATATATACAATAAAATAAATAAAATAAAAAATAAAAAAGGGGACCAGGGACACAGCTCAGTGATGGAACAAACACCCTGGGTTCAATTCCCAGTACCACAAAAGGCAAAAGGTATTGTAGGGCAGGTCGATCAGAAAACACACCAAGTCTCTGATTTGTCCAAGTTGAAGAGTCTTTATTTAGCAGGCTGGCGACTGCTCTCCCGCAGGGCCCATAACTGTTTCTGCAAGGAACATCCCAGAGCCTGAGCATTTTAGGATATTTAAAGGAAAAAACTGCAAAAACCATATCCGGGTTGACATAGCTGCAAGCAAGCAGGTACAGAAGCTGAATTGGGCAGTTAAGTGAGACAATGCAATGGGTACATTGGTATTTACCACGGGACTTTCCAGGTTGGCATAGCAGTAAGCAAGCAGAAAGGAAGTGGGTCAAAATGACCCTAGTGCAGCACAAGTCAGAGAATGGTTACTAATGTCTAGACCATCTCTGACAAGGTGCATTGCCCAATAAAAATGGAAACCATTTTCACTTGTCAAGGCTGGTTTTTGTTGTTATTGTTGTAGATGGACACAATATCTTTATTTATTTATTTTTATGTGGCGCTGAGGATAGAACCCAGTGCCTCACATGGACAAGGCAGGTGCTCTACCACTGAGCTACGAGGCCCCAGCTCTATCAAGGCTATTTTTGTTATTTCCTTAGCTTCCATTTCTTCCACAATCCACATAATACTAATTTAGACTACGCCAGACTCTTCACTGCTTCCCCAAGATGGCTAATGACAGTTTTCTATTCTGATTTGTAGATGAGACAGCTTGTCAGGAACTTCAGTCTCTGATCAGGGAGCTCAGTTTCAGCTCCCAACTTTTATTAGCTCCATCTCTAATCTTGCATGGACATTAAAACATGGTTCCTTAGCAATGAGACCTATTCTAGATCCCACAGCCTCATAAGTCATTGGCTTCAACTATCACTTACTACTGTGTTTTGCTTTAACTCTTTCGTTTCTGGCATCTGGAAATCTGGAAATTTCTCTTGCCTGATTTTTTTTTTCTGTCACATCTTAGCGGTGAAAAATTTGCTGAAAAAATTTCTCTGTCAGATCTTACAGTTTTCTGAACTTCCCCTAGGAAGAGACACTCAAGCCTCTGGTTGGGGTTCCATGGCCCCCTTCACTGGCTCAGCCAAGGGGGACACAGCCAAGATTCCCTCTCTGGAGATCCACAGCACCTTAACCCCATTTTTCTCCTTCTTTCTTATTCTCCATCTTTCAAGTTTGGGAAAACTTTAGTATCTATAGCAAGATAAACAGGCACTTATAACATAAATTCTAAATCCTTTGCGTTTGCCAGGTCTTTAGCTTTGGCAGCCTGAAAGCTAAGAATGGACTCTTTTGTTCTCTGTGTTCTGCTGTGTCATCCTTTCCCTGAAGCAGGAAGATGGAATGCCACAGCTGCCAGGGCTGGGGCAAGGTCGCAGGGAACAGGGAACACTGGGGAAAACCCCTGAGGACATCTGAAGACACTATTCTTGGGGCTGGGGGAATATAGCTCAGTAATAGAGTACTTGCCTAGCATGCAGAAGGCCCTGGGTTCCAACCCCAGCACCAAAGGGGGAAAAAAAAGTTAGTGGTGTTTCTAATCCCCAGCCAGAATCCCATCACTATTTTTGAGTCATTCTGTTATTTTTCTAGTGTTTTATAATTAGCTGGTAGGTGTATTTCGTACGTTAACCAGAAATTAGCTAATTAAATAATTTGGTATGTCACCTCTGTGATAGTAAAACTCTTACTCTTAGTTTCTTAAATTTCAATTAGCTATTTACTCACTTCAACTCATTTGTTCAAACATTCAATACTCACCAAGTACCTAGTAAT
Source organism: Urocitellus parryii (assembly GCF_045843805.1). Classification (NCBI taxonomy): domain Eukaryota; kingdom Metazoa; phylum Chordata; class Mammalia; order Rodentia; family Sciuridae; genus Urocitellus; species Urocitellus parryii. The sequence goes on from NC_135532.1 coordinate 89,908,884, forward strand.
TATCAGCTACTGGGCTTTCTGCTGGAGGAAATGCCAAGACAAATCAAACAACCCATTCTCTTTAAGATGTTCCCTTTGTGGTGGAATCCAGTTGTCCCATCATCAATACATTCCCATTCTAGCAGAATGTATAGAAAAGAGAGCAAAGAAGAGGAAGCCACTCATTCTGGCTGGGGAGATAAGAAATATCTTCACAAAAGAGAAGACCCTTGAGTTGGGTCTTGAAGAAAGAATAGTTGTTCAAGTAGTGAAGGATGGAGGAATCCACCTTGTGTGGTGGTAGAAGGCAATCAAAAAGAAGAAGCCTGTGTAGTCCCATAACATAAAAGCATGCCATATATTTGAAAACTGAGAGATTGCCTGGCTATATGAGTAGGAGAAGGGAAGAAGCAAATATAACTGTGAAAATTTGGTCACTGTGCTTTAGGGAAAGTATCTTTGCTTAGAGATGATTCTTTTTTCTTTTTTGGGGGGGGTACTGGGGATTGAACCAAGGGGCGCTTAACCACTGAGCCACATCCCCAGCCCTCCCCTGTTTTAAAAATATATTTTTAAATATCTTTATTTTGTTTTTTAAATTTACTTTAATGTGGTGCTGAGGATCGAACCCAGTGCCTCACATTTGCAAGGCAAGCACTCTGCCACTGAGCCACAATCCCAGCTCCCATATCCCCAGCCCTTTTTATTTTTTAGTTTGAGACAGGGTTTCACTAAGTTGCTCAGATGCTTAGAGATTTTTAAGCAGGGAAGAAAAATGAAAATATGTGTCTCAAAATGGGTGGGGTGGGGGAGGAAGGGAGGAAGAGGGAGAGAGGAGAGCCAGAGAGAGGCATTCTTACACAAGGGGGTGGGTGTTAGAAAAAGAGCACACCATGTGCTTGGAAGCAAGGAAACAAGCTAAGAGATTACAACGCAACTTTGCAATCTTCCATTATCATATTAGCGCATGCCCTTATATTTCTCATGAGGTATAAACTTTTTAAAAACTAAGATTTGACTGTATCTTACAACAAATTAGAATTGATCAATTTCCACTGGAATATAAGGGGAACACTCTAAAAGTAAATATATGAAGTTCATGTTTGCATACCACAGGTGGAGAGTCCTACAAGACAACTCAGGAAAGATCTTCTATCAGGTTGTTGAAAGTTCTTTTTATGAGCATATTCTTTGGGTCTTTTGGGGGGCTGGGGTAGGGGAAGTTGAAAGTAAAAGGGTTGGGGGCCTGAGGCATAGTTATAGCCTCACCATTTAATAAACATCATATTTTGTGTAATACCTACCCAGACGTTTTAGTTGCATTTTGTCTTCTCATCTTTCTCTGAATTCAAGTTGAGTACTTTTTGTGTGTATAATTCTGTAAGTTCTGCCAATGAAACAATGGTGATAGTTTACCATCTAGTTCATTTAGGTACTAAGTCAAATGTATGAATGACTAGAAAATAACTTACATTAAACATGTACTTAGCCAGGCATAGTGGCTCACATCTGTAATCCCAGTGACTTCAGAGACTGAGGCAAGAGAATTGCAAGTTTGAGGCCAGCCTCAGCAATTTAGTGAGATCCTGCCTTGAAATAAAAAAAAACAAACAACAAAAAAAAAAAGGCTTGAGGATGTAGCTTAGTGATAAAGCACCTCTAGGTTCAATTCCCAGTATAGCAAAGCAAAACAAAACAAAACAAAACAAAACGTGTACTGGAGTATAACAATTTTATTTGATAGTCTAGCACAGATTAACAATAAGGTAGCAAACAAGCCAACAATCTCAGTGGCTTAACTCAATGAGAGCTTATTTCCTATGCTTGAGGGGTCTGCTGTGTGGCTGGGAGATTCTCCAGAACAGATGCCCACTGTGTGGTGGCTCAGTACCCTGGGTTGCTCTGATCAGGAGGCACCTTCATATGGAGGTGTTGTTTTCACCATGACCACTGGAGAGCAAGAGTGGGCTGACTGTGGACTATTGTGCAGGCAATTAAATGCTTCTATTCCAGATGTGACCCAAGTCACTTCTGTTCACATTTCACTGTCAAAATAAATCATATAAATAACCATGGCTAACTTCAAGGAGGGCAGAAAAAACTATCTTTCCATGTGTCAGGCTCAGAAACATAGTAAGATAAATATTATAGAAATCTTACAAAAGAAAGGGTGATGGGCATTCCAGAGCAAAAATCAATTTAACTTAAGCATGTCATAAAATAAAAGACCATCCTCTCATTTTTCCATCAATAATTGAAAATTTGTTTGGTGTTAGTTCACTTTATTATGTCCATAGGAACGGGCTACCAGAGGTTTCTCATCAATCCTAGCTCCCAAGCTGGTTGATTTAGTGGAACCTACAAGACTTCTGTGATTTTTCCATATGTTTTGTTCTTTCTTTCTCAACTCTCATATGTGCAGCCATCCTTGTGAGAGATTTTCTGTAAGGTTCTAAAAGGTCTAAGTCTATGTTTTCAGAACTCATTATTGCTTCTTGGGGATATACGTCTATTTTACCCAAAGGTTTTTGGAGTGGTTAACCCAAACAACTTTGACCCAATCAATCAATAATATCTCCATCTTGGAGCTAAGGTACTTATTAATAAGAGGCCACCAGGGTGCCCCCAGAAATTCAGCACAGGAATAATGGCAGTTGATCTTATTGCTAAATAGTAGGGGGGGAAATTGGCTCCAGGGTATTAGGAAAATAAAGAACACCATTAAAATAAAAAGTAATGAGAAACTGAGGTTTTCATTTTTCCTATAAGAATTTGGGAGAAAGACAGGAAGTTCAGGGTCTTTCCTAATTATTTTGTGTTTATCTCTTATGCAATTCTTACCACTCAGTAAGAGTAAACAGAATGAGTATGATGTGTTAAAATAGGAAAAGGAATACTTCTCTACCTTTCTGTTTTAAAATTAGAATGATCAGATTTCCCTGAAATGTTTTCTGAGGTTTTTTTTTTTAAATACATACATCCAAATATGTAGTGTGAAAAATTCACACTAGATTTTAACTGGAGGTATATATAACAAAGTGTGATTTGTCCATATTTTAAGAAATTAGCTACATTAAGAAATAGGAAGCGGGCTCATATGTAGCTCAGTGGTAGAGCATTGCCTAGCATGAAGTCAACTGAGTTGGATTTCCTCACCAAAATACAAATAACATACCGCTCTCCCTCCCAAAGATTCATGTTGTCAAACTATTTTAAATCTTAAAGTAAAGGTTGGAATTAAAATACTTTATAATATTGTGACTCAAAACACGAGTAGTTTTTGAGATTGTTAGGAAACAGGATGCAGAAAATAATGTTCAGGATTGAGAAGAAATTGAAACCAAGCAATACTGTTAATTTTTTTTTTTTTTTCCAGTGCCCCATTGCGAATGGTCCCTTCTACAGGGGGCAGCAGAGATACCCAGGAGGGGACCCAGATTGGCCGACTCTCCCGGGCTGTGCCCGCTCCAGGCTCTGGGGCTCCTGCTCCCTGGGGCGAATTGGCCGGGCGAGGGCGGGAGGAAGAGGCAGAGAGGCGGCTTCATAGATAAGCCTTCGCAGGCGAAGCTCTCTGCCCGCTGGACAGGAGGAGGGGGTAGCATCCCGATTAAAGAAGCAGCCTGGAAGGAAGGAAGGAAGGAGCGAGGGAGGGACGGGAACAGCAGCAGCAGAAGGAGGAGGAGGAGGAGCAGCGAGCCGGGCTGCAGCGGCGCGGGAGGAGGAGCGGCCCCCGCGAGGCTACGTTTTGATTTTGTTATTTTCCATCTGAATAGTTCTCGCAGGCTTTTCCCCAGCACTGAGCGCGCCGCAGCCCGGCGGCCCCGTCCTTCCAGGTGACAGCCGGTCACCCTGGTAAGAGTCAGCTCCGCCCCAAGTCACCCTCCTCCCGCCCACAGTCCCATTCCCGGCCCAGCCTCCCGGTGCCTGCCCGAGGCCAGCGCAGCGGCCGCAGCGGGCTGCAGCGCTGGAGCGGGCGGCGGCTGGGGCCCTGGGCGAGGTGCTTTTACCCTGCAAACCCGCGGCAGAGGAAGAGGGAAGTCAGCCCGGAGGCGCAAGCTGGAGAAAGGAGGATGTCAATTTAACCCGCACCCTCCTGCCGGTCCATTGCTGGGCGCTCGTCTGGGTGCCAGCAGCTAGAGCCTCCGAGCCGTGCCCGGAGAAGTGCCGCATGGGGCAGGGCCGCTAAAACACCGACTTCGGGGTCCCGTCGCGCCGAAACGGGCGTGGGGGCCCGTTGTGGTAGTTGGCACAGTTTCGGCCCCCGCCTTCAAAGCCAGCGCTGGGAGCGCGGTGCGCCTGGTCTGCCACCCCGCTGCCTTCGTGAGGCTCGAGTTATGGAGCCGCCCAGCTGCATTCAGGATGAACGGTTCCCGCACCCCTTGGAGCCAGAGCCGGGCGCACCAGCGCAGCCCGGTTCCGGGAAGCCCGGCGACAAACGGTTTCGGCTGTGGTACGTGGAGGGTCGTGCCTGGACCACAGAACCACGCTGCCCATGCTGCCCTGGCTCATGGCCGAGATCCGCCGGCGCAGCCAGAAGCCCGAAGCGGGAGGCTGTGGGGCACCGGCGGCCCGAGAGGTACTCCTGGTGCTCAGCGCGCCCTTTCTGCGTTGCATCCCTGCGCCCGGCGCCGGGGCCTCGGGGAGCGCTGGCCCCACGGCCACGCAGCCCAACCCTGCAGTGTTCATCTTGGAGCACAAGGCACAGCATATCTCGCGTTTCATCCACAACAGCCACGACCTCACCTACTTTGCCCACCTGATCAAGGCGCAACCCGATGACCCCGAGTCACAGATGGCCTGTCAAGTTTTCCGCGCCACAGACCCTAACCAGGCAAGTCCCAGGCGCAGGGGTGGGCCTGGCTGTTGAGGGTGCTAGAGCAAGACTCCAGGGCAGGGACCCCACTTTAAGGTCCGGCAGTGGTTGGGCTGCTGGCCCGCGCGCTCCACGTGGCGCGCTCCAATGCTCTGCTTGCTAGTCTCCTGGGACCCGAGAGTGGGAGAGAAGGCGTTTGGTGGCTGGGCGTGCGGCCGGAGCAGAAGGCTCACAGACTCAGGGAGAGGGAGGCGGCGGAGAGCAGTCCCGGGACAGAGGAAGAGCTGGGGCTTTAGGGGAAGACGCGGGGAGAAGCGCGTCTTGGGAGTTCTGCGGTGTCAGGGGTGTGACTGCAAAGAGCTTGCCTGTCCTCCCCTGGTGTTTTTGTGTGTGCACGTGTGAGTGTGTTCTTGGGAACGAGGAGAGGGTTGGGTTCCTAGAGGCCCTTGTTCTCAGTCTCCTGGAGCCCTGCAGCTTAACCCGTTTGACCGGTGGAAGCCTGATCACAGCAGCACCTGCAGGTATCCTGTCCCAGAGGCGATTTCCAAGCCGGGTTTAGGGAAAAGTTACTAGACCTTGTTAAATTGGCAGCAAAATAAGTCTGCATTTGGATGTTGTTTGGGAAGAAGACCTTATTTGCGTGTTGACACACTCTTTGGAAACAAAATTAATACATACATACTTAAACAAAATTAATACAAACCCGTGTAATAGAAGAGGTTTCAAATGCCATTTACAAAAATGGTTTTCTTTTCCATTTTCACCCAGTAGTTTACAAAATCTAAGTGTTCTATTACTAAACTTAACTTTGACTTCCTTCAAAACAGGTACAGTCCTTATCTAACAGCGACAGGAAAATTTTACCACAGTGATGTGCCTTTGAAAGCAGGCTTTAAAAAATGTGTAAAGAGTTTATTTTTTAAAAACAATATGAAAAGCCCAATGTGCTGTTTTAAAAAAATGATTATTTAATGTTGATAAAGTACTTTAAGTTCTTTGGAAAAATAGAGGTGTCTAAATATAAATAAATAAAGTCTCAGGTTGGACCATGTGGTATTCTTTTGTTAGCCGGGAAATTAATAATAGAAAGATGAGAAAAACACCCTATAAATAAGGTTTAATTTTTGTCTTATTTCATAATTCCAGGGTCTGTAACTGAAAGACATTTTGTTTGACCAAGTCTTTCACAAAAGGCCAATAACTGAATTGAAGAAAATAAAAGTTTATTGTATTTGCTTTCATCACTTTGCAAAATACTTAAAACATATTAATAATCAGAACTCTTAGTGTGAACACAGCAATTTTAATTTGTGATCACTGTTACATATATGGTAGATTGCCTTGGTATAGATTCTCTCAAAATCCTAACCATGATTAGTGAATTTCAGTTTATGCTCATTTGTTCAAAATTTATTTTTAGGTCTCATGTATAATAAAATTGGAAAGTTTCTGAAAGTTATCACCATCTTTATTTATTTAACATGTTTGGTTATGGCAGTAAGGAGGAATAAATTGCATTTTTCCAGAACTTAAAGAAATGTTTCATGACTCTTGGTATTTTGTGTTAAGACTTTTGTTGTTGCTGTTGTTTGCTTTTTTTCCCCCAATTCTGGTACATGACACATTATTGCTAATTTCATTGTTGTACATGGTACCTTGGTTTCTCAACATGACTGTTGAGCCCCTGATGGACTCAGTGGTTGGCAATTAAAAACATCCTTTTATTCTTCCTCATTATATATTTAAGTGTTAGAAGAAGAATGTATTATTACTTTATAAATACTGTGTTTAGGCCTATTCTGTTTTAGTCTAGAAGCAGCAGTTGAAAGCCATATGGCTTTCTGATAAAAGAAAAAAAAAACAAGCCCCAACTTTCGTGTTCATTGTCATTTCCCAGATGAATCCTTGATCTAAACGTATGGACTCTTATTTGCTCTGAAATAAGAGAATCCCTGGCAGAGGATCATTAATTTGAAGGGTCAGACATCATATCTTTAGGGATTATCTCCAGCCATTAATCAGTGGTACAAACTCAAATACCGGAGAAGAGAGCTGAGGTGGACTATGAACGACTGGGTTGTGGGCATCCTTTCTCAGAGTGCTACCCAACTCTGACTGGAAGTTGCAGATATGAATGCAAAGCTCAGTGTAGCCTGGACTTCCAATTTCCCAAGATAAAGTGGAAATCTGAAATTTTCTGTTGGACTTCACATTTTAAAATAATGGCAAATGTTTTAAACTTTTAAGCATCCCCTCTGGGCCAAACAATATATATTTGAGGGTTGGCTTCAAAGATTGGTGGGCTGCCACTTTGGACTTCTGGTATATTTGTTGAGTGGACGAGTGCAGTCATCAACACTGTCTTGTTTCCTACATTTTCTTTTGGGCATCTGAGTTTACTCCATATAGCTCTCATAGGAGGGAGAGATGGGATCATTGTTTTTCAAGAATTTGTCTTAATACTCCCAGAAGTGGTGATTCTGCAGGGAGATGTTTTAAAGGGATGGGTTCAACATATTTTTATCATCCAGGAGTATGCTGCATATGGAGTTGTTTCTGGATGATTCTGGGTACCCTTGCAATCAGAAGGAAGATGACTGGCTGTTTGCTTTGTCCTGAATTCTACATTTAAAATGCAGAATTATGGGGCTGAGGATGTGGATCAAGCCTTAATGTGCTTGCCTGGCATGCGTGCGGCCCGGGTTTGATCCTCAGCACCACATACAAACAAAGATGTTGTGTCCGCCAAAAACTAAAAAATAAATATTAAAAAAAATGCAGAATTATTTATTGGACTTGAGATCATTGTTAAGGGAGTCCGCTGTTTTCTGCATTCACTGAACAAAATATGAAAAGTAGCCTAGAGCAATGAGCCTGCCTCTGTCTCTCGTGCCTGTCGCTTTGTACAGTGGACCCATCTGTAAGGATGACCATAAAATTTTTTTATTTGGGGCAATTTTTTATTGTGAAAGGGGGCACCACTAATAATTATACAAGCAGAACAAATTATAAATCTTGACTGTTCAGGGCAAACTGGGACCTATATTCACCATAGGAAAATTGCAAAGTTTGTGTTCCTTCTGGGACACTGAGTTGGAGGATTGTGGTTTCTAATAGAAAATGGTAATGTTGGGCTGGGGTTGTGGCTCATTGGTAGAGCACTTGCCTAGTATGTGTGAGGTCCTGGGTTCGATCCTCAGCACCATATATAAATAAATAAAATAAAGGTACTGTGTCCGTCTACAACTAAAAAAAAAATTTTTAAAAGTGATAATGGGCAGAATATCTACTGAAATCTCTTTTCTGACCTCGGAGTTCTGTGCCTGTAGCTTGGGTCTGGGGAGTTGCCACTGTGATGTGCCCTCTGGCTCCATATCTCTCTGTTAGGCAGAGTCAATTTAGAGATTTGAGTCCAGAGCTGCACTCAACCAGAAGGGCCTAATGCACAGTCTCTTCTTTCAGGTGCAAAGAGAGGCGGAGATGGGGGTCAAGTACCTGACAAAAGGAATGGGTCCCACTTACTTAAGCCTGTGTAGTCTTATGGAGGAGAAATGTCAGGCTTAGCACTTTTCAACCTAACATGGATATTTGAACTAGGAAAGGAACTAAATACGTATATTCTTTAAAATCTCACTGGCATAATTTGTGTTGTAGACTTATAACCCATTGGGGAACCAAGAATACCTGATTCTTTCCTTAAGATCTAGCATAGGTCTCTAATGTTTTGCAACTACGTATCTCTGTCTGCTTTCTGAAAGAGACTGCATAACATTACCTCAGTTTCCTCTGTTTAAAAAGGGTTGTTTATGTTACGAATATTTTACAAAAAAAGCAGTTATTGTTTATGAGGATTAGAGATTAAAAGTCTTAACATTTGCATGAGATTTTGACAGTGTGATTTTATTTCATAATTATGGAATGAATGGATATTTAAGACAAAAACATGGTAATTATAGTTTTATTGGTTGTGTTTTATGAATATAATTTTTGAAGTTTGCAAGGATGACTTTAAAGAGATTTTACAAATTATATGCCTACAATTAAAATAATGAATTTAATTTCAGTTACTTCCAGTTCTTAGTTCTCTGAATCTGCAGTTTTATTGTTCCTCTTAAAATATTTATTGTCTAGGCTTTATTTGTGTAACCAGATTTCAACATCATTTTGTCAATATGTTTCAAAGAGGCCAACTCTTAATTCTTTATAGTTAGTGGTTTCAGTGGATTTGGGAATATACTTATCAGAAAACTAGAGAAATAGAGTTTTTATCTCTTTCCCTCTTTCTGCTTTTCAACTGGTAGATCTGGTCTTTTTTCTCCCCGGTCTGAGGTTTTAATCTGCCTTGACTCCATGATAGAATCTTGACTGCAGTCTGGAGTGGGGCAGAGGTTAAAAACTTGTGTGGAGGGCCTCTCAGCTGCAAGGGAGCAGGCACCTTATGATGGGAGCCACATTCTGAAGATCAAGGCTGTTCAGTATCAGCTTGATTACCATAAACCAGAAGTTCTCAATCTTGAATGGGTATGTAGATCAGCTGGAGTGATTGTTAAAACAGACAGTGTAACCTTCAATTTCTGAATATGTTTCTGGTGATGCTCAGATTACTGACCTGGGGACCAGGCCAGAACTATTGCCCTAAATTATTGTGTTCCTTTGGTTGGTCATATGACCATTTCTGTTCTCTTGGTAATTTTTACAGTCATTCTGAGACTAGAAAATTTAAGGTAAATGTAGGTAGGAATAAATATCTTACTACAGAAGATTTGAAAGAAATGTTGAATATTTTGGTATAGTGGCATCTCCCCTAGACAGACATTATTTGCCACCAGACCATGCATATATTGAATGAAAAAGTTGTTTTCCAGTGAAATGTTTTAGGTTCGGTAGATGGAATAAACCATACATTTTGGGGGGAGGGATATATCCTAGTGTCAAATAATGACAGTCTTTGTAAAAATGAAAGCTTTATTGGCACCCTGATAAACAGTACTAAGACATATTCTATTCAAATGCCTTTTTCTCAGTGTGTAATGAGTGAATTCATCATTTGGTAAGGAAACTAATGATTTTGGTGAATTTTCTGGATTATCTGGTGTGTTATTTGTGTCAGACAAAAGATACAAGTCAGGAAAATATCTGCATGCTTGATGATTAGTCAGAATGTCATTTCTCAAGAACACAACTAATAGTAAGTGTTGGTAAGGATGTCAGGGAAAAAGTACACTCATGCATTTTTTTTGTTATTGAAAATTAGTTCAATCACTCTGGAAAGCAGTGTGGAGATTCCTCAAAAAACTAGGATTGGAACCATATATGAGACAGCTATCCCACTCCTTGGTATTTATCCAAAAGAATTAAAATCAGCATACTATAGTGATACAGTTACTTTAATGTTCATAGAAGCACAATTCACAATAGGAAAATTATGAAATGAGCCCAAATTCTCACTAATAGATACACAGATCAAATAAAGTGGTGTACATGTACAACTGAGTTTTACTCAACCATAAAGAAGAATGAAAATATGACATTTGCTGGTCAATGGATAGAAATGGAGAAGAACATCATGCTAAGTGAAATAAGCCAGACTCAAAGCATCAAGGATTGGATATTTTCTCTCGTATGTGTAAGTCAGAAACCAAAATAGGTATGTGGGTTGGGGGAGTGGGGAAGGGATCTGAGATCCAGGGTGAGAGAAGATGTGATGGAAAAATGGGGTAAATATAGAATTAATTTAACAAAATCACATTCTATGCATATATGAATATACCATAGGAAATTATGCCTTTCTCTATATGTAGAAAGTACCAATCAAAAATATATAAACAGGTGAAAGGAAGATCAATAGAGTAGAGAAAGGAGAATAGGGAAATGAGGAGAGTTGAGGAAGTGGTGGGGAACAGGGACTGAAAACAAATTCCACGCTTTTCTTATTTTGTCAAGATGAATTCAACTACTATGCATAATTATAATGCTCTAATTGAAAAAAGAAGAAAGGAAAACATAACAAAAAGTTAAAAACAGAATCTAAATTCAGAGGTTACAATATCATTAAAATTGTAGAACTCTAAAGAGAAAAAAACACTTCTGTAATATCACTGGTTGTTCACCCTTAAAGCTATTTTATTATTTTCATCCAATTAATCAAAAAATAATGCAAGGAAATTATTGATTCCATAAGATAGGAGTTTTAAAGTTGTTGGAAAACAAAAGCAAAGAAATATATATGAGAAAAGAAGCAGACATAGATACAGACAGATGATATTTTTGGCACCAATGATAAAGATAGAATCACAAATTCTTATAAAGAGAAAACAATAACTTTTACCTGCATAACATTGAGAATCTGATTGACATCTGACCTTTGATTAGTAACACAGATGGCCATGACAAACTGGAGTGGTTTTTCCAAGTGTGAAACAAAATAGCTTTAATTCTAGCATTATATCTAAACAGATAATTCTAATTTTCCAGCAAAATCAAGACTCTTTTATACACATATTCTTTTTTTTGAGAGAGAGGGAGAGAGAGAGAGAGAGAGAGAGAGAGAGAGAGAGAGAGAGAGAGAGAGAATTTTAATATTTATTTATTTTTTCTTAGTTCTCCGCAGACACAACATCTTTGTTTGTATGTGGTGCTGAGGATCGAACCCTGGTCGCACGCATGCCAGGCGAGCGCGCTACTGCTTGAGCCACATCCCTAGCCCCTATACACATATTCTTAAGAATGCTGCATCCTATGAATTCTTGATTTTTAAAACTGTGAAAATATATTTCAGGAAAATGAAAATGATATTCAAAGAAGTGTGAAAATGGACTAACTTAGAAGTGCAATGTCAAAAATTCTAGAGTGACAGTCAAATAGCAAGAAATGAATAGAAAGAAATCTTCCCAAATTAGTGCAGAGCATCAAATCACTCTGAGAATATCTCCAAGAATTATGATTCAGACATTAGGTCATAACTATAACATGCTGACATAGTCCTATTTACCTCACTCAACAACCAGGAACATGCACACTAATACCACCCAAGATGGAAGGCATAACGAGAAGTAAATAGGCTGACTGGGATGCAAAAGTGACTGCATTATTATTTCAAGAAATTGTTCAGCTGGGCTCTGGTGCACATCTATAATCCCAGTGGCTTGGGACTGAGGCAGGAGAATCTGGAGTTCAAAGCCAGCCTCTGCAACTTAATGAGTCCCTAAGAAACTTAACTAGACCTTGTCTCCAAATAAAATATTTTTAAAAAGGACTTGGATGTGGTTCAGTGGTTATGTGCCCCTAAGTTCAAACCCCAGTACAAAAAAGAAAAGAAAGAAAATTTTCAAATATGGTGAAATACCATTGTGCATTGTGTCATTAATTCATTAATTCCATTCATACTACTTCCTCAACTGGATCCTTTTTCTGTGTTCTGTGTCCTATTCTGTAATCCAGGAAGCAGAACTTATGATTTGCAACTTCTGGGCTTTTTGTTTATTAACATCCAGTTAAATTTGATGAGTAAAAGGCACCAGCAAAAAGAAATTCTGTGGGCTAATTCTTCTTCACATTTTCAATGCTAGGTGGCATAACATCTGGAGGAGCTCCACCTCCTACAAAAATTGTTCCTGTCACATTGCTTCTCCACCATGATTCCAGTTATTAATACCAATGCTGTTGCTTAAACAACATTATGTCTACCCATTGCCACTGCAGGCCTAGGATGGTAAGAGCTTTCCACTGGTCACTGGGAGCCTCAAAATTTCTTGCTGATTTCTGTAACCTGTCTATGTAGTCTCTTCATTAAAGGAACCTCATTCAGCTTACTTAAATTTGTTTCTTGGTGGACCATTGACTAGTAAAAGGGTTAGAGTCAGAAGAACCTGCCCCCCCAAAAAAACTCATCCAAGGAAAAACATTGACATTGGGTTGTTCACATATTTTATGAACCCACTGTGAGTTCCTTGGTTGGAAAAAATAGCTCACTAGTAACCATTGACAAGTAAAATCAGTTACTCACATTATCACCAATGGTTTCACACCTCACAACAAAACTATACCTGGTTAAGGTAGAATTATTTAAAGTAACACCAAAACTGTTATTAAGACTATAGGGTATTCCTAACCCTTTCTGACAGAAATCTTAAACAAATTTAAAACTAATTTTAATCTTTAAACTCACAATTTAAGACAATGGTAGAAAACAAGAAAACTTCCATGCCAATATTAGAAAATAGAAACAAACAAAAATAAACTTATTCTCTATTTGAAATAGGTAAATAGAAATGACTGAAGAAGTTCCAAATCTGACATTGAGTATAGCACAGATGTAATTCCATTAAAAAATGCAACCTCATCAAAGTTCATACGATAAGGTTAAAAATATTGATTTTAAGGACTAGGATCCTGAGACTTACAATTGATACATTTGGACAGAAGTACTCTAAACATAATCTACACATTAGTGTGAAAAATCCAATGATCTAGAACCAATCTCTACTTCCTTTTTGAAGAAATTAGCTCACTCCAGTGTTTTAAGCACCCTCAGCTATATTGTTTTTTTTTTAATTTTTATTTATTTATTTATTTATTTTTGTAGTTGGAGATGGACAGAATGCCTTTATTTTATTTATTTATTTTTATGTGGTGCTGAGGATTGAACCCAGTGCCTCAGCCATTTTAGGCAAGCACTGTGCCCCTGAACTATAGCCCCAGGCCCTATATTAGGGTTTTCAATACCAGAGTGGCTAATAATGCTTCCCTAACAGCCAACCAAAGATTGCTGGCTGTGGGAGTGTACATAGTGTGTCTTTCATAAGACACTTCTCTTACCTGCAGATGGCCTAAGGTCTAACTAGGGTATAAGAATCTGACCTGTGTTCCTTCCAAGTCTTTGTGAAAATCTGGCTTGGAGCAGACCCGGGCTCTTCAGATGAAAGGTAAAAATTCCATATACCACCACAGCAAGAAATAAGTACAAGGATTTGACTTATAATTCCTGGGCAAAGAGCATATCATATTGAGGGCAGTCATCATCCAGGGTCATTCAAGACAGAAATAAAGATTTAGTCAGGGAAAAAAAAGAGTTTGGCAACTAGCATTATATGTAAGACTATAGAATATGGGTCTTTTTAAATTTGCAAGCAAATACCTAACGGTCAATTTCATGGAAGTATTGGGAATGCAGGGAACCTAGTCTTCTAGGTACAGGGATGCCCCCAAGTTCTTATCCTACAGTCATTTGGGTGTAGTGTAGACCTGGGAACTTTTCAAAGAGTGATTAAGCACTACTTCTAGCATAAGAACGTTAAGCTTATATTTAAAATGGATTCCATAGCAACGTAACATTGTGAGATTTTTTTTTCTTTAGAAAAAGGAAAAAGAAGAGCTGAACGCAGTGGCGTGCACCTGTAATCATAGTAGCTCTTGAGGCTGAGGTAGGAGGATCACAAGTTCAAAGCTAGCCTCAGCAAAACTGAAGCCCTAAGCAATTCAGTGAGACCCTGCCTCTAAATAAAATACAAAAAAGGACTGGGGATGTGGCTTAGTGGTCGAGTGCTCCTGAGTTCAATCCCTGGTACCCCCCCCCCGCAAAAAAAAAAAAAAAAAGAAAAGAAAAGAAAGATTTATTGCTTTAGTAGGAAAGGAGAAACACAGGGGACTCTTTTCCCAAAGGCTATGATTCTGCCCATCAAGGGGAACATGGTCTTTTAAAAAGGTGATTCAAAGGCGACATTCCAAGTGTTCTGTTTGAAGTTGTAATTCATTTGATAATTTGGGAGACAGTCATTTCTGAGATCATCTGGTGCCATCTTCAAAGTCTTAATTATTTTGTTCCTGTGGTGGGTGTGTTCTCAAGGATAGACAAATAATTCTTCCTAGGAGGGGGAAGAAAGTTAATCCTATTCTCCCTGAGACTGAGGAGATATAGGAAGTCAACAATAAATTAGACAGCAAAGCATTAATTTTTGTAAACACTTAGCACAAAAGCAATCAGTATTCCAACCAGTCTCTGAAAAACATGAAGACAGTAATTTATTATTCCAGTGATAAACATGTCGAGTTTATCTATGTAGGAGATTAGAGAGGTTTGTAAGTCTATGAGATCATATTGACTCAGGACACACCTGTGACTCTCTAAAGTTCTTTGTGATAATTATTATTAGGCACTCCCCCACAGGAACCGTTCCTTTATAGTCTCCACCTTTACTTAGTTTTGGTAGGGCTGATAAGTATATATCTTAAGTTACATTTTTTAAAAAAAATGATTGCTTTTCCTTTTAAATGTCCATGTAGGACTTTGCTTAGGCTATATTTTCCTGCCAGGTGTTTAATATTGAGTTGATTAAAACTGACCTCATTCCTATCTACTCTTAAGAGTCAGCTGAGTTTCCTCAGATATCACTCTTAGGGACATGTGTGAAGCTTGATGGCTCCTTTAGCTGAGGATGTGGCTAAAGGGTCTACTAGTGGTACCATCTGCCAGGGTGGGTCAGAGTCTTGCTGACCATACATGGCTGTATGCAACATAAGATTTTCCAGGGCTTCATCAGGAACAGTGTTTGCTCATTCTACTAGAAACACTATTCCATCAACCTCTTTGCCTCAGGACCCCTAATGAATGTTAATCCCACCAACACCCAGAGTAAAAACTCTAATGTCAGTTTTAAGAGGAGGCAGAGAAGCCAGACAGCTTATTTCAACAGGATTCTAGCATGGGAAGGATCGTAAAGGCTGGGAAGATTAAATACAAGATGAGGTCTGAAATCAGCTGGGACTTGAGTTTTCATGTGTAAGCCTGAGAAAATGACTCTGAGAGCTTGTCTGTTTAGTTAATTGAAGCTTAGATTCAAAAGTGAGCCTCCAGTTAATGAGTCTGAGGTGCAGAACTTCCCTGGAAAGAAATATTTGTGCTTTAGTGAAAGACCTGAAAGGTACTTGAAAACTTGGAGGTGGCTGTTTTCTTGAGGCAGGGAATAAAGATGAGAGATGCTGCTATAGTACTGTGCTGTCTGATTTTTATGGATCCCTGAATAGAAAAGAGCAGATAGAATTATTTAGTTGTCAGAAATTATCAGTTGGGTCACAGTTACTTTTCCAGGACATAGGAGCATAAAGGTAGCTGTGATGTTCTTGTACTCAAGTTTATATGTCAGCAACTAAATCAAGAGTCTCCAGGAACTAACTCTTCTAGCCATGCTCTAGTTGTCTACAGTTACCATTCAGTAGTCCCTTCAAATTATTAAAGGGATTAATCCACTGATGAGGTTAGAGCTCCCATAATCTAATTCTTTCACCTCTGAATATTGCTACATTCGATCATGTTTCCAACACATGAAATTTTCAGGAGACACTTCATTTCTATACTCTTATATCCCTGAATGAATCTACCTATCTACCAAACTGGTACAGTTTGTTTCTTTCTTTTGTCTAAGTGCCCTCTGCTCTTGGAGTTTTGTTAACGGAAGGGAATTGTGTACTCTCACATGTTGATAGCAGAGCAATAAATTTTGGTCATATATTTAAAAGGACAATTTGTTGACATTTATATGTGAACAGCATTGATAAAATACAAAGTCATCAATTCAACTTTTATGTGGACAGTTGTGGACATTTTTAACAATAAATGACAACAAAAAGGAAAATAAACTAAATGTCCATCTATGTCTGGTGGGATAAACAGTTGAAGTATATCAAGTTCAAGAAATTTACACAGCAATCCAACTTAAAAACTCATGCAAAATCTACACATTTAATGGGAAAATAACACCATACTTATTTTGAGTAAAACATAATTTTTCAAAATAATAAAGAAAATATTGTATATTTGCACATATTAAATAGTAAAGGTATCAATTACTATTTTCCATACTTACATTTGTACTAAAGGTATAAAATACATGGGCAGGATTGTTACATATCAACTGCTCGACAGTTTGGGGAGTTAGAAAGCAGGAGAAATAGGAAGAAGTATTCATATGTACCACCCTTAAAAATCATGAGAAGTAAAAATGTGAAATAACGTTTGATTCATCTTCTAGTAATAAATGGATGACTTTTATGTTATTATTTTTACTTTTCTGCTTCTTTTTAAAATATCTTTTTTATGTTTATTGTGGATTTAACTTAATGAAGCCAACATAACATAAACTTGACTCTCTTAACAAATTTAAGTGTATGGCATTGTCATCTATAAGCACAATGTTGCAACAGACCTCTAGAGATTGTTTTTTTATCTTTAACAACAGCTTTAATTATAATATTCTTGCAATTACTATCACCTGACAATTCCAGATTTCTAACAACATTCAGATATCAACTGACATTTTGCCAGTACCACAAATGTAACATATAACATTGTAAAATGTGTCTTTCATTAGATAAACACCTCCTTTTGTTTCTGTTTTTGTTATCATGGTGTCATTTCTTCTGTTAACTCAGTGAGCCATTTCTTGTCATATGTGAGA
This sequence comes from Urocitellus parryii, assembly GCF_045843805.1. Classification (NCBI taxonomy): domain Eukaryota; kingdom Metazoa; phylum Chordata; class Mammalia; order Rodentia; family Sciuridae; genus Urocitellus; species Urocitellus parryii. Next base: position 89,926,128 of record NC_135532.1, read on the forward strand.
ATCTTTTCCCCTTTATGACTTCATTTCCAGTTGATGTCAATTTCCATTGCAGGTATTTTAACTATGTTTTTTTCATGTCTAATGACTGAGGGCAACCTATTTCAAGTTCTCTTTACATAGCCCTGTAGCACTGATGTAGCCACTTAATGGACATGTGATTCAATGTCTCTCTCAACTCATGCAAACACATACCACCAAATTTTCATTCAGGAAGATAAACTCTTTTCTTTGATGTGCTAACATAAAAAGTTGGTGGTCAGAATATTGGCTTTAGAATTTGAATCTTCTCAACTAATTAGGACATTTCACTTCTTGTTTTAATAGAGCATTTATCCAGAAGACAATCAGGATTGAAATGAATCTTATGAACAGGGCATATGCTTCCATCAAAAGTAATTTTATTATTTTTTTATTCCTATTAAATCCTTGTACTTTGAGAACAGGGATAGGAAAAGGGGATAGGAGGAAAGAGTATGAGATGGAGTGTGTGTAAGGTTTTATTATGTGCCCTGGGGATATTGTGTGTGTGTGTGTGTGTGTGTGTGTGTGTGTGTGTGTCTATTTAAAACAAAGAACTTAAGTTTTGGGCAACCTGACTTTCACTAAAACAGCAGACAGCATATATTTGAGTTAAACTGGAGAGGCCTTAACTTAGATAACTTCATGGAAGTATGTTCTCTCCCTCACTGCAGGACATAATGAGGAATCGGATGCTCCTTCAAAATCTACCTATGATTTTTTCAGGCCTGATATTGGTTATTCAAAAGGCTTCTTGTGGTGGGCCTCATGGAGGAAGGTGCCCTTCAGGGTGAACTTTGTGCATGGGGAGTGCTCAGGGGAGTTGCAGTCAGAGCCTCAGGCTCTCTGGCTAGCCACTCTCACACACATTCATATTCCTAACACTTTGTTCCTTCTTTTCTAGGTCTTGGAAGTCTTGTTCCTACTACTTGAGGACCCTATTTTGGGGCCTGCTTATGGAGGAGGAGGGAAGATCTTCAAGTTTCCCCTATTTTCACTTAGTACCCACTCATTTTCTACTTCTAGCTCCTCCCCTCCCCCTCCTTTTGATTTCAGGGTCCATATAACTGCCAGAGTCTTTTGTTTAGGCCTTACCAACAGTGAGAAAACCTGATATCTGTGCTCTTCCACCTGGTCCTTCACTAATGTGCTTGCCCTGGAGCAAAATGGAACAGATTTCCTTGGATTCTGCCTCTTGCTTATTCCACTGCCATTAGAGGTTAAAGGCTTAACTTTTTCATTTTGGGTGTCAGTAGGCCTCTCTACCACCAGACAGCTCAGTGGATGTACATCTCTCTCTCTCTTTCTCTCTCTCTCTCTCTCTCTCTCTCTCACAGACACACACACACACACACACACACACACACACACACATAGATCAGGTGGGTTCCTGGCATATACATGCTGGTGCTGAGAGAGAATCTATTATGTCCATCTCCCTCAGGGATGCCCTTTTCATCTTTCCTGTCTGCTTGACACCCTTAAGAGAACATTCATGTTTTTGTTTGTTTGTTTGTTTTTTATTAGAATTGTACATTATGTGTATCTACAGGTTATATCTTAAATTTCTAATTCATGGGAAAACTTTAAAATGCTTTGATCAAGTTTCCTTTATGATACCATTAGATATTGCTTAGTAAAATTTCTTTATATTTTATAACTTACACTATCTAATTAGTGTGCTAAAATTTCCATCTCTACTTTAGAATAAATATATAAAATGTTTTATTGACAATACTATATCTCAAATGTCATATATTTTTATTTATTCTTTTTAGTTATACATGACTGTTGAATGTATTTTGACACCAATCCCTGTTTTCATACATAACCAGACATAACCCTGTCTTTATATATAACCAGATATGAAAAGTTGTGCTGTATATGTGTAATGCATTCCATTGTTATTTATTTTTTTTAAATAAATAAAAAAGAATGTATTTTGACATATCATACATACATGGAAGTAACTTCCCATTCTTGTGGTTGGACATAATGTGGAGTTACACAGGTTGTGTACATACTCATATATGAACATAGGACAGTTATTTCAGATTCATTCTAACATCTTTCCCATTCCCATGCTCCCCCTTTCTCCCCACCCACACCCTATTGTGAGTCAGCATCTGCATATCAGAGAGTATGCTCAGCCTTTGGTTTTTAGGAATTGACTTATCAAATGTCATTTTTAAAAATAGCATAGCTTAAGTTTTCTAGGTGAAGGGAGGTTTGTTTGTTTGTCTTTCTTTTTTTTGTGTTTTTCATAACTCCCATTATAATCAACCTGAAACCTGAAATGAAATCCTTAGTTTTGAGAGTGGGGAAAATGTCCTTGTGTAATGCGTATTTATCTGAGAAAATGTTCTTCATTGTATTTGCTCATTTCCTATAGACTTAACTGTGATATCCACCTGTATTTTGAGAAATATTAAAATACATATAATCTCAAGCCAAATTTTCTTTTTTTATTTTCATAATTATCTATTTTTCATATCTTTGGCAATGGGAAAACTGAATTATAATTGATAAATGTATTTGTTCCTACACTCTCTTAATTTAAATTATAATTAGACTTTGCAATGTGTTTCAGAAATATCGTTCTTTATAAGCATTTTCCATTTCAATATAAAATTGCATAGAAATTTTTGATGTTTTATACAATGTATGATCTAAATTTTTTTTAATTTTGGAACGCATCAAATTCTTTTTGTTTTATTTTAAGATCCATGAAAAGAAGAACTGTTTGCATCTTTCTATTTTCTATACAGTTACACATAATGCTCATCATGTTGTAGGAATTCAATATATATATATATATATATATATATATATATATATATATATATATTTAAGATATAAAGGAAATAGTATCCATAGAGGAAATAATAGGAAGAACATAAGCAATAGTATATCAGATGTCATTTTTTTCATATCATGGCCTAAGATTTGTAGGTAAAGGAATATTTTTAAATAATATTTTATGAAATGTTAAGGAAGGTCTCAATAATGGAATTCAGAATTCCAAAATGAATTAATACTCAAATTAAATTTTATAATAAAACCAAATAATTACAATTTGTATTTGACCAAAATGAAATAAGTTTTTCATCCATTTTTTTTTCATTAAGCATATCATATAGTTACTATTAGACACAAGAAATTGTGAATTTTATAATTTTCCTTCAATTAAATGCAGCTATTTCTAAAAGGCTAATTTTGACAAGTCAAGTGTTGAAGACAGATATAGGTGTCCTGGATCTGAAAACTCTAGCAGATGGTAGATAATGTATGATTGTGTGGATGGGTGGTCATGTCTTTGTCAGATAATGATACTCTGTAAAATCACAACATAAGGAAAAAAACTGAAGGGAAGTTGTGGATACATTAGAGAACCAAAGCTTTTATGACTGCTATTGTCTTAACAGTGCATGGAAGAAAAGAGATGATGCAAGAAGGTGGAAATATTTTTGTCTCTAGGTTAGACACCAAAAGAACTTGTACAAAGAATGAAGATTAGTCTGAAAATAGATATGGTCTGTTTTAAGGGTTTCCAATTCTGTTTTGAATGGCTTTGTCTTTTTGCTTCTCTCTCATCTGGTACAGATGTTCCCTTCTTCCTTCATTGTTCTTTGGTCCTCCCCCAATTAGGTAGAGGTCATTGGATAACAGACAACCTGGTCAAATCAGTATGGAGCCTTTATGGTTTCCCAGGAAACCTTTCACATTCTCTGATTTCAGGGAAAATTTTTCTTGAGGGTATTTTAAAAGACAATTCGTGGTCTATTTTCTCTATGTTTGAAGACTGAACTAACATTTACAACAGTCTCTCAAAGTAAGTTTCATTAAGTGTTTGATATTAAGACTTTAGTTAATAGTCTCAAAGAACTGCATTGATAGCATTACACCAGAACTAAGTATATAGATTGGGATAAGAAGGAAGGCATTAAAGGGAGCATGATTAATTTACACCTTTCCATAGTAGGACAGAGTTGAGCACAGATCTATATTTCTTTCACACAGTATGAAAAGTTTATTAAACTAGAATATAGAATTTCACTTACTAGTAAATAGCAATCTATTCATTCTCCCACATATTTTCAAAATTAGTTCCAAACATCTTTCAAATCTACAGCATTTTAACAAGAAACAAGTGGCAGTAATTGCTCACAATTACTATACTTTTTCAGATTCTGAGGAATAAAGTTGAATAGAAACTTTATAGATTAATTAAGCAAGTATAATTTTAATCTTTCAAAGCTATCCATACCTTTTAGTGAATAAATTATTCTTGCATTCACATTGTATTTAAAATATTCTAATCTATTTATGGTGTTAATTATGTATTATTTATGACATACATCAAATGAACATTCTTTTCCTGAAAATAAACATTTAAGATACAAATCATAAAATTAAATACTTCAACTTGTGTGGACTATACTTGTGGAGTGAATAGGGGATATACAGTGGAAAATTCATTCTTATTGTTTAGGATCCTTCAACCTTTTTTTTTTAAACAACACAAAACAGTTACAAAACCATTATTCCCATATTTTAAATTTAAAAGTTAATGTGGAATTGGTGATAAACCTCTTTACCTAACTAAAAATACCAACTGACAAGAGTTTTTATAAAATTAGTGACTGAGTTAAAATTTAATATAATCTCAATAATTTTGCAAGTTCACAAGTTTTAAGAATAAATGTAGACTTGTATTTTTGTGCAACATAAATTTCTGAATTTTGATTCAGCAAGAACATATTTAAGTTAAAATAATTTGAAAACTGCTTCTAAAATATTGTGTGCAAGATAAAAAAGTAATAAAGAGATACACTACTGAAATAAGCTAACCTATTCTTAGACATTTCATTTATGCAAACATTTGTCCAATAGTATTTTGAAGGGCCTACCATATGTCAAGTGCTTCAAAAATCAGTAAAATATAGCTTCTATCATAAAAATATATGCTATGATACATATGAATATATAAAATATATGATATGAATGTATAAAAGTATTATATCACAATATAAAATGGATGATATTTTATAAAATTAAGTGAATAGAATCAAGTGAATCTGAACAATGTTTATATATATGGCTAAATTAATCAGATGAAGGTGTATTCACTAATATTTGAGGCCAAATCTACTATATTTATAAAGGGGATCCTAACATGAGGATCCTAACATATAGAAAGAAGTAACTAGTACAATTAAATGAATCTGCACATTATGTAATATGAACAATTAAAGATATATGGGATAATTATTATGGGAGATAATAAATTCTATTTAAGAGTGTGTTTCTTTAAGATAATGTGTTTTGGGACTAGGGTTGTGGCTCAGTGGTAAAGTGCTCACCTAGCATGCATGAGGTACTGGGTTCAATTTTCAGCACCACATTAAAACAAAATAAAGATATTGTTTCCACCTAAAACTAAAAAATAAATAAATAAAATGGTAATGCATTTTAAAAGTTAAAAATGCTATTTAAAAGAGATATCATGCATTTTCAGAATTGTTTCATTATAATGATCTAAAATTAACTATTTTATGCTAGAGAGAGGTAAGATTAGGTTTAGTGTGAAGAAAAACTTTCTTAATTTGAACCTGCCTAACAATGAAATAAACTGACTTATGAAGTGTTCAAGAAAAAAATAGGATGCCAGAAATGATAAAGAAGAAATTACTGCATTCGGTTACATTATAACCTACCCAAGAACTCTACAAAATTTTATAATTCTGTTTTTGTGAATACATTTCATGCACTTCTAAATAAAAATACTGAAAAGACCTAAGCAAGATACTTATGATACAAATACCCTATATATATAAACTCTTAATTATGATTATTAACATTAATTTATTATCAGCATCTACAGAATTATATTTTCAAGCACTTTTAGGATATCTAACAATGTTTACAGCACACAGTGTAATCTCTGATTGGTGATCCACCTCTTATCTCCTACTTCTTTATTATAGCTCAATGTGTTTAGTTATCAAGAAAGCTTCTAATCTGCTGTCAGGTGCAACAAACCAGACAACCAATCTTGTTAAATCAATAAACTTAACTATGCATACAGTTCTGAGTCAGTAGTTCCTTGCTTGAGGGAGGTCAATTAAAGTGGAGTTTACTTTAGGACAGGTGCTTGATAAACCAAGAGGCAAATTCTGTTTTCTGACACATTTGTGATTATCATCCAAATCAGATGCCATTCAAAAGATGTCACAGGTGTTGAGTGATAACAAAGGAGGAAGAGAAATTTTTGTAAAGTACGTCTCTATTATACTTAAAATTGTTTTCAGTTTTTCTGATTTTTTTTCTTTTGGGGAGATAAAGGTGGTGACGTTTATTTTAAACAAGTAGAATACCAATTCCTAAGAGGAAAGGAAGAAGCAGAATAAAATTATTTAAAACAAGAACTAGGCCACACTAAAGTGAAAAATTCACTTGGATAGGATTGGGGTGAAAAAAGATAGATGAGAATGTCAAGTTATTGGAAGACATTTTATGTCAAGTAGAATGAAAGACTCAGCAACACTAATACATATAAACATTGTAGTTATACATACATGCACTCATATACAATATCTTAATTATCATTACGAGAAAAATAATATGCAAGTAACAGTAACCATTTTAATATCCAAGTTGAAATCAATAGTTCGGGCATTTTTCTATTGTATTCTATTTATTTATTTATTTATTTATTTATTTATTTATTTATTTATTTATATATATATATTTTTTTTCGGAACAGCTGCATTTTTTTAATTCTTATTTTGTTTAATGACATAGATAAATTATTCAACAAGATTAAAGACCCAAGTAGAAGACATTTTTCTCCCCCCACCCCCGCAGTGCTGGGGATTGACCCAAGGGCCACTTTACACTAAACTACATTTATAACCCTTTTTTATTTTATTTTTATTTTTTTTATTTTAAGAGTAATTTATTTTATTTATTTTTTTATTGTTGGTCGTTCAAAACATTACATAGTTCTTAATACATCATATTTCACTGTTTGATTCAAGTGGGTTATGAACTCCCAATTTTACCCCGTATACAGATTGCTGTATCACATCAGTTACCCTTCCATTGATTGACATATTGCCTTTCTAGTGTCTGATGTATTCTGCTGTCTGTCCTATTCTCTACTATCCCCCCTCCCCTTCCTTCCCCTTCTCTTTTCTCTCTCTACCCCTTTACTGTAAATCATTTCTTCCATTTGTATTATCTTGTCTTACCCCTCCTTTCCTCTTATATGTCATTTTGTATAACCCTGAGGATCGGCTTCCATTTCCATGTGATTTCCCTTCTCACTTCCTTTCCCTCCCACCTCTCATCCCTGTTAATGTAAATCTTCTTCTCAAGCTCTTCGTCCCTACCCTGTCCTTGTTTACTCTCCTTATATCAAAGGAGTCATTTGGTATTTGTTTTTTAAAGATTGACTAGCTTCACTTAGCATAATCTGCTCTAATGCCATCCATTTCCCTCCAAATTCTATGATTTTGTCATTTTTTAATGCAGAGTAATACTCCATTGTGTATAAATGCCACATTTTTTTATCCATTCATCTATTGAAGGGCATCTAGGCTGATTCCACAATCTTGCTATCGTGAATTGTGCTGCTATGAACATCGATGTAGCAGTGTCCCTGTAGGATGCTCTTATTAGGTCTTTAGGGAATAGACTGAGAAGGGGAATAGCTGGGTCAAATGGTGGTTCCATTCCCAGCATTCCAAGAAATCTCCATACTGCTTTCCATATTGGCTGCACCAATTTGCAGTCCCACCAGCAATGAACAAGAGTGCCCTTTTCCCCGCATCCTCTCCAGCACTTATTGTTGTTTGACTTCCTAATGGCTGCCAATCTTACTGGAGTGAGATGGTATCTTAGGGTAGTTTTGATTTGCATTTCTCTGACTGCTAGCGATGGTGAGCATTTTTTCATGTACTTATTGATTGATTGTATGTCCTCCTCTGAGAAGTGTCTGTTCAAGTCCTTTGCCCATTTATTGATTGGGTTATTTGTTATCTTATTGTCTAATTTTTTGAGTTCTTTGTATATTCTGGTTATTAGGGCTCTATCTGAAGTGTGTGGAGTAAAGATTTGTTCCCAGGATGTAGGCTCCCTGTTTATCTCTCTTATTGTTTCTTTTGCTGAGAAAAAACTCTTTAGTTTGAGTAAGTCCCATTTGTTGATTCTAGTTGTTAACTCTTGCGCTATGGGTGTCCTATTGAGGAATTTGGAGCCTGATCCCACAGTATGTAGATCATAACCAACTTTTTCTTCTATCAGATGCCGTGTCTCTGATTTAATATCAAGCTCCTTGATCCATTTTGAGTTAACTTTTGTGCATGGCGAGAGATAGGGATTCAGATTCATTTTGATGCAAATGGATTTCCAGTTTTCCCAGCACCATTTGTTGAAGATGCTATCCTTCCTCCATTGCATGCTTTTAGCCCCTTTATCAAATATAAGATAGTTGTAGTTTTGTGGATTGGTTACTGTGTCCTCTATTCTGTACCATTGGTCCACCCGCCTGTTTTGGTACCAGTACCATGCTGAATAGTTTGAAGTCTGGTATCGCTATACCTCCTGATTCACACTTCCTGCTTAGTATTCTTTTTGCTAATCTGGGTCTTTTATTATTCCATATGAATTTCATGATTCTTTTATCTATTTCTACAAGAAATGCTGTTGGGATTTTGATTGGCATTGCATTGAACTTATAGAGAACTTTTGGTAATATCGCCATTTTGATGATGTTAGTTCTGCCTATCCATGAGCAGGGTATATTTTTCCATCTTCTAAGGTCTTCTTCTATATCTTTCTTTAGGGTTCTGTAATTTTCATTGTATAAATCTTTCACCTCTTTTGTTAGGTTGATTCCCAAGTATTTTATTTTTTGGTGGGATATTGTGAATGGAGTAGTTGTCCTCATTTCCGTTTCACAGGATTTGTAGCTGATATACAGGAATGCCTTTGATTTATGCGTGTTGATCTTATATCCTGCCACTTTGCTGAATTCATTTATTAGCTCTAATAGCTTCTTTGTAGACCCTTTTGGGTCTGCTAGGTATAGAATCATATCATCTGCAAATAGTGATAATTTAAGTTCTTCTTTTCCTATTTTTATGCCTTTAATTTCTTTTGACTGTCTAATTGCTCTGGCCAGTGTTTCGAGGACTATGTTGAACAGAAGTGGTGAGAGAGGGCATCCCTGTCTTGTACCAGATCTTAGAGGGAATGCCTTCAATTTTTCTCCATTCAGAATGATGCTGGCCTGTGGCTTATCATAGATTGCTTTTACAATGTTGAGGTATGATCCAGTTATCCCTAATTTTTCTAGAGTTTTGAACATAAAGGGATGCTGTACTTTGTCGAATGCTTTTTCTGCATCTATCGAGATGATCATATGGTTTTTATTTTTAAGTCTATTGATGTGGTGAATAACATTTATTGATTTCTGTATATTGAACCAGCCTTGCATCCCATGGATGAATCCTACTTGATCATGGTGTATAATTTTTTTGATATTTCTTTGAATCCGATTCGCCAGAATTTTATTGAGGATTTTTGCGTCAAGGTTCATTAGAGATATTGGTCTGTAGTTTTCTTTCTTTGAAGTGTCTTTGTCTGGTTTTGGAATCAGGGTGATGTTGGCCTCGTAGAATGAATTTGGAAGTTCTCTCTCTTTTTCTATTTCCTGAAATAGCTTGAAAAGTATTGGTGTTAATTCCTCTTTAAAGGTTTTGTAAAACTCTGCTGTATACCCATCCGGTCCTGGGCTTTTCTTAGTTGGTAATCTTTTGATGGTTTCTTCTATTTCCTCTATTGTTATTAGTCTGTTTAGGTTGTCTATATCCTCCTGACTCAAACTGGGCAGATCATAAGACTTAAGGAATTTATCTATGCCTTCACTATCTTCTATTTTATTGGAGTATAAGGATTCAAAATAATTTCTGATTATCTTCTGTATTTCTGAAGTGTCTGTTGTGATATTGCCTTTTTCATCCTGTATGCTAGTAATTTGGGTTCTCTCTCTTCTCTTCGTTAGCATGGCTAAGGGTCTGTCAACCTCTCTGGGAAAGGTTTTTCTTTGTTTATGTTTTCTATTTGTTTTTTTTTTTATTGGTTGTTCAAAACAATACAAAGCTCTTGACACATCATATTTCATACATTAGATTCAAGTGGGTTAAGAACTCCCATTTTTACCCCAAATACAGATTGCAGAATCACATTAGTTACACATCCACATTTTTACATGATGTCGTATTAGTATTAATGACTGTTGTATTCTGCTACCTTTCCTATCCTCTACTATTTCCCCTCCCCTCCCCTCCCATCTTCTCTCTCTAACCAATCTACTGTAATTCATTTATATCCTTGTTTTTTTCCCATTCTCCTCACAACCTCTTATATGTAATTTTGTATAACAATGAGGGTCTCCTTCCATTTCCATGCAATTTCCCTTTTCTTTCCACTTCTCTCCCACCTCATGTCTCTGTTTAATGTTAATCTTTTCCTCCTGCTCTTCCTCCCTGCTCTGTTCTTAGTTGCTCTCATTATATCAAAGAAGATATTTGGCATTTGTTTTTTAGGGATTGGCTAGCTTCACTTAGCATAATCTGCTCTAATGCCATCCATTTCCCTGCAAATTCCATGATTTTGTCATTTTTTAGTGCTGCATAATACTCCATTGTGTATAAATGCCACAGTTTTTTAATCCATTCATCTATTGAAGGGCATCTGGGTTGGTTCCACAGTCTAGCTATTGTGAATTGTGCTGCTATGAACATTGATGTGGCAGTATCCCTGTAGTACGCTCTTCTAAGGTCTTTGTTTATGTTTTCTATTTGTGTTAGTAATTCCATGATTGTGGCAAAATACCTGTGATAATAAATGTAAAAAGAAGAAGAGTTAATTTTGTCTCATTTTCAGGGGTTTTAGGCCATGGCTGTTGGCTTTGAGACCACTGTCAGCATATCACAGAGAAGAGTCCAGGGTGGACTCATGCCAGCCAGAAAGCAGAGAAAGAGGAAGAGATTGAGGTCCCAATATCCCCTTCAAGGCATATTCCCAGTACCCTGACTTCCTCAACCTAAGTTCCACCTCTTAAACTTCCATCACCCCCTCCCTAATATGATAGCCTTGTACCAAGAATTTAACATGTCCAGTTTTAGGGGCATTTCATTGCCAAAATACAGCACTATTTTAAAAGTTGATTTTCACATTTTTTTCTGTGAAGAAGTTGAATATTTTATTTTAACAATATTTTAAAAAGTAAAAAACAGTAGATTATATTTTGATCTGCTTTAACAAGTGTATAAAGCTAGAGCAATACTTCATACTCATTTATTTTTTGCATCACTTTTGGGTTCACCTATGAGGACAGTATTATTTTCTTTTTTGCCTATTTTTAAAAATAAAATTTAACTTATTCATTCTCACTTCAGAAAAAACCCTGTGGACACTGTTGGGTGTTATGAAATAATCTAATAATAAATAGAGAATGTACAACATTCAGCACACCTGGATCATTGGAGGCTGAGATCCCATGACTCATTCTCTCTCCCCACAGTTGGTCATCTTATCTCTGTTTTCTCCTCTCTCATTCACCTCATCCCAGTAGATTAATATCATCTTAAAAATCTTTTAATCTTTTTTAATGAGATTTTGACAGAAAGAAGAAAATAATGCACATGTTTACTTGAGTGCTGTTTAAACATTTTAAAGCTGTAAATCAGATAATTCAACTCAGTGGTGTTTTGGTCAGATTGTAATCCAACAATAAGAGAAATGCCAAAATTTCTTTGAATAATTTTAAAAAGTGTCCATCAAGGAGAGGATTTACCATTCAGAATAGCACTTCTTTATTGCATTATAGCCACGCATCTTTTTTTCTTAAAAAGTGTTTGCAAATACATTTAGTTAAGCTCTGGTACACAATACCTGATTTCTTCTATATTATTTCCTGCATTTCCTGCTCAAACTACATCAGAACTTTCACTTAATTTGCAGGCTTCTACAACATAATAGAATCCAGAGTTATCTGAATTTACCAGTAACAGTAACAGAGAGAGAAAGGAAGACAAACTGAGTAGGTAAAAGAAGTATCCTTCTGAGTCAGGAACATAAAAGTCTGAGAACTTTCAAAAAAGAATGTTTGCCCTAACACACATATTAATTTTCCACTATTATTCTACTTAATGAAATACATGGTATTTTAATTTAAAACACTTAGAAACAACTAACAATAAAATCCCTGACTTCATTGTGAACAAAAAACGGTGTTAATTACAGGCTCTTAAAGGTATTAGAAAATATGAATAATCATGGGACTTCTTTTATTCTCTGTCTAAAAATATAGAAAAATGAATGAAAAATAGGAACATTATTTCATCACTTGTCTAGTTCATAAAAGTTAAAGGATCAAAAATCTATTCATGTCAACCTGAAAAGAGAGATTTTTTTTTCATATCATAACTATGCTACATGCAGCAAAAACCCAAGATAACTTATTGTAAAGGTATTGACTTCCTTAGACCCTTTCTGGAAAAATATAATTTGTGTGTACCTGAGTGTTACATAGATTACATCACCACTATTATGAAGGCCACAAAGTTTATATGAAGTTACTATTCTCATTCATTACTGGCAATGCCACATCCTTGGTGAAAAAAAAAAAAAAGAAATAGAGGTATTTAACATTACTTTCAGAATTGGTCCAGGCTTGGGGTAAAAGACTATGAATAAACAAGGCAATGAGAAGACATGGTCAATCATGTTTTTTGCTTTCTAGTGCTTGGCTTCTCTAGACTGGGTTAAAACTAGAAACACCAGAAGTGCAGTCAGACTATAAAGGTCTAGTCATCAATAATTTTTATATAGGATACAGAGATCCAACCATCCAGAGTGGAAATGGCAAAGCGTATTGGTTGAATAGCAAGTATGGCCAAGAGACAAGACACATACTGTATAAAGAAGGCTCTAACTTAATACTCATGGGGCATCCTGAGATTAAGTCCATCCTCAGATCTCCCAGTTACAAAGACACTAGTTCTAGGTTCCTGGTCTCACTTGCTATTGGAGGCTTCTACATGGCCTGGTCTAGAACATGGCTGAGGGATTGGGTCAATGCATGACTACTGGTATTGACATGTCTTTAGTAAGACGAGTAGAAGGCATTCAGGTGTGTGTAGGTGAGAAATACTCTCTGAACATATGAATGTGGAGAACTACCTTCCCTTACAGGCTTTATTGTGATATATGTAGTGATTCTGCCTAGAAACAAAAGCAACAACAAAGAAACTAGATTTTAATTAAACCAAACCAACAACAACAAAAAAAAAAATCCAGGAAAAAACTATTTTTGCATATGTTAGAACTAGTTTGATCTTTTGTTTTCTTTTGTTTATTAAAGCATTAACTTTCATCCTTGGTGTATAAAATAATTCTAAGCTATGCAAGTTAGTGAGAAATGTTGGTATTGCTTAGATAAGACCACTTCAAAATACCCTCAATTTAATCTTCCTGGAGGTATAAAATACTTCAATTTATTTTTATTTCTGGAACCTTATTGTATCCATTAAGAATTTCCATATATAATTTTAGAAAAATTACCTTCCTCTTGCCAATATTTCAGTCAGATAACATCTATTTGAACAAGTTACATTTTGAAAATAGGAGAAAATTTTTATAAATGAAAAACCCAATTGTTTTTCTCATTGGTATTTTAAAATAGCAAAGGTTCTCCAATCTTAATCAGAGATAGTCAGTATTAATTGTCCATAATTAAATTCAACCTGGAATGTGAAAATATTGAATTATATTTTTCTACCAGCTATCAGTCCATTAGTTATGTATATGCCATTATATATTTTCCAATGAAAATGTTGCTAACAAAAATCATATTAAAGAAAACCATATCAATAAAGAAGTACAGTTTCTTAAAATAGTGAAAATATCATGAAGATGTGTGAATACATAATTTTGCCAGTTTCAATAGTCATTTTTCTGACTCTTACTAAATTTTAATTATAACAGATATTCCTCAAGACTTATCAATGCCATTTAGATGAAAAATTCATTAAAGATCAATCTAAAATGTCTCTTGCTTTCAAACTTCAATCCATATGCAGTGGAGTTAACAAAGATAAGCAATTTCAAAATGCCTACTGCAATAAATTTTGCAGATATAATTTTATTGCTAATTTTTACTATATTGTTAATTTTTCTATTCATATAATCTACAGTTCTGTTTTGAATGAAAGACTATCTTACTTTGTAAATTGTATTTCCTTTAAAGCATATTTATAAGCTTAATGGATACTTGGGAGAACCATAAATATATTAGCATTGTCTCTAAATATATTACATTTCAAGTTCACTGAAAAGCTCACTTCTACATTATAAAATATAAAGACAGAATTGTAATTAAGGGGTTGTTATGGCTTGAATATGAAATGGCCCCCAAAAGCTCACGTGTTGAAGGCATTTTTCCCAGTGCAGTAAGTAATGTTCAGAAGAGGGGATATGGGTAAGTGATTGGATTGTAAGGGTGCTGATTTCATGGATAGATTAATCTGTTGAGGCAATGATGGCTGAATGGATCATTGGAAGGTGGTGGAAACTATAGAAGGTAGGATCTAGTTGGAGGGTGTGGGTCCTGGAGAGAGTATGCCCTCAAGGATTATATCTTGTCTCCAACTCCATCCTCTTTGCTTCCAGCCACTATGAGGTAAGGAGCTTTCTCTACCATGTCTTCCCACTATGATGTATGCCCTCACCACAAAATCATGAAAATGTATCCATTAGAACATGGATTGAAACCTCTGAAACCATCAGTCAAAATAAAAATTTCCTCCCTTAAATTGGTTTTCTTAGATATCATGTCAAAGTAATGAGAAGCTAACACAAGTGTCCAAAATAATCTGTATATAAACAGAAAAAAATAAATTGATCCAGTGAAGGACAAATCCAATTTTTTAAATATATCTTATTTTGATGCATTATTTTTACAACAAATTTTATTAATTCCCAAATGATTAACTTTGCATTTCTAGTTTTGAAAGCACTAATGATATCTGAATATACCAGAAGGAAACAATCTTTTTCAGTTTTTGTAGTAGTATTATTAAGTGCTCTACTCCTTGCTTCTTATATTCTATAGAAATTTAAGATGTTGGTGCCTGTATGAGGTCTTATTTCCCATCTACTTCTTAACATAATCTTTCTCTTATATGACACCTTTAATTTCCAACCTGCATTATGTGTAAGTATCATTTCCAAGTACTCCATTAACCTTGATCCTTTCTAATCTGTCACCAGGCATACTTTCAGGGAGTTCGTTCACTGGCACATTTCTTAAATGTCTAAAGTGACATTTAATCACATTTTTCTGAGGCTAAACAAAATCTCTACTTTGTGTTTACTCAATTACCAGGGTAGCCAATGAAACTGGTTCATTCAGGTTTATAGATGCATATTTGAATATAAATTAAATTGCTATCTGTAAATGTTAACCGGAGAATTGGCAGATTATAATATTCTGTGAAGTTATATTTAGTCCAAATTTTCAAATGACAATATTTAAAGAAAAAGAAAAAATTTCTGTAATATATACCTACTCAGCTGTTAACATCTTCATTTTTAAAATCCCTCTGCAAGTCTATTTTTTAAGAGGTAGAATAACTTACATTTGTTCTCATTTTTTTTCTTTCTTTTTTTTAATGCCATAAACTGTAACTATAGTGTTGCTTTAGTCCTATGGTTTGAATGTTTTTATCCCTTCTGAAATTTCATGTTAAAACTTCACACTCAACACCAGTATTAGAAGGTTGTTTCTAAGGTAACGCACTTAGCTCATGAATGCTCCACCCTTATAAATGACTAATTTTAAAAAGGACTTGTGTGTGTGGTCTTGATCTTTTCTGCTCTTCTGTCATGTGAGGACAGCCTTTTCTCCATAGAATTCACAGTTGAAGGCACCATCTTGGACACAGAGATACTGAGTCCTAATCTGCTCGTATCCTCATATCAGACTTCCTATCCTCCACAATTATGGGAGTCCATCCCTAAAGTTTATTTTATGAAATATTATATATA
The DNA here is from genome assembly GCF_045843805.1 of Urocitellus parryii. Taxonomy (NCBI): domain Eukaryota; kingdom Metazoa; phylum Chordata; class Mammalia; order Rodentia; family Sciuridae; genus Urocitellus; species Urocitellus parryii. Next base: position 89,942,265 of record NC_135532.1, read on the forward strand.
TGTATATATATATAGATAGATAGATTATATGGGCATAATTGATCATAATTGATTATTGATTATTTCCTCTCTGAAAACTCTAATAAATTCAGAAAATCAGACTTGATTTCATCTCAAATATAGAAATTGTCATTTTACTCATTTGGTTTTGAGAATATCTTGCTCTATTGGCAACTTTTGAACAATTTAACAATTTTCAGAATTATCTTTGTGACCATTTTTTTAGTTCTAGGACTACATTCTTGAACAAATCATAACTCTTTCAAACACAAGTCATCATCCATTCATAGTGCACACTCTGGTATTGAATTTTGTTCTGAACAACGGTAATGAAGATTAAAGAGATGTGATCATTACCATTAAGGTAAATAAAGTTAGGAAAGGACAGCAGTTGATGATATAATTGAGATAAGTAATTGGGAGGTCCATGGAAGAAATATGGTTAGGGTACAATGCGCATAAGAAGAATTAATTTTACCTGGCTACTTAGAATAGCAGTGGAACAGGAAATGTTAGATGATCCTTTGTCTTTAAATTTGGAAAGAAGCAAATCATTAAATGTTATATCAAGTTAATTCCTCTTTTTATAAATTTATAAGTAGGTTTTGGATTTTTCATTATCAGGAATGATTTGAGCAATCATTTACTAAATTTCATATATATAAAATTTTGGAAATTTTTAGAATCTTATTTTTTAACTTACAAACAAAAATATATTTTAATGACCATATTATGACTGTAATACATAGTTAAATAGATTATATTTCCATGGACTTAAGAACCCAGTGATTTTTTTTTTTCTTTTTCTTAGTGTCTAGTACACAGAGGTCTCCCTGCTACCTTTTGTTTGTTTTTTAAGAATCTAAGTGCTGGGCTGGGGATGTGGCTCAAGCGGTACCGCGCTCGCCTGGCGTGCGTGCGGCCCGGGTTCGATTCTCAGCACCACATACAAACAAAGATGTTGTGTCCGCCGATAACTAAAAAATAAATATTAAAATTCTCTCTCTCTCTCTCTCTCTCTCTCTCTCTCTCTTTCTTTCTTTCAAAAAAAAAAAAGAATCTAAGTGCTTCAAAGTTATATCTGACTAGGTTTTATACTCCATACCTATTTACATTTGTTGACATTAATTAAATAAGAATGAAATATGCAGAATATATATGTATGTGTATACAGCTACACAATCAAAATCTTATCTGGCATTTGTCATTCTGTGTAAAATATCCCAGCAGACTTGTCCTATATATCTCTGTTCCTTAGTATTCAGTATGAGAGACATGCGTAAACATTCCTTATCCAAGAATTCTATATAAGGAAAATAATTGCATATAGGCAACATAGTTCAACTTAATTTTAAAAAATAAATAAAACAAACAAAAATTGTTCTCTAACTGAAGCAAAGATTATTGTCTTTCATAAAGTAAAGAGGGGTTTATGTTGATAAATATCATTCCCTTATCTTAAAGCAACAAAGTAGTTTTCAATGAACTAGTAGGTATTTATAGTGAGAGACTGAGATTGTTGAAGGAATTAAATATTTCTGATATATAAAAGTTTTCACAAATATTATCTTTACTGTAATTTTGTCCTAGATGCTATTAATTGTATGTTTATTGTTACATGTTTATGGAGTAGAATGTTTAAAGAAAAAATTCTGATGGTCATTTCTGCCCATATATTTTACATATTGTTATTTTTATCTTAGATGCATTTGATTAATTTTTTTACTCAGTCTGCTGTCATTTCAGTGCTCATATATTCTAAAGTAAACTTGGGGATTAAAACTGTTTTCAAAAAATAAAGATTTAACAATAAACCAGGCATGGTGGTGCATGCATATAATCCCAGTGATTTGTGAGACTGAGGCAGGAGTTCAAAGCCAGTTTCAGCAACTTAGTGAGACCATCTCTCAAATAAAAAACAAAAAAGCTGGAGATGTTACTCAGTGATTAATTGCCCCTGGGTTCAACCTATGGTACAAAAAAAAAAAAAAGAAAGAAAGAAAAATATAATAAAATTTAACATTTAATATGGATATTCTGGAGGGACCCATGTTTTAAAGTTTGGGATCTTTCATGGATTTTCCCTTTCAATAGTATTTCAAATAAATCAAAATAACAAATTTTCTGGCTTGAAAAGAAAATTCAGTAGTGCTATTAATGTTTTTCACAAACCAATGTCTACCATGTGTGAAATGTTTTGTCTTCACATACTAACAGAAAGAATTGAACCCAAATCAAATACTCCATATAGAACCCTATGTAATCATCCCCAAAGCTTAAGTTTGGCATCCAGATAAATCTTTTATTATAATTGATTTCATTTTTTAAATACATGACAGTAGAATGCATTACAATTCTTATTACACATATAGAGCACAGTTTTTCATATATTTGTGTATAAAGTATGTTCACGACAATTCATGTCTTTATACATGTACTTTGATGGGGTTTTTTTGCATTACAATTTTAATTACACATAGGTTCCACATTTTTTCATATCCATGTTTGTATATAAAGTAGGTTGACACCCAATTCATGTCTTCCTACATGTACTTTGGATAATGATGTCCATCACAGTCCACCATCCTTGCTATTCCCCTGCCTCCTCCCTTTGCCTCCCTCCCCTCTTCCCTATCTAGAATTCATCAATTCCTCTCATGTTTCCCCTCCCTCCCCCACTATGAGTCAGCCTCCTTATATCAGAGAAAACATTTGGCATTTGATTTTTTGGGACTGGCTAACTTCACTTAGCATTTTCTTCTCCAATGTCATCCATTTCAGATAAATCTGAGTATAGAACAGCCTGAAAGAAGAGAAGACGATGGATGTTCTTACATTATTTGGGGGTTTTGTGATTTTTACCCTTGATATTATTTAGAAAGTACTTCAGTGTATTTTTAATACCTTTGAAACTAGACACTCTTTATTTTTTTCATAAAAAAATGTATTTTGTTTTTAATAGAATTGCAAAATACCTCACTTATTTTTCTAGTTCTTTGGCACAAATACGTGAAAAATTTCATATTACTAAGACACTCACTAAAACAACATTCTTTGAGGTAAATTCCAATTTGCATTTATATTACATAGAAAAAATGAGGTGTAACAATTCAAATTGACTTACCTTTAATACACAGTTGAGTCATATACATGAAAATTCAATTGTTGAATAAATTTAAGAAAATATTTTGTTCCTTTAAGCTTTAAAACCGAGTCATCTGAATTATTTAAATTTAGAATTAGTATTGACATGACTTTTTTTTTTTTCTTAGTGGTGCTGGGGACAAAACCAAGGGCCTCACATAACTTAGGCAAATGTTCTATCTCTGAGACACACCCCAAACCAAATGTTAGCTGTTTCTTAATTACAAACTTCACCAATACTAGAGGATCTCAGATTTCTTACTGAGGAACTAGCCAATAGATAAGACCATGAGGTGATGAATAATGTGGTATGCTTGAATTCACTAAAATAATCACTTAGTGAAAGAAAACCAATAACACAAAGTAGGTGACACAGCTGCTACAAAATTCTTACATAGCCCTAACATTAATTTGGTTTTAGACAATATAATTTGATATTTGCTATATTATTTTTCTTTGGTTGATTTTCACAGGAAAATTTTACTTGATCAAAAAATTTTATATCATGACCTTCCATACAAACCAGATTTTGTTTGGTGTAAATTATGTTGTTGTGTTAATAAGTAAACATGTTTAAAGATACATTATAATATTGATATTATTATTTTTTTTTACTTTCAAGTTTTTTTGTTATCACACTCACCATAAACAGCAGATCTTTTTTTTTTTCTGTCTGTGAAATTATCAATCCATTTAAAATAACAAGTCATAATAATTCTTTGGAATAGCAAAGTTTAACTATTATAACATTATGCATGAACAGCACAATTTTCTTCATGTGGTCTTATAAAGAATTATACATTGTCATCATACTTAGTAATTATGTTGGAAAAATATAATTACACATTATAATGCATTTTCAGTATTACAAGTAATTAAAGTAAAAAACAATTAGTCTATGAATAATTCATTTTTTATTTTAAAAGTTTCTTTTTTTTCCTTATAAAAGTAGCTAATATAAAGGAATTGTTAGAGACTTTAAAAGGAATAAAGAAACAATAAAAACATTATTAAAATTGCAACTTTTAATAGTTTTGCAGAAAGAATTATATATATATATATATATATATATATATATATATATATATTTTTTTTTTTTTTTTTTGGGGGGGGGGTCACAGAATTTAAGGATGGCTGTGCTCAACTGATATGAAAATCTTACTTCCACACCAATATGCAGAATCTGAGGAGGTCCTTCAAAGAGAAGAGGATATAGAGAAAATGCATATAAATTTTATTAATGCTATGAAAACTACACATGAATGTTTTTTTCACTGCTACAGAAAGCATGATTCACTTCCCATGTTCTCACTTTCATGTATTATTCCAATTCAAGCTTACTTCATAGCTTTAGCCATAAAGGATATTTAGACCTTTCTCCGCTTAACTTAATTTCTATGTATCTATTTTTGTGATTCTTTTATATTGTTTTTGAGTATTTCTGGTAGTTTAAACTCATCCAGTCACTGGAATAGATTCCAGCTCATTTTTTTTTATTAAATTGGAAAAACTTTTCAAATATGTCCAGAAATTTAGAAATTTGAAGTCTCATTTTTATTTTAATATCTTTTTATTTTAATAAAATGTCCTTAAAGGTAGATAGTTTGATAAATGCCATTTTCAGATGAGAAAACACTAGTATAAATAAATTAATTTACTTGCTGAAGTAACTTGCAAATGATGAAGCAGAGTTTGGAACTAGGTGCTCCAATCTGAGAAAAACATAGTAGACATTTTAACTATTATATTATAGTAGGAATTGTATCAAGCATTCATGTAATTAATTGTATAATGCCCACATTAGTTAACATTAACTATCAAAGAAGGCCAGATTGTATCTGTATGGTTTCAAATATATATTAATTTATTTGTGTATACACACACATATATATATGTGTGTGTATACACACATATATATATATTTATACACACACATATATATACACACATATATCTATAATGCAACTACAGATAATGATAAAATATATTTCTTAACAAATGTTTTATGTACTTAATGTATTCAAATGTAAATAGTTCAATTAAACAGATATTATGATTTTAATTACATTTCCCCATGAATTTTTGATACACACTCATGGTCCTTTTTGTTTTTATTGACTCCACATTTTAACCCTGGTCATTTTGACGCTCCATTTCAGTAGCTTTCCAACCACCACATTATGAGCCAAAAAAATCTCCACCACATTATGAGCCAAAAAAATCTCACATTACAGTACAGTAGAAAAGACATGCGATTTGAAACTAAGCAGTTCTGAATTTGATTCTTTATTTTGCTAACTCTGTAAATGGGAAGAATTGCTTAAAGTTCTTTCATATTAAAAATTAAGGCAATCCCTACAAGATTTAATTTATTCATTATTAAAATGATGATAAACTGAATGCTGTTTCAAACCATGAATGTAAAATCCATATATTGAACATGTATTATATATAAACTAATAATAAAATCAATTGCCTTTTGATGCCCCCCCCCAAAAAAAATCAGATACATTTTCCTGTTTAAATGAAAACATTCTCTCTGCTAGTTCAGGAAAGTGTGGTATACAAATTTTCAAACACAGATACATCTAGTAAGACTATACACACAATTGCTGAGGGTTGGATTCTGGGTATGCATATTGTTATTCCATTTTTCATTGGGATGACATTATTAAGTATGCACACATCTACAAATTTCAGGTGACTATCTCCCTCTTCTTTGTCCCAGAAAAAAACCTAAAGAATACATTTGGGTTTAGATTCCTAGAAAAGTAACCACAATTATAAAAAGTGCTTAATTATTCTTACAGAATATTACTGAAAATAAAATCAATCTTAAGACCAAAGAAGAGATATCCATGTCTTTGGAGAAAATTGAAAATCATGAAACTAAGAGAATGAGAAAAGAAGTGGGGAAGTACCTTAAATAATATATGCACACAAAAGAGAATTTCACTTCTGCTTCTACAGAAAAGAGTTTTCCATCCATCTCAATTGGCTACCATTCCAGATATTTATACTTAGCTATCAATCTCTCTTTAGCTTTAGTGGTGAATCTTCATGGTGTGATTAAATTACATATAGTTTCTGTTTTTATTCATCACATAACGAGCCCCAGATTGATATTTGTATACTGTCAACATCCCTGCACTTAATGGACAGAGGCAATAAAACTTTCCACATAAATTTGTGCAATTATCATTTTTCTTAGTCTCAGCAAATGGAAAAGCCCTGGCTTTAAATTATAAATTAGCAACATCTGTTCTGAAGTAAACCCTGTTGTATTTCATGAAAGATCCACAGGTTGACCACCAAATTCTAACATGTCCATTCTTGGAAAATACTGAACTCAGGTTAGACAAAATGTTCATTAAATTTAACTCTTTTTTTTCCTGGTGGGTGGGGTGGTGCTGGGAGTGTGCTCTACCACTGAGCTATGCCCATAGTCTCATAGTAATATATTACTAAAACATTCTCCATTTCTAGGGTATGTAAAAATGTCTCTGTGGAGCAATGGATTTAGCAAGATGGACTTCAGAAAGGGAATTTCTAATGTAGTTAGGATAGGCTATGTAATTCGTGGGCTGCTTGTTTAAAAGTTATTTAAAATTTCAGGATGGTGTTAGTAGGACATTAAGCCAAGCTCTTTGTGACAGCACAGGAGATAAACCCAGTAAGCTGACCCTGTATTTAGTTCACATCACTATGATTACCTCAACAACTGTGCTAGAAATGTGATCGATAGTCATGCTATAAAAGATTTAATAAGTTATCTGGGACTCATTATGTGATAAATACCTGTTTGGGGATTAAGTTTATGGATAGTAATCCAACAATTCAAACTGCATCAATAGGCAGAGGAGAGAGAGATGCTCTATCATTTAATTCCACCCTCAAACTCATAGTTACACTTTTACTTCCAATATATGGGAGAAAACTGAAGATTATTAATTGAATTGCAACTTAAATTATTATGTACTTTTAGAGTCCAAGTTTCACTTATTAGATATTATGGAAGTCATCTTAAGTGGTTTCTTATTACATTTCAAAATTTAAATGTTTCATTATTTTTATTGCTAGTATTTGAGTTTACTCTTAATTCTTTGTGTAATCATATTATTATGATAATTTCTGGAATGTTTACAACATGCTTATCACTTTGTTAGTACTATATAGTTATAAACACATACAAATAGAAAGATGGGTAGATAAAAGATAACTGTTTAATCATATATAGATTTAATACAGTCCTTCAGTTCAAAGTAAAAGTGTCTCAAACCCCTAATCCCATGAGAATCTCTGCAACTCCAAAAGAATGTTACTCCTCTTTTAGGATAACCTCTGGCTTCAGGCATATTTATTCTGCAACATAATGACCAGTCTTGCAGATGGTATAGGTGTTCTTTTATAAGGTAGTTAAAATATATTCTGGGCTAGAGATATAGCTCAGTTGGTAGAGTGCTTGCCTCACATGCACAAGGCCCTGGGTTCAATCCTCAGGACCACAAACCAATCAATCAATCTTGTTTCAGTAACATGTTGCAATCCCATCTTTAGAAGGAAATGTTGCCTCAAATATCCAGGTCATTCTAGGGTTCCAGGATATAAGTTGAGTTTTACCTTTTCTGATTTTGCTTTCCAGACTCTTAGCAAAAAGAGGAAAGCCAAAGTCTCCTTATATACTTCCTCTACAACTACTATTCACTTTTCATCATTTTTTAAATCTCCTATTTACAGTCGACTGTCTTTTTATTCTATTTATCTTTCTAGATATATACTTTTATTTTTTCTTGTTACTTCAGTTTGTATTATAAAAGACATGTATACAAATATGCATAGATAAGTTTTCCAAACTTGGCTAGACACAGTTTGTTGCAATTTTGGATTAGCCACAGTCAGGCTATTGTTTGATATTCTTTATTTATGAATTCTCCTTTACTGTATCCAATATATGTCAAATATATAGTCTTCAGTTCATATTTCAGACTTCTTGAGTAACTCACTGGTGTCTCAGCATTTTCAATTCCTCACGAAAGTAATAGAACCATCTTGTTCACAATTATGAGGACCACCATCACCATTACCACTATTACCATCTTCACTTTCCATTCTTATATATTCATCTAATTTTTTATTGCAAACTAGTAAGACCTGTTTGAACTTGTTACGATTAGCACCCAGATTTTATAGAACATGATGCTAAGATTTGGGTAGTAGAGCCAATATTTAAATAAGGTTATTCAATGAAGAGCATCCAATATTCATCCTTATGCTATTATTGAAATATATACAAATGTGTTATTAAATGTTAATAAATTTATCAACATACTAAGTATTACTCTTAGTTGTGTTTCACCTCAAACTTTATGTCTTACATAAGGCTTGCCATTCTTTTACTTAACCTTATCTGTTAGTCCCCCAAACCACTTCTCCCAAAATTGCTAATATATATAACCTAACCATAAAACTTAAATGGCTATGCATTCATAATTTAAGCCCATTGGCATGAGAGCAGAAACTGCATTTTACCATAAAAGATCCATTTCTGCAGAATGCCTGATAATAAATACATAGTTATTTTATATGAATGTCTATGAATAACATGTAGCCACCGCGGGGCAATTAACTTACTCATATTTCCCAGATTTTTCCTATTCTAGAAACTTCTTTATCCTAAGCAAAGCAGATGGTTGGTAAGTAACCCTATATTGTTATTACATTTTCTGAGCATCTGAAAGCTTAGGGAATAGAATAAAATTGGAGGAATTCCACAAAGAGGTGTGAAAACACACAATAATTTAAACTTTGGACTAAAATAATCATGTCAATTTGAAGACTTGAATGAGATTTTCTTAAAAAAAAAAGCCATCCCTTTCTCTCATTCCACAATTAGAGTTCATAGAGATAGTAGACATTCACTTACAAAAAAAATGTATGTTTTCTATAGAAGAAAAATCATTTTGGGGGGGTGAAAATTGTCTCAAACCACAGTGTAGATTGGGGAAGAGGAGTACAGGACAGATTTGGGTAAAATGGAAGATGAGTGATAGTGCAACAAATATAACAAGAAGGGAAATATGAAATAAAATTAGGCCAGTGGAGTCTGCCATTGTTCACTTTGAAGTCTTAGCTGAAGTTCCAAATTTTCTAAAATTCATGAAAGCAAAGTGTTATAGTGTCCCTTGAAAAGTATGTGTTGTAAATATGATATCCAATGTAGTAATGATCAGAAGTAAAATAATTAGATTATGAGAGCTGTAATCTCATTAGCAGATTAATCCCTTTGATGCATTAATAATGTGAAAAAAACTAAACTACTGTGCTGGGTGGTACCTGTAGGCAGGTAGGTTGTGGCTAGAGAAATTAAGTGACTGTAGATGTGCCCTCTGGGATTACATTTTGTTCTTGGCTCCTTGCCCCAACTTCTCCCTTCCCATCTCCTAGCTGCTTTGAATAGCTTTCCTCCATCATGCACTTTCCACCTTCATATTCTTCCATACCTCAGGCCAAATCATGGCCTGAGACCTCTAAAACTGGAGCCCAATATGAACTTTTCTTCCATCGAGTTGTTATTGTGAGGTTATTTGGGTCACAGTGATAAAAAGCTGAAAACACAACAGGTAAGGTTAATAATGAATGAAAGTAGTCTTCCAAGATGATCATATTAATCCTAAGGTGAGGATAATAACCCAGAAAACCATGATTAATTAGTTTGCTTCTTCTAAACCATGGATAGGTTGGGGGAAAAATTAGGGAGCAGGGAAGGAGTGATCAGATTTATTTAGGGATTGAATAAGCCTGGTATGAGAACAAAGCATTTCATATTGCACGTCTTACTCTCTCTTATTCTCCTTCTATTACTGTTCTTATGATAAGATTGGCTGAGAACAGGGATAGGCCTATCCAAGGGTGAAAATCAATTTATTCCTCATCCTCTGAAACATCTTTAAATCTGTTGAAATAAACTGCAAATAGAAAGGTCAACAGGACAGAAACATATACATTTATTAGTAGGCACATGTGCTCAGGAAACATACAAAATAAGAAACTCAAGAAGGACCACATGGCTAAAGCTCAAATACTCTCTTCACAGGGAGATCAAAACAGCAGAGGATGTAGGCAATTTTAGAGAAGTTATAAATAATTTTTAGGAGATATGAATGGCTCCAAAACAGACAATATTCTATAACAAAAATTCTGTGGGCTTTTGAAGGAAGGAAGAAGCAACATATTACAGAAAAGTGATGGACAGGTAACAATAAAAATGTATTATGCAAATAAAGTCTTCAGAAAAATTAGTGGTATATTAAGTATAAATAAGTGAAAATAAATTATTCTTCTTTTCTAGAGTAAACCTTCCTGGATAAAGATATTTTAGAGAGGGAGTTCAAGATAATTACATTTCTTTTGGAAGAACATTCTTCAGTCAGATGAGTGAACTTCAGAGTTAGCTGCTCCCTGAGCTTTTGTAGGGGGAAAAAAATGGAAGATAGAGAGACCACAGTTCTAAGGTGGTCAAAGAATGACACTCTGAAGTATCCTTTCCTGAGACTAATACCTTGAAATGCATCTTGAATTGCATTGTGTAATAAAATCTGTTTTATAAATAATGACATGCTTAATTTATATTGCTTTTTAAAGAAAACTACAAACCTGGTTAATTTCATTTCTAATCTCTTGGTCTCACCATTATTTTTCCATAGCTCCAAACCTACTTTATTTTTATAAAACTTGGTCTCTGTGAGAAATAATTAATCTTGTTACCAACCAATATGTTGGTCCCTCTTTGGGAAAGACCCCCAAATAGGAATTTTTTTCCATTGGGGCTCATAAAGCCAATAATGAAACAATTCTAAGTAAGTAGCAAGTGCACAAGTTTGATTCAACAATCAAAAAGTAGAGAGGCAGGATCTTAACTCACAGAGCACATCCTAAGTCCTCCAAGGGATGGGAGTTTGTAGATATAGACCAGTGGAAAAGAGAGGAGAGGAAAGATTAACAGGGGAAGAAATTTTCTTATTGTTCTTGGGCATAGATAGAGACTTTTCAGAATTCAGGTGCCACCTCTTTTTCTTGCTTTTATGGTTTGGTGTTTATGGTCATGTTGGCCAGTGGGAATATGTTTTAGCATGGAAATTGAAGTTATAATGAAGTCATAAGTATTCTGGCAATTACTCTGGTAACCATTTCAGATTCAACTTGTTTGGAGTCACCTATGTAAAAGGGTACTTTGGCCTTTGATAATCCTACTCTCAAAAATAAATAAGATTAGGCAGTGGAGAAATTCATATAGGCAGTGTACTGGGTAACATTCTTTGTTTTAAATATCCTTGTAAGGATTTGGATCTAATATTTTAAAGCCAGTTAAACAAAACTACCTAAATGAAAATAGTCAAAGGAAAGAGGGACGTGAGATAGATAATGCTCAGATGCTCAAAAACTTCTTGAAACTTTCTGTTTCCTTTCTTTAAGTTTTTTCATCCATTTATTAACAAGGAATTTTGGTTCTACATTGCAGATAAAACTTCATTAGGGCAAACATTTTCCATATTGATTTTCAGGATTTTTTTTTACTCATTAAATAACATAGAAAGTCTTATTTTTAGCTACTTACCTATCTAGATCATAGAACTGGGCATGTCTTATGTGGCCATTAACTCAGTATAACCAAATTTCATTACAAGGAGGCAAGAGAATATCTTCTGTATTTCATTATAATGTCTTATAATCAGTAGGCTACTGACTCTGCACATTTTTGTTCTTGTTTTCTAAACTAATTTGCTCATAATTTTTCCCTAATATCCTCATGGAATATAATGATATATTTTGTTCACTATTCTATATCTTTATATTTTTTCTTGGCTACATCTTCTATACTCATCATTTTATATCATTCTATAGACTCAATCATTAAATTTAATGAATTGTTTTTGCAAAAATATGTAAGATGTAAAATGAAAAAAAACTAAAAATCTAGCATTTTATTTAGATGGAAAGTTTGGTGTTGTGCCTTATTCTATTCACAGTAGTTAACAGGTGTGAATTGCCTCTTCACTAGCATAAATCTCCTGCTGTGTAGCCCTTTGTTCACTTCATGCTGCTTTCCTGTTCCATTATGACTACAAAAATACCTGACTCTACCTTAATGTAATTTTAAATGCTTTACTGCTTTGAATAATGTTTATTTGTAATGCCCTTCCAGAAATAAAAGTAAATCCAGTAAAGCAAAAGTGAATACCAAATTCATTATACAACAGATTCTATAGAGACCATAAGATTATTGTATGCACAAAACATATGTAAATCACACATAAATATATACACAGGTATTTTAATGTTTGTGTACATGTGTTAATGTGTAAAAGAGTACTTTAGTTTTTCTGAAACAAGATATATTTGTATAGGTGTGTGTGCACTCATTAGTTAGGATGTTTGACTCAAAACTGTAAAAATACTAAACATGTACAGACATTTCATGTTGTCACAATTCTATAAGCAATACAGAATACTACACAGAATTTACACTGTGTTGTGTAGTACAAGTAATTTATTGATTATTCAAAATACAGAGGAAGATATGCATGGGTTATATGCAAATGTTACACCATTTTACATTAGGGACTTGAGCCTGGTATCCTCAGGAGGTCCTGGAACCAATTCCCCTAGTGTAACAGTGATGTCTTCTTTGCAAATTGTTTTTTGAAAGGTTATGCCCATCTTCTTCCTTTGCTCTTCACAAAGTTACATCCCTTCACTTTGCCCACTATTCTAAATTTTGAAGATGAGCACATCTAAGTGATTAAGATAGTAACCAATTAGTAATCTTTCTTTAGATATACAGAACCCAAACATCCAGTGACCTATATATAACATCAGAATATGTGATGCTCCTTCTTAATTTTTAGTTCTATGCATTGACTAATAAAAATAAAAAATGTAAATTGAGGTTTATTTGCTGAAAACTAATATGTCTGTTTAACTGAAATACAGGAGCTAGCCCCAGGAGGTCAAGGGTACACAGTATTCTGGCCAGAGAAAATGAAAAAAAGACAAAAAAGAAAAACAGAAAAAGAAAAGAAGAATTATCCATAAACCCTGGAAGATATTAGCCTTCCTACAGAACATAGCCTTCCTGCACTGGTCCTCTTTTCCCTTTATGTAAACCCCTTTTGTGTACATGAGTTTCCTAAGATGGGGAGGTTTGGGGATGATAATCTCCACATGTCTCAGCATCAACCGTTTAATAAACCTAATTTCCTTCCCACTAATTTTTGTCTTCCTAATGTTGGCTTGTGAGTGCTTAACATCCCAGACCTGGGTCTGACAAAGAAAAGAATGTTAATGGAAACCTATGTCTCATTACCTTTCCTGCCATATAATCAGTGATTCATATAAAATGAGAGAAAATTATTTCTAGAAAATTATAAACACTTAGTTCTGATAAAGCAGATATGCATGGATAAATACAACCTATAAATAATGTTACTGAATGATTAATATCATAAAAACTAGCATTGCTGCATAAATTGGTGAGCTTTCTGTGTCACTTTTGTTTTCTTTCTGGACCCCAGAATTTAACTAAGATGTACTGTTCAGGAAAAGACTGTGTTATAGAAAAAAAACCTTACCCTATCATAGCAAACCTTCTAGAGATTCTAACTATTAAAGAAAAAATTTTGACACTGGTAAAGCTGATTAAGAGATATTTAGAACTATTGGACTGTATATCAACTGTATCACAATGAAGGAAAAACATAAGATCAACTCCAACTACAAAAATTTAAAAAATAAGAATCTATATCCAATAAGCAGATTGAGGGGATCAATGAATGGCAAATTACCAAGAAGAGACATTAAATTTTGGGAGACTTTTACTAAAATAACCTAAAAATATTCTTTCTGAGGGCAGGCTAGGGCGATCAGGTAGCACCTTGGGGTTTGGTGAGGCATGAAGAATTAGATTTGATGTTAAAGGCAAGAGGATTCTTATAAACTGACCTAGAAAGATGCTTGCTCAACAATAAATGTGCCAAACATGGACACAGAAACCCAAGGACAAGCCCTAGTTGAGAAGAGGACTCAAGAGAATCCTAACTAAAATTTTATTGAGGAGTATCTCTGTCATCTCCTTATGGTAGAGAAGAAGAGACAGACCCATTATCCACTTGCAGGATTTCAAAAGGAGCATGAAACAAATGATGGTCTTTGTTGAATACTGGTGGCAGTGGTAGGTAGCATTACCTGACACCCCAGCTGGGGTTTGAGGCACAGTAGTAGGCAGAACTATAGTGATGGCCCATATAAAGGCTGAAGAAGAGCTCTGGGCAAAGTGGCAATAGTGTGACCCTCAGCACCAGCACAGCAAGTAACAAGTGAGAGTCTAGGGAGAGTAGCCCAAGTGGATTGCATAAGGAGCAATTGAGATCAATGAAAAACAGTAACATGTGTGCTGAATGCCACAGACATTTCAAGCTGGAAAAGAACCTTAAATGTGAATCTTATATCCAGTCTTTCCATAAGTAGAAGTTTATAAGATAGTGATAACTTATTAAATTGGCCTTATTTATATCCATAGGCTTTTGAAGCCTGGAGAATTTCAGCTACTGAAAAAAATAATTCAGAACAAACATAGAACATAAATGCATATGTAATAAAAATGTGAATTGAAGAAAAATAAGCTCATCTTTTATGTATCTTTCTAACTTTCAATTATCAGAATCTGACTTGTGTATGATGAAGGTGATGAAATGTCAAAGACAATAACAAATGCAAGTGAGAGAATTAAAGGTACATACAATACAAAGACAAATAAGTAATTGGAATGCATTGTGTTTCCTCTTCAAATAAGTTTCACAGCATTTCTACCTATAGTACACACAGTCCAACTGGTCTTTAGAGAATATTTACAATAGATACAACTTTGCATTAATTCACTTCTCTCTTAATGAGGTTTTTCTTTGTGTAACCAGAAGAATGCAAAGCCACATCCAGCTCTTATAACTCTACTAGTCAATATCTGGGTGCTTTTGGACAGATGAATGGCTGAGAATAGATTCAAATATTGTCAGAATAGAAATAAAGTTGTAACTGAAAAAAAGAGTAGGATAGAACATGAGACACACTAAGACCTCAGTGAAGCCACCGGTGATGGTGGAGCAGTAGCAGGTTGGGGGACATCCCCCCTCTGCTCAGGCTCTGCTGCTTCTATGCCTAAGTACCTTGAAGCTGTCTCTCAGTACCTTGTTTCTGCTTGGCCTGTGATGACCTGAATGGAACAATGACTGTGGGCTTGTTCTGTGCCTTGGTTTAACTCAGTCCCAGTGGGGACATGAAGGAAGTTAAAGACACCATTTCAATCTGGAAACTTTTGATTGAGTTAAGGACAGGAGATTAATACACAATCAATATACAAACTAAAATCAATATACATTGTTAAGAAACTATGTAAATTAAGAGTTAAGATCCAAAAACTAAATCATTAAATATAGAACTTGCTACTTTAAGCTATAAAATTACTTGTAGTCCTGGTTTTGCTTTCATTGTGAGATCTGGGGCAATTCTTGTTGTATCTGATTCTCAATGACCTCCACGGTTAAATGAGGGGATTTGATTACATGTTCCCTTAGGTGCCTTCCTTTCAAGCTTTACAGTGTATGAAATTCATTCCAATGCACCAAAGAAACCATTTTACTTAATTATACTGAATCTTCAGTTTTGCTCAGATCAGGAAACACATATGAAGATAAATACATAAAAGACACTATATTAAAAGAAGTTAGAGACAATATATTATATATCCCTCTCTTAGATCCAAAACCCAATTAGAATATCATAAGCAAATTTTTGTGTAGATTGAAAATTCGTTTTGATCAAGTATTTTCACATAAATCATACAAACATTTGTAAACATGATTGTCCCATGCCACATATATACACATACATATATATGTACATATATACACACATGTGCCATGTATATTTAAATAATACAGTTGATAGTTATGAAGCAAATAGCAATTCTTGTGATTCTTACATTATTGTAATTTATATTGTTTTTAAGTTGTGATTTATTATTTTCATCTTCTTTCATTGTTACTAAGGCTTTAGATAGTACCACAAAGTGGATGTTAACATAGTATAACTCTGAAGGAGCTGTTTAGACAGTACTTTTAAGGATGTTAAACCTTATTCATAAACAAATATAGAGCAAATATGTTATCTGTTCATTTTTGAAATAATTTATTAAATGTAGTATCATTTGAATGCAGAGGGAATATTATGTACATATTTTTAAAATTCTATAATCACAAAGTTGTAATATTAAGATTTGGGAACAAGGAGACAGTGTTTCCCTGAGGGGAGAAAATTCATAAGCAACTTCATTCAGGTTCACATGGAGAACTTGTGACTACTCATTAATGTATCTTGGCAACTGGATTTTGCTATTCTTAAGATCCTTTTGGAATTATGCATTCTCTCTACTGATGATTTGAAATCTCATATTTTCATTTCTTAAAGTTGTATTGAATAAATACTTTCAATTCATATACATAATTATTTTCCCTAAACATTTCACTAATGCTTAGATAATTTACGTTTAGCTTACAAACTAATATTTTAATCATTTAATTGCAGGAAAGAATAAAAAATCTCTTTTTAGTCTAATTAAAGAATGTCTTGATAAATTAGGTGGTTGTTTATGCAAATAAATAGATGATTCTCATTCCCCATACTACCAATTAAACTTACATAAAAAATTTGTTTCCTAAATTACTCTGAAGGATATTATATAAAGTATTCATATCTGAAATTGACCTAATTATGCACATGATGTGGTCAATATTCTCTGGTGTTTTCCTTTAACAAATTGGATCAATATAGCTGTCCAGAATTTTAAAGACATAAACTTTGTTATTAGTTGCTTGGATATTACTGTTAAATTGCTTAGATTTGAATTCCTGGCATCACTACTTATTTGATCTACAACAATGATCAATTTGCGTAATTTGTCTTTGCCTCAGTTACTTCACCTACAGTATGGGAATTTTAATAGCACCAACCTGAGAGAACTTTTGTGAGTTGAAATTACTTAGTGTATTTAAAATGCTAAGGGCTTGACAAATGGTAGAGATCATTATTACTATTGTTAGAAAAAACTATTGGTATTATTCTCCATCAATCAGTATATTTCACAGATGCTGAAAGTTGAAAGTAGAAATTAATTTACCTATTAATAGAGTTTCAAATGACAGAACAGCAACAATGGGGGAATACTGCCTTTAATCTAATACTCCTGTTTGCAATGTAATAGCTAAAGATTTACAACTACTTTCAAGAATTACTATAAAGCTACATTGATCAAGACAGTGTGGCATTGGTACAAAAGCACATACAAGTCAAATCAAGGGAAAAGAGAGTCAAGAACTAGGAATACACATACATATAACAACTAATTGACTTCTGACAAAACCTCTTGGGTAAAACAACATGTGGAAACCACAATCTTTTTAACGAAGTCAGCAAGCAACTAGATATCCACAAAGAACAGAAGCAAACCTTGACCTTTACTTCAAACCATTAACAGGGACCATAGACTTAAATATAAAACCTAGAACTGTGAGTTATGTAGAAGAACAGCTAACATAAAAATCTGTGTATTTAGAGTATGCAAGAATTTTTAAAACAATACACAACTGATGATATTAAAAAAATACATTGGACTCTACTAAATTAACTCTCAATTTCCACAAAAGACAACATTAAAGGGGAAAAAGAAAAATGAAAGAAAATATCTGCAATACATATATCTAACAAGAAATTTTATTTAGAATATACAAACAATTCTATAAAGTCAATTATAAGAACACTATCCAATAAAAATAAGCAAAGCCTTGAAATGGTATTTAATGAAAAAAGATGAGCAGATGGGCAACATGGAAGACTTTAACAGTTATTTGTTATCAGGAAATGACAACCAAAATGACAATGAGATTCTATTTCATACTCACCAGAATAGCTAAAAATATATATTTAAGATGGACAAAACCAAGTGTTGGTGGAGATATAAAGCAATTGGTGGTATTATAAAATCATATAGTCCCTCTTGAAATCAATATGACCATTTCTTATAAATTTAAGAATATACTTAAAATATGGCCCAACAATTTCGTTACTAGATATTTATACTGCCACAGTCCTGCTGCAGCAAAATAACCGAGGGGTGACGAACAACTTGTGTAGATTGATACAGCAGGAGTAGGAGCTGTTTATTGTAGGACTACAGAGGTATTTATACATTCCACACAGCTTATCTTAATTAGCATAAAGTAGATACATCAGTCAACCAATAAGGAATCTCCACACTTAATGGCTTGCTTTTGTTATTTCTCAAACCACTCCCTCTGGCATTTTGCCAGGCACCATCCAGACTTGTTTACGAACTCTAACATTTCTCTGGCAAAATGCCAGGCGCCATCCTGACTTGTTTACAGACCTTAACATTATACAAAAGCTGAAAGTACATATTTACACCAAGAAGGCTCAGAAATTTATTTATGGTCAAAAAATAGAAATAAAACAAATGACCAACAACAGCTTATTGATTTATACCATATTCATTCAACAGAATATTATTCACCAAAACAAAAAAGCAAACTATTGAAAAATACAGAATCATGGTTGAATCCCCAAACATGAGACAGAGTAAAAAAATCTGGACACAAAGGTATGTACTGTATTGCTCCATGTATTGAAGGTCAACAATTGAAGGTCAACAATAGGCAAAATATTTCCATAACAATAGAAATCATATCAGTGGTTTCCTGATCAATTGTAGGAGATAGTAAGTGGACTACCTGAAGAGAACCTATAGAGAATATTCAATAGAAATATTCCATGTTGTTATTAGGATGATAATGATATGCATTTATTTAAAAAGTTTAAAATTCAGTAAGTTGTACTTTTCAATGAATGTACTTTATCATGTAAAAAATTAGTCACAGTGAAATTGATTTTTTAAACATGATGTTCTTCTTGAGATCTAAGATAGATTTTGAATGAGAGAACCAAAAATTTATATTAGTTTTTCAATTGGAAAAAAAAAAAAACAAGAATCAATGAGAGTTCTTTATTTCTTTGTCGGGCGCAGTGGTACCAGGTATTGAACACAAGAGCACTCAACCACTGAGCCACATTCCCAACCTTATTTTGTATTTTATTTAGATACAGGGTCTCACAGAGTTGCTCAGAGCCTCACTTTTGCTGAGCTTGCTATCCTCTTGCCTCAGCCTCTGGAGCTGCTGGGATTACAGGAACATGCCACCACACCTAGCTCAATGAAAGTTCTTTAGCACCATTCTTCCAACACTGTTGTCAAAGCCCTTTCTTGGGTCTAGTCAGAGCCTACATTTAATGAATTTATGGAACAAACATATGAAAAGCATATAGTCTAAACCAGTAACAATAAGCATGTAAAGTAAATAAAATGTTGAATTTTAATCCATAATTCTCTAAAAATAATAATATTAATATAGTAAGTACAGATATATTAAATGTATAAAAATATTATTATAATAATAGCCAATACTAATAAAAAATTGAATTTGGGGGTGTTATAATTTTATACATGATATTATTATTTTCATTCTTTAAATTGAAAACTACTTAAAATAAATCTCTGCAAATGTCCTCTATTGTAATACCAGATGAATAAATATAATACTCAACCTAGTTACAAACACAGAAACAACCCCTCTCCTACTCTTCATGATACAAAATTCAAATAAACTATAATAGAGGCAAATATTCCTTTCAATCAAGTAGTGTGGGTGCATCCTTGACAAAGATGAGCAGAATGCTTTCGTACACCCATGTACACCAACATGTACATAAACACAAGCTACCCATAATTTTCTGAATCAGGTTCTGAGAAGCCTGTCTATATATTGTGGGTAAATGAGAACTTGAAATTAATGTGGTAGGGGTTATATTACAAATTATGGCATTTTGATTGCTACTCTTGGTGACTTTTATTCACTAGTTCCCATTTTCTACCCTGCAGAAATTACTTGATCAAAAACTATATGTTGATCTTGGGATGACAAACAATATTTAAAATGAATACAGAATGTATAGAGATGTAAAATACAGAAATGACATAAATTTGTCTTTGGGGACATTTCAATTGTTGTATATTTTATAAATTAACTGCAAATATTATGGAAAGGAAATATGTTCGTGTGCCTCTTATTTTTCTATAAGATTGTTGACTTTCAGAAGCTAATAATCTATACTGCATGCTGGTTCAGCTGGAAATGTTAATTATATTTCTACTCTTCAGAAAAGGGGAACAAAGACCACAATATTTCTGCTATAAAGATGATTTATTAAACGTTGAACATTCTCCTTTTCATTACCATGCATTTACTTGGGGAAGTAATCTTTGAATAGGAAGAAGAACCATATGACAACTAGTAATTTTCAAACAAAAAAAGGGCTTGCTTCACTGATCCATGGCATTAGCAGAGTCTTGGAAGCTTGTAATAAGCAGATTTGTCAAATAATACACACCTCCTTTTCCAGATTTTACACTTACACTCGCACACACACACACACACACACACACACACACACACACACTCACATCCACAAAAATGCATGCACCAAAGAAGAAATCTATGCACAATACACACAAGCATCACACATATGCACGGCATGGGCACATATACTCCCCACACCACACAATGGGTCATCATCTTCTATACATGTATGGAATGCAGCAAGCATTTAAGACTGTTCCTCAAGAAAATAATTGATTAAAGGGAAAAATAAAGAAGCAAAAATGCTATGGAGTGTTAAAGGTATTGCAACATTTGCCCCATTCCCTACAAAGCTATTGTCCTTTTAGATTAAAATATATTACCAATCTAAGTAACTGGACAGTTCTTTTTTCTAAGGATAATAAATAATGTTGTATGTAAAACACATGTTTTATCATGTTACTTACTGTATCCACAGACTCGTTATAGTCTTTGTGATACAGGATCAGCGGTATTATTATCTAGTTTTTTGCTGAAATAGTCAACTATCATATAGGTAATGGAAAAATCTCTGTTGATTATTTTTGTAATATTTCTCAGATTTAGCACTTTTTTCCTCTGCCTCTATCCTGGTTAATAGTCTTTTTATTAAATATCCTCCTCAATCCTTTGTTCTGGTTCCATCAATTCTAAATCAATGTTCTGCATAAAATTACCAGGTTAGTCTTTCTTAGGGCAAAGATTTGGACAGTTTTCTGCCCTTCTTGGATGCCATCAACTTCCCAACTCTTCTGTCAACAGAATGGATTCCAGACTCCTCCTCTTTGTATTCGGGCTCCCTCTAGAAGTGATTGCACAATCTTTTAAGTTCATCTACTTCCACATATTGCTTGGTTGCCCTAGTCGATCTAGAGTTCCCACTAATACACCTTGCACTTTTCTACCTTAGTATTTCTGTTCACATAAACCTCTCTAAAACAACATTCATTATGCTCCATTTCTTCTCTTCATCTCATCAGGCTCTGGCACATCTTGTGTTTATGCAACAGAGACTTCCCTGATGACATCTGGAAATATGCTTCCTTTCTTCTTAGCAAGTATAGCACTATTCTTCTCTATCACATTTCCTAAAATATAATATAATATACTAGTTCTATAAGATAAAAATTGTTATCAATGAATATCTAACAACTTTTAGAAGACCTAATAAGAATTCATTGCTTTTCAGCAATTATTCAAGCAGGATTAAATAAAATGGAGAATTGATTAAGGACCCACATTGACCAAAGCATACAATAGAACTGATACTCTGATACACTACAGAAAGACACTTGACTATGATAATTTTTTAACATATATTTATGGTCCTGAAGTATTCTTTTGCTTTTAGTTTACAGATATCATAATTTTTCAGCTGAACATATTCCCTACTTTGTGTAATTTCTAGAATTTTTAGATTATCATTATTTTGAAAAACTTAATCCTACACTCTATAACTATTTTATTTGTATCTTCCTTTATATCATGTTTGTTACATATTTTCAATATATTTGTCTTGATATATGCCCTAAATTACTCTATACAACTGTGATTTTCTTATGCCTATGTAACTAATTAGAACAACTTGTTAGCTAACCACAGCACACATTTATGATCTCAGCATTCTAGAGATCAGGAGTCTAAAGAGTTACACTGGGCTAACATCAAGGTGTCAGAGCTGTACTCCTGAAGAGGCTACAGGAGAGTACATATTCTTGCCCTTGTTTTTATCTACTCCAAAGTAACCCTCATTCTTTTGCAAGAGACTGCCTTTCATCTTCAAAGCCAGCAATAGTCAATTAAGTCTTTTTCATCCTGGTCTCTGCTTCCCTGTTTCACTTTGTAAGGGCCCTATGAATACACTAGACCGACTTGACACTCCAAGATAATCTTATTTCAAGACCAGCTGATTAGTAACCTTGATTTCTTACAGCCTATATCTCCCTTTATCTTGTAACATAGCTTATCTAGATTCTGAAGACAAGAATGTGGACATCTCAGGAGGGCTATTTTTCTCTCCTCAATAGCTATCTTAAACTATTTTGGACTACCCTGTGACATACATTACTTATAAAACATATACAAAATAATTACAATGTCTTTGGAAAAAGTCAGTGAGCAGGGAGTATAATTTTTACCTGTAGCTGATTATTTTAGTAAGACTATTCTATCTTCATAATTTCACAGGCAAATAAACAAACATATTTACAAACAATGTGTTATAGTTTGGATCTAAAATGTTTCCCAAAAGTTCCTGTGCTGAAGTCTTGTTTCCTAGTGGAACAATGTTCGAGGTGAGCTTTTGGGAAGTAACTGGATCATGCTGGCAGGAGGTAGTGGAAACTGCAGGAAGTGAAAACTATTTGAAGGGAGTGCATCCTTGGAGGTATGCCTTTGGGGACTGTCTTCTCTTCCTGGCCTCTTCCTTTCTTTCTTCCTCTTCTTCTCTTTCTGCTTCTTGACCACCATGAGTTGAAGAGTTTACTTGCTCTTCTGCCATGGTATACTGTCTCACTTCAGGTCCAGAAACAATGAAGCCAAGTAACTATGGATTTAATCCTCAGAAACCATGAGGCAAAATAAGTCTTGTCTCCTCTGAGTTAATTTTCTAAGGTATTTTGTCACAGTGATAGGAAGATAACAAACCTGGATATTACATATTATAAACTCTATTTATATGAAATGTTTCTATAATGTGCCATATAGTAATTTTTATATGTATACTCCTGCATTTTTCCTTTGTGTTGAACATAATTTTAAGATCCACCTAAGATAAATGTTTTGAGTATTATTTATCTATTCTAGTACTCATGATTTAAAAACCTGATTCACATATTAAAGCTACAGTCCTAGATGTATATGAGGAAAACCAAGGAATTATAATAATTATTACAGAAAATTCTTGAAGGTAAAAAACATATAGAAAATGAGCCCAATATTAGCATATAACTGCTACTTTAGTTTAATATTAGAATTTTATTTTAATGATCTAGAAATTTTATTTTAATTAAAATAGTAAGATTAACGTAGAGTGTACCTATTATTTTCCAGTCCTCTGTACCAATTTGAATAAAGCACAATAAACACAGCTCATGACTAAGGATTTATATTTGTTGATGTGATTTAGAAAATATATAACATAAATAATTTAAAAATTAATGAAATCCTGTATCCTCTGTTTTTTTAACAGACTGTGAAACTCTATACTGGGAATACAGAGTGTGAGAATGTGAAATAATAAGTCATTTTGGAGCAATGATTCTCAAAGTTGGTTGCCATTACCATCTCTGAGGATATTAAAAAATCTCAATGCCCAAGTTTGCCCTAGAGGAATTAAATCAGAAGTATATTCCAGGTCACACATTGGACTAATAAAATCAGAATCAAATTCCAATGTGCTGATGAATAAAACATCACTGATCTAGTGACAATAGGGTTCCAGCAGTTAAGTAACAATTCGTGAAATCTATAGACAAATCTTCATCTGCATTCTCTTCATTGCTTTTACAGGATTACCAGATGTTTAAAATGCTAAGCTTGTAACTAACCCCATGATTAACAGATTCTCTTTCTTAGCATTCATCATCAATTTTTGGAATCTCTTCATCTTTACACCAGAATCATATGTGAAGATTCAATCTCAAAATTCAACAATTGATTTACATAATCTTATAATGTAATAATCTAATCAGAAGTTCTTAATTAACTATAAGTTAGTAGATATAGATGGATTGGGGATTAAAGAGCTAAATTTTAAAATTTTTAAAGAGTGAATAGAGGTATTTAATTACAGATGTAGACATTTCTACCTAGTATTTGTTGAGAATTCACTTTATACATGAAACAATTTTATGAGATGAGCACTATTATTATTTTTTCTAAATAATAGAGAGATAAAGAAACATAAGATTTTGCATAGGTCACACAACTTGTAGATCTAAGTATAGGAATCATGAACCAAATTCATCTTAATCCAGAGCTCAGGTTCCCAACCACTCAACTCTAGAATATGACGATATAATCACTCAATTCTAATATAGTGGTATAACCAAGGTTTTTTGAGCCAGAATAGTGACCCTCTCAGGGAGAAGTTTGCCTGGATGTTTTTCTCTTTCTGCTAAAGAGACAGCCGTTTACTAAAAGCAGCAGAGAAACACAATATTCCCTAAACATTAAGAGGCAGCTGCAGGAAACATTTTGTAAACATATGGTATTTGTATAATTAAGGTTTAAGTAGAGAATTAGCTTACAGTTGCAGAATTACAGTTGAAAAACCTGAAATTTCCAGGGCTGAACTCAAAATACTTCTTTTTCTCTCCAAAACCACCTGTTTTGGTTTTCTTTCACCCAGTGCATGACAACTAGAGCTCTGGTTGTTCAATACATCTTTAGGAAAATAGCTTTGACACGTCCTTTGATATCACCAAATTCCTTGTATTCTACAGCTTTGCTATTTTAGACCCTGATTTCATAGTTGCTGTTCAAGTTTTGAACCCCAACACTGTGATAGCAGCCCAATTACTTCCTCCATCCAGCCATCTTCTATTTTCCTGATAGATGACCCTTCCTAAAATAGGAATCGGAACATGTCTTACCTTTGCTCTAAACACTTAAACAAAAACTATAGTTGCCTTTAATATAAAGTTTCATCTACCCAACTATACCTCAAAATAATTTCATTATTTATCCTCTGCCTATTTCTCCAGTCTCATTTTTTATTTTGCCTATACTATGGAAGGCAAGTATCTATATTTTTTTTTATATCTGAAATTTGTGTATATACCTTGCTTTATCTGGAAATCTTAATTTTTTTTAATTTTCCTGGATATGTACTATTTTCATTTTGAGAATTTATTTAAATTTTGTGATCCTACAATCTGTACATGTGGAAAAATAAGAATTCATACCCCATTTTAATCAAATATATGATATGTCAAGATCATTGTATTGTCTTGAGCAACTAATAAAAAATAAATAAATAAAAATAAATAAATAAATATTACTTCTTTAAGGAATTTCTTCCTTTTAGGAATTTCCAGCTACAATATAAGAAACATTTTTATAAGCATGTCACAGAAAATTCTGTAAGTCAACTACCATTTATGGTAACATTCAGAGAATAAGTGGGCTTAGCTAAAGAGGAATTGAATAGTGCCAGTAATTTTATCACAAGTTTAAGAAAATTTTAGACTATTAGTGAGAAAATGGTCTATCGTAAATTGTATCAGGCATCCTTTCCCCATATTTTAAATTTTTTTCTTTTTAAATTTCCATGAATAAAGTCGATACACTTTTATTCAATGTCACCATGTCACTAAAATACATCTTTTAGAATATGATAATGCAAGTATTCATTTCCCACTGATAGCATTAATGAATCAGATGTGAGCTATATAATGATTATCTTTTATAGTTTAACTAGTTAACTTTTACAAAGTACAGAAAAGAAGAAATAAGGAAACCATTTTTAAAAATGACAGATATTTTAATTATAATATGCAGCCCAATAAATATTTCAGATGCAATGATATTTCTAACAAATTTGCATGAATATGAATGAACTCTTTCTCTTAAGTATATAGCCATGTGAATAGAGCAAGCTGGCAGTGTAGTCATTCAGTTATAATGATTAATATTGCTATTTAATAAATTTTACCAACAAAGGAATACATATCATTTACCATGTAATTTTACTCCATTTTAATAAAGCATACTAGTAAATAGTTTCAAATATATTTATAATACCTAATTAATTTTTGTAGTTTTCTCTTTTCTTACTTTATCATTACTGCAAAATAAACAAAATAAAGAATGTGCATTACTAGTGAAAAGAACTTTTAATTGCAACTGAATTATATGAAATAGCAAGAATTTTGAAGTAGTAAACAACTTTAGTTCCCAAGACTAGAATATCTGAAATTCAAATAAAGACAATGGTTTTTAACTTTGTGTTCTAATCTGACTCTACCAGCCTGATCATCACCTTCTTTATTTAGCTACTATTAAGCAAGAGATTTATTAATTGTTTTTTTCTTCTTGTTTTGATTAAGAATTTACTCTAAGTTAGGTAAATTATTTTTGTCAAAACAACCATAAAGCAAAATTAAATGTCTGTAAACATGGCATGTTATTTTTAAGTGAGAGGACCTCTGGGATATAACTGAGAGAAGCCAAAAGAACTCATGGGACATTGGGAATGGGCTTCTGCTGCAGCTCTATAGATTGCACCCAATGTCACTGAATCATCACAGAAAGGAATATATTGGATAGAAATTTATGTTGATAATGAAGGTTAGAAAAGTTTTCAGGTCAAATTTTGCAGCAAACACTTGAAATTTGTGTTAAAGATTAGGCAAATATTATGTTTGTGTTCTTGCTAATCCTTTCATTTTGGAGCTTTACTAACATCAATGGATAGAATATGAGGAGGAAGTCTAATGCCCCATACAAAAGTACAGAATGATCTGAGCCTATTCTGAAGGCAACGACGTTTTCCAAGCACCTAAACTGAACCAACATGAGGGATTATGGAGAAGATTGCAGTTTACTGGGTACATGAATGTCAGCAAGCAGGGCTATATTCACATGATTAGACTATTCCTAGGTGTTAAAAATTCTTAAATTCTATAAATGAGCAGGTTTAACTGTTGGTACTAGTATAGAAACAGAAATATAAATCATAAAAAGAGAAGAAGAAAGTGGAAATTAGAACAGAAAGAAGGCAAAAATGCATAACGAAAAAGTTAGAAGTTAGGTTGAAAGACTGAACTTGGGAGGAGGAAGAAGAAAGTAATCAATGTGATATATGAGATTGCAATGACCCACTTTGCTCCCTTTAAATTTGCATTATTAAAGAGTGGATTGTTTTATTAGATCACAGAAGAAAAGACTCTTGATTTCACCTTGGTATCATATATTCAAGTGTGACCAATCCTTTGGAAAAACTTTTGGACAACAGAAGGAACAATGTCATTTAAAAGATGCACAAAGAACTGGTTGAAAAATGCCAGTGGTGAAGAATAAAGTAATGATGAGAGATTACCAAGAGCTTCATTTGTTCATTCATCTATTCAACTCTTCATCAGATTCAGAGTAGGCCTGGTCACCTTCCTGAAGGAGAAATTGTAAGAGAAATAATTTCCCATGTGATCAGCTACATCTCATGGATCTGTAATGGAAAAACCCATATAACAAGGGGACAAAACCACTCAGAGGATCAGAGAAAAGCCTGTGTGTTCAAGATTACAAGAAAAGACTTCAGTGCAGCAATGTTCTAAGAACACGGATGCACAATTGATAGCAAATTTCTAAAACTACAGTATTTGACAATGAAGAGAAAGAGAGCAGTGCTGAAGGTAAAGAGGAAGTTTTCTCTAATTCTTAAATTTCAGAGAATAAACAGCTTGTTTTCTCCTTCAAAACATATCAACCAAATTCTTTTCAGCCTTGAAATAATTGAAATTCATAAAAATAGATTATAATTATAGCATAATCAAAATGGTTTAAATGCAGAAATGAAGTGAATCACTTGCAACCAGAACAAGCTAGCAATTTTGAAACAAGCAGTTTCTCATAAAAGTGAAAAATCTAATATGGATAAAAGAACAGAGACAAAATAAAGATATGGTGTGTCTCTGTTTGAGTAATTGCTTTTGTTACTAATGGGAAATGACTGCATTCTGTTATCCAGAAGTAGCATTACAATATTTGGTAGCCTCTACCTAAATCAGAGAGGGATAGTTAGATGATATACAACTCTTTGATATATTTACTTCTGAAACACCATTGTACCTGAGGAAGACAATAAATAATATTTTGAAAGGTAAGGATACATATAATTAAACTTAACTGAAAAGATAAAATAACCAGTTCTCATACTGCTACACCTAAACTTTCAAGCTTGCATCTATAAATATGAAACAGAGTCTAGTTGTTTTTGCAGGTGTCAGTCTCCTGAAGGAAGGTTTTAATTTTTAATAAATCATCACATATGAGAGGGATATAATGTAATATCTATGCTACAAAATTGTATAGCCATAAGAAGAACACTCACCTGCCTTGGAAAGTAAATAGCTCTGGGGAGCTTTAGATGGCCAAAGGAATTCACAACTTTTCTTACTCTGTACATAATTACAACATTTAACTTTGTACTTGTTGATCCATTCTTGTTGCGTGTGTCTTTTATTTATATCATCCTGTGAGCTTAGCAAAAGTAAGAACTGTATCTTCACCACACAGCCAACCATAGCTCACAACACTTAGCACCCAGCGGGTGCTCAAGTGATATAGATAGTTACACCACACTGATGTATGTTTGACCTTGTATGCCTCAAGTAAATCTTAATATTTTGCTTTTCTTTTAAGTTTTCTACTTCTTTTCCCAGAATTTCCCCCCAATTATCTTCAGGATTCTCTGCTCATTTTTGTAAATGAAATATAACAATGAGATAGCTTGTGCACAAATACTTCTGGAGAAGCTCTGGTCTCTACAATTCAGTTGGTGAAAAATAAACTGGGACCACCCTCAGTTTGAAGCCAGAAGGAACAGCTATTAGTAACATTGGTAACTCTCCATCTAGTAGAATTTTAAGGATGTGTGTTTGAGGGGCAAGGGTCGTGTTCCAGGTGATAGTAGATGTAACACACAGGTGACTAAAAGAAGCGGGCCTGATTTATGAACAGTACATATGACTAAATTAGGTTCATAGTGTGGTAACAGATGAAAAACTGATTCTGATGCCAATGTTTACTGAGATAGAAAAATGGCACCAAAACCAAAGAGCAGAAATAAGAATCAGATTAGAACAAAGAAACTTGCTTTGTCACTTATTTGTATATGGCGATTTCTATTTACTGGCTGAATATCAAAATGGAAATGTCTAGGGGACAGTTGGGAATAGGGATTCCACTTTTCAGAAAGGAAGTGTGTGGCAGAAGTTGGTCTTGAAGGCCCCTGCATGAGAGTGAATCCTGATCTTTGATAATGAAGGATGTCACAGACAGTGAAATTTCTACAAAAAGGAAAAAAAAAAAAAAAACAAATCAATGACAGCTTTTGCCAGCAATCATGTGTAGACAGTATTAAAGGAAGAAGAATTTGGAAAAGTAGTATTTTTTTCCCATAAAGAATTTCACTGGGCTGGGTTTGTGGCTCAGTGGTAGAGCTCTTGCCTCACATGCATGAGATACTAGGTTCAATCCTCAGCACCACATAAAAATAAATAAGTAAAATAAAGATATTGTGTCCATCTACAACCAAAAAATATTTAGAAAAAGAATTTTATAAAAGTGTGTCAGAAAACAAGTTTTAATAAAAAAATAGTAATTCTTTATATTCATATTTACTAGCATTTGTTGAATGATATTAATATCCACACAAGGGTAGTATTAGCAAACCAGTTTCTCTTAGCAATATGAGTGGTAGATATGTTTTTGGATATTAGACATCAACCTTTTCCCCCTAGCATGGAAATGACAAATTCATTGTTTGGACTTAGATATATCTCATGTTAAGAGCCATGTGCTCTTAGTTACTATTTTACTAAAGCCAAGAAAGAGGGAGAATGCAAGAAAATCTATTGAATTGATGTTTGGGAAGGTGCTGTGTGTCTTTTAGAGAACACAAGTAAAACTTCAAGTTTAATGGTTTCATGAGCTAAAGACAGAAGGGAAAATCTTTAAGACATGTAATGAGGGCAGAAGGTAATGTTGTGTATGTAATAAAGAGAGCAGCTTTAAATGGAAATGAAGGAAAACCTAGCATGTAATAGTATGTTCTGAACTAAAGTTTAGGGAGAGAAGAGAACAAAAGAAATTATCAAATTTAAAGGAAAATGAAATAAAGCTATTTACATATTATTAGCAGCTCTGCTCCAAAGTCATAATTTGCCTATGTTCAGGTTCTGGATATGTGATTTTGTAGCTCTTTGACCTTAGGAAACTAACTTATTCTCTGTGCCTAAATGTCCTTATCTAAAAAATATGTTTAGTAGTAATATCTAACACATAGGGTTATTGTAATGATTAACCAATGGTGCTTTAGAAAGTAAATAAAAAAGAAATAGTAGCTACTATTAGAGATAATTGAAAATCACACAGGACTTGTTACTTTGAACACAAATAATGACACTGACTTTTGTAAAAAGAATGAAGATATAGAAAAATAACTGAAGGAAGGAGAAAAGTGTAAGACATCTGCCTACTAAGGACTCAACTAAAACCTCTGTTTTGTTCTTTACCCCAAAGAAAGGTTGTTTGTATTCTTTGTTAGGGCTTGACATTGACTTAGTCACACTTACTAGGAGAAATAAAGATGAATCAATTTCATAGAGCAAATTCTTTCATCAGCTGCCCTTCTTTAGAGTCACTAACACTCTCAACCTGCCATAGGCAGACTCTGTGAGCTTGTATTCCATTTCCCCTATGAGCTGAGGCGCACAGGGCAAAAGGGCAGAACGCACGTAAGATATGGGCAGGTCCTTTAGTGGAAATGGATAGCCCTTCTGTCCTTTGGAAAATCTCCAAAGTTAAATGATACATAGGTGAAAACTGAACACAAGTCCAAATATTAGCTTATTGATATTAATTTGTCATTTCTGTGTGTTGTGTCAACTTTGGATTTTTTAGCAATGACACTAATTTGGGGATTTTGTGTCCTTACCCATGATTCTACATGATACTATCAACAATCTAATCAATCTTATCCTTGCTCAAACACATCTTCCCTTTTGAAGTATGATCATGGCTTGAGAGAGAAGGAATGGAGATATAACAGGAGCTTCCAGAAGGTGGGAATAAAGCAAGAGAAGTCTATTGGAGAATCAGAATAATTATATGTAGATATTAGTGAAGAAGGGAGGAGCACAGCAATTAAATTTCAACATGAGTTTGAAGGGAACAAATAAAGCATAGCAGAGCCCAGTAGAATATTCTTCCAAGTTTTGGAAGAATCAAGGAGGCAAGGATAGCTGGAGGGAAAGACAACCGACCCCCCCCCCCATAGCAAAGGCACACAGACCGGTGTGAAAGAGTAACTGTAGAAGAGCTGTACCAGTAGGGAAGCCCACAGACCCACAACATGAGATGTTTCATGGATAACAGCCATGTGGGGACAGTAGTATAAACAGGTGGATGAATCTTTCCCTCTATAACAGGCTGTATACTTCCTGCATGGTTGGATGATATTCAGGAAGGCAATGAAGATAAATGAAATTTAATTGATCAGAAAATTATCAAAAGTGATTTTTATTCTTAAAACCAGAATTACAATTATTATTCAATGATTAAAAAATAATTATTTGTTAATTTTTTGAGCAAACTGAATTTCATTTTCAACCTGAAGTACCCATATGGTAGTCATTGGCCACATGTAGCTATAGAGTGGCTAATCTGAGTGGAAATGTCTTGTATGTATAATAAAAATAGAAGAATTCAGAGATTCAGTCCAAAAATATATATCTAAAATCTTCATTTAATAATGTAGTATATTGAGTAAATGTTTAAATGATAGTTTTGAAGTATTGATCAAATATTTTATAAATTTTTTAAGAAAGTGTTGAACCATCTATTAGAAACCAACTGTGACTTTCTTGAATAAGAGTACAGAACAGCATGGTTTTATCCAACAATACTAGATTATTCCAAGAAAGAAGTACAAGATAAAATGAAATAACTATCAAAGCAAGTTATAAAATACAGAGATTTCTTTTATTATTGACATGCTCATTTCTGGCCCAGCACAAAGAACTTGAAGAGAAGGCCATAGTTTATATCGCCAACATGAAACTCTTTTCTTTCTCCAAGACCCAAATATCTATCCCTTGTACATATCTCCTTGGATTACTAAAACATCTCAAACTAAAGCTACCTACAGGAATAGTACTGATACTGGCCATAATTTCCTAGCCAGTTATTCCTGCACATTTTTTACCTGTAGCTTTTTTTATGTCTATGAAAAGAACTGAATATTTCCAAATTTTTAAACTACAGACCTCCATGCTTTCCATTATTTCTCCCCTAGACATTTACATCTCAATCTCTGTTTCCATTTCTATTCCCATCTCCACGTCTCTGTCCAGTCCCTCTCTTTCTTCCAGACATCTGATGTCCACATTATCAACAAGGTCCTATTTTACATTTTAATACCTTTTTACATTTCAAGATTTTTGCATTTTAATATTTTACACACCCTATCACCTCACTTTTCTAGCCCATCATCATCATTATTTCTCACCTGGATTAGTATAATATCTTCCAACAAGGCTCTCTGGTTATTTATTTGACCATAATTTTCAGTACTGCAAAAAGAGTGGATATATTTAGATCATTTATTTCACTGTGCTCAAAATCCTTCACGGGCTTCCATCTTATCCAAGACAAAAAGCTACAAATTTCAAAATAATCTATGTATCAACCAGACATCTCCTAAGTAATACTGGGTAAAAAATTACTGTAGAACTTGGTGGTGTAAAATAAGTCATTGATTTTCATCCCTTTTCTGTGCTTTGTTAATGTGTATGGAATTGTAGTATGAGCTCTTTTTGTTGATGCTGGCTGGATTTCATCAGACTTGGCTCTGATTCCAAAGTTGTCACATATCTGCTTCACATCTTTGCTTTTTCTTAAAACAAGTGTCCATAAAATAAGCCACACTCTTCATGATGATGAAGGAAGCATTGTTTTTTTTATCAAACAACCACTCCAAACATTCTTGATTTCCAAAAGTGTTTTTGTTATTTCTTTTTTAATCTTCAGTTTTCCCATATTTCACCTTACTTTCATACCTTCTCCTAAGTTTTAGAACTACAAATACAGTAAAACCGTGATATTTCCTTTCTGGGTAACCTCTTAGTCAAGAGGAAGACTATGAGTCATTTGAACTGTTATCTTTTCTGAGTCCTTGTGCACATTTATACCTTTTAAGAATATTGATGTAGTTCTGGAATATTTCTATTTCCATTTATATCACCTATAATTTTAGCAATTCACATTTAATATTAATGGAATTAACTTTTGATGGACTTTTTTTTGGAAAACCAAACAAAGCAAATTCTTTGGCTACAAAGGAAAAAATGAGCTATGCTCACAATTTCAGGGAATAATGATTTATTCTAATTAAAATGTCTAACTTTGCTATAAACTTGGATAAACCACTAAACCACATTTTATTAAAATACATTCAAAGCCTTATTTTAAAATTCTTTAAAAATTATTAGAGAAAATTTAATTCTTGGTGGTGATACCAGAATAGGTATTATGTTTATTTGTTTAGTATAATGATTCAGAATAGGTCAATACTTCTACCTCTTATTAGAAACTTATTTTCTTATTTTTTTTTAATTTTTTTTAAGTTGTAGATAGGCACAATATCTTTATTTTTTAAAATTTATTTTTACATGATACTTAGGATCAAACTCAGTGCCTCATGCATGGAAGGCAAGTGCTCTACCACTGAGCCACAACCCTAGCCCCTAGAAACTTATATTTATATTAGAAGAAATAAGAAGGAAGATCAAGTTTAAGAGAAAATGGCTATCAGTTTTATCTGTTAAGTACTTCTTGAAAAAAAATATTACTAAAGTTACACTTATTGCAAAATGCAAATATTATTTACTGCTGGGAAGTCACTGGCTTCATTTACCTAGGTAGTTAGTTGTCTGAGAATTGCCTAAAGTAAATGAGAATTATATATGGCTTTCTTTTAAAATTTTCATCCTCTGTACTCTCATTTTTCTTCTTTTTCTTTTTTATTGTTACCTTAAAAGAAGTCAACATTATTTTAGGGGCATAGCTTCTCTTACACAAACTTATAATCAACTTCTAATTAATTTGCTTTTCAAATTTCACCTACAACAGGTAGCTTATTGTTTGACTTAATTTTGTGACACTTCCCTATAGTATTCCCATAGTATTCCACTATGATTTATTGAATACAACAAATAGTCATAGCTCTTCAAATATTAATCAAAACCAATTGAATATTTTCACTTTTTAATCTCATTGCATTCTGCAAATATTTATTATTTGCTATACCCTAGAATTGGTGTTAGAAATTTTACCCATTGTGTGAAACTTACCTAGGGATATAACACTTTTGTGAATAATTTACTAAGTAACTCTATCAAGATTCTACTACTTAAAAAGGCTTTTGCATGTCTGTTAGTGCTATTTCATATTAGCCTATAATATTTTGTATAGTATTGGCATACACCATTGTATAGTATTTCATTATGAAATTTATTTGACTATGCACATGTGTTGTACAGCAAGTTTCTTAGTCTTCTAAAATTTTTATCCCACACCTCCTTTAGAATTTTTGATATGTAATTTCATTGGTGCATAATGTGAAATTTTTGTTATTTTGTTAAGTTTTCTTTATTGAAAAATACCTGTTCTTAGATTAGCCATTAAACAGGGAAGAGGTACCAATAATGTGGAAAAGAAGGATTAAAGATACTGACAATTAATTTTAGATCCCTGGACATAAATAAGTGTGGAAATGTGGGCTTACCAGGAGTTTAACACCTTTTACTATAACAGTAAAAAGGCAGAAACCAACAAATGATTTTAACATTTTGTTGTTGTTGTTAAATTATACAATACTCTAAATCCATGAAAAGATAAAATGGCCCACAGTAATATACCAGTTGAATTTGTTTATATTCCCATAACTATTATCACAGAGTTGTCACTTAACACATCATGCAAATTTAATTAAGCTACTTCATCAAAAAATGAGAATACATTGAGAAGGTCAATGTATTAAAGAGTTAATCATCATACCAATTAATTTATGCCATAAATATTAATTTAGCACCTACTATATATCAGGTCCTGTACAAGGCATTGGGGGTGCAGTAGAGAACAAGATTAGATGAAATTTTTGTGCTTGACTTACATGCTAAATACAAATAAAAATTAAAACACAGAAAATATTTTTAAAATCAGCTAATTGTAAGTACTATGTAAATAACTAAAATAGGATGACGTTATGTCAAGTAATATTGTGGCTGTCTTAGTTTGGTTAGCCAATCTAAAGAAGGTTTTGCTAAAAAGGTGATATGTCTGCCAAGATCTGAGTAACAAAACTACGTTGGCAAACATAGTTTGGAGAGGATTCCAGCCAGTAGAACCAACCAGAACAGAGGCCCCAAGGTAAGAACAGATTTTAACATATTTGAAAAATCAAGCCATGGCCCCTGCAGTGATAGAAAAAGAAGACAAAGAGTTACAGAGGCAAAGAAGTGAAGATTCTATCAGGCTTGGCCCAGATCCCACCCTTATCCATGTGACACCTTTGCAAGTGCATTCTCATTTCAAGGCATCACCTCCTAATTTTTGCTTGTTAGGTCAGAGGAGATACCTTTTTCAAGCAGAGGTTGATTATTTTCTTGACAAATTTGAAATGGGGATCAGAGATGGCTAGTTCACATCTATGATTACAATAGAGTTTTATTAATTAGAGCATTTAGACCAGGCCCATTTTATCTATGTGCGTAATAAAGGACTAAGACAGAGTGTTTAGCTAACTGAAGGTTGAGGAAGAGAAGGAGACAGATGAGGGAAAAGTGTGGGAGAGAATGAAGTAAATAGAAACAACTCCATAGTCACGAGCAGAAGTGAGAGAGGAATAAGTCGCTGCCTCTTTCTTGAGGAGTCTCAAATCCTGGAACTAGACCCTTAGGTGTCTGGCTCTTTTTATGGATTTTTCTTTTTACTCTGTGAATATAGTGGCATATTTTAGTCTAGAATGAAGTGTGCTTGTGTTTCTTAAACCAAAAAATACTGGCTAAAACAGTCTAAAGAGGACCTGTGACAGAGGAACTGCAAGATCTAGAGTAAAGGTGAGGTAACACACACACAGGAAGAGAACCTGGAGAAAACAGGAGAAGGGGCTGGGATTGTGGGTCAGTGGCAGAGCACATGCTTTGCATGTATGAGGCACTGGTTTCAATCCTCAGAACCACGTAAAAATAAAAAATGAAGGTATTGTGTCCATCTACAACAACAACAACAACAAAAATAAGATGAGCATATTAAAATGTCATGAATTCTTCACATCATTTTGAAGTATGCAATTTAATTAAAACTCATTTTATAATCATTCAGTATTTAGCAGTACGGGGTTACTAAAATTTGTTTTTTATCTTATAAGAGTTACACTTAAGTTAATGAGTTGTCTCCAGACTAAGAAACAATTAGCCCTGTTATGAGTCACCTTTAATTAACCATTGGTAGAAATTCAAAACAAAGATTCATTTGAAAAACTGGCATTTGGCCTGTACTTTGAACTTTGGAATTCTGAAGGTAGTTGAATGATAGATAGGACTGATACTTCTGGCTCTAGGTAGATGCTAAATCTAGGTTATTTTGAGAAACTCTTACAAGTAGTAGAATGTTAACAGCTTAGCATTAGCTTAACAAAGGATCTGATTCTATAGCAATACTGTACATGTTGGTTATGGTACACCAAAATACTAGATCAAAAAAGAAAACAAAAGATTTGAGTTTTAGATAATTGTGTCTCATCTTCAAAAGCCATAAAACATCCCAGAAATCCTAATATACCATACTTGTAAATAATGTTTCCTAGACATTGCTTCTTATAGGCAGATGGGACATAAACATTCTTTGTCAGATTAAGGGACCTAAATATTAAAACTAAACATATGGGCATGTTTCATCAACCTAAGACTTCATGGTGAAAATTTACATCCATTTTCATGCTCACACAAATTCTATGAAATTTCTTTATTCTTCTTTAGTCCAATTTTCATCTATTTCACAGTGTCTTGCAAATTATGTATCACATATCCTTTTTAAGTTCTTGTTTTATTTTTAATTGACAAATAATTGTATGTATCTATGGGGTATAATGAGATGTTTTAATACAGGTATTCCTTGTGAAATGATAAAATGAGGCTAATTAGCACAATCATTACCTGAAATATTTATCATTTCTTTGTTATGAGAAAATTTAAATTATTTCATTTAGCTATTTGAAATATACATTACATTTTCATTAAATGTAGTTGGTATATTTTAAATTGATTTTCAAAGACTCTAATAAACTAACACAAATACTGATTATTTCAACATGCATTTAAGCTATATCTACCTCAATAGTCCCAAACTAGGTAGACTTATTCATTAACTTTCAGGTAATTTTCAAAATGTCTTTTCTAATACTCGCATTCCACATAAAGAATAAATGTCTCCATACCCCTCAGATATCAAATATTATTTTTCCTCTCTTCTTTTATATTTCTCTTGTGCTTCTAGTCATTTTGCTTAGAATTGTTTTCTTATTATTGCATGTCACTTTCAATTGAAAATAACTCCTTGAAGTCTCTGCTTTTTATTCTCTGTGTCAGCCAAAATGACCTAACATCCCTTTACATCCATATCTATATAACCTAAGTGGAATTGAACTCAGATTCTGTGTATTCAGAAGCTAACATCAGATTCTGTGTATTCAGTTTGTGGTAGTCTGTCACAAATGACCTACAAGGAATGTGGCTTGTATTTCAAAAATTCTGCCAATCATATAAGCCACAAATGAATCTTCCAGACCCTGCTATTTCTAAAGTTGTTTCTGAAGATAGATACACTATATGTTTATGATGACAAGTGGTTATAAGGTCTTATTTTGAGATGGAAATGTCTGTACTGCTCTATGAATCATTATTATTCATGGCAGTAATAATAGCACTACCATCCAATGAAACAATAGCAATAATGGTTCTAGTTTATTCTTTGCAATTTTAATTGACTCATTCATTTCTCAGAATAGCTACTAAATGATTGTAAAATACATATTAATTTAGTCTACTTACAAAAAATGCTATATAAGAGTACAATAATTATATAACAAGACCAATACTATGTTCACAAGTTAATGAATAATGAACTAATTTAAAAAATGACCTCAATCTTAATTTTAAAAATTAGGTTTAGAAGTTTTTTTCTTTTTTTTAATTTTCACATAAGAAAGGGCAAAGGTAAAAATTAGTTTTATACTCAAGTGCAAAGCATTTAAAATTGAATTTTCGCTCTTTGGAATTGGGGATTTAACTGCCAATAAAAATGGCATTAATATGATAATGATATGCTAAGAGAATATTTCATCCTGTATTTCTTCTAGCCTAAGCATATGTGACTTTATTTACTTTTTCTATGATGAGTAGTTGATAACTTCAAAACATTTTAAAGTATTAGTGATCACATTTTGTTCTAGAAATGTTGGTAACCTGAGCTGTATTAGTGTATATATAATATTATATTTTATACCTTATATATATTTATTATGATCTGTATAGTAAGTATATATCTGAGTTTTTGAGTCTTTGACAGAAACAAAGATGAGATAGATATTGTCAGGAAGCTTGCCATCAGGAGAAGTTGAGAAATAGAAGAATGTAAAATTATTTGGACAAATAATATTTGAATCCTTTCATCAAGGAGACCCTATTAATAATCGGTGACACTTTGTAGCATCTTTTTCCTTTCTCATTAATTCCTTTCTACCCCAAAATGGAGCCCTCTCTCTTCAGACTTGGCCCCTGTCTTCTCTCTCCTCTGTCTCATCTTTCCATTTCTTTATTTCTGAAATGGTTCCAGCTGCTCTCCTCGGAAGCAATAGTCCTTCTTCTTCAGGAAGTAAATATGCCAAGAAAGTTATTGGACTAAAGCAGATTTATCTTCTGCAGATGGACGAAGAAAAAGATAAGAAACTCTTAAATGAAATATTATTGCCATGTCATTCATGAATAACTCTAATACAAAGGTCAACAGTGAATGCTCTGGGGCCAGAATGCTTGTTCCAAATAACTGCGTCTCCAACTGCTGTTTGAATAACCTTGGACAGATATTTTAATACAAATTTCTTTGCAGATGTGTGTATACAGATATTTTAATACAAATTTCTTTGCAGATGTGTGTATATTCATTTTATTTAGCCCATAAATGAATCAGTGAACAAAATGAATACAATATTAATATAATAAATATATAAATTTATTATATAATGATATATGTCTACATACCATTAAATGATGTATAGTGAATATTTCGATTATAAATACAGATGACCAGGCCCTCTTAGCAAGCACTGTGACTTAATTGATCTGAGATCAATTTAGATGTCTATATATTTTAACTCTCTCTAGAAATTTCCAGGGTAGAGACAAGATTAAGAAAATCCATGGGTAATTAATATGTAATTATGTCACAGAATATCAGGACTGAAAGTGATTTAATGCATTACCTAACCCAAATATATCTATAACACAGTCTCACCCACTTCATGTTTGAACATTTTTAATTATACTGGGGAATTACTGGCTGATGATTCATCCCATTCTTAAGAAGTTCTGGGGAGCCTTTATTGTCAGTAATAAGGTATACATTCCATATTGATCAATAATAGGGTTATTATTTTTTCACATTTTGATCTTTCAAATATATACAACATTTGACAGTTCTACTGTGCCTACCAGAATTTTGTCACAAGGGTAAGTATCCCAAACTCTTTCTAGCAATCTTTCCCTGACCTTGCTCATATCACCCTTTTCCTTGTTTATTGTGACACTCAGGACTCAACACTGAGTCAGGTCTGACTCTCATCCTCTATCTGATAAAGCAATGTAAGGGTATGCTAATTTTAAGTCACCTGTAGTCCCATTTGATAATTCATATGTCCTGTTATATTAGCATAACAAATGATGCCCAGAACTAAGCAACTCAAAATGACATCTATTAAAAACATTTTTATAAAGGGACAAAAGTATTCATTATATCCCACAATTTCTGAAGACTGAGAATCAAGTAGTAGCATCTCTGGGTGGTTGTGTCTTAGCATTTCTGATGAGGCTTCAGTTATTTTTTTTTTTTGGTCTGGACACAGTTTTGCTTACAGGTGTCAGATTCTTGCTGGCCATTGGTTGCCCAGTAACCCTGAGTTCCTTGTCATGCTGGCTTTTTCAAGAGCAACTGATTCCAGATACAACAAGTAACCCATACCAAAATAACCAAT
Source organism: Urocitellus parryii (assembly GCF_045843805.1). Classification (NCBI taxonomy): domain Eukaryota; kingdom Metazoa; phylum Chordata; class Mammalia; order Rodentia; family Sciuridae; genus Urocitellus; species Urocitellus parryii. The sequence goes on from NC_135532.1 coordinate 89,983,017, forward strand.
ATTTTTGAAACCTAATAATGAATCCATTTGCTGTCACTTCTGCTGTACTATAGTGATCAGAGGCAAGTCACTGAGTATAGATGAACCTCACTGGGAAAATTAAGTTTTCTCTCTTAAATAAGGTATGAAAAGATTGGTGCACATGATTGTGAAAGCAACACAGCAAGAATGTTGCATTAGTTCTATTGTTCTTTTTATACAATCAAATGCTTTTTGTTTTTCATGGAGGCTATTGAGACCTTTTCGAATTACGTATTTATCTTTCCTTTCCTTCATACTACTATATTACATGCATATTTGATAATTGAACAATTTACATTGTGTGATACAGCCAAGCTATAAACAAAAGGCTTGAGATAAAGCTATGTGTGGTACTGTCAACATAGTACTAACACTGGCTCCAAGGTGACACTAATCCATGGTACAAAATGAGTCTATCATTTGCAAACTTATCTCACATAATTCCATTTTTTTCTGTTCAAAAAGATATGTGACTCTCAAAATAGTCACATTTACAAATTATAGATAACCAGGTTTTCTCTGAGCCCTGATCTAAAAGTAATGTAAAATGAGGGTGGGTGGCTTTATTCTTTTTTTTTTTATAAATGAATTATTGCTCTTGGTTACAGAAGCACTTACAGCAATTGATTCTGAAATTAACCTTCACATCTGATCAGTTACAGCATTCTGGAATCTCTTCATTTCATATGATTTCTCAGATATCTCAAGCTGGTGTGTGGATTATTCAGTAATTGTTTGTATAAACTGAAATGTAATTTTGATGGAGAATATGTCTACTTAAAGGCAGTGAGTCTATTTTTAAAAGTATTATGCATTTACATGTTGTTGACAGTTTCTGCATGTTTCCTCTTAAATTTCTTTTTTCATTTAGAATGTTCCTTGGTTTCTAATTATTACTGACTGATGAATTATCAAGCAGAGGCCAAACTAGCAAGGGACTTAAAACAAGTAAAAGTGATTAGTGTGTTGTTTTCCACTCTAACTGAATATCATCACATCATCAAATCAAATAGGGTATCTCATTAGATGGATAATAACATTTTTTTGGAAAAAATTACAAGTGCAGGGCTGGGGATGTGGCTCAAGCGGTAGTGCGCTCGCCTGGCATGGGTGCGGCCGGAGTTCGATCCTCAGCACCACATACAAACAAAGATGCTGTGTTTGTCGAAAACTAAAAATAAATAAATAAATAAATATTTAAAAAAAAATTACAAGTGCAACTTTCAGCTTCAAGAAGTTAAGAATTTTAGGCATCTTAAGATAAATTAGTCACTACAAAATCCAGTCTGTTTTGAAATCTCTAGAAGATTCAATTACTTTTAAGACTCACTCTCCTGTTCCCCAGAGTAAAACTCAATGTCCAGCTTCTAAGAGAAAACTTTACACAAAGACTTTATAAATATCTTGGTATTTCAAATTCACTTCTTACCATTCAAATGTAAGTAGAACAACAATATCATTCTATACATTATAAGGGTATTGTTTAATGTTTTCCTCCAGTGCCTCATCTTATGATCTTATTTTTATTTTTATAGATCCTTGTAATGAAAATTTGTTATCCCTCTCTCTGACAAGGTGTCCTTACTACTTTGGTAGCAACTCTAACCCATTCTTCTGCAATATTTGCATCGATGCATGACAAAACAGCTAACCAACCACACAGAAAGTCAAGATCATGCAAATTCCAACAAAGAAAGAAAGGAAAGGTAGGAATTTAAAATTTAGCAGTATTCTAAGATAAATTATTATAAGATAGAAAGTAATTCATACTGTATTATGAAGGCAGATTTCAGACACTTAATGTAGATATCTAATTTTTTCTAATCAGTTTTAAGAAATAAATTTTTTAGGCCTTATTTAACGAAAAGTTAGATGATATGCAGTAGTAACAACTGAAAACACACTATTTCCTGATCTAAATAGTTTTTATTAGTTCATGTCTTTCCTAAATATATTTTTTCCACTTTACTGTTTGTAATTCTAAGAACTTAGAGTGGAGGGATTTCTGGTTTTGGACCAGGCATCATGGTATGGGAAAACCCGAGCCATCAACACTACTTTAGTGTAGCCCAAGCAATAGTTTTCAAAATGGAACATTAATGGATGTCATCAAAGTCTAAAGATAATACAAGATTGACAATTCACTTCCAATGGTGATGTAATATTTTATGAGAAGAAAATATGCTTATTTTTATAATATTTTGTAGGAATAATATTTATAATAGAAGACTACAAAAACAGGAACAAAATATAACAAAAATAAACAAGAACAGAGAAAACAGGGTTTGATCTGTGAGTAAAACTACAAGGATAAATGACTTGTGAGTTGTATTTTATTATGTATATGAAGTCTAGTATCTGAATATTAAATTAATGCAGTAGTTACTATGTTTGGGAATTCAAATTTAAATACAGATATAGGGAAAGACAGATTCCATTTCTTCAAGAAACTCCCAAGTCTGAAAGAATAGTTCCTCTCAAGTGTCCTTGGATAAAATCTTCTGGTTACTTAGACCCCATTGTGAGGGCCAGCATGATCTCTCCCCCATCAGAGTCTCTTAGGCACAGAGAAGGTATTATTTGGCACTGTGTCCCCAGTGCTAAGGACCTTGTCTGACAAATAACAGATATCAGTAAAGATGAATAAGTGATTAGAATAATCATTATATACAACTACCAGAGTGCGAAGAGTCCTTATTTAGTGTAGTAGGGTGGATTATTGAATATTTTTATTTTTAATAAATAAAATTTTTAAAATTATTTTCAGTAGCTGGCTTAGAGGTGATTTTCATGAAGATAACAAAAGGATGAAAATGTGACAAATAGGTGAAACTGAAGTTGGCAATTTGAGAGTCCGTAGACAGAGAGATTAGATGAAGAATGAAAAGACAGATAAATTTTTCATAAGGAAGCTAATGAACCACTTGAATTTTATGTGATCAGTTAGTAAAACTTTATGTTATTAGTAGTCATGTTAATTTGGAGCCAGGCTATTTATCAACTCTGAGGATACTATCTATTCAGATCATTTCTAGAAACAAAAAACACTCTGGATAATCAACAGAAAAAGAAAAACAGTCAAAAATATTTGGGTAAGAGTGCTGAATCATATCAGCATAGAATATTTGTTTTTATGACCTGGCAAAGATTTTTTCCCCTAGATTGGCAATCAATGTCAAATACACATTATCAATGTAAAGAAGACTCATCTATCACTTCATCTTAGAAAAATATAGAAAAGGTCTTGTTTACTTCATATTATTTAACCCTATGGAATCATAGAAAGGACATTATTTGATATAGTCTAAGGCAAAATTTGTTAATGGGGGTAATTTTACCCTTTTACAGGACATCTGATAATACCTGGAGATATTTTTGATTGTCATAACTGGGGTGATGCAGATATTTGCTAAAAGCTGCTAATAATTTATACATAGCACAACTCCCCACTATCCATAAAGTACCCAGTCCCAAATGCTAACAGTGCCAAGGTTTGAAAACCTTTGTTTGAAAGTAAAGGTCAGAACATTGCTAATTATATAAATTGCATAGTACATAACAAACATTATTATTAAAAAATACCTATAAATTAAGAACACAAATAATATTTCCTCACCATCTCCATAGATCATTGAGTTGCTTGATTTATCTAAGTTGTTCTAATCAAACTAGTTAAGTCAATTGCTCTGTGAAGACATTGCTTCAAAGGTGGTGTCACTACACCTACAGCTGCATGCTTGTTAAACTGTCATCCTGCCAATATCTTCTTTTGAAAATAAAACAAAAATCTGTGTTTTAGCTTCTAGTTTCCTGCCAACAATATAATCTTGATTAAACTAGCAGCTTTATTTTTTCCTCTTCAAAATAAGATGGAATGTTTTTATGCAGTTGAGAGTGAATCACCTTAGGGATTAGTCACCTAAAACAATACATATTATAAGCTCTTTAAAGTTAAAGAGGCATGTTAAATATATAGCAGCTTGCAGTACCACCCACCTTGTTGTTAGTAAAAACAGAAAGACCTTTAAAAAGCAGGAGGCAATAAACACCACCTGCTTTTTTAAAGTTCAAGGATCCCAGCATTTGCATTTCTGTTTGTGTTGGAATCCTGATATTCACATAGAATTAAGTCAGTATTTGAAAACAGATTGACTTTTAGTATAGTGCACCAACTGCAAAAGTGTAAAGAAATCAAATATTATCTATATATTTTCACACACTGAGCAATTACCTGAAAAAATTAAATACAAAAATATTAAAACTGGTTGTTCCATGAATGATAGAATTAAGATTAACATAAAATTTTCAAATGATTAACAGATATTTTAGTGTTATCAATAAGCAAGCAACATCTTTTAAAAAAACATAATATATACTATAAACTCAAGAGTGCAGGATGATTTATAAAATGATAATTGATTACAATCATATTTTAGTGTAATATTTTCATTGGAAAAATATGAATATTTGTCCTTGTCCTTTTCTCTCTATCCTACACTGACCTACGACTCCACCCTGCATTCACAAGTTTTAAGTATTGTATACCACATTTTATTTATAGATACAGACATTTATAATATTTCTTCCTGAGTATTGCATATTTTGGTTTCTTCAGTTATGCCTCATAATTTCCTTAAGATAAGTTCATAGAAGTCCATAGCTGAGTCAAAAGACATTACCATTTTTTAAATTTCATTTAATTTTTCTTTTCTTTTAAATTAGAGCTTTATGGTTATGCATAGTTGGGTTCATCCTGATAAACTCATACCTGCATGGAGTTTTTCTCTCCTATCCTCTCCCCTCCCCATCTCCTTCCTCCATTCTACTAGACTTCCTTTCATTTGTCTATTAACTTGTATTTGATCATTTGTATTTTCACTTTTGTTTAAAACTTTTTAAGAGCAGATCTGTTGGTTCATTATAATTGTATATTATACCGGAATTATGTTACACATAACGTAATTTGATCAAATGCCTTTTCCAGGATCTCCCTTATTCTTTCCCTCCTCTCTCCGCTTGGTTTTCCTCCTCTATTCTATTTGTCTCCCTTCTATTTTCGTAAGTGCTCCCTCTTACTTTTATTGTTTTTTCTATTCTATTTTTCTATTCTTATTTTTATGGTTTTTTCTATTCTAATATCTTTCCTATTCCTATTCCCCTCCCTTCTTTTCATACCCCCCCTTTTTTTAATCTACTGAACTTCTCTTCTTCCCCTCATGCTGTTTATTGTGGTTTAACTTCCACTTATCAGAGAAAATATTTGACATTTGGACTTTTGGGATTGGCTTATTTCACTTAGCAAGATAGTTTCCAGTGCCACCCATTTACTGTCAATATCATAAAGTCATTCTTCTTTATGGCTGAGTAATATTTAATTGTTTATATACCACCATTTATTCATTCTTCTGTATGTCATCATTTCTCTTCCTTCCCTTCTCCTATAGGTTTTGCATATGAGAGAAAACATTTAACTTTTGAGTTTCTAAGTTTGGCTTATTTCAATTTAGCATGATAGCCTCTATTTCCATCTATTTACCATAAAATGCTATAATTTTATACTTTTAATGGTGTAATACAGCTCCATTGTATATATACACAACAATTTATTAACCAATTAATCTATGGGTAGGCTTCTGGATTTATCCCATAATTTAGCTATTGTAAATTGTGCTTCTATAAACACAGATATGGCTGTGATGTTGTAATGTGCTTGTTTTAGATCATTTAGGAAAATACCCAGGAGTGGAATACCTGGGTCCATGCCTAGGTTTTTGAGAAATCTCCAACTGCTTTCTAGAGTGGTTGTACTAATCTGCAGTTCCACCAACAATGTACAAGTGTTCCTTTCTCCCTACAACCTCATCAGCACTTATTATTGTTTATTTTCTTGATCTTTGCCATTTTTATTGGAGTGAGATGAAACCTTAGTGCAGTTTTGATTTGCATTTCCCTAATTTCGATAGATGTTGAACATTTATTGGCCTTTGTGTTTCATTCTCTCTATTTTTTTTTTTTTTGCCTTTTGTATTTCTTCTATTGAGAAATCTTAGTTCTCTTGACCATTTATTGATTTTATTTTGTGTGTCTGTGTGTGTGCTAAGTTTCTTTAGTTCTTTTTATATACTGGCTATTAATCCTCTATCGGGGACATAGCTGGCAAACATTTTCTCACGTTCTGTATGTTCTCCCTTAATGATTTTAATCTTTTTCTTAGCTGTTCAGGAGCTTTATAGTTTAAAGAGATTGCACTTATTGATTGTTGGCTTTATTTCCTGTACTTTGGGGGTGTTGTTAAGGAAGTTATGGCATCATTTACATGATGGTGTGTTGACCGTCTTTTCTTCTGGCAGCTGTAAGGTTTCTTGGTCTAATTTCTTAGTCTTTGATTCATTTTGAGTTTTGTGCAGGGTTAAAGATAGGGGTCTGATTTCACTTATCCATTTTCCCCAGCAGCATTTGTTAAAAGCGCTGTCTTTTCTCTGAGATGAATTTTTGGCATCTTTGTCAAATATTAGATGACTATAGGTTTGTGGGTGTGTTTCTGTGTCTTCTACTTCATTGGTCTTCATGTCTATTTTGGTGCCAATACCATGCTGTTTTTGTTAATACAGCTCTGTAGTATAATTTCAGATCAGATATTGTGATGTCTCCTGCTTCGCTTTTCTTCCTTAGTATCACGTGAGGTATTCTAGGTTTTTTATTCTTCCAAATTAATTAACAAATTGTTTTTTTAAATTATATAATTGGTATTTTGAAGGAGATTAAATTGAATCTATATATTGCTTTTGGTAGTATGGCCATTTTGACAATATTAATTCTGCCTTTCCAAAGAACATGAAATGTTTTTTCATCCTCTAAGGACTTCTTGAATTTATTTCTTCAGAGTTCTATTCTTTTTATTGTAGAGCTCTTTTATCTCCTTAGTAAAAGAAGCCACTTTTTAAAGGCTTTGGGGAATACAGTGCCAAATTGCCCTTCTGAAATGTTTGTTCTTTCTGAAATTTAATCCCAAATTCAATCTATGAGAAGGCCTCTTATTTCTCATTATCACCAAGAAACATTTTATTTTCTTATTTTGACTGAGAGATCATGATATGTTATTATGATATAACTGGGCTAAAATCTTTGGCTCTACATAATCTCAAGGAAGTTATTGAAATGAAGAATAAAATTGTGGATTTATTTCACACTATATATTATAAATGATAGTACCAATTGTTCCTCTTAGTGGCATAGCCTTGGTAACTATACTGTCCCCTGGGTTTCTCTATTTTTCTCACAATTCTTTATTTTATCTCATCTTTTCTGCTTTTGTATAGGATCTTAACTGAGGTTTAGCATTGTCGACTATTATTCCCATATTCAAATGAATACATGTAATCTATATGGAATAAAATGTTCAAAGACATTGTTTTATTTTATAATGAGAATAATTAATAAATAATAAAAGCAAAAGAATGATATGCTATGATTTTTTAAATGTGATTTTTGTTTGAAAATGGTTGAAATAAAACTGATGGTTATATGAAAAGGTAATCAGGAAAAAATATAACTTACAAAATATACACTAGAAATAGTACAAATACTTTCATAATGCTAACAAAAGATTCAAATATACTACTACATTAAAAGAAGGCAGCATTTTTTAATCAATAAAATGTTGCATTTCTTAATTATTAAATATAATTATTAATATGACCATGGATAAATAGTATTTTAGTATAGTTTATGTACACTCAAACTTTTCATCCTCATGAATACCTGGTTTTCTTCTACTCCTAATAATTATGTAGTAATGTGAATCCTTGATTAGAAAATTTACTTACTAAATTCTGTCACCATTGTTTAAATATTGTTTCAAAACACAGAAATTTTCTAGGGCAGGTTTGCTAACTTTTCTCATTCTCTTCAATTTAACAGTTTTCTGAAGCTTTAACAAAACTTTAATATTCAACTCTCATTTTCTTAAATAAAGCAAGGAGGCCATACCTGTATCAACGTAATCTGACATTCTTAATAATAATTGCCATGTTTTTTTTTTTTTTTCCCAAAAACTAATTGTTTATTTATTTATTTTTTTTTTCATTTTTTTTTTATTGGTCGTTCATAACATTACATAGTTCTTAATACATCATATTACACGGTTTGATTCAAGTGGATTATGAACTCCCGCTTTTACCCCGTATACAAATTGCTGTATCACATCAGTTACCCTTCCATTGATTGACATATTGCCTTTCTAGTGTCTGATGTATTCTGCTGTCTGTCCTATTGTCTACTATCCCCCCTCCCCTCCCCTCCCCTCCCCTCCCCTTTTCTCTCTCTACCCCTTCTACTGTAAATCATGTCTTCCATTTGTATTCTCTTGACTTACCCCTCCTTACCTCTTATATGACATTTTGTATAACCCTGAGGATCGCCTTCCATTTCCATGCAATTTCCCTTCTCACTCCCTTTCCCTCCCACCTCTCATCCCTGTTTACTGTAAATATTCTTCTCAAGCTCTTCATCCCTACCCTGTCCTTGTTTACACCCCTTATATCAAAGGAGTCATTTGGTATTTGTTTTTTAAAGATTGACTAGCTTCACTTAGCATAATCTGCTCTAATGCCATCCATTTCCCTCCAAATTCTATAATTTTGTCATTTTTTAATGCAGAGTAATACTCCATAGTGTATAAATGCCACATTTTTTTTATCCATTCATCTATTGAAGGGCATCTAGGCTGGTTCCACAGTCTTGCTATCGTGAATTGAGCTGCTATGAACATCGATGTAGCAGTGTCCCTGTAGCATGCTCTTGTTAGGGCTTTAGGGAATAGACCGAGAAGGGGAATAGCTGGGTCAAATGGTGGTTCCATTCCCAGCTTTCCGAGAAATCTCCATACTGCTTTCCAAATTGGCTGCACCAATTTGCAGTCCCACCAGCAATGAACAAGAGTGCCCTTTTCCCCGCATCCTCTCCAGCACTTATTGTTGTTTGACTTCCTAATGGCTGCCAGTCTTACTGGAGTGAGATGGTATCTTAGGGTAGTTTTGATTTGCATTTCTCTGACTGCTAGCGATGGTGAGCATTTTTTCATGTACTTGTTGATTGATTGTATGTCCTCCTCTGAGAAGTGTCTGTTCAGGTCCTTGGCCCATTTATTGATTGGGTTATTTGTTATCTTATTGTCTAATTTTTTGAGTTCTTTGTATATTCTGGTTATTAGGGCTCTATCTGAAGTGTGTGGAGTAAAGATTTGTTCCCAGGATGTAGGCTCCCTATTTATCTCTCTTATTGTTTCTTTTGCTGAGAAAAAACTTTTTAGTTTGAGTAAGTCCCATTTGTTGATTCTATTTGTTAACTCTAGCGCTATGGGTGTCCTATTGAGGAATTTGGAGCCCGATCCCACAGCGTGTAGATCATAACCAACTTTTTCTTCTATCAGATGCCGTGTCTCTGATTTAATATCAAGCTCCTTGATCCATTTTGAGTTAACTTTTGTGCACGGCGAGAGATAGGGATTCAGATTCATTTTGGTGCAAATGGATTTCCAGTTTTCCCAGCACCATTTGTTGAAGATGCTATCCTTCCTCCATTGCATGCTTTTAGCCCCTTTATCAAAAATAAGATAGTTGTAGTTTTGTGGATTAGTTACTGTGTCCTCTATTCTGTACCATTGGTCCACCCGCCTGTTTTGGTACCAGTACCATGCTGTTTTTGTTACTATTGCTCTGTAGTATAGCTTGAAGTCTGGTATCGCTATACCGCCTGATTCACACTTCCTGCTTAGTATTGTTTTTGCTATTCTGGGTCTTTTATTATTCCATATGAATTTCATGATTCTTTTATCTATTTCTACAAGATATGCTGTTGGGATTTTGATTGGCATTGCATTGAACTTATAGAGAACTTTTGGTAATATCGCCATTTTGATGATGTTAGTTCTGCCTATCCATGAGCAGGGTATGTTTTTCCATCTTCTAAGGTCTTCTTCTATGTCTTTCTTTAGGGTTCTGTAATTTTCATTGTATAAATCTTTCACCTCTTTTGTTAGGTTGATTCCCAAGTATTTTATTTTTTTGGGGGATATTGTGAATGGAGTAGTTGTCCTCATTTCCGTTTCAGAGGATTTGTCGCTCATATACAGGAACGCCTTTGATTTATGCGTGTTGATCTTATATCCTGCCACTTTGCTGAATTCATTTATTAGCTCTAATAGCTTCTTTGTAGACCCTTTTGGGTCTGCTAGGTATAGAATCATATCATCTGCAAATAGTGATAATTTAAGTTCTTCTTTTCCTATTTTTATGCCTTTAATTTCTTTTGACTGTCTAATTGCTCTGGCCAGTGTTTCGAATAATTGCCATGTTTATAGTCTGCTCTACCATTACTAAAGTGATTTCCTATGCCTTAACACACTGGATCACCCTAACAGCCCTGGGAAAAAAATACCTTGCTTTTTAGGGCACAGCTTAATTTGAGTTTATTTACTTGAAATAGCATATATAATGCCTAATATAAATGTGTTTTCCTGCATGATTCTAGTATAAAATTTTTATTAAAATAATCCCATATAACTGATTTTTAAACATTTTAAATATTGTGTGTCTCATATTCCCAGAGGCAATTGTTTATCTCAGCAAAATATTCTTGTGAAAAAATATCTGATGTGTGTATATATATATATATCTATAAATAAATGTATATACACTCATATATGCGTAGGAAGATAGAGATATACATGTAAATAATCCTATCTACTTGAGAAAATATAGATTATTTGCCTCCTACTGCTAATTTTTAAAAAGTAAATACAAGTTATCAAAAATAATTTTCTAAGAGTATTAAATATAGTATTTTTCTCAGGATTATGGTTGCTTATTAAAATATGGATACTCATTGAGTGAAAGGAACATAGAAAGAGAATACATACCAACAATGCTCAATGATAGAGGAAAAATTTGGAATTTGTAATGAAATTTTTTCATAGCTTTTCTCCAGGGTTCTAGCTACAAATAAATATCTATCTTTAATTTTTTTTACCCTCTTAATCCAATTCAGGAGTGTAACGAAGTGCATCTGAATTAAAAATGAAAAAATAATAAAAAGAATAGGTTGGTTGCATAGCTTGGCTATGTGAATTAAACTGCTATAAACATTGATGTGACTGCATCAATGTAGTGTGCTGATTTTAAGTCCTTTGGGTATAAGCCTAGGAGTGAGGTAACTGGGTCAAATTCCTTACAACATTCTAAGGAATCTCCATACTGCTTTCTGAAGCGGTTGTATCAATTTGCAGTCCCACCAGCAATATATGAGTGAACGTTCTTCCACACATCCTCACTAACATTTATTGTTACCTGTATTCTTGATAATTGCCATTCTGGCTGAAGTGAGATGGGCTTAAGAAATGAAATCATAGAGGAAACATAAGAAGTGAAAGATCATTTCAACTAGGAGTAGAGATCCTATCACATTACTTTCAATCTATCCATCTCTGTCTAGAAAGGTCCTATGTTATTTTTGATATATGCTTTAGGAATTAGAACTAGTTTCAACATTTAAACCATAATTACTCAACATACTTCTTTGTCTTATTTTTAGTACCTCTTCCTGACAGAAAGTTATTGACAAATGCCACCTGTATAATTCGCTTTGCTGCACAGTAAGCACAAAGAGATAATAAATAGTGAATAATTCATTTTAAACCTTTTTGTAATGCCTTGTTCACTAGAAACCTTGTAGAGAAGATTATGGTGTGATCTGTTGAAATTGCACTCAATCAATGATAATTCCATTATGCAGCTGACAACTACACATAGAATCAAGAGTCTTGGTAACATAAAAGATCATGTTTTTTGAGAATGTGTTTATATTTTTCCAAATAGTTCAGAATGATCCAAAATATTTTTCTAATTTAGAGTAAGCTGAATTTGTGCTACAGCAAAATAGAAGCATTGAAGTTTATTCAAGAAATGATTATGTTGTATTGGGGAAAAACAACCTTCTTAAAAGAAGTGCAACACTTTTTTTTTCTTAAACAAAGTAAGTTATAAGACATACAAAGGCAATGAGTAACATAAAGAGTGTCCCTGTCAAACAGAAGACTCCAGTAATCCAATGCATACAGGGTTGCAATGTGTGTTAAAACTATAATGGTTATTATATACAGGTTTGCAGTTTTATGTGAAAAAATGAATTTCACATGTTTTAACAGATACTGGCAGATTCTGAGATAAAACCTGTGTCCCTTCATCTTCAATGTACTTTTTTTTCACTTGCTCTTGTCACTTGTCTCATGCAAAGCTACAATTCTCATGGTGAGATTCTGAAAACCCACACAAAATAAGCAAGGCTGACTCTATGTGTAGATTCTGCCTTCTTTTAAAGATGCTACATCTGTAACTGAGTCAGATTTTGCTCTGACTCATATGTCTGAATTCATGGTTCTAATATCCAAGATAAACCTGAGTGTCAAAATTTAAAAACAAATACAGTAGAGGATTCAGAAAAGCATTTTCTTAAAACTATTATTTTGCTGTTAAGACTCAGAGATAACTGATTTGTTAAACCTGCTTCAGTAGAAGGCTAATACCAGTATCTATGAAATGTTTAATTATTGGGAGTATAATATTCATTAAAAGAACTTCCAACAAGGTGTACTAAACAAATAAACAAAATGAAATTTATATCTAAAATTAGAATACATGTGATGACCTCACTTACTACAATGCAAAAAATAGTACAAGAAGAATAACCATCAGTGTAATTTGCTCTTTCCAGGAGTTATTTTGTTTGAAAAAGAAAAAGTCCATTTTCCTTAGATACAGTGTTTTATGTGTGGAACTGGGGATTTGAACTCAGGGCCTCATGAACCCAGGGCCTCGTGCAGGCTAAAGAAGCACTCTACCACTAAGACATATTCCCAAGGGTCCTTGCATAATTATTTTAATATATATTGAAGACTAGAGACCTAACTAATATATTTTAGTATACATACAAAATAACGCTAAAAGAAAAGAAAATAATGACTTTCCTTTGAAAAAATCTGAGTATAGACCTGAGGTTAAACTGCACCACAAATTATTTCTAAATTGACCCTTTTTTCCCTTCCATATCTTTCTCTTTTGAAGAATGTACTTTTATTTTTAAAAAGTAACTTTCTCAACTTTCTTTGACTAGTCAGTAAAACATAGGTCTCAGGACAGGTGCTTCAATAGAACAACACAAGAAATCAGAACAAAGTGGCATTTTTAGATTTTTGAAGAGCATTCTATAACAATTGAAACACCATGATGAATGGTATGGCTTTTCAGCACATACAGTGAATCAAATGTTTCCTCAGTAGCTCAAGAGTATACCTGGATTTTACTTCTTTTTCTTTTTAGATGTTCTGCAGTGATGAAATATTAAAATGCTAATGGTAAAAATATTATATATATATATATATATATATATATATATATATATATATATATATATATATATAAAGTCATGGAGTGCTTTCTACATTAATAAGATTTATATTATTACAAAAAAAACAGTCTGACATCAGTGTAGTCATCATAGACATTATCATGGGCACAGAGGATCCTCTCATTTGTGGAAGCATATCTTGTCTTCCTTGGAAGCCTACCTCTGTACCTTAGGCTGACATACTCTCCTCTGATTGCTTCTTGACATCTGAGTACTCTCAAATAGCCCAAATAAAAACATATAGCTGTTCTTGGAACCACAGTACTAGGCAACTAGCCTGGCAACACTTTAAAATTGAGCTATGTCCTCACCTCTTTTTATCTATTTTTATTTTTGACACAGGTTCTCACTAAATTGCCTAGGCTTGTCTCAAACTTACATTCCTTCTGCCTCATCTTCCCAAGTCACTGGGATTACAGCCATGCACCATTGCACCTGGAAATATATAGATTTTGTTTTATTATCCCTTTTCAGATTTCTTTTTGTCTAATTTTATTTGGTTTATCTATGAAATGAATATTGAATATTGCAATTCTTCTATGCAGCTATATTGAAACTATTCCTCCAGACTCAAGATATGCAAACTTCTTTGATCAATAAAATAATATAGAGTTTTGAATATATATATATATATATATATATATATATATATATATATATATATATTTGTTTCTGTTTTTTTGGTACTGCATATTGAATTCAGGGGCACTCAACCAATGAGCCACATACACAGTTTGATTTTTGTATTTTATTTAGAGACGAGTTTTCACTGAATTATTTAGTGCCTCACACATTTGCTAAGGCTGGCTTTGAACTCATAATCCTCCTGCCTCAACTTTCCAATCCGCTGGGATTACAGGTGTGTGCCACCACGCCCAGCAAAAAGACCAAATCAATTCAATATATTCAGATGTGGGTCACACAAACCTCTGTTTTAATAGATACACACAGATGTCTATAATTAATAACCATGGCCTGAGAAGAGGAGGGGTGTGTTGTGTGTGTGCTTGTGTGTGTGTTTAAGAGAGAGAGAGAGAGCACTATTCATAGCACTTATTCAAGTGTTCCTACTTCCATGATTATTTCCTGATTTCTAACATAAATATATAAATATTTCTGGGGCAAATAGCTACTTTAGTAATTTGCTCACCTATGCTTTATCTATTTTGTTATTGCATTAGGCAGTAAGTTATCATGATTAATTATTATTTCTACCTGATCAAACACATAAGAGTGAATGGAAAGAAGAGCTCTTCAGGTCATGTCTTTCCATCCTTACAAAGCCTTCAAGTCAAGCAGAGAGATGTTGATCTGAATGGATACAGACATATTCAACTCATATTAACCCCTCTTTTCCAACTCCCTATTAGCAATTAAATTATTTTCAGACATTCTATGCATAAGTATTGATATGTTCTTTCTTCTCCAGCAAACCCTCTCTACCCATAATTGTCTTCTCTAACTTGGAGTCAACGATTAGTATGAAAGTTACAGAGAGAATACAAACACTCCTTAACAAATTCAAGGAAAGAGACATGAAGTGAGGAGTTACAAATATTTGACTCCCTCTTTGGGCACACATAGTGCCAAGTAAATTCTTGTCTAGTGAGTTCAGCTAGAGTCTTGATGTTGTCCTCTGTATTGCACTCCTACAAAGTTAGAGAGCATTAAATCACCTTGCCATCACCATCAGAAAGTGAAAGCCAATTGAGAAGAGAATTAAAAGTGTTACAAACAAATTTTTAAAATTAATGATTGAAAATTCAACATCTGCTTATTTGTTCACAAGCATTATTAAATATCTCATATACATTCAAGTGCTAGGCAAGTTCCCCAGCGCAGAACATATTGGAGGTCAGTTTTGTCTGTACATTCCTTGTCTATCATGCTACATTAAACACATTGACCAAATTTTTACATTTTATAGAAGGTTTGTGTACTGTCAAATCAACTGGATTATTTGTGTGTGTGTGTGTGTGTGTGTGTGTGTGTGTGTGTGTGTAATTGATTGGCAAATATAATAGGAAAACAAAGTTTAAGATTTCTTACAGGGACTGACTAACTTGTCAACTCCTTAAGCAGTTTAAATGAACTGAAGAGTCCTTGAGCTGAGACAATGAAGTATTTTGCCTTTCTAGTTTTTAAGCAAGGAAGTATTCATTGCCATTAACATATATGAAATTAATTCTAGAAATCTAACAATCCACTTAAAAAATTTTTTTTCTTAATACCCTTTTGCATTCCTGTACAACCATCATTTAATAATTCTAACTTGCATATTTAACAATATTCAATAATAAGCAGAAACTGAGCGCTCAAGAAAGGGGGGGGAGAAAGAAAATGGAAAAGCAAGTGAAGCAATCGAATATGTAATGGGCCACAAAACCCATAGGTGCAAGGCATAATGGCCATGGTGTCAGCAGCTCCAAACCTTCTATTCAAATGAATAGAAAAAGCCAATCACGTACTGTTTCCCAAAACGATCCCAAGCAGTGTACATGGAGCAATAGCTGTAAAATGGTGTTCCAGCAGACTTATTCAAACATGCAAATTAACAGCATTGAAAAGCAATGTACAGTAATCAGGTCCCATTTAGTATTGTAACATCAGCTGGGACACAATAGCTGTCTGTGTATCCTGTAGACAGTTTGTATTGGTAATAGCCACCACATGAGTAATTAAGCACTTTAAACAAGTCAACCATTTAAGCTGTCCTACAAGTTAGAAGTGAAAAGCAAAGCTGGAACAAAGAGCAATAACAAGGAGCCATTAGCCTTGATAACAGCGGTCTACCCAAAAGCATATGTTCCCCCAAATAAGAGTAGATTGTGCAACTCACCTGCACTTTGAACATTTTACACATTTACATAACTTAGATCTTCCATATGTTTTGGGGTAATTAAAATTAGTTATAGCAGTTATTTTTTTCTCATGTATTTTTTTCTCTTTAACATATTTAAATAAATCTTTAGTAACTAATTAAAAATAGTCATCTAGTTCTTGCTTTCAAACTTGGTCCAATTTTGAACTCTTTAGCTAATTTTTTTTTTTTTTTTTTTTTTTTTTTTTACGATTTATGAACTGAAGTTTCCTGGCACTTTATACCCACAAGTGACAAGGCCAGTGTTTTGGGAGTTTATATTTTCCGCTGTATATACATAAACTGGAAAATCAGAGTTAATGTGCTTCAACTTTAGAACTATGGAACTGGGATAGATCAGTGGAGATGATATTTTTATCTAATTTCCAGATGTTACAAAGACCATATTTAAAGTGTCTGTACTGGTCAAATGCTTCTTTTCAAGGGGGAAGATTGTATGCTAAAAGTTCTAATTTATCCTTGAGTTAAGAGTTATGTACTTTTGATTATAAATACTAAAAGAAGAATAATTTATTCACTATTTGAAAACAGTTATTCTATATATCTTCAGCCTTCACTCCTCAAGGCTAAGAAATTTAAGTCTCTTTATTATTTCTACAAAATCTGTTTTTAAAATGCTTCATCATCTTTGTATCTGTCCTCTGAACTCTTTCTAATTTATGCATATCTTGGAACTGCTTTGATATTTTTGTGTGGCCTTTGCCTCACAGCAATCCTGCCAGGTCACTGTGGTCAGTGTTCTCTCTAATTTTTCCCTATGATGTAAAAGCTGGGTGACATGGGAGCTGTGAAGAGGCTTGGGTCAGGGCAGGGTGTCACCTGGGTTACTAACTCACCTGGCTATGATGCTGGGTCAAGAAGGAGGACCAAGGAAGCTCCTGAGGCTTTAGACCTGGTATAGATGATGTCTGAGACTTTCTTCCTGACACTTCTGAGTTACCCCCAAGGGAGTAAAACTTTTACCAACCATTGCAAGGATGTTCACTTCAAAGAATATAGTGACCCAGAGGACTTTGTGGATGTCAACCATCACAAAAATCCCTTAACATTTCCTTAATCTCATTCTTAAACATTCAGCTTCCTACTAAGTAGCAAGAAATTTATCTTTGAAGATTTTACTTGTGATACCTTACAGTTAAAGACTTTTTAGGTACTTTCTACAGAAGTAAGAGAATACTCACTATTTAGATCCTCTATGCCCTCTTGAGTTGCTGGATGAATAATGGGAGTCATTTACATAAAATTAACAGGAGTCATTTTCATATTTTTCACTCAATTGCCTTGAACTTCAAGACCTACTATCTTCTTTCAATGTGTAGTGCAAAACTATTGAACAAATGATATCAATCAATAATCAGGTTTGAATCTGACTATACATAGCCTAATGTTAAAACATTTTAGCACACAAAAAATTAAGCAAGTTGGAGGTAATTTACAAAAATGGATGAGTTAGTGAAGAAATATTTTCAGGTACTCATAAGATTAAGTGGAGAATATACAAGACCAAGACTGTAGGGAAGAACACTGGACATTAGGCAAGAACCAATCTGGGACAAATGAAGTCTTGGTAATTAGAGAAAATACTTCTATAGAACACAAGTTTTAAGGAAAAAAAAGCAAAAGAGAATCAATAGGGAATATAAGTAGATTAAAGTGTTTGGAATGATTGAAAAATCAGACTGACCACTCTTCCATGACCATTGGGAATAATATGCCGCCAACCAACAGTATTCGGAAGCAATATGTAGCTAACTAGGGGCATTTTGCACTTGTGATGCTAACACAGCAGTGGAACCCACTGAAATATTTTCAAAGGTTGTACTGCAGAATGAAAAGGAATTACCACTTCCTCTGTGAAGGTAGGAATTCTCTTTCAGGGTTTTTGCTTCCTAGGGCAGGGCCCAGCACTTCCTGGACAATTAACATTAAACTTTTTATAAAAATCTAAATGAAACTACATATATTAATTTGTAAATATCGATGTACCAGAGGAAAGGCTCAGAAATCATCTTTTATTAATTAAATGTATATCATGTATATTTAGTTCCTTTATTTTGATCCCATATTTTTAATGATATTGTCATATTAAGTGAAAATATGATCAAAGCAATAGAAAAAGAATAATGTAGAATTACATGCAAGGGAACAAAATGATCTGGCATCAAGGGATTGTATGGGGTCAGAGATATTTCCCATCATTGGGAAATAAAAGTCAAAATAATTGTGTAATAGCAACTTTAAAGGGCTTGCTCAGCATTAGATTTAAACTTGCTATCCCAGTTGACTCATTTTATAAGATGATTAAATTAGATTCTAAACAATTGATATTAAACAGTTTTTGGTGAACAGAACCACACATTTCCTTCTGTTTTGTTTCCAATTATTTTTAATGCATAATTTTATTTTTCTACATTATATATAATGTCATACATACTAAACATAAAAATCTAATCATACCTGTGTCTCTTTTCTAATGGGAAGGAAAAATGAATGAGACACTTTCCTTTTACAAGGCAATTTATATCTTATTAATCAACACAGGACATCTTAATTAGAGTAGATAGCAACATTATTTTTATACTGAAAGTTGTGTTAAAAGCTATGATATCTATTAGTTCATAAAGATTACTGGGCAGCATGTTAGTTCCTAATAAATCCAGCATGATTTGAGAAAATTAAGGTGAAATTTCAATGCAATATGTTCCAATTTTCATTCTATAATAAAAATATTAAAATTGTAATGACTATAAAATTGAGATATTTTATGTAATTTCTTCATGATGAACCTGTGCTTTTTGTGGAATATTTATCTGAATCTTTTTCTTGAGTCACTTAAACACACTATAATGAAATCTCCCAAGCTTTCAGAGAGAGGTAATTTATTTGATTGTGACTACTTGCTATTATTCAAGGAAGACCCAGAGTTGAGACACACAGAATTACAATTCTTTTTTTTAAGTAATTGTTTTGAGACCAAAGCAAAATAAAAGTTTCCAACATGGAAATAGAGAATTTATCTTTTAAAAAGGAAAGAGGTTATTCTGAAATTCTGATCCAGAAAAATCAACATTTATTCCATACAAGGCTGAAACAAACTAGTATTCAATATGGAGATTTCAACCTAATGGGATACAACATACTTTTACAATTTAATAAAATTTATCAAGTGAAAAATAGCTACTTTGGCCATATGAGACTATTTCAACTGACAGTTCTTATTCAAATAACTTGTCATTTGTTAGCTATATGTTTGAAAAATATGTTTATCAGAGTTTTGAAGAAGAGTACTGACCATATCCACTTCTAAAGTTCTAATTCTTTACATGAACTCCAAGAGTTTTTTATGATTTTACTTTTATTCCTAGTCTCATTTATACTGTCTCTAATACTGATTTGGTTCTGGACATGTGAAATCTGATGTGTCTCATGTTGTTCTCTACCCATACTTTTGCATAAGCAGTTCCATCTGGCTGAAACATTTCTTTCTCCCTCTTGTATTAAGATATTTATTCATATTGGCCAGAACTTTCACCTCCTCTTATACTCCTTCCCCAGTCCTAGGTCGCTTAGCAGGATACCAAGTATCCTCCATAAACGACCATCATAGTGATTATAATTATTATTATTATTTCTCCATTCATATGTTATTTTCAAAGGTCAAGAGCCATGTAATACTTGCCCTTATATCTGTAGGAAGTAGCACATAGACTTGTAAAAAGAGCAGAACATATTTCAAAATTCAAAAAGATTTGAAAAATCTTGAGAATATAAAATCTACAATGGAAGTATTGAGTTCAGCCAGGTTCATCAGTAGGAAGGTAAGAGCATTATTATTTTTCATTATAAATACCACATGGACACACAGGAATACAGAATTAAGCTTAAATTATGAAGAAATCATTGTATACTTATTGTATAAAAATAAGTTAAGATGTTCATTATAAATAATGAAATTTAACACTTGAAAGATTTCTACAGTCTGAAAGTTGCCCAAAATTTGTGTGTTGAAACTTAATCATCAATGTGATAGTGTTAAGTACTAGGGCCTTTAAGAGATGATTAAGTCAGACAGCAGTGTCCTCATGGATGGCTTTAGGGAATCATGCAAAAGGACCCAAGACTGTGGGTTCGCTATAGTTTGCTCTTCTGTCATGTAAAGATACAGCATTTGTCCCCTTTTCTTTGCCTTTCTCTTCCTCCAACAACCAGCCACCATCTTGGAAGTGGGGAGCAGCCCTCAACAGACACTAATCCTGCCTTGCCTTATCAATGGACCTGCCACCCTCCAGAACCTCCAGAAATAAATATCTGTTCTTTCTAAATTACCCACTTTCAGGGATTTTGTTATAGTAATATAAAAATACCAAGGAAAGAATGTTTTAAAATTATAATCATAATTATCTTATGAATGTTGTGATAAAAAGTAACTACAGAAAGCAAACTACAACAGAAGCTATTCTTTCTAGTGAAAGAATGCAGTACCTATATTGAACATCTAAAGTAAAGGTGAAAATAAATAAGTAGAAATCCATGAAGAAATGCAACCTTTGGAATTAAAATAAAAACAGGAAACAGACTCAAAAGCTGGAATGAAAATTCTTCAACAGCTGAAGCTTACTTATTTCTACTAACTTTTCCAAGCATGGAGGTATATGTTTTTATTATGGTTTTCTCTATGTAATCAGCATTTACTTTTCCCACTTATTTATTTAGTTTTCTTGTTTTTCTCCTGCTTTACTATCCATTCTTTTCTGCATTTCCTACCTTCTTCCAGGAAGACGTGATTTAAAAACTGCAATGTGAACTTTGTACCTTTTTGCCTATACATTTATGTAACCTTATACAAATAAACAGATATATCTTTCTAAATATATAAATTACATGTTACCTTTTATTTGCTGATTGCATATTCATTATCAATGAGTATGTGTTAGACAACTTTCTATCCTATAACAAATACCTGAGATACTGGACTTAATACAGAGAAGGTTTATTTTGGCGCACAGTTTTGGAGGCAAGATCAAAGGGTCCTCTGCTTTCTGGCCAGTAGTAAAGTAGGACATCATGACAGGAACATGTGGTGGAGCAAAATTACTCCCTTCCTGCATAGGAAGCAAAAGAAAAGAAAAAAGAAACCATGGTCCATAATCTTGTTCATTATATGCCTTTAACTACCTAAAATCTCCCACAAACTCTGCCATTGTGGAATATTCTGGACTGAAACTCTAGCAACATATATAGTAATTCCAATTAGGGCTAGTTGGTTTTATTTATTTTCTTGTTTAGGGTGGGTAAACAAGTTTTTGATATTTTCTGTGTTCACTGGGATTGCTCTTCCAAATTTTTTCTCATAACAGGAGCCTGTCCATGTTCAAGTTGCCTCTTACTTCTTTTCCTTAACCTTTGCCTCAGAAATAGGAGGAAATTTGAGAAAGATAAGGTGACTGACCATTGCTAGTACACCTAACTTGTCAGTCATTGGTTAGAGAATAAATCCACTTTTAGAAGCATATTTTGACTGAATACCAAGTAGATGAGTATTAAAATTAATGTTCATATGAAATTCAGGCAAAAATCATCACCTACAATGAGTTCTGAGACTATAGAATAAATTCAGTGTTATTCAACACATAATAATCATTAGAGTAGTAGCTTATTGCTTTCTTAAAAAGTTTGACCTAACAATGCAGAGTCAATCACTTCTCATATCTATGTTCTCAGACAGAATGTTTCTGTCTTTCTGATAGTACTGAATATTCACAAATGTCAGCAGATTCTGCCCCTTCCCCTGAGCTCTGTTGTGATACGAAGTTATATCTTTGGGTGCTCTGCCCAGACAGAATGTGGATCATGTTAAAGCTATCACCAAGCCTTAGAACTTCTTTGTCTCTTACATAATATCTGATTTAGGAAAATAATTATATTCTTTAATGATAGTAACATACAGTAATTTTCACATGGAAATATATTTTATTTAATTAATATTCTAAGTTTGCAAAGGATCACATGTCCTTCGCATACTGATTTAATGTGCCCTTTCTAACATTTGTATAAACTGTCAGCCTGTTTTCAATAGACATTTATATGAACTGCCAATCTGTACTTCATTATTCTCCATTTCTTTCAAGTTTATTACCAATATTTTTCATACAAAAATTATCAGTGACGAATGTCATGATTAGTTATTGTAACATTTAGTTGCTTTATTATGAAATATACATTTAGACTTCAATTGATGGGATTTCAACATCCAATGCACACTGAGAGTTTTTTTTTTTACTCTATCACAAATACTTACCTGTATTTATCACCAACATCAATAAGCTAGTTAAGTAATGAGAGGTTCTTTTCCTAAGGTAGGACTCTCTCACGGCTCCTCACACCTTCTTAGGCAATTCAAAAATGAAGACCAGCTTTAAAAAAATCCACAAAAGCTCATCCATATCTCCATTATTTCCATCTCACAACATCTTGGTCACTGGTCAATGAGAAAAACAAAGACTTCCATTGAGGTTATGTTTTCAGGGGAAAAGAAGTTGTGCAATAGAATAGCAACTGCTGCTACCTTACAGTTTCCTATTTACCTAGACTACTCTTAGCTTCTTTCTTCCCTTAGCTTATTTCTTTCTCTGCTATTTTACTTTTATCTAGCAGATTGGATTTTCAACCTTTTTACTTACCAAAGAGGCCCAGTCCTTTGTGTATATATTTATAACCCTTCCTTCCTTCCTTCCTTCCTTCCTTCCTTCCTTCCTTCCTTCCTTCCTTCCTTCTTTCTTTTTTTGTTTTCGTCTGTTACCTGAATCCTTTCTGCTAAATCATTTAATTTCATTCTAATAAAAATAAGCTCAAATCACTCCAATTGTTGCAGAGTTGACTGCTCTCTCAAGTATCCAATGTTATTCCTTGTTTTTTTTTTCAATCTATTTGATGATGGTAGTTTGCATCTGCTATGCCCAGTTCATTATCACCTACTTACTTCTTAATGACTTGTAGTTAGCTTCTCATATGTGAAATTCAGAGAATTGTCTCTTAAAAAATTGCCTGCATATATATAAATTTACAATTTTACATAAATATATACATATGGTTATGATCTCTTCTAATTGAGTCTTTCATTTTTTTTCTTTCCTAATTCTACTCCCATAATCCATGATATTCATTCAATATATCTATCTTTATATGGTCATATAAATATTCTCGATGGTCGTATAATATTCTCTCTCCTTCTGTCTTTCTCATTCATACACTAATGTACATATTTCAAAATAAATATTCATATCTGCCCATATATTCAATCTTTTATTCAGTGAGTGTTTCTCTTAAAAATAATGATCATATAATATGTACATTTCAGTCTTGATTATCTGAAGAAAAAATAAATATTGAATATATATATATTTATATATATATATATATATATATATATATATATATATACAGTGTATCTATAATTCACTCCTTTTAATGTCAATATAATATGCTATGTTTCATATATGACATGATTCCTTTAACTCTTTTCCTAAGATTGGAGGTTCAATTTATTTTCCAGGTCTTTTTTGCCATTGCCAATAATGCTACAGTAAATAGCTTTGCACTTAATACTTAGACTTTGGAGAGTCTATTCTGATTGATAGAAAAGTACTTAACAAGTTAGTAGTATGAGCAGTACCAGCGGTGATAGACACTGATGATAAGTGATACACTAGTCTGAGCCAACTTCATATTTGTGAAACAGGATGGTGTGATGAAGTTGTTGGACCAATGGATGGGTATATTTATAATCCTGATGACTGTATCCAAGTTGCTTTCCTAAAATGGCTACAAGGGTATATACATATATATTTTTTAAGAATCAAAAATAGCTCCCTTTTCTTAACATTTCCACTCTCAGTGAGTGATATCAGTTTAAAATTTGTGAATCTGATATGTACTGCATTATCACATTGTTTTATTTTTATTGCATATATTGTCTCTCTTTGGAATCACTTGGTATATACACTTTTAAATGTTTTGTAATGGTTTCAATTTAAATGTTCTTTTGCTGTATTTCAGATTTCTAACTTGAGTAAGAGGTCGCTTCTATCTTTTGATTTCATATAGTCTTCTAGAATTAATTGTAAGATACTTTAATTAAAATGGTTCCAATATGTAACCTATCTTCAATTTAATTTGTTATCTTATATTAGATGGTTACCAAACATGTTTTTTTTCTTTCAGAATGATATTGCTATCACTGTTTATTGAATACATTGTGGTTTTTTCCATTCAACTGAAGTATTTCTTCTATTATTTATATGATACTTTTACTGTGATCTATGTTTGAACTCTCTGTTTCATTACTTGCTTATTCCTTCATGATGACTAAATCGTAGGGTGACTCAAGAGTTTATTTTATGATGTATATTAAGGCAATGCTCCATGCTTTTATTTCATATACTTGTTGGAGTTGTCATGAATGTGAACATTTTTAATGATAACTAATATTTTTAATGTATTAAATTATCAGTTCCAAAATGTAGATATTTATTTCCATGTGTTATAATATCTTCCTTTTTATCCTACATAAAAGTATAAATTATTTATAGAATGTTTATATTTCTTTTAAAAATAGTCCTTATGTACTTTTGCATTTTTTTTACGTTTTTTTAACACATGTCTAAAATAAAACACTAGTTTTTTAGAAATTTCTTTGTATTATTGCAGACTGACTAACAATATTTTTGTTGTTAAATTTAGTAACTTTTATTAGCAACTGTTGACTTTTCTAAACATACTATCATAGTATGTACAACTAAAAACAAACAAATGAAAAATCACATCTCTTTTTTCCCAGTGTTCATGAAAAGTTTTTCATTTTGTTGTTTGATTTTACTGGGCCTTTACTGATATCATTCCAAAACCTGAACTTAACAGATAAATTTGCAATAATTTCATTATGAATCAAAACTATATTAAAATACCATAACAAGGCTGCATCTTTCTCTGTATCTATGTACTTTTGTTTAATCAATACAATGTTAGTGATTTTTCCAATTACAATAATTTCACTGTATCTTTAGTAAACAGACTTAAAATTCAAGTATTGTATTTTTTTTTTTTTTGTTTCTTGACTTCCTATTCAGCCAAAATCCACACAGGTGAATTGCAGTGTGGTACTCAGAAGCATCTTTATAAGAATAAGATGTGTATAACAGTTTCTTGTAGGGAGAAATTGTTTATCCTAAAGGTGCAGTGGGTGAAGTTTTGTCAGTGGTGGCTGGAGAAGTACTTCTGACACACAATTCTGAACTGTATAGATGCTTAGAAGCAGTTGCATCACAGTTTGCAGTTAGAAAGCTCTTTCAATGGTTAAAAGTTCTTTGGTACGTAGACTTTGTGCTCTAGTTATCATTTACACAGACATACATGCTTAGAGTCTGGATATGAGGTGTCCCTCAAAAGCTCCTATTAATGTAGGAATACTCAGAGATCAAATGATTAGATTATGAGAGCTGTAACCTAATTGGTCCATCCTAACTTAACTGAACTAACTGGGTAGTAATTACACAAAGCTGGGGCAAGCCAAATGAGGTAGATCACCAGGGCATGCCTTCGAAAAACACATCTTCCCAGTGGCTCCTTCCCACTTTCTTCTCTCTGCATTCTGACCAGGCCATGAGTTGAGAGCTTTTCTCCTCCTCTAATGACCCTTTCCCCATGATGTGTTTTCTCAGCATGGACTCAGAGAAACAGAGTGGGTCATCTATGGACTGAGACTTCTGAAACCATGAGTCCCGAATAAACTTTGCCTCCTCTATGTTGTCCTTACCAGGTATTTTGGTCATAATGATGCAAAGTCTGCCTAAAGCACAAACTAATTATTATTATTTGATAATTTTTTTTCTATTTAAATTGGTTGTAAAGGATGTTGTTTCTCACAATTTACAACTTGGCAATATAAAGGTTGGTTACAAGACAGGCAGAGCAGAGGAAAACTGCTCACCTTACCTCTTGGTAGCCAGGAGACAAAGAGAAAGTGAAAAAGTGGTAGGGAAGACAAACCCTTCCTGGATGCACTATCAGTGTCCCACCTCCTCCAGGTACAACTCACCTGCCTACAGTTACCACCTGGTTAATCCATTCAAATTAGGATGGTTTGATTAGGTTATAGCTCTCCTACTCTAATCATTTCACTCACATTAATACAGGAGTTTGGGGGGAACAACTCATATCCAAATCATAAATTGGTTTTTTTTTCCTATTCTGCCATTGTCCTCTTCCATATCTCAATTACAAAGTGACCATGGACTGAATCTCTGAAACCCTGATTCCAAAATAAACTTTCCCTCCTGTAGGTTGTTCTCCTAGGGTATTTTGGTGATAGAAATGAAAAACTGACTAACGCACCCCCAACTCTCAACATTGCTGCCTGAGAGACCAAACCTTCCGAACATGAGTCTTTGGGGGACATTTTATATTCAAGCCACAGCACAAGGCAAGGAAGACCAGGATATAGTGTTCACAATATGTAATTCCTTGTAAGCAAAAAAAGGTCAACGACACAGTCAAAGAAACTGAACTTCCTTTAAGCTATAAGCTGAATTGCATCTGATAACTTTGCATAAAATGTAAATTGAGCAGACAGTCAGAAAACAAGAAAGTGACCAGGCAGGGTAATGGCTGAGGGCAGAAGAAGAAACTAAATGAATGAAACATCAACATCTATTTAAAAGATAAAAGAGGGATAGCTTCAAGTACCCTAGAAAGCATGTGGTCAGGGCACCAACATAGAATGCAGTGCTCTCAAATTAGTCAACTCACATCACTTTTAGTAAAGTAAATCTTAGTAGTTTTAATGACTAGAATACATATCTTATCTTTTTATTGCAAGAAATTTTAGCAAATTCATGCTCATTAAATATGTACTTCAGTCCAAAAAAGAATCCCATGAACAAAAATCACAGAAAATAGCAAACTGAAAGAAAAAATATGTATAAAGTATACTGACAATGAAAGCATTCTTCTTCCCACAGGAAAAAAATATTGACAAAGATCAATAAAGAAAAGACACCAAAAAGAGTTTCAGAGAAGAAAGTATGAAAAAAAATGGTATGGAAACATCAAGGGTTCAGAATTACCAATAAACAGACTGAAGAAACTTAAAATTGCATTGCAATATACAATTTTAAAGAGATTGAAAGTATTCTTAATTTCTAGTGTTGTGTGGAAAGAAAAACTGCTGAAGTGTAATTATGAAAGTATGTTCTCAAATGTTAGTTTATATTTTGTAGTTCAGATTGTAATATTTTTACATGACTAGTATTTTCCACCTTTATAATGCCTTATGTATCACTTTAACTTTGCTCAGGATAATTTGTATATGAAATTTATTTTATCTCAGTATTACTCATTTATCTACGTTTTCTCACAGCAATCTTTTGCATATATGTTTGAAGTCAGAATTACAGTGTCTTAGCTCTCCAGCTCCTAGAAATAAACATATTCTTTAAAATCTGAGTTCAGAAAAGAAAAATGCTGTCCTGTTTAGATAACTTTGTCAAAATATCTGGAAAGAATAAATGATCTATCTACTACTGAGAATAAAGGAATTATCTGATGTATGTAAGTGGTTATGGAAAACAGCTTTCAGTTAAGACAAAGGGTTCAATCCAGAGCCTCTGCTCTTAGGTATATGCGCAGTGTGCACTTAAGTCTTGACACTCTTCTGCTCGAGATGTGAGTGACAGATGTGAGAACATAATTGGTCCTCATTCAAAGTCACAAACATGAGAGTGAAATGCACACTTCATAAGACTCAGTTAATTTGCTAATGACTAGCTCTGCTTGATTGTTTGAACATAGTGAATAAGAAAATTTATAGTATGTAGACTAGAGAATAAATCTTAGGTAAAATCTTTTTGATCACAACACCTTGAAAAGCTGTGAAATTTATGAAAAAACATTTGCATCCTGATGAGCTCGACTTCAAGAAATATGAAAATCATCTAATTCTAACCATCATATTATAATACTCTTGGTCGATATAAAAAGAATGAAGATATTTTTCTGTGGCTATCTTCTCTCCACTCTATTAGCTTTTTCTTATTTCTCACAGGTCCTCTTGTCATTTAAGATAACAATTTGATAAATTCATCCATATACCCTAAAATATTAATTTCACATTATGATGCCCTTACTTTCCACGAGAGAGTTTATATTATAAAAAAGGAATAATTCAAATACATATGAATGTTTTTACATTAGTGCAATTTAGATATAAATAATATACGCTAAAAGGAACCCCTTATCTCTCTTAATGCTGGTCTACCCTATCAAGCCTCTTGTTTCCAACTCAGCAAAAAGGGTCTTCATCACTGCTCCTGTGGTATAAGGTAGACATGTCAAAGTTATCCTGACATCTCTCAGTCAAATCCTATTCATGTGGTCCTGATTTTCGTTGCCTCAACATTTCTAATACGATTCACTTATTCCCATTCCACTCACTCTATCCTTGTCTATGCTGCATATATGTTTTCTCTGGGTAGAATACATAAACAAATTCAGACTATTTGCAAAGTAAATGGTTATCTTTAATACAACAATTTAATTTTTTGAAGGGAAAAATAAAGAAAAGTAAAAAGAGCTGAGATTTCCAACCTCTTCTAGTATGAAGATTTGCCCAGTCTCTTTGGAGGCTCTGAACCTTCTTTTTAAGAATGTAAATTGAGCAGGCAGTTGGAAAACAAGAAAGTGACCAGGAAGTGTGATGGCTGATGCCAGGAGAAGAAACTAAATGGATGAAACATCAACAAATATTTAAATGATAAAAGAGGAACAGCTTCAACTACCCAAAAGGGGAAAAATATTTCAGGGCATAATTTGATAAATCAAATAAAACCAAGTTTTTTTTTTAAATTTTGTGTCTACCTAATTAAAGCATCAACTAATCTTAGTAGAGAAGCTTTTTTTAAAAAAATCTAAGTTTGCCTAAAGCCTTTTAACAGAATTTATGATCCACAAAATGTTTGTCTAGTAG
Organism: Urocitellus parryii; assembly: GCF_045843805.1. Taxonomy (NCBI): domain Eukaryota; kingdom Metazoa; phylum Chordata; class Mammalia; order Rodentia; family Sciuridae; genus Urocitellus; species Urocitellus parryii. The sequence continues at coordinate 90,012,398 of NC_135532.1, forward strand.
CAAGCAATTTGGCATCATTTCTAATTGTTTTCCAAAGATCTTTTTACCTAAGTGATTAAGAAATGTTTTATTTGGTCCACTGCCCCAATCCCTTTGGTCAGGTGCAATAATCTCTGAAAGTTTTATAGATAAATCATACCATCACCTAGATAAAAACTTCTTTTAGGGCTTAGAAATTCAATTGACTCAGAGTAATAATACAGAGCACGCTTTTATGTAAGTTTAATATTTTCATACAATAACTATGTATATATTTGTATTTAAGTGTATACATTTGGAATTTTGTGTGTGGTAGATATAAGATATATATATATATATATATATATATATATATATATATATATATATACACTATGTATACATATTGTTTCTTTTTTGATCTCTACAACAGCTGTTGGGAACAGGTATGTTGGAGTGTAGGGATTATCATATGAAAAAAACAAGACTTTGAGAACCATTTTGACTTACCCTAGATTGTAGAACAAGTAAGGGATAAACTATTCAGGAAAATAAAGAACCAAGTGAGCAGATTTAATAACAAATCTCAACAGAGACAATTCTTGGAGCTCAATTATTTTGTAAAAGTGTAAAATTTGTTAAACCTTAAAAAAATCTAAGTAATAACAGAACAGATCAATTCAACTTTATAACTTTGCTCTTCAGAATACATTAATATTTTTCTACATCTAGTTAATTAAATGTGTGTGTATGCTATGAATTCTCAAGTCACAGACAGAGTTAAGGAAACCTTAACTTTTAACCTAGAAATATTGGCTATCCCTCCTAATTTCATAAAGTTTAACTCTAGGTCTTTGCTTGCCACATGGTTTAAATTAACTCATATACCATAGTTTCTCAAATGACTCAAGTTTCTGTAATTTATGCAGGAGAACAAGAGTAGAAAATATGTCACAAAGGGAGATATTGAAAAATTCCAAATGATGACTAAAATAAATCATTTTCATTCAACTTGATTTGACAAAATATATAAAGCTTGGCCGGGATAAAGAATGGGATAAAGAATGAATGAAACATAATTGTTTCCCTAAGTAAACAATAGCACAAAAGAAAAACAGACAAACATAATATGGAAAGAGTTTAATGTTAGAACAGAGTATAAAAAGTTGATTTAAATTCTGAGCATTAAAAGAGAATAATTATTTATTTATTTATTTATAATTATTTATTATTTTATGTGTTTTTTGTCAGGGGTAGGAATTGAGAAAGGGTTGTGATATGTATACCAACTCTGAGTGACAAACAATAACTGAACAACCCTGCTGCTAAGTATTCTGAGCACCATTGTGAGTTTAGTGATGGGTTTGAACAGTGACATCTCCCATGGTTAAAGGAGAGGCTGAGAAGGAAAGGGTGCCGCATTTCATCAATTAGTTTATTTCATACTGTTGATTAGCCAGGGATAAATAAGCATAAAATGGTTCTGCTTTCCCCCATCCAATCTCCTCACCATTCTCCTTGACATCTAGGTGAATCTTAGGGGTCTATAGTACCTTTCTATTGTAAGAACACTGAGGTTCTGGTCTCATTCAGATTTAAAAAAAATTATTCATAATTGTAACATTAATTTTCCTCCAACCCAACATACTTTCTTATCTTTTTCTTATTTCTTAGGATGATCAGTATCTTTGGGTTTGGTTCTAGAGATTGGTTAAACCACCTATCTTTTCTTGTCCATGATTTTTGGTCTAAAAAACTAGTATGTATTTGCTCTGATCACACCAGAATGAGCCATTGCTGTTCCTCTCTCTCAACTCTGCTTCCTATAAGAAATTCATTTAGCTCTTTGGTTAAATGAGATAAGAGTGAGTCAGCCAGTTCACTGTTAATCTTTTTCAATTTGAGTTATTGTCCTAGTAGCCTTCAAAAATTTATTTGAGGACAAAAAAAGAAAGAAAAAAAGAAAGAAAGAAAGAAAGAAAGAAAGAAAGAAAGAAAGAAAGAAAGAAAGAAAGAAAGAAAGAAAGAAAGAAAGAAAGAAAGAAAGAAACTACTAAGGAAGTGCAGGTATGGCACAGGGATATAATGCAAAATGGGAAGTGGTTAATAGAGGGCTCTTTATCAAGTTAGCTACTGCTATGGACAATGACCCTAGTCTCCTGGGGCAACTCTGGGAACCACTGTAAAATCCACATCTCAGGGCCACAGAAACAACACATTTAGACTCCAACTCTTGTCAGTCATCATTGAGCACAGTTTGTGGAGAGTGTATATAAATTCCCAGGCAATTCTGGCCTGCTACATAAGTGGCAAATCAAGGTCTAAGGCAAGAAAAGCTCTCAGAAAAATTCAGTGGGTGCTCTCTAAAGTAGGATGGAGAGGAGTGGGGTGGGCACCAAACATATCTGCTATACCAATTTGAAGAGATGCCTCAAGGTCTATGTGGGTTTCTCTTGAGGTTTTCTTCCTTGACTGGGAGTGATGCTTACTAAGAGAGAGGAGTATGACACAAAATTCTTCTCTGAATCCCGTAAGTTCTAAAATGTCTCCAGCTCCAACCAGTTCATTCCTTTGAATGTCTAGTCCTCTACTTACAGAGATAGGAGTACAGGACGTTTTTGACCATGGCTTAATATCTTTATGGAAGTACTTTGCATCTACAAAAGTTTGTTTTTATGCCAAGTCTTTCATAATCATTAAACATATTTACACATTTTGTTTTTATTGTTTTTCCAAAATACAGTTTTCCATTTATATTTACAGTTGAGTACAAGGGCTTTGAACAAAGCATTTTCAAAAAATAGACAAAATCTCAAAATAATAAAAAGATAAAAGAATAAGAAAGAAAAATCTTAATTTTTTTCTAAAATTCAGATATTGCTTGATATTTTATCAAAAGTGACATCTGGGCTGGTTTCAGTGGCACACACCTGTAATCTCAGCATCTTGGGAGGCTGAGTTAGGAGGATTTCGAGTTCAATTCCAGCCTCAGTAAAAGCGAGACACTAAGCAACTCAGTGAGACCCTGTCTCTAAATAAATTTCAAAATAGGGCTAAGGATATGGCTTAGTGGCCTAGTGCCCTGAGTTCAATACCTGGTATCCCCTCCAAAAAAAAGTGACACCTAGAAAAAATACAAGAACTACAATGACTTTTAACTTCTATTGTTCTTGATTTCTCAGTGATTATACTGTTTATAGTAACTTAAGTATGGAATTTAAAAATTACCTACCCAGAATTATTCTGAATTTAAAATTGGAAGGTCAGATTTTATGGTTCATGACTATCATCCCAGCAACTTGGGAGACTAAAACGAAAGGATCTCAAATTCCATACCAGCCTGTTAACAATGTAGTGTGACTCTGTCTCAAAAACAAGTGGAGGGGATATATTTTAATAACAAACAAATAAATAAATAAATAAATAAATATTTGAAAATGATATTCTGAAAAGCTTTAACAACTTTATTGTTCCAGCTTACCTGGAAAAACTTTAGTTAAATGTTTTATTTAAGCCCCTTCCACTGGGTGATTTTATATATAACTTATACTTTTGTTCACTTCCTATTCATTCACTCCTCATGTTTTGTCTTACATAATTATCTCCCACACTAAACTATAAGTTTTAGTAAGAATGGGTTTCATATTTTTAGTGTTATATTATCAGTCTTCCCATCAACATCTCCAAATCCCAGTACTAGTGAAGTGATTTACAAAAAGCTCTCTCCTTTTCTCTCTCTTATTCTCTCACTTATAGAACAGGAATAAAATCTGAAAGTTTAAAATACTATTTTCAGAAGGTTTTTTTTTTACATTTCATTTTTTGTTTGCCTCTGAAACATTCATGGAACACACAATATAAGTAGCTAATTATTATTAAATTGAATGGTTTTCACTGAAATCATTTTAATGTAAACATTATATGCAATTCTACAGGTACACTTTCATAAATTGACTTCATTTTATCCTCTTAAAATGATTAATAGAGAAATTTAGTGATATGTACAAGTTCATCTCACTCCCCAATGATATGTTGAATTGTGTAGATCCCAAAGGAAAATGATAGTGACCAGAATAAATGTATTTTCTGGCATCTGCAACCTCCACTTAGTCAATCAGGCCTATAATCTTGATGGATTCCTCTAAGGAAAGAAGACATTTATTTTAGCATGATATGTATATATAATTGCTTTTTATCTGAAACAGCTGACTATATTTAGGTTTTAAAATGTAATTGTTTCAAATGATCCCTTACCTTAGGATCCTAAATTTATTTTATTGTGTAATACATAATAATTTATTTATTTTTTTAAAAAATATAATTTTTGATATCCATAAAAGCATTTTTTGTTTCTTTCTACAAAAGAAACTTGTATCTCAAATAACTGGCCAGAATAGAGGGTGATCAGCTAAAAGTAGAAACAATGTAATGTTTTTAATTGTTAATAAGAGGAATTACATTATTGTATCCTTATTTTGTTTTGGGCATTTTTAAGTGCATCACACGTCCTCACTTGTTAAATGCTCTAAACAAACTTGTCATGCAGGTTCTATTACTCTCAATTTTACAGGTCAATTTAAAGTCCCTGGAGATCAGTAACTTGACTAATGTCACTCAGCTGGTAAGTAATAGAGCTGAGAGTTCAGTCTGGGAATCTGATGGCAGAGCCTTTCCTCTAAAATGAATCTAAATTGTTTCAAGGAAAGAAAGACATCATGCTGGAAAACTCTATTCTGGGATTTCTATTAGAATTGAGAGAAATCAATCTTCAGTGTATTTATTTTCCATAAATGCTAAGTTTGTTGTGTAACCACTATAATTCCATAAATAAAAACTATATTGCCCATGACATTTGCTAACTTGTTATTAGCTAGAATGTTTTCTACTGTTAAATCAGGGGTAGCGGCCTTCCCATCCTTAAGGCAAACTTGACTCTTGGATTAATTCTGTCAACCTAGAGATTTCAAGGTCTTTGAGATTATAGCACCCAGCCTTAGAAATAATTTTCTTGCTGGTAAGTTATTGTGGCTACTTGCTATAGAATCAACTAGCTGAACATTTGACTATTGGAAAGCTTTGGACCCTAGTAAAGTATATCCAAATTTCAAGCAATAAAAACGCAGTGTTGGTGTCTTAAGTAACTTTATATGTTTTCCTCTAGAAAAGTCATCTTAAAGCCTATCGAGTCTCTATTTTTTTTCACTCTCTCCTTTCTCTTCTTCACCCTGTTCTCCCCTTTTCATTCTCTTCCTTCCAACTTACTACTCTTTCTTTATCATTTCTTTACTCCTTAGCACCAAGATGGATTTATTCTTCTTATTCACTCACTAATATATATTTCAACAGTGTATTAGAAGCAGAAGAGTAGGGCATATTTTATTCCATCTGTAAAAAAAGAGCTACAGATAAGATTTAATACATGTATTTCAGCCCCCATGTTGCCAAAATTCCCTGAAAATTAGTGCTTAAAGGAGAAAGGATCTGTAATGCTTAAATGTTTATATATTTTCCATATATAACTGGTACAAAAGGGCTACATTGTTGATGTTATATAGCCAAATTTTAAAATGGTTTTCAAAAAAGTACAGCAGCAATAAGAGTTGCAAAAATTGATTTGATACTATATGTACCTATTATAGTTATCTAATGCTATATAATAATTATAATTGCCTTAAAAATAATAATAGTTTATGAATAATATTGGTTTCCTTAAGTTAGTAATTCACAGAAGGCAAGCAGGGTCTACTCATCTCTCCTTTATTTTTATTTTGTTTTTTAATCCCCTATTACTGAGGAATGAACCCAGAGGCGCTTTTCCACTGAGCTGTCATCCCCAGCTCTGTTTAGTTTTTACTTTAAGACAGGGTCTCACTAAGTTACTGCAGCTGGCCTAAAACTTGTGATCTTTCTACCTCAGTCTCCTGAGGTGCTGGAATCACAGGTGTGCACCACCACACCTGGACACTTATCTCTCTTGTCTGGTATCTAATCTCAGAGGTCTAAGGAGAAGATTAGGGCTCTAATCCTGGGAAGGTGCATTTACATACATCTCTGGTGGTCTTGGTGGTTGGGGACCTTGGTTCTTCTCCATTTAGGCCTCTGGAAATGACCTTTTGATGTGGTCTTTCAGAGCTGCTTCTCAGAATGATGGCTGATTATCCAGAGGGAGCTAGGAGGACAGTGCCAGTCCTTGATAGTTTCTACCAAAATATCTCAAAAAAATTAAATATTATAGAAAATATATAAAAGCAAAAGTTTTGAAAAATCAAAGACAAATATACTAAGCTGCCGTTCCATTATTCTTTAGTGATCGAATATCTCTTTAAAGTTTTTTTTTAGACAAAATGGCGGCGGGCAGACTGCGGGGGCGGGAGGAGCTGGGGGACCCCCAGGATGGCAAGAGAAGGGGTGCTGGGCGGCCCTGCTCGCGCGTTTTCTCGCCTCACTGCCCAGGAGCGCTCGATGGGCGCCGGAGCCTGCGTCGGAAAGAGCCGCTGACGCCGCTGCACTGGCCAAGGAATGAGAAGAGCCCTTTGGCAAGGCCGGGCGGCCCCTTCCCCTTGGGCGCAGGGCCTGCCAAGGCCCGCGACCGGCCTGACAGCAGTGGAAGTGGTGGTGAGGAGCCCAAGGAGGGAAGGAGCCATGCCCCTCCGCCCAAGGAGGCGGCGGAGTTTGAGCGGAGTCCTCAGGCCAGCGACGTTGTGCAAGAAGCATGCGGAGAAGAGCGTGTTTGCGTTTGGGGCTGGGGGATTGGGGTGGAGGGGAATGATGCGATCCAGCGCCTTTTGCCGGCCACGGTTCGCGGTGCTTCCTTGTGGGGAGAAAACGTCACCTCTGTGTGGGATACGGAGGGCTCCTAAAGGGCGGTGATGCTTATTTCCACATTTCTCGGAGGAATCGCGAATACAGAACGTCAGTAATTAGCTTTTGTGTGATTCCTAGCTTTGGGGGGGCGATCTGTTGGGGGAAATGTATCTACCCCATGCTTGAATCCTTGAGGACATTTGAAACATCTTTTGTTGTTTGAGTTAATTGTGAAGGTGCGAGACTTAGCAACCTCACAAAATTTTCAATTAAGCTAGACAATGAGGGCCACTGCCAGCTAATTTTTCTTAACCTTAAAATTTGCCTTTAGGCGAAATTTGAGGGAGGGGAGGAAATAGGATGAACGTGAAGGAGTTCTGAAGAAAAATTGTCACCGCCTTATATTGATTGAGATTCCTTTCCTAACCAGCTTTGGAATGAATGACCCCCACTCCCAATCCTCTTTCGTCATTTGTTGCAAAAGGTTAACTCATTTTTCAGGGATGTTGTGTTTGCTGGTTCAGATTAGCAATTTAAAATAACCTGGAAAAAGAAATTTACAAAATGCAGATGAATTTAAGGACGTTTACACAGAAAAATAAACTTGCATGTTACATTACTAAAAGATTGCTTTAAATGTTAATGATTGGCATTCTAGATTTAATGGGCTTATGTTGTATTTTTTTAAATGAAATTTATTTGACAGCATTTCACATACACTTTGTGTCCCTATGTTGTTATATGTACTTAAAAATAATTGTGTGGAATCCACCATATTAATATGCTAAAATTTGCTGGGCCTTTCCTTCCTTGGACCAAGTAGGGGTAAAGATAAAACAGTTGAAAGAAACCACAAAATCTAATTTGTTTTTTATTAACTGGTTTTCAGAAAATGTTTGTCGCATATATTTGTCACCTTATATATTGGCTATATTTGTTTCATAATTTTTTTCTTAGTATTTTGTTATGGAGGGTTGTATGATAGAAACTAGCCACAAGACTTAAACTGAGCCTAGCAAATCACGAGAATTTATGGCATGGACAGTATTTTTTCTGCGGGTAATGCAATAACATAGTTATTTTTTCTTACTCTTTTGTTGAGGGTTAAAGTTTTTAATTAGCATATTTTAGATTGACTTTGTATTCTGTTTCAAAACTTTTATTTCTTTTTGTTTTTTTTTCTCTCTTTTCTCTTAAAAATTCCATTATTCTCTCTTTACTCTTTATTTCTTTTACTTTTTTTCTCCGTCTTCCTCATAAACAATACATCCTCTATCACCTCTGCATCTGCCCAATCCACATCTTGAAACTGCTAATCCTTTTCTATCTCCATTGCTTCTTTCCTCATAATGAACTCTATTTTTAATTTCTCCCAGCAATCTTGGTTTATAAAACTCCACACCCCACCACTAATGCTAAAGCAACAATTAATACAACTGAAGCTATAGAAAACACCTCTTTTTTATTTTATAAAAAATATAAATCATGATTACTAACTGTCTTTACTGATATAAATTGATACAGTTCTGTTTATTGTGCCAATTAACTTTGTGTGAAAATAAAAATGAAGTATGTGATTTAGTTCTATATATGTTATGCACAACTGGTTGCAATTATTTGGCTCCCCCCCCATCTCTGAGCCATAGGATATCTATAGGATCACAAGAAATGCACAGACTAGAAGTTCTGTTGCTACATATCCATTTAGATACATGAGTAGACACACAGACAATATCAAAAAGCAAGGGAACAAAGCATCCCAAACAAACCAGAATGACTCAACAGCAGATTCCCCAAAAATCACAGTGAAGAAAACATCAGAAAAAAAATTTTGAAAGTTTATATTTCAACTGACCTATGAGATATAAGATAATGTAAAAAGTAAAATTACAAAGAAGACACAAGAAGTAAAATATCAATAAGAAAATAGAAGTTCTAAAGAAAAATTAATCAGAAATTCTCAAAATGCAGAAATCAATAAACCAAATTAAAAATGTAATGCAAAGCATCAACAATGGATGAGATGACTTTAAACAAATGTTCAGGTTTAAGTTAAGTACAAAAATGCCATAAGATAATCAATATATTCAGAAGAGCCTGTTCATAACACTCAGGACCCATTCAGGTTTAAAACACAAGAGGAACTAGTGATAGAAGGACATTTCTTCAAAATTGTACAAGCTGTAGGTGAGAAACCAAATGCCAAAATCAAACTGAATTTAAAAAAATTGAAACTTTTTTTTTCTAAAAACAAAAACAAAAAAACAAAGTAAACTTTAACCATTCCTTGAATCCTCAGCCAGAACAAACAAGCAAAAGAAAAATATCTAATGGCATAGACATAGGAAAGAAGAAGTCCTGTTGCCTCTGTTTACTGATGACATGAACATTTTACTTACATGATATAAAATGCTCTATCAGCAAATTTATAGTGCTAATAACAAATCTACTAAAGGAGCTGATACAAGAACAAAATACATAAATCAATTTCAGTCCTATATTGCAATAGCAAACCTGCTTCAAAATAATTGGAAAAAAAGTTTCATTAAAAAAAAAAAAAAACTAAAAATATACTTGGGAAAATATCTAACCTAGGAGATGAAATACATCAACAATGAAAATTATAAAATGGTGGAGAAAAACAAATTGAAGACAACCTTAAGAGTGGACATACTTCCAATGTTCTTGAATAAGCAAAATTAGTATTATCTAAATGGTCATTCTACTTTAACCAGTGAACAGACTCAGTACAATCCCAATAAAAATATCAATGACATCCTTCACGACACAGAAATTCTTCACAACACACAGACAAAACAGATTTCTCAAATTCATTTTGACACAGAAGTGATATAGAACAGCCAAATGTATCCTGAACCAGAAGAGTGATGCTGAGAGCTTCATGGTACAAGATATCCAATTATGTTGCAGAGCTTTACTAAAAAAAACAGCATTATATTAGCACCAAAACAGACCTGAAGATGAATGGAATAGAAAACACAGACAAATCCACAAAGATACAGCGACAAAGCTGCCAAAAATGTATGTTAGAGAAAAGAGAGACTATTTAACAAGTGGTGCTATGAAAACTGGATAGCTATATGTAGAAAAACATAAAACTTGATCCCTCTCACCCTGCACAAAATCCAACTGAAAGAGAACAAAAGACCTAGGAATTAAACCAGAAACTCTACAGTTGCCTAAAGAAATGTAGGCCCAACACTCCAACATATTGACAAAATCTTTTTTTTAACTTCCTTAACAAAACTTTTAAAGCACAAGAAATAAAACTAAGAGTCAATAATGGAAATGAAATCAAATTTCAAAACTTCTGCACAACAAAGGAAATAAGAATGTGAACAGAAAGCCAACCAATGTGAGAAAATATTTTTCATCTGATCCTCAGGAAATTAATATATAGAATACAAAAAAAAAAGATTTAAAAAATGAAACCCCTAATTACTGAATGGATTAAAAATCTTAACAAGACATTACTTAAAGAAATACAAGTGGCAAACACACACACACACACACACACACACATATGTTTGACACTTGTATTTCATATATATATAACATCTCTAGGACAGGGAAATGCAAATCAAAAGGACAAGGAAGAGAAAGTCTGTTATTATTGTGTCTTTGCTCTTTCCCTATACCTCAATAATACTATCATATTCAAAAAGAACTACATGGAGATTTTTTTCTCACTCCACTCAAAATATCTATTATCAAAAATAATGTGGGGGGATCCACATATCTGAGAGAACATTTTGGGGGAAAAGACAATGGATTAGAGATTGGAGGATGAAGGGAAAGGAGGGTATGGGAATAGGAAAAACAGTAGAATAAAACAGACATAACTTTCCTATGTTCTTATATGAATACACAACCTGTGTAACTCCACAGTATATTTAACATAAGAATGGGAGGCTATAGTCCATGTATGTATAAAATGTCAAAATACACTTTACTGTATGTACACCTAAAATAAATTTTTAAAAAGAAAAAAATAATGTTTGGGGAAATGTACACTAATGTAGTATTGGTAGGACTGCAAATTAGTACAGCCATTCTGGAAAACTGTATGAATATCCCTTTAAAAGCTTGGAATATTACCACCATTTGATCCAGTTGTCCCATTCCTTGGAAATCAGCATAGTATAGAAACACGGGTACATTAGTGCTTATAGCAACAAATTCATAATAATCTAATTACAGAACCAGCCCACATAGCCACCAATAGACTAATGGATAAAGAATACATGGTGTATATACACAATTAAGTTTACTTAGTCATTAAGAAGAATTAAATGATGGCACTAGTTGGAAAATAGATAAAATGAGAACACAATTCTAGGTGAAATAAGCTACACTCTGAAAGCCAAGAGTCAAATGCTTCCCATCCTATGTGAATATTTGACCACATAATGGAAAAGGGTAATCCAAGAAAATAGCAGAGATATATGTGGAGTACAGAAAGGGGTTATAGGGAAGGCAGGGAGGACAAACAGAGGGATGAGCAGTAGAATGAAACAAACCAAACTCTCCCCATACATCTATGAATGAAGCATGGTGAATTTCAATTTTGTGTATATCTATAGTGCACTAATTTAAAAATCTACTGATAAATATAAGATAAACCAACAGAAACCAGACTCATTGATCTCTCTTTCACTCTTCCTCTAATTTTTCTTTTACTTCTGTTTCTTCTCTTCCCCGTCATAAACAATGCACCCTATGTTGTTTATGGATTAGCCTTATTTTGAAATTGCAAATCTTTGTCTCCCTGATCTCTTCTTCTTTCCTCTTAATTAACTCTATTTTTAACTTCTCTTACCACTGGTTAGCTTATAAAATGTCATGCCTCTCCACCAATGCTATAGAAGCAATTACAACATTGGAAGTCATAGGTAATACCAATCTTTTGAGTTTATGGTGGACATAATTCATGATTAACTATTATCTTTACTGATAGAAATTGCTGACCCTACAATTTATGATTATGTTTCAATCAACATTGTAGATGTCATAGGAAAAGTACTTAATTTAGTCCTATGTTATATGCATAGGTTTTTTGCAGTTATTTGAAAAATCCTCATCTGTGAGGCACTGGAAACATACAAGATCCTAAAATCTTGTAGAGTAGAAACCTCACTGCTTCAGATACATTTGAATAAATGGGTAGACACTTAAACAATATAAAAAAAAGATAAGAAAATATTCAAAACAGAACACAATGATACAACAATAGACCACACTGACACTTCAGTGCAAGAAATGTCAAGGAATGAGTTTAGAAAGGTCATAGAAAAGATGACCTAAGAGGAAAAAGATGATATGAAAATTGAAATGAGAGAGAAAATATAAGAAGAAAAAGGTCATGTCAAGAAAGAGATACAGATTTTGAAGAAGAATCAACTGGAAATTCTGGAAATGAAAGAATCAACAAACCAAATTAAAAATTCAATTGAAACCATTTCCAATAGACTAGATCATTTGAAAAATAGATATTGAGGTAACAAAGGCAATATACATAATCTTGGCAAAGAAACTTGATCATGGAGAAAAGATGTTAAAAGAACATAAACAGAATTTTCAAGAAATATGGCGTAATATTAAAAGGTCAAATATAGGATTTATAGGGGCTCTGAGGTACAAATTTTAAAAATGCAAAATATTTTCAATGTAACAATAAGAGAAAAATTCCCAAATCTTAAAAATTAAATGGAAAATCAAATCACGATGCATACAGTACTCCAAATGTACAATATTACAACAAACCCATTTCAAGGCAAATTATTATACAAATGCCTAAAATTGGGGCTTGGGCTGTAACTCAGTAGTAGAGTGCCTGCCTCACAAATTTGAGAAACTGGGTTCAATCCTCAGTACCACATATAAATAAATAAATAAATAAATAAATAAATAAATAAATACAGATACTGTGTCCATCTAAATATGTATATTTAATGCCTTACCTACAGAAAAAGGACATAATTTTAAAAGCAACTAGAAAAAATGACTGGTCATATTTTGAAGTAAACAAAATGGATTTCAGCTGATTTTTCAAGCCAGACCCTTATAAATTAGGAGGGCTTGAAATAATGTATACAAAACTCTGAAAGATAATGGATGCTACCAATATTAATTTTCAAAAATAATTGAGAATTTTTCTTATAAATGTTGTCTCACTATTCAACAAAGTGAATCAATTTCCTCAAATCTGTTAATTACTCTCTATTTGCCTCAAAACTAAAGAAGTTTTACAAATACAAGGTATACTAAAACAATGTTCTAACTTTCAGGAATATGCAGATGTGAGGAGCAACTACTTTTTGCCAAATCTGTAAATAATGTGTGACTAAATTGTATAATTAGGTTTAACTTGAATTTTCCAAGAGCTGCTCAAGGCCGGTTGCCAGTTGGGAACTGGTAATTGCTACTAGTTTAGGTTCACATGCTCAAAAGAAAGTACTTAAAACTTACCCTGATCCTGACTTCTGTAGTGTTACTACTGAATTCTACTCCAAAGATTTTTCAGAGCAATAACACGTCTTCTAGAGAAGTTTTTTAACAAATTCGTATAGAACATGTTTTTAACATGTTAAGATATATGAATAAACACATTTAAACTCTATGAATATACATTTCTGAATTAATCAATTTCCATTTAGCTGCATGATATTTTTATACTTGCAAAAATATTTAACTCTAACATCAGTATATAAGAACATCTCCCAGCTAATTGTTGGTAATAGCTTCAATAATATAACAAAGTTATATCTTGGTGCTGGGGATGTGGCTCAAGTAGTAGAGCAATTGCCTGGCAAGCTTGCGGCACTGGGTTCAATCCTCAGCACCATATAATAATAAAATAAAGATATTTTTTCCACTTAAAGCTAAAAAAAATCATCTGTCTTCAGAATAGACTTGAGTGTGGGGGATGTGGCTGAGGTGGTAGAGCATTTACCATGCATGAAACTCATATTCAATTCCTACCACATGTAGCAAAAAATAAAATAAAATAAAATTTAAAACTGAATATTTTATATAGATATTGTATATACCAGATAAATTTAAAAATAAGACATGCAAATATACATGATAGCAGGAATGCATCTATTAAACAAAATATGAAGCAGACAACACTCTAAGTAATATATGCAGTTTTCAAAGAACACTGTGAAGTATGTACACTTAAATACATTTAAGCATACATGTAAATATTTTAGCATATACATATATATATGTATGCAACATAAAACAATGTTTTAATGTTCTAGAACAGAAATATCTAGGGAGTTCTTTCAGATTCTCTTACACTAAATTATAAACTGGCAAGCTGAAATGGATATATTTCTCTTAATACAACATAAACTAATAGAAGTAAAGAAAACTATGATTTTTAAATTAATTTTAACAACTACATGTTGTGTTAAAAATAGTGAGGTACTAAAATGAGAATTCAAATACATATCTGTATATATTTTCTAGTATTTGAGCTCTTTTCATTTTTGCAGGAGTCCAAAATAACAATGAAAATACCTGAATCCACACCCTAAGAGACAAAATTTCCACAATAACTATTCTGTCCCTATTTTGTGGTAACTCCCCTGTAGCAATTCCCATAAAGTAGGTCTAGTAATATATTGCAATTTAGGTATTGCATTATATTTAAATAAAAATATATAATGTTAACCTGCCATTGAAATTTGTGACTGAAAAATGTCTATATTCCTAAATTTTGAAATATATTTCTGATTTTATTGTGCTTTTTAGACAACTTTAAAGAGGATGTTTTTCTATGTGGGAAATATGTATTTTTACACTTAAAATTACGTATCATCTATAAATTTAAAAGAACACAATTAACTTATCAACATAGTCCTATATACCTTTTAATGAAAAAAAGACACTATGGTACATGCTATCAATTTTCATTTTGCAATTTTACTCTCTGCATCCTTCTGATTTTTTTTAGGAATTAAAAAAACAACTACTAATTTTATGGGGTTTAATAAACTAAAATTACATGTTAGCATCAAATGAATCTTCAAATAAATTTCTTGTTGATGTTAAAAATGACTATATTACTATCTTGTTAAAACTTTTTCTACAAAATTAGAAATTTTCCTCACTGTTTAATGTAAATATTTTTCTTGTTCCACGTTTTCAGAAATATTGTTTATGTATCTTCTATCTTTTCATACTATTAAAATAATATTTATGCAAATTCCTTTCTTTTTTCCATCTAAAATATTTAAATTTCACATAAATAATGAAACTTGAATACACTTTTAAAATCTTTTAACTAAGAAAGAAAATGTCTTTTAAATTATTTTTTTAATTTTTCATTTTTTTTAAATTTGTGCTTTAAATGTAAGATTACTACATAAAAAAATAAAGCTAACTCAAAACCCACTGAAAGAAAGGATATCATTATTATCATCATGATTATCATCATCATCATCATTATTCTTACCAGAGAGAAGAGATCACTGGCCAAAAATCTTCATACTTCAGAAGAGTCAGAGAATGAGGAAGGGTAAGGGCACACCTCGGCAAAATATTATTTTTGAAAACCACAAATATTTGTGACATGAAACAACAGCACACAGTTATTTTTTTTCACAAATATTCTATTTTTTTAAACCCATTCTGAGATATGGATCCACTTACCTCTCCCATGT
This sequence comes from Urocitellus parryii, assembly GCF_045843805.1. Taxonomy (NCBI): domain Eukaryota; kingdom Metazoa; phylum Chordata; class Mammalia; order Rodentia; family Sciuridae; genus Urocitellus; species Urocitellus parryii. Next base: position 90,027,853 of record NC_135532.1, read on the forward strand.
AATTCTTTATTGCCAGATTTCAAGTTGTGCTTTATTCACATGCACAAGGCCCTGGGTTAAAAACCCCAGCACCACTAATAATATATATGTGTATATATATATATATATATATATATATATATATATATATATATATATATATATATATCCCAGAATATATATTTACCTTTATATCCCAGAATATATATATTCTGGGATATAAAGGTAAATTTGAGGTACTATTAATAAATACAGTAAAATAAAAATGACAAATCAATTTTATAATAACACAGTAGAAACTTAAAATTAAAAATACTGGAAGGAACTATGTAAATGATTGAGAAAGTCAAAGATATTGTTGCATAAAAATCTAGTAAAGTTCCAGACAGAAACTGTCATTGTTTGAGAAACAGTTTTAAAAACTTTTTATTTACATGACAGTATTGAGGACAGTGAGTTAACGTTTTGGCTAGGTAAATATTTTCATACTTGGAAAGCCATGATAATTGGAAAGTATTGGGATACATGTGGTAGGCAAGACACACACACACAAAAAAACATTTTTGAAGAGCATGATGGTTAGAATGTAAGTTAGTTCAGTTATTATAGAAAAAAGTAAGGAGAGCCTTCCAAAAACTAAAAATAGAGCTACCAAATAACCAACCATTATTGGGTGTATACAAAAGGGAATGAAATGGGAATGGAAAAGAAACACCTGCACTACCCTATTGATTGCAGCACTGTGCATAATAGCGAGGAAATAAAAACAACAGATGTGCTCATAAATTGACAAATGGATAAATAAAATGTGTTATATACAAAGAAATATTATGTGACCACAAAACTAAATGAAGTCCTGTCATATGCAACAACAGAGATGAACATGAAGGATATTAAGTTAAATAAATTAAGCCAGGCACAGAAAAACAAACATTGCCTGATTTCACTTATATGTAAATTCTACAACAGTCAATATCATATAAGTTGAGATAATAGTTGTTTCCAGAAGCTGGGAAGAGTGGGGTGGGTGGGAGGATGGAGAGATTTTGGTCAACCAGAACACCATCACAGTTAGGATGTATAAGATCTGGTGTTCTATGGCAGAGGTGGGTGAATATAGCTAAAGTAATGCATTGCATAACTGAAACTAGTTAGAAGGGAAGATTTTTAAATTCTTAATTATCTGCTTCAATGTTACCTGTAAAACCCGTAAGTAAAACCTAGTTATAACATATGACCTTGTGGTAAAAATGAAAATTATCCCTAACTTTTCTACCAGCTTCTTTTATCAGAATGGTCATCATATATTTAATAAATTCCCACCCATTGAACATGAACTGATGTACTAAGTGTAGAGAATAGACTTGCACTGAAAACTTGCAAGTTACTCTTTTTTTTTTAAAGAGAGAGTGAGAGGAGAGAGAGAGAGAGAGAGAGAGAGAGAGAGAGAGAGAGAGAGAATTTTTAATATTTATTTTCTAGTTCTCGGAGGACACAACATCTTTGTTGGTATGTGGTGCTGAGGATCGAACCTGGGCCGCACGCATGCCAGGCAAGCGCGCTACAGCTTGAGCCACATCTCCAGCCCGCAAGTTACTCTTTTGGGGGAAAAATCACAAAAGAAAACTCTGGCAGATAAAGTTCAGGACACAGCTTTTAAAATGATACATGTATACTCCCCTTTAAACCAGGTGTTGTGCTCTCAACCTTCAACTTTTCCCCATTCAGGCCACTCCCCACCCAAAGCTTCTCTTCACACTTACTCCCCAGACAAGGTTCCACTACTAAAGCCAGGTATCAGCCCTACAACCTCCACCATACAAGCTCAGCTGCCTCCAGGAGCACCTAGGAACAGCACTCAAATGCCTCTGCCCCACTGCGATGCTAGGGGCCAGGATCCCTGACTCTCCCAGAGTGCAGGAGGCAGCACGGAGTCCCCTGATGGTAGCGGTTGGGATTGATGCACACCTTTTGCTGTTTGGAGCCAAGAAGCACTCAGAGCCCTCCTGGCTTCAACTCCTGGGAGGACTGCAGTTCTGGCCAATGTAGCGCTGGGCACTAAATAACTCGAGCCAAACTTGGATGTGGCAAAGTTGCAGGCACCCGATCCCGGGACCTGGTATTGTTGACATGATTGCTTGGTTGGCCATGACTGCTGAGGTTCCCTGTCATTTACAATTATAGGAGTGAATTTGGAAGACATTTTGCTAAGTGAAAGAAGCCATGTCACCACTTAGCAATTAAGTCCTTTATTTATATTACCCTTTCGACAAACTTTGAGTTCTCTTGTATGTCTGTCAAATGATGTTTCTTGTAGTTGAAATAACCAGTCCAAATGCTCTGGTGACAAGGTTTAAACCACAAAATTCAAGAAACTTAAAGTTGAATCAGTTCAAGTTTGTGTCAAGTCTTTCCATGCTTTAATTCTCACCCTCACCCTTAGAATACTGCAAGCCTGGGCAAGCTAGTCTATGGAAGAATGAGAACAGTGAAGCTCAGGCAATCTAAATTGAAGTTATCCTGAAGAATAGTCTAAAAATCTTAAGCAAAAAAATATGCTGGAGGAATCCCATGCTCACTTTAAATTACACTGAAGAGTCAAAACAACAACAATAAAATGATGGTAATAGCATAAAGTGTACACAGAAATCAATGGACTAGAATACAAGATACAAAGACAAACCCATGCATATATGTTCATTTGATTCTTGACAAAGGGCCCAAATACATAGGTTGGAGAAAAGAGAGCTTGGCCCATGTTTTTATTGTGTGGCTGTTATTCTTAAAGATTTAAAACATTTAAAATACATTTTTGATATTAATCCTTTATTGGGGCATGGGGTTTGAAGTTGTTTTCTTTAATTTTGTAATTACATTTTCATTGTTTTGATTGTTTCTTCAGCTGTGTAGAAGCTTTTTAGTTCCACTTCTCCATTTTAGTTTTTGTTGTCTGTGGTTTTGGTTTTATAATCAAGAAATCATATCCAAGAAAAGTTACTGATAAAAAGCTCCTAATTTCTACAGTGGTTAATTTTTGGTGACCTACAGTGCAGGTATTATATTTCAGTCTTTAATGTCTATGGATGTGATTTTTTTATGATGCAAGATAAAAATTTAATTTTATTCTTTTACTAGTGTATATTCAATTTTCTTATTAGCATTTGTTACAAATATTGTCCTTTCCCCTTTGTGTCTTTTTGAAAACTTTGCTGAAGTTCATTGGCATATGTGTGTGTTTTATTTCTAAGTTCTCTGTTTCAGTGTTACATATGTCTGTCATTATGCAAGGAAAATAATATTTTAATAAACTATGCAGTATATTTTGAAATCAAGAACTATGATGCCTCCTTCAACATTATTCATTGTCAAAATTAATTTGGCCAATTGTGACTTTTGTGGTTTTATATGAATTAGTATAAAAATAAATACTACCTTTGCTATATCTGTAGCAAAGGCTGTCAGCATTGTGTAGAAGATACTATTGAATTTAAAAATTACTTTGGGTGTTAGAGATATTTTAACCATATCAACTCTTAACAGAAAATCACAGGATGTTTATTTATTTGTGCCTGCTTTAATTTCCTTTATCAATGTTTTATAGTTTTCAGTGTACAATTTTCACCTTTTAGCTAAGTTAATTCTGAATTATCTTACTGTTTTTTATGCTATTGTAAATGACGTTTATTTTTTGCTTTCAGAGTTTATTGTTAACATATGAAATATAACTGAATTTTGTTTGTTGACTTCATATCTTGTAAACTGACTGGATTCATTATTTTGACAAAATTATTTGTAGACTCTTTAGGAAGAATCTATATGTAAGATTAATCATTTGAAAACAGAGGTATTTTCACTTCTTTACAATGCAGATGTTTTTATTCCTTTTCTTCCACTATTTCTCTGAATTATACTACCAGTATTAAATGGGAGAAAAGTGATAAAGGTAGGACTCCATGTCTTGCTCCTGATATTGGAAGAAAAGCTTTATTTTTTTATTGTTGACTATAATATTAGCTGTGCACTTTTCATATATTGATTTGATTATATTGAATTAAAGTCCTACTTACTAAGTTTATTATGAGATTTTTTTTGCCATGAAAATATGCCAAATTTTGGAAATGTTTTCACTACATCTGTTTAGATTCTTTCTTAATCATATTTTTGTTTAAATGTGATATATCATGTTAATTGGTTTGAGCATTTATATAATCTTTTAATGTACAATTAGATAACTTTCTGCTATTATTCTTTGAGAGGTTAACATCTATTTTAATCAGGGATATTAACCTGTAATTTCATATGATTTTAATACAATTGTTTAACATTAGTATCAGGATAATGCTGTACCCATAAAATTAATTGTGTTATCTTATTTTCACTTTTCAAGAATAGTTTAAAAAAGAATTGGCATATTAGAAAAAATCAGGAGATTTGACCTGTGAATTGATATGTTCTTGGGATGTATCTTTTTAACTGGTTTTCATTTCTTATTCAGTTCCCTTACCACTATTATTGGCATGATTTATTTCTTCATACTTCAGTATTGAAAAGTTGTATGTTTTTAGAAATTTGTCATTTTCTTCTAGGTCATCTTGTTTGTTTCATAACTTTCCAAAACCTCATAGTAATCTCTGTTGCATGATTTTTCCCCTGTGGAATCAATTAGAATATTTTCTCATTCATTTTGATTTAATTTATTTGAGTATTCTCTTTTCTCTCTTTTATTTTAATATAAGTAAGTCTTATTAGTTTTGTTTATCTTTCTAAGAAAAAAAAACTCTCACTGGTTGTCGACTTTTTCTCTATTATTTTATAATTCTCCATTTTATTTATTTGTGCTCAATTGTATTCTGTATTTAATGACTTTGTGCTTATTTTCCTGTTGCTCAGTATATTTTATTGTTGTTCAGTATAGAGTATTTGTCCAGAATATGTGAGGCTCTAGGGTCTATCGCCAGCACTGCACAAGATGATCATAATAGTAATATTAGGTTGGCTGTGTATGTTCTCTCTTCTTTTTGTAAACTTATTGAATTTATTTATTCTGACAAAATTTGCTATAAACTTCCTGGTTTTATTACCTCTCTTAAGTTTATGAGTTGGATTTGATTTTCTTTTCTCTCAAGATACATTCTACTACACATTCTGATTTCTTATTGGCTCCATTTGTTGTTCAGGAGTATGTTGTTTAATTTCTACAGACTTATAAATTTTCCCATTTTCCTTCCTTTATTAGTTTCTGGTTCCATTCAACTGTAGTCAAAAAACATACACTATATACAGTGTCAAAGTTCTTGAATTTTTAAAATATTTTTGGGACATAACACATAATCTGTCCTAAAGAATGTTTTGTGTACATTTGAGGAAAAATGTGATTTCTTTCTTTATTGATTGGGTATATTGGTCTATATGTTTCTATAAATTTAATGTATTACTGTTATTATATCTCACACTTTATATAATTTATTGTATAATGATATGGTTTTTGGACAGTATACATACTCATTTCCTGTTATCCTATAAACAATACAACTTATTAGCAGTGTTTCTTTTTTCTTTTCTTTTTTAAATTCGGTTCTTGGTTATAAAAGTCCAACTCAAAGGCCCACATTTGTTTATTGCCTTTTTGATTCTAGAGTTTTAGATGATGTGGGGTATCGCCTAGTGAGAGATATGCAACTCACTCTTATTGATAAAACAAACTATCATTTTTATTAATTAACAGCAGCAAGTGTAAATTCTACCCATCAAATCATAGTAAAAAAAATCTCAAAATCCTATGTAGGTACATAATATTCTGCATTCATATAACTGGTCACTGCCATAATTAGGGAATTTTAAATCTTCAGAAGTGATTAGACACATCTCATCAATAAGAAGCAATTATTGCATTTACTAATCAACAGAAAAAAGTTAAGCAATTAATATTGTTTACTCACTAGTGTTTTCTAGGGGGAATATCATTTTTATATCATAGTTGCTACTAATACAATCTTCATTATAGAATTATATAGAAATACAGTAGCAACACACCAAGTCAGTCTTGACTAACAGTTTATGCATGGAAGTGCAAGAATTTTTTGCACCACATTTACTTTGTAATGAGCATATTCTCTATGTAGTGTCTCATTAAAATGTTACATTTTTTCACCATTAATTTATTCAGAATTTATTAGTGAACCAATAGTTTTTGTATTTTCATTAAACTAAACCACAAAACTTATATTGCCATTTTGGCCTGGAATGATTTATTTTCTTACAAATTGCTTATAATTGAGAATGTTAACACTTTTTTTGTAATTAAGTCTTTCATGATTCTTCATTAGTGTTCAATTTCCAGAATGTGTTTCTGTAGGTTAATGTACTTCAGATTGCATTGTAACAGGTACAACACTTACAATACTATTAAGAAGCCTTTATATTAATCAACTTTTTGCTACAATGTAATTCACAAGAGTATGTGACTGATAATCACACACATTGTGCTATTAATAAATTATATTTAGTGAAGTTTTCTAAGAAAATCATCATTTGCATACCTAGAATTTATTTCGAACTGAAAGGCCTGAAGAGCTGCTTCAGTTTGCCCTAAAGGCTTTTTAACCTACACTGCCAAGAAAACTACAATAAGGTAATTTTTGCAGCCTTCGAGGAAATGCATGGTATTATGCCTAGGTCAGGTTTTACAACAGGTTTTCAGTTCCATGTGGGGTTTCATATATTTTCTGTTTAAGGAAAAACATCACTATTCAATAATTTGCTTTTGCATACTATTTTTAAAATTTGGAACAAATAATTCTTTACTCTGGGTCTCTATAATCAAATGTGCATCAAGAGGGAAAGGCACATATTGTTTCCTTATGGGGCAACACTTTTCACCTATAGTAGTAAATCACTTTATTACAGATATTAGAACTCTACTGCCACATGGCCAAGTCAATCAAGAGGGCTTAGATGACAGCTGGGCAAATTTTAATGTGTTTATTTCTACAGTTAGTTTTTATGAAAAGTTATGTGAAAAAAAAGAATTCTGTAAATAGTGAAAGGAGGCAAATAGTGCTTTATGGCCTTAAGTAAATGTTGTTAATGCATTTGTAGATAAGGTAAAGTTGCTTTTCCCACAAAAAGGACAAAAATAAAGCTAGAGATAGCACAACTGTTTATATCAGGATTTGGGTGCAGGAAATATTTCATCCCAAGTTTGGGTGACATAAATAGCTATTAATACAGTTATTTATTTTTTCTCCAAGCTAGATCATCTATGCCTTCCACCTCTTTCTTCTACTCTTTCCTACAGAAATCTACATCAGATGAAACAAATTCACAACACTCTATTATTTGAGGATAAGGGCTGAGGCAACAATGCTAACAACACAGCTAGAACCACAGCCCTCTGAAACAGTAGAGTTCCTGGGAGAATGTGAAACAGTCATGCAAACAATATTTGCCTATTTTACAGAAAGATACTGGAAATAAACAGGTGCATGGAATTCAACAGTTGGCTAAAGGTGTTTTACATTCAGTTGTTTGGAAGTATAACTGATTCAGGTTGTCTGAATCTTCTGGTTAGAAAACACAGGATTACACTAAAGTACATTGAGACAAGAAAAATGTCACTTGAGGATAGCATGGTCTTTGCATTTAAGGTGAATCTGCAACAGGAAATCTGCTCAACTCACAGATCTGGAGATTCTGGGGGGAAGATGAGCACTAAGTGACCAGCTGTCACTGAGATATACAGGTAATTATTTAGTAGATGTTGTCTGAGTAAACCAGATTTGGCTACTGGGCAAGCTGAAGAAAGAGAATAAATCTTGTCCTTGACATGCATAGTTGTTTTGACAGTGATACCCAAATTCTGAAAAGACATTGACTTTTTATAGGACTTAATAAGGCAAGACAACTCACTTTCAAAGTAGCTCAATTCTTAGAAATTTTTTTGTACCAATGACATGAACTATAAACAATTCAAACCACTGGGTCATGTTCAGTCAATAAGTTAAAACTATAAGGATCAAAAAGTCATAAGAGCATCAGTGAAAAACAAATCCTATTTACCAAAGGACTGGGATTTAGAAAATAATTTAGTGTATTCTGTACATAATGGGTTACCAAGGAATAATATTTTTATTATGGCTCTAAGGTGGAGGCACCTCAGTGTCTTTTGCCACTCCCACAAATCAAAGCCCCAGTGGCAATGTCAGTACCAGGAAACCTAGCCTCCCTCCCACCCTGCCCCCATAACCATACCAGCTGTCTGTGGTCCCCTGCTTCACAAGCTGCAGAGAAACTGGCTGCTGCTCACTCCAGTAAACAATACCCAGGATAGGGGGCAGAGAGAGAGAGCCTTTGTGGAGGGTCACATCCAGCCAGGCTGATAAAGATATGGCATGTCTGTGCCCAACACTCGAAGGGTGACATTTGTTTCAAGGAAAAACCTGGGAACCTGGATAGGGCTCTCTGTCACACCAGAAGTCATCAGCTTGCGAGTTTTCTAGGAGCCAAACCTCTCAGGGCAGGTCACTGGCACACATTTATCCTGTTTAGGGATATGTTTAGATATAAGAATACCCCATGGATCCTTTTCCACAATCTAAGGCAACCATGCTTCTTCTCCTGCTGTCCTTGTATATTTATAAATGGTGCTGAGAATGGAACACAGTGCCTCAGACAAGCCAGGAAAGTGTGCTACAGCAGAACTACAGTCCCAGCTCATGTGGTAACTTTTTGAAAAATGTGTCTGAGCCATAATTATATAAGGTTATGTGTACAGATATGTAAAAAGTACTTTCTAAGAAATAAAACACTAGATGGGTTGGGCTTGTAGATCAGTGTTAGAGTACTTGGCTAGCATGGGAGAGACCCTGGGTTTGATCCTCAGCACCACAGAATAATTAAGGAGTAAAATAAAGGCATTGTGTCCAGTTACACCCCCTCAAAAAAACAATAATAAAAATAGAGTATATATATATGCATGCAAAATGATTACAATGGACAACTTCAGGGTAAAATTTAAAAATATGACATGATAACAATGAATAACTTATTTAAATTGAAATTCTTGGGCTAAAGATAGGCATGCACTTTCAATTTTGGCCTATTTTCTGAAACTTCTCTGCCGAAGAGTTATGAACATTTTGTATTGCAGCTCTCAGAGCATGACAATTCCATTTTCCAACACGTTGACATTAGATTTTTCTCTCTCTTTATTCTTTATATTTGTTAGGCAAAAACACACATGTACTTTATGTTTACTGTGGATGATTATATTGTAGATGACTATATGCTTACTATGGATTGACTGTATTGTGGAAAGTCATCTCAATGTTTAGTATGTCATCTTTTATAAACAGCCTATATTGGGTTTTCACAGTTTTATCTGCTGTTTGTTTCTCCATATTGACTTGGATGAGCTCGGTCTGTGATTAAGCTGTGGTGACCTGTGCAAACACCCACAGGAGCATCCCCAAAGAGCATCTCTAGCAACTGACAACAGTTTTTCCCTTTCAGAGAGCCCTTTGCTGGCTGGAGAATTCTGGTTCTTCTTCTCAATTTACAATCAAAGTCCAAAGTTTTCCAAGGGTCCAGCCGGTGTCTGCCCATGGACAGAACGGTCCTGGGCAGAGCCTAGACTCAGGCTGGGTTCTGTTGTGGCAGGAGAAACACAGGGCTCTACTGAGCCTGGCTCCATTGCAGGTTGGCAAGGCAAATCTGGGCCAAGCCTGAGTTCTGGCAGTGGTTGGCAGGTGGAGGTTGCGGGATGGACCTGTGTCTATCCTGTGCCTGGGCTTGCGCCACAGGTTTTCCTAGTAGATCTGGATGGGTCCTCAGCTCCCAAGGTTGTCTGTTGATGAGCGGAGGCATTCCTGGGCTGAGATGACTTCAGCAGGTGGCGGGTAGAATTTGGGCTTTCCCTGGGGCCCAGCTCCTGGGCAGAGCTTGAGTTGCACCAGGGGTCTGCCAGTGGCAGGGTGGAACCTGGTGTACCCAGGTCACAATTGCCACGCAGGTGGGTGAGGTGGTCCTGAGCCAAGCCTAAGCTACAGTGGCAATTAGACGGGAGCAGGATGGAGTTGGGCCTAACCTGTGCCCGGACTCCCTTGCACTTCAGGCACGCTGTATCTGGGCTGAGTCTCAGCACCGGCTGGGGGTCAGCTAGTGGCGGTATGGACCAAGGCCTACCCTAGGTAAGGACTGGAGGTGGAATAGGCTGATCCAGGCAGAGCCCCAGCTCTGTCGGAGGTCAGCCAGTGGTGCGATGGAGGTGGGCTTACCCTGAGAAGAGGCTTGAGTGCAGTTGAGCAGGGCGGATCAGGCCTGGGCCTGACCTCCTCAGCTTTCTGCCCATGGCAAGATGGAACTGTACTTACCCTTGCCCAGGCTCCCACACAGCTGGCCTTGGCTGCTGATCAGGGAGGAACCTGAGCTCCGGAAGTTGTACACCTGTGAGCAGAGGGAGTCCTGGGTATGTCCTGAGCTCTATTGATGGTCTGCCGGTGGCGGGAAGGAGCCAGGCCTACCTTGGGCCAGGCTCCTGTCAGTGAGGCTGAACTGGGCTGGGGCTGAACTCTGGCAGGTGTCTTCCAGTAGGCAGAGTCAGTGGTGGGTGGGGCTAGAGCTCTGGAGGACATCTGACAGTGGGCAGAGTCATTCCTGGGCTTATTCTGAGCTCCTGCAGGGGTCAGCCTGAGGCAGGACGGACCTGTGACTATCCTCTGCCCAGGCTTGCCTTACAGTTCAGCAGGGACAATCAGGCCTGGGCCTGACCTCCACATGGATCTGCTAGTGGCAGAATGGAACTGTGCTTACCCTTGCCCAGGCTCCCACACAGCTGAATTGGCAGATCAGGCAGGAGCCTGAGTTCTGGAAGGTGTTCGCCTGCATCTGGCCTGAACTCTGGGGGTGGTCAGCTGGTGGCAGGAGGGAGCCAAGCCTACATTCAGCCAGGCTCCCTGTGAGCAAGGCTGACATGGGCTGGCCTGAACTCTGGCAGGTGTCTTCCACTAGGCAGAGTCAGTGTGGGGTAGAGCCTGAGCTCTGGCAGGCATCTAACAGTGGGCAGAGTCATTCCTGGGCTGAGTCTGACCTCTGCCCCTGGTCAGCCCAAGGCAGGTTGGACCTGGGACTACCCTCTGCCCAGGCTGCTGCCTCATGTCTTCTTGGGAGATCTGGATAGATACTGAGCTCCCAAGGATGTCTGCTGGTGAGCAGAGGCAGTCCTTGGGCAAGCTGAAAGATGCAATGTCGTCAGGAGGTGGTAGGTAGAAACTGGGCCTTCCCTGGGGCCAGGCTCCTGGGCACAGCTTGAGCCCAAGGTATGCCTGGCTCCATCCTGCCTCCAGCATCGCATCGTGAGGGAACCTCCTCCTGGCACTCCCCAGACCTCACTAAGCCTCCTCACTCTGCTCCTTAACCGGTGGCCACAGGGGCCTTTTAAAAATAAACCCAATTGATATAGGACCTGTCAAAGTGCATCAATGCATTCTACTATCATGGATAACACCTGAAAGCAAATGAAAACTTTTAAAAAGTAGATCAGCAATTAGGGCTTTGGTCAACATATGGCAGAATGAACCAGTCTTCAATACAATGAAAAGAGAAGACAGACCATGTCACCTTATAACGTGAAATAAGGTCGCAGTGCACATTGTCTGGTTTGTTTCTTGTTGAAATAGCCCTAAGCTGAAGCACACAAAAACAACTTTTTCCAAGCACTCTAGGATAAAACAGGAAAATATCCAGTTCCTGAAATACCTCCCCCAATTATTTGGTCAGATTTCTTTGATACTGCACAGATTTATCTGTTCTCTTGCCCCACTAGGCTTCCCAAGTTTGGGACTCCTAGGAACAATGGTTCTCTAAACAGGTTAGGGTTAGTGTTAATATTCCTGTTATGATTAGGGGTAGGGTTAGAGCTAGTGTTAGGGTAAGTGTTAGTTTTGATCTAATTTCTTTGATACTGGACAGGATTCATATTTTACCTAGCCTAACTATGCTCACCATGTTTGGGCCTTCTAGGTTCAATGGTTCACTATCAGGAAAAGTTTGTATTTTCAGGTTCACTGCATTATGACCTATATGGGTGAATGGAGATAGAGCTGGAAATCAGACAGGGTTTGTTCTAGCTGCTTGAAATTTCACAAACTCAATCAGTTCTCAGTGAGCATTGTCTGTTTTTTTTTTTTTTCTTGTTGAAGTAGCCCTAAGCTGAAGCATGCAAAAACAACTATATCTGTGCACACTCTAGGAGACAACAAGGAAATACCCATTTACTGAAATACCTCCCCCAATTATTTGGTCAGATTTCTTTGATACTGCACAGGATTCATCTGTTTGCATTTCCCACTAGGCTCCCCAACATTGGGACTCCTAGGATCAACAGTTCTCTAATCAGGTTAGGGTTATTTTTAGGGTTAGGGATAGGGTTAGAGCTAGTGCTAGAGATAGCATTAGTTTTGCTCTAATTTATTTGATACTGGGCAGGATTCATATTTTATCTAGCCTAACTGTGCTTTCCAAGTTTGGGCCTTCTAGGTTCAACTGTGCACTGTCAGGCACCGTTTGTATTTTCAGGTTTCACTGCATTTTGACCTATATGGGTGAATGGAATTCGAGCTGGAAATTAAACATGGTTTGTGCTAGCTGCTTGAAGATTCACACTCTCAATCAGTTCTCATTGTGCATAGTGTGGTTTGTTTCTATTTGGTGGAGCCCTAAGCTGAAGCACACAAAAACAACTTTATCCAAGAGTACTCTGGGAGAAAACAGGAAAATGCACATTTACTGAAATATCCTCCCCCCAAGTATTTGGTCAGATTTCTTTGATATTGTGCTGGATTCTTCTGCTCATGTGCCCCACTAGGCTCCCCAAGTTTGGGACTCCTAGGCTCTATGGTTTTCTGTTCAGGCTAGGGTTAGTGTTAGGGTTATGGTTAGGGTTAGGGCTAGGGTTAGAGCTAGTATTGAGGTTAGAGTTAGTTTTTGTCTAATTTCTTTGATACTAGGCAGGATTCACATTTTACCTAGCCTAATTATGCTCACCAAGTTTGGGCCTTCTAGGTTCAAAGGTTCGCTGTCAGGAGCAGTTTGTATTTTCAGGTTTCACAGCATTGTGACCTATATGAGTGAATGGATGTCAAGGTGGAAATCAAACAGGGTTTGTGCTAGCTGCTTGAAACTTTATACACCCAATCAGTTCTCAGTGCACATTGTCTGGTTTGATTCTTGTTGAAGTAGCACAAACATGAAGCACCCCAAAAGAACATTATCTCAGAACATTCTAATATACAACAGGGAAATACTCATTTACTGAAATACCTCTCCCAATTATTTGGTCAGATTTCTTTGATACTGAGAAAAATTCAACTGTTTGCCTGACCCACTAGGCTCCCCATGTTTGGGACTTCTAGGATCAGTAGTTCTCTAATAAGGTTAGGGTTAGTGTTTGGGTTAGGGTTAGTGTTTGGTTTAGGGTTAGGGTTAGGGATAGGGATAGGGTTAGAGTTAGTTTGGGCCTAATTTATTACATACTGGGCAGGATTCTTATTTTACCTAGCCTAATTATGCTTGCTACGATTGGGCCTTCTAGGTTCAATCATGCACTGTCAGGAACAGTTTGTATTTTCAAGTTTCTCTGCACTCTGACCTATATGGGTGAATGGATATCGAGCTGGAAATCAAACAGGGTTTGTGCTAGCTGCTTGAAGATTCACACTCTCAATCAGTTCTCAGTGCACATAGTCTGGTTTGTTTCTTGTTGAAGTATCCCTAAGATGAAGCACACAAAAACAACTTTATCTGAGAGCATTCTATGAGAAAACAGGGAAATACCCAGTTACTGAAATACCTTCCCCAATAATGTGGTCAGATTTCTTTGATACTGCACAGGATTCATCTGTTTGCTTGTACCACTAGGCTCCCTATGTTTGTAACTCCTAAAATCAACGATTCTTTAAACAGGTTAGGGTAAGTGTTAGGGTTCTTGTAGTTTAGGGCTATGGTTATACCTAGCATTAGGGTTAGTGTTAGTTTTGGTCTAATTTCTTTGATACGGGGCAGGATTAATCTTTTATCTAGCCTAACTATGCTTGCCAATTTTAGGCCTTCAAGGCTCAATGATTTGTTTTCAGAAACGGTTTGAATTTTCAGGTTTCACTGCATTTTGACCTATATGGCTGAATGGAAATTGAGCTGGAAATCAAACAGGATTTGTGCTAGATGCTTGAAACTTCACATATTCATTCAGTTTTCAGTGTGAATTGTCTCTTTGTTTCTTGTTGAAGTAGCTCTAAGCTGAAGGATGCAAAAACAACTTTATCAGAGCCCACTCTATGAGAGAACAGGGAAATAACCAGTTACTGAAATATCTCCCCCAAATTTTCTCAGATTTCTCTGATACTGCACAGGATTCATCTGTTCACTTTCACCACTAGGCTCCCCAAGTTTGGAACTCCTAGGATCAATGGTTCCCCAAACAGGTTAGTGTGTGATTAGGGTTCAGATAGGGTCAGAACAAGAGTTAGAACAAGTGTTAGGTATAGCGTTAATTTTGGTCTAATATCATTGATGCTGGGTAGGATTCATCTTTGAAGTGGCCTATATATGCTTGCCAAGAGTGGGCCTTCTAGGATCAACAGTTTGCTCTCAGAAACAGTTTGTATTTTCAGGTTTCACTTCATTGTGACATTTATCGGTGAATGGAATTTGAGCTGGAAATCAAACAGGGTGTGTGCTAGCTGCTTGAAACTTCACACACTCAATTAGTCCTCAGTGTGCATTGTCTGATTTGTTTTTTGTTGAAGTAGCCCTAAGCTGAAGCACACAATAATAACATTATCTGAGAGCACTCTAGGAGAAAACAGGGAAATACTCAGTTACTGAAATACCTCTCCCAATTATTTAGTCATATTGCTTTGATACTGCCAAGGATACATCTGTTCACTTGTTGTATTAGGTTCCCCAAGTTTGGTACTCCTAGGATCAATGGCTCTCTAATCAGATTAGGCTTAGTGTTAGTGTTAGTTTTTGAGCTAGTGTTAAGGTTACAGTTAGTTTTGGTCTAATTTCTTTCTCATCTCATCTGCTATGTCTGCAGAGTATAGCATATTGTGTCACATGTTTTATGCACTCATTGGTTTAGTGTATACATAATGCATGTGAAATATATAGCATTCATATATATAAATTAGTCACATGTTTTACTTCTATCTTCTTTTTTTCTGACAGAATCTGTTAGCCTGTATAAGACCCAGAAAGCAGTTCTATCACTTCAAAGAATAATAAAATGCAAAAAAAAATCACTGCATACAATGTTCACTTCAGGTTAAAAAAAATGCACAACTGGAAAATGAGATTTATGAGCTAAATAAGAGGGTATCAGAGTTTAAGCAAGAAAATACAGAATTGAAACAACAACTCCACAATTATATCCTAGATTGAAAGAAGGGGTGGAATCCTTTTTTTATTATTATTATTCCAGTAGAAATAAGAAGGATTTTTTTTTAACTTCTGACTTATCTGTTAGAACTTTGCAAGGGAGAAAATTTGAATTAATTATAAAATTCTTACAAATATGATAGCATATTATGAAATGTGTTATTTCTAAAAACCAAGTGCATATTTTGCTACATCACAATTTTAATGACTCTATGGAACTCCATCTTCTAGGAATCTATTTACTTAACAAACAGAATTTGGGATTGTTATTTGTTTATATTTTTAACATTTTATTACAGTTAATTTTTCAAGAAATATCATTTAGAAAAGAAATCATTTTTCTACTCAAATGCCATGGTATGTGCCTATAATTCCAGCAGCTTGGGAGGCAGAGACAGGAGGATGAAAAGTTCAAAGCAAGCCTCATCAACTTAGCAGGGTCCTAAGCAATTAGTAATATCCTGTCTCCAAATTAAAAAAAAATGAAAAAGGCTTTGTGATGTAGCTAAGTGATTTAGCTTCTGTAGGTTCAATATCTGGAAGATTGTGGCCCTATTTTGTTTTATTTTTGAAACTGGTTGTGCAAACAGGGTGCTGAACTATTCTTTCCTCTTGGTTGTGGGTGTCGATATTGTTGTGTTACTGTCTCTATTCCATGTCACCTCACCTCTGCAAATTTCCATGTGCGTTGTTGTTGTTTCAAGACATTGTCTTGGTTTTGTTTTTCCTGGCCTTCCTGCCAGAAATATCATGCACCTAACAGTGCATCCATGTAACAATTTGTTCTGAATCAACTAGCATATGGTTCCTGTAGTGCTCAAAGTGATCACTCCCCATTCAGAGGCCATCCATGAGGCACTTCTCCTGGGGTAGTCTCAGTGCTGTGGTTCTCTGTGTCTGGCATGTGGCATGGGTGCCAGCTGCTAACATTTCCTGTCTCTCCATTGTTCTCTCTTCCTATCCACCCACCCAGCAAGACAGACAGACTGCCTCATCACTTTACCAAGCACCCGTGGGCTTGGGCATCTATACACAATCCTTTTGAACACTGGGAGTTTTATACTGTTCCCAAACCTCAAGAATTAGGCCAGGCTGTCTGGTAGAGAAAGATGCAGAAAGCAGGGAGAAACATCAGGTTTCTTACCTCCTCTGAAACTCAGTGTTCTTACCTGCACAATGGCATGTCACCCTGGTACCTGATATTCATGCAGTCAAGCATATTGGTATCTAAATCACTTACCATAATTCTTGGTACCTGGAAAACACTTAATAAATGTTTTTTGTTGTTTCCTTGGTCCAGACCTGGTAGGGATGCAGGAAGATTAAATGAGATGTAATCTTGTCACTAAGAACTCAAGGTCAAATGAAAACCACAATGAACCATTTAGTATATGGGGGGTGGGTAGAGAAGAGCACAGAGTGGGCACGTAAACCTGATGATGATATCAGGGGAGTTCTCTCTCAGAAGGTGATATTCACACAAAGTCTAAAAACTGACTGCCTTTGCTACTTAGGCAATCTCACCAAAAGCACATCAGAGCCTTTCTTGACATCACTGATGTTCATGACTCCCATGGACCCTGAGTTAATCATTCATTCATTCAATAAATCAACTAAGTATCCATAAAAACTTTCTGGTGACATGACACAACTTGAGCATTAAAATGATGCTTGTCAGTCTCTTTCTAGTCACTGAGTCCCCACCCTGGTCCTAGCTGGCTCCTGGCATGACTGAGACAGTGTCCATGGGAAGCCAGCATGATGGAAGGGAAGATGAGCATGGAGGGTCCTGTCTAGCCTGTGACCTTTGCCAATCTGCTTCATGGCTTTGCCCCTCATCCATCCTGTTAATACTGGGAGGTGAACTTTGTTCCCATTGGAAAAGTGAAGATGCTGAGGCCCAGAGACAGTGTGTATTTCCATGGTGCCTTCCACTTTGTTTGTCTGGGAGACCTGGAGGAAGGAAGTATCTGCCAAGGCAGGACTCACCATAAGCACGCTCTCCCTACAGCTTGGGTATGTAGAACTAAGCAGCTTCTGGAGGTCTGTGACTCCCTCAGTATTCCTCCCAGACTCGACCCTCTGTTGAGAGCAACTAGAACTTGTGTGCGAATGGCTGCTCCATGATCCATGTTCCCTTGGTTTGAGAGAATGTTCACCAAAAGATTCCATTGTTTCAGAATCCCTTCCTCTCTGTTTCACCAAGGTGATGTGGGGCTGTGGAAGGAAATCCAAGTTCTCAAGCTATTGTTATGTAAGCACTCGCCAACCTCTGGGACAGTGACCTCTGTGCTCTCTGTCACTGACTCAGCAGGCTAAAATTGCAGGCCCTACAACTGCTGGAATCCTAAATAGTGGTAGTCCACTAAGTCCACTCCAGGCAGCTCCCAGTTGACCAGCTCTATATTTCTGGTGCTGATTTTCTTCTAGGAAACTTGTTGCCCCACCCATTTCCCATTGGTCATCTCTGGTCACCTTGTAGCTCTCAGTCTCAAAGCCACTTTACATCCCCCCAGCAGCTCCCATTAGTCTCACCACCACAATCAGTTCCTTTCTGTATCCCTTTTTAGGACACATGGAACTTTCTAGAAGCTTTCGGATGCAAACTCCAACCCTCCTTCTGCCCAACTGTATTGTATGCTGATTTTATTTTGACATTGTCCCTACTCAGAATTTCATATAGGAAATGATGCCAAATCTTCTCTGTTTCTGACTTTTCCATGCTCTCTATATGCAATCTTTTGCTAGGAGTTCTGCCTAGATGGACATCTAAAAACTGATCACTTCCCTACCTGTCTCTCCTTCTTCTTCCATACTCCAGGCACCACTGGACTGGAAAGGGGCTAGCCTTTGAAGCTGGCAGAGAGGTGACCCAAGGGAAGATGCCAGATGATTAGAGAAGAAATGGTGGCAGGTATCAGAAAATTTTACTCCTTACCCTGCCCATCTAGGTTCTTGAGAGGACTAAATAGCATTGTACATATATGTGCTATCTGTTCAAATAAGAATAAACCAAAACAACAGATTGCTTGGATTCACATCTGACCTCCACCAGCAGGAAGCTGTATGACCTTTCACATTTCATTTAAACTCTCTAAATCTCAGTGTGCTTGGCTGTAAAATGAGAATAACATTAACCCCCACCTCACTGACTCCTGAGGTGAAATAACATCTCTGAATCCCACTCACATGTGCGTTTAGATACTAGTGACAAAGTATGAGTGCCAGTTTTGGGGGGATACATGTTCTTTGGTGCCACCCTGAATAAAAGTGAGTTTTTCTTCTAGTAAGGAAGAAAGAAATAGATGCAGGTTAGGTTCCTAGTAAGTGGCTCTCACCATAATTGGTAAAGTGTTCTCAGCATAGTGCCTAGAACAGAGTAAGGACTGGAACTATTAGACAATGGCAGTAATACTGATCATGAGCTAAGCCATATGTGATTTGAAATTTTGGATTGTGTCTACTTAGTTGCAAGGTATTATGAAAGAAAGACTGTGGAGTTCATGGGTATCCCCTTATTATGTCTATGCCAGATCCCTGTCTACACCACACATAGTACGTGCTTAATATTCTGTTGAGTGAATTAATAAGTGTAACTCTTGGGTTCAGATGGGTTTCAGCCTCCCCCATTACATGTTTGAAATCTCTGTCCCTATAACCTTCACTTGACCTCTGAGTGGCTTTTATGGGGGGCACTTATTGGCAGAGCTGGATTCTACCCTTCCCACAGTGTGCAACAGCAAAACTGCATATTGAATTTCATTTCTGGCATTTCCTAGCCTGGGCTTTATGCACCCTGTCCTTTTATGTGCAATGTCTGTCCCTTCTCCACCTCCAGCAGGTGCTAATCCAGCAGCTCAAAGTAAGAGGTGTGAATTTTTCCTCACTGTGTGGTCATGTTTCTTAATCAATTGCCTGACTTGTCAGCACCAAGTAAATACAACTTTGATTTGAAGAGAAAGAGGGAGCCAAAGGACATGGCTGCAAAAGCAAGCAGAGAAAGAACCCTTTCTCCATACATTAATTAGTTCATTAAGTCAACAAATACTAGCAATTCTTTGAGCAATGATAGGATGCCAGGTGCTGCTCTGCAGATTAGCTCATTCAGTCTTCACAATATTTCAAGGTGCTGTGATGATTCTTATTTTATACATGAGATGAATTAGAGAACAGATAGGTCAGTAGCTGTGGAACTCTATCTTGATTTAGCTCTGTGCCCAGGTGCCAAAGATGTAGCAGTGAATAAGTAAGACAGGTCTTCCTCATCCTGCCTAGGGGGGGATATGCACAAAAGCCAAACAACTGGGGGAAAGAAAGGGGAGAGGATGGTAAATGGGTACAGGTTTGCAGGACAGCAACAGTCACTTCTAATACTTTAGAACATGGTGGGGTAACTATGCTTGATCACATTCAATTGCATATTTCAAAGTAGCCACTAGAGAGGATTTGATGCTCCCAGTACAAAGAAATAATAAATGTTTGAGGTGATGGGTTTGTCAATTGCCCTGACCTGATCACCATGTATTGTATACATGTATCAAAATGTCACACTAGACCCCGTAAACATGGATAATTATGTGCAAATTAAAATTCATATACACATATTTATTAAATGCATACACACATATTAAAGCAAGCAACAAAATTCACCGTAATTTCAAATAGTATTTTAGTTAGGCATGCTTTTGGAGGCAAGTAGAAGATAACCTGATACCATGGCTCACATCCCAGGCCTTTGATTTTCTCCCTGGAGGAGAAGATAGGAGGATGCTGGTACTGGCTATGTGGCTCTCATATTTGCATCCTCCCTGGAGTCCTGCAATGTTCAAACACCTCCCCTCCTGTCCTCATTCCTGCAGTTCAGCAGGAGGTAAAGAGGCAGAGACAGTGTCTATTTCAGGCAGGGCAAGCAGATTTCTTCATCTCTCATGGGCCACCTACGACCAGCTGGCCACAAAGGAGAAGAGCAGTGACAATGGAAGTCATGTCCACTACCAACAGTGCCTGATACAGAAAGTACCATGGAAGAAATTTACATGGGGTAATTGGTTAGAGGGATTCAGTGCAGAAGGTAGTCAGGGGAAGTGACATTTGAACCTCCGTGATCAGGAGCCAGCCCTGAAAATACTTGGGACACTTTTCCACATAGAGAACATCACAATTCAAAGACCTTTGTTTGAAAATGATCATGGGGAGATCTCAAGAGAGAGAGGCCCAGGGTAGTTACAGCTCAAGACCAAAAGAGGGCAAACAAAAGTAAGGCCAAAAGGGAGACAGGAGCTAGATGGTGCAGGTCCCACAAGGAGTTTGAAAGTTATTTGGTTCTAAGTGTAGTGGGAAGGTGAAAGCTTTTCATCAGAGGACTGGCATGATCTGATTTATGTTTTAAAAAGAATTGCTTGGGCAGAAGAGCTCTTTTGAGAGTGATGAGGCTTAATAAGAAGATCTAATTCCATGTTATGGCATAGTTATTCACAGTTCCTTCCTCATGGTTAATTTTTTCTTCCTCTTACACACCTCCTGCCTCCTGCTTAATTCAGGGCAGCTCCTGAAGAACTGGACTATTTCCTGCCCATCTGTCTCTCCAGGGCTTTGCACAGGGCCAGACATTTGGCCAGTGATTGATCAATATGGCTTGAACTGAACTGGACAGAAGTGAGTACTTTTCTTCAAGATCCGTGAGCTGTTGCATCAACTCACCCTCCACTCACAGCTTTTGGCTAGGTCAGTGGCTCTCAGCTGGGTGAGTTTGCCTCCAAGGGGATATTTGGTAATATCTGCAGGCATATTTGGCTGTCATAACTAGAAAGAGAGTGGGGGAATGCTACTGGCTTCTAGTAGGTATTGGCCAGGGACACTGAAGAACATTCTACAATGTGAAGGACACTCCATGACACAGAATTCTGTGGCCTCAAGTGCTAATAGTGCTGAGGCTGAGAAAATGTGGCTAATTTACATGCCTTTTTTAAAATTTCTCTAGTATTTTCCTTTAAATATTTTACTTTTAAAGTAAAATTTTAAAAGATACCATAAATTATTCACCAAAAGCAGAAACTCATGTCATTTTCTATAAATAGATGATATTGGAAGATACATACTCATAAAACTAAAATCTATGGCATTCTAGCTGGATATTGTGATGAGTTCAAGACTCCAAACCTGAAGCTTGCTTTCTCTTTTTTAAAAACAGGCTGTGATCAAGGTCCTAAGGATTAAGAAAGACTGAGGAACTATTCCAGGTTAAATGAAAAATATGTATAATCTGATTCCTAAATGGTTGTGCATTAGAAAAAAATATAATTATTGAAAACAACTTCATTGAGAAAACCAGAAAACTTTGACTATAGATTGTATGTTGGATAATATCATGGTGTCCATATTACATTCCTGAATTTGGTAACCATTTTGTGGTTATACAAAGGAATGTCCCTGGTCTTAGGAAATACTTCAGATATTTAGAACTAAAGATCTTAACATTGGGATCTCAAAAATTGTGTGTGTGTTATATGCATGTGCATAAAAACATACCTATACACATATAATTACGTACAGAAAGAGAGGCATGCACACACAAGAGCTTACGAGGTAAATTGGGCAGAAATATAAGCTGTCAAATCTAGTGTATAAAAGACTATTATGCTGTTCTTGTAACTCTTTCATAGCCTTGAATATTTCCAAAATAAAAATTAAACAAACAGAAACTCTCTTGAATTTACTTCTCATGGCACAAATCTCAAAAATTTTTTTGGAGAACTGGTAGAGTACTTGCCAAGCGTGTGTGAGATACTGAGTTAAATCCTAAGCACCACATAAAAATTAAATTTTAAAAAGGGTATTGTGTCCATCTAAAACTAAAATACAAGTTTTTTTAAAAATTCTTTAGGAGCTCAGGGGGCCTTCAGATGTTAAATGGTTTTTAATGAATTGAACGATTCACGTTTTATTCCCAAAATTATTAACAAAATTAAAATGTCGCATAAATAGAAGAAAGTATCTACCCTGTTATTAAGTTTATGTAGATAAGAAAGCCAAGTTACCTATGAATCCAATCAGACTTGTTCTTTTTTGGGGGGTGGGGGTGGGGCAGGGTGTGCCATGATTGTGACATCACATATCTGCAGAGCTGTCATTATGCACATTTATGGGAGAATATGTTTGGTTATATCCTGAGATTGTGATGTTCCTAGCATGTGTTGACTGATAATAAAGAGACACTAGCAGTAAGAGAGAGGTGTTGCAGATGGACAATGCCCAAGAGACTTTATCATCAGAAAGACTGAAAGCAAACAGATAGGATGCTGATTTTCCTCACTGCAGTTCACTGTGTCCAATTCACCCAGAGGCCTCTTCTGGCTCAGCAGCTGGCTGTTTCTCTTCAGTCTCATCAAAGTGCTGTTGTGAGACTCAGTTTCCCCACCTACAAAATGGAGATATTACAGAGTAAGCTGCCTTGGAGTAGGGTCATCCTGCCCTCTGAAGTCTTTAGCTATTACTGACTTGAAACTCTACCCCAACCAGCATTCCAAGTGCCTGGGGGAAATCCCAATGCCTGTGCAAAAATGTCATTGAATTCCTAGGACCTTACATTCTTATGATATCTAGGCCTCAATTTCCTCCTGTCTTGGCTGATGTCTTGTTGGTCCTCTGAGTCCTGTGATTTTGTATGTAAATTCATTGTCACAAGAAATTAGTCCTTTGCTGGGATTTCCAATACACACACATACACACACAAAGAAGACATACAGGCTCAAAAATATACACACACAGATGCACTCTTATGGATGGACTCAAACACATAGAAATAAAGACACACAAATGTACACACACAGATATGAACTGCCTCACAGAACTAAAAAAACATAAAAATATAGACATACATACTTATAGACACTGAATTAGTTAGACATATGCACACACATACAAATTGATAGACACAGAGAGACCCATGGACACAGACACCAAGCTTGTTTGTGCAGCAGACTTTACAAAGGTCTGGGGATATGGAAGGAGTCTTTAATGCAAACAACCTATACATGAATGTTAGGAATCTTCCTTCAAAGCTCCCTGAACTTCTGTCCATTTTCACCTTTTATATTCCCTGCCCTTCCCCAATATTCTCCTCCACTTTTTCCTTTATCAGAACAATTTGTGTCTTTTGAACTCCCTCATTTCAAAGTCTGCTCTGGACTTCTCTTTGCACCTCTCTCTTCTGATGATCTAGCTATGCTGAGAAACACCCTCTGATTTGGTCTCCTGCACTCACACCAGGTTTTGTCAGGGGAAAAAGACCAGGAGAGATTTATTTGCCCACTGATGTGAAGTATGTCACATGCCCTCACACAGACCTAACTTTAAATGCTGGCATGGAGCTCACCTCTCGATTCTATCATTATTAACCAAGGGTTTTGTATTGGTGTTGTTTAAAGTTTTTTTCCCCTCTACAAAATCACAGAATATTCCCACAGTCCCTTCACCCAGTTTCCTCTAATATTGACTCTTAAAAAGATTAACTAGGCTGGGCACAAGGGTGCATGCCTGTAATCCCAGAAACTCAGGGCGCTAAGGCAGGTGGATTGCAAGCTTGAGGCTAGCCTCAGCATGTAAGCAAGGCCCTAAGCAACTAAGCAAGACCTTGTCTCAAAATAAAAAAAAAAAATAAACAAAATAAAAAGGGACAGGGATGTCTTTTAGTGGCCAAGCACCCCTGGCTTCAATCACCAATATAAATACATAAATAAATAACTATAGTATAATGATCAAAACAAAGACAAAAACCTGGGTACAAAACTATCAACTAATCTATAGACTTTATTTGAATTTCACCAATTTTCCTTTAAGGTCTTGTTTCTGTCTGTGTTCTTGTGTTGCATTTAGTCATAATGACTCCTTAGTCTCTTCAAGTCTGTGACAATGCCTCTGTCTCTCCTAGTCTTTAATGACCATTATCCTTTTAAAAGATGCTGGTCAGATGTTTTGCACAAGGTCTCTCCACTTTGGTTTGGTGTTTACTTGTGACTTGGCCAGGTTATGGGTTTTGTAGGGAGATGCCACAGAGGTGAAAGGTCCTTATGGGATTATTTGGTGGAAAGGGGGATACATCAACATGACTGGTTAGGAGTTATATTAATTTCAATCATGTGATGCTTCTTGGATTTCTTATTATAAACTTACTATTTCTCCCTTTCTGATTAATAAATATCTTGGGAAAGATACCTTGAAAATATCTTATTTCTCCCTCAATTTTTACTTACTTAGGGGATGTGGCTCAGTGTTAGAACACTGGCCTGTCATGCATGAGGCCCTAGAAATTCCCAGTACTAGAGGAAAAAATTGTTTTTGCTCACTTATATTTTTGGCATCCATTCATAGATCTTACCCATAACAATTATTATTATGGTTTCCTAAATGTTATTTTATATTTATTTCACTCATCCTTTCTTTATTTATAAACTGTAATTGTCTTTAAGGAAACAACTCTCTCTTTCTCTATTCTTTTCTTTCTTCTTCTTCTTTTTTTTTATCCATATGGGTTTATGGTTATCTATTTGTTTCTATGACTTATAGTCCAATACTATCATTATTTATTTGCTCAAACTGTTCCAACTTTGGCTTTTGGGAACTCTTTCAGATTGGTTCCTGTATGCTTTCAGTAAGTTCCTATCAAATCAACCAAGTTATGCTGCATGCATTACAAATATGTCACAAGGAATCCTCCTGATATATGTAATTATAATGTACCATTTTTTTAAATAGCCCCTATTACTTATTATGTATCTCTCTATTTTCTGCCACTACAAGGTTTCAAGATTATTTTGCATTTTCCCTGCTCCAGTTCTGGGAGAAACCATATCTTCAAGAGCCCTGGTCTCTATTATTGGAGAATAGTATTTAGAAGAAGTCAGATCTGGGTGGAGATATTTCCTGCTCATTTCTATGGAATGAGAGTTCTAAGCCCTCTTAGTCTTCAGAATTTGGAACTATGCTATGTCTATAAATGCATGCATATACATACATGTTGGGAGCCGGCGACCACCCCTGAATATGGCGCTGGTCTCTGCTTCCACTTCGTTAGTGGTTAGAGTTGTTAGAAGTAAACAACTCCTTGTAAGGCTGTGGGCTGGGCTCTGGCCTGCTTCTGCTGCGCTGTACCTATTAGACTTTCACACGTGGTGCTAATTCATTGGCGGGGCTGGGTACTTAAGTTAGGGCAGACTGACTGCTCTCTCTCTTGTTCCTGTTTTCTCATCATGATTCAAACGTCCTGAGTAAACTGCTGAAAGAAGAATCCTGTGTCGTGTTTCCCTTGCCGGCGAGGGTCGCGACACATACATCTCTTTTTTTAAAATTTTCTTTTTCCTTTCATTAAAAAGCTTTAGTTTATAATGATACTACTAATTTCAATTCATCACCACAGTGTTCATCCTTATACCATCTTTTTTCTTTCCTTTTTTTTTTTTTATTTTGGTACTTGGGATTGAACCCAGGGATATTCTACCACTGGGATACCTCTCCAACCTCTACAGCCTTTTTTATATTATTTTGGGACAGGGTCTCACTACATTGTGGAGATTGGTCTCAAACTTTTGATCCTGCTACCTCAGCTTCCTGAGTAGTTGGAATCACAGACCTGCACTACTGAACCCAGCTAATTTTCTCTTTCCTTACTTGTAACTGTGAAATTCATTCTTTTTTTTTCTTTTTTAAATGAAAGGCTGTTGCTTACATATTGCTAAATTGTGAAAAATGTTCTTCGATCATACCTCCCCATCTTTTTTCTCCCCTAGAAATGGCTGACACAAGAATACAAGATAGGTTGCTATATATTGCTGTCAGAAGCTACATAAAACCAGCTGATTTCATGGTCCTTCTTCATGCAAAAAGCACTAATCACACCCTTTATGTTTTATCAGTAGTGGGGTGCAGGAAGTTCAGCCAAGGCTATGGAATGTATGCTCATTTTTCCAGCCAAATGAGTCAGATGAGATGGGAATGAACATTTATTTAACCAGTTGTGCATCAACATGGTTCTGAAAAAAAAGGCTATTTCTCACTCCATTCCTCTGGGGAAAATTCCCATTCTGAGGCCCTCTCACTTTGGTCATTGGGCTCCCTGGAAGCAACTTGCCTCTTGGCCCACCTCTTTATCTCTGCATTGATTTCTGGTCTCTTCTCATTCCAACAATGCCAACATACCTGCTGTTTACTTTTCTTCCTACAAACAGGGATCTATTTTATTTTCCACAGAACCCCTGGGTATTCATCTCAGTGAGGGGTCTCAGCAAACACCCCTCAAAGCTTGGGTCTTCAGAATATTTTCAATCAGAAAAGCCAAGATTCCAATTTTCTTTATTTTATAGCTTGAGCTTTGGTTTTCCTCAATGGTTGCCTGTTCTGATGACATTTGGGGTGTGGGGAAATGATCTGTTCTCCTGTCCTTTTATAATAGCTCAGACTCATTCAACACATGATCTCAACTGGAAATGCTCACCAAAACCTCAATTTTGCCTACTGTGCTGCAGATATGTGAAAGATGAGGAAGGAAGGGGGACAATATTAGATCACTCTGAGGGCATTATTTTTCCCAACTAAAATCCCCATTATTTGAGTTCCTTCTAGTAAGAAAGAAAAAAAGCTTTGTGCAGGTATTATTTCTTTTAGAGTTATCAATGATTCCAGAATCCCACAGGCAGGTTTGACTGCCATCTTGATCCTACCATAGGGAGAGATGGGGGCCACCTCCACAGTGGACTGGTCTAACCATAAATGAATTGGAAACACCCATAGTGAGAAGAATGTCAGTGACAGTGGGAGGCTAAAGAGGACCTATGTTTTCTTAGCCATAACCAAAAAGCCTGAATGGAACTGTCTGGCAGCCACAGACTTCCTTAGGATGCACTGGACAGATTCCTGGAGGTACCAAGGAGATAATTTATGATTGGGACACCGAATCATTACAAGACTGCGAAGAACTCATTTTGAGGATTCTGAGAATACTATGCATTCTAGGAAGGAATGGTTAGCACAGTCACTTAGACTTGGTGGGAAGTATGAGTGATAGATAATATTAATGATGACATCTATGCAAGTATGCTGATTAGGGATAATAGCAATGTTGTAAAAAGAAGATACTCATAACAACCAAGGTGGTTGGGATTTAGTTCATGTCTCCCTTATAAACCAGGCAAGGCCCATAAGTTTACATCTTAATAAATTTTCACAACCATGAGGCAGGTACTCCCATTAGTTCATTTTACTTCTGACAACTGAGATTCACAAAGGTGGGGAATTATACAGTGGTCACAAAATTACCAAAAACAAAGGCCTTTCATAAATATTTCACTGTGTGGTCTTGTTGGAAGGATCTGACTTGTGGGTTGTAGGAATGTGATTTAGCTGAGTTAAGCATTCATGGGGTCATGGCAGGTGCTTTAGCACAGTGTCCCCAATGCTAGTTACATGACTAGGAGAAAGGAAACTGAGACCCAATGCAATCTAATGATGGAGGTGCTCAGTCAGCCAGTAAAGGAATTGCTGTTGGGGGCATTCATAGTATCAGGGATGAGGCCACCCAACCAAGTATTTAATGACCTGGCTGGGGTTCAGAAACAAGGTGGTGAGGATTGAGAGAAGGCACGCCAGACAATCACAACAGCAGAAGCCAAAGCACTGCAACATAATGGGCCTGCAGTGACAGGCAGTTTAATGCAGTCAGAATACATGGTTCAAGGTAAAGGGAGAAACAAGAGAGAAGTCTGGAAGAGAAGCAGGGGGCTTAAATGAATCAGCCAAGGCCTTGGGCCATAGATAGATAAAAGTCTGGATATGGAGTCCAATTCAGCCATATGCTAACTATTTTGACCCTGGGCCACATCTTTAGAGGTTTTCTAAGCTTTGTTTTACATAACTGAAAAGCATAGTGACAGATAATAGTCTCAATGTTAAACTGACAGCTTGGGTACCTGGTCTGTTGTCACAGAGTTGACTAATGGATTTGCCAGGGCTGGAGAAAAGAACTTGAGGCTAAGCTTCAAAGGAAAATGCCCCAAACCACATGCAGGCTTGGCTACATGAACTAATGACCACTTCTCCCTTGCTTCCCTGGAGAGCCAGGTGCCAGAAGCCTATCCTTGCTTCAACTTCTGCTACTGTCAGCCCAGTGCTGCTTATCCTAACTGAAACAGAATTATCAGACTAAATTAGTTAGTGAGTGGACAGCACTTGGAGCTGTGCTAGGCACCTTGTAGCCATCCTTTTGATGTGATTTTGCCTCCTTACCCACTCCTTCAGCTGGTGGATTGGGTTGGGTTGATATGAAGAAGGGGACTCATATTCTCTGGCTCATATAGCAGAATTATTTCCTGGAGAGTGGACAATCTTGGAGGGTGAGTGGACCTGCATTTTCTAACAGACATAACTATCATGTAACCTACAGTAGCCCAGGAAAACTCCAACAATGGGGTAAACTGAACCTTAAATGCTCATGATTTTTTTAGAACCTGACCCAGAAGTAGACAATGCTGTCTTGTGGAACAGGATAAAACTCAGACTCAGGTTCAAATTCTGACTAACTATGAACACTTATGCTAGTTTCTTCATCTCCAGGACTGGAAAAATATATGCCTTCAACAAATGTTAGCTCCTCTTCTTTAGAAACAATTATTTGGATATCCCCTGGGAAAAAGTGTCATGTGTCTTTTCCCTAACACCATGTATATTCTATGTCCTTTATGTCATTCCATTGTTCATTGTTTCAGCAAAATGGCAACCAAGGAGACTACAGAATTCAATACATTCTGGGTCCTGTCCAAGAAATGTCACAGGGAGGCCTTAGGAAATTCATGCAATGAAGCTGAAACATTTTATTGATAACAATTTTGTGGAGACCAGGGGTATTGTAGCAGATGACCTCCTAGGTGTGTCTCTTTTTACTTTGGTGAACATTGGGGCCAGGGATGGGGTGGGGAGTGAAGACTGGGGCTAAAAGGCACTGCCCTTGGTGCAAGCAGGGACAGGGCCTGGAGGTTGTCATGGAGGGCACTGGTTTGGGAACCAGAGGAGCCTGGATTCCATTGTGGGCTCTTGTCACTTCCTAGCTGTGTGACTTGGAGCCCATTGCTTAATCTTGCCAATTTTTCCTCTGTGAAATAGGGAGGATGGTAATACCCCAGTTGTGAGGATCCAAGAGGATTCTCAGCTGCTATGATTACTATTTTTTTTTAAAGAGAGAGTGAGAGAGGGGAGAGAGAGAGAGAGAGAGAGAGAGAGAGAGAGAGAGAGAGATTTTTAATATTTATTTTTCAGTTTTCGGCGGACACAACATCTTTGTTGGTATGTGGTGCTGAGGATCCACCCAGGCCGCACGCATACCAGGTGAGCGCCCTTCCGCTTGAGCCACATCCCCAGCCCCCTATGATTACTATTTTTACCATCGGGGCTGAGGCTGTGAGATCCTGGGCCTGGGCAGGCACATGCGCAAAAACACCGGGCCGGCCAAATGAGACCCAGTTCCTTTGGGGTCAGGGGGTGGGCGGAGTGGATTCAGGGGCGGGGATATGGAGAGAAGTTCGCAAGAATGGCTAGTACTGACCCTCAGGTGCGGTGGGCTGTGTAAAGAGGAGAGGCCAAACTAGTTCCAGGCTGGGTTTGCGCAGTGGTGAGGGCAGAGTAGTGAGGGGAGGACCAAAGTCTCGCGAGATCTCACTGCGTGGCCATAGCAGCCGTGGAGGAGGCAGCATGAAAGGTGAGCGGTGGGCTGTGGGCGGCGGTGGCGGCCATTGGGGCCTGAAGGGGGTGAAAGCAGCAGACAGCAGAGACCCAGCCCCTGGTGAGGGGAGCGGGGCAGGTGGATGGCCAGTTTTTCGGAGGCAGTCCAGCAGGGCTTGCGGCAGAAGCGGCGCCGCCTGGTCTGCGCCATCCCGACCTGTGCGGGGTGGGGCGGCTGGGCCTTGGGCCAGTTCCCCCTGGCCAGTCAGACCTCGCACTCGCTGGGACCCAAGACCCGCCTCAGTCTCCCAGGGTGGCTGGGTTGGCACTGCTGGTCATGGCTGGTTCACTTTGCTGTATGCCCGGCACTTAACGTGTGCACTTCCAAGCTAGGGCTGCACAGAGAGTTGCAGCGCCCTGCTGAAAGTTGCACTGCTGGGATGTGGTGGGATTCGGCTTCCAATACCTGCACAGGCCTGTGCCCCTTCCTTGCCTCCAGTCCTTCCCCCAGCAGTGCTTGCAGCTGGTTTCCTGGGGTCCTGCTGGGGCTTCAGAGAGTGTGTCAGACCCACTCTGAAATTGGATGCAGCATGGTATGTGAGTTCATTGGGAAAGGCTTTTTTTTTTCAAGCCTTTTGTCCAATTCTTGGAAGGTCTTCCACTCATAAATTGTCATTTGGGCCTGTGTGAGAGAGAAGAGGTGGGCATAGAGTGACCTTTATACACTAGGGGTGGGGTCACTAGCCCAAGGCTTGTCTCAGGCAAAAGAAAGTTTGATTCCCATTGAAGCCCATAATTCTAGCCTGGAACAGTTGGTTGTCAACCACAGAAACAAGGCCCCTGTGTTTGGTGTTGAGCATTTGTAGAGCCCACTTCAAAACTGAGCAGTGAGGTTCCTAAATAAGAGAACCTACCTACACACATAAGTGAAAGTGGGTATGATACTTTCACTTACATGTAAAAGAGAAATAAAGGGATAACAATGTGTGATGTGCAGTGCTGTCTCACTTATAACCAGAACTTTCAGCTGTGGTGGAAGACAGCATGCTTTCGAGTGCTTGCACCTGCTGCTAATGAAGAAGTTTGAGTTAGTTTAAAAAAAAAAGTATTAGGATCTAGTTCAAACAACAAAATCAAAGAGGGAGATGAAGATGGAAACTAGGGAGAAATCACTTAGTGTTGGGATAACCTTATTTAAGCTAATAAAAAGGAAAGGCTAGATTGAAGTAGGGATGACATGTCAAGGTCAATTACAGGCTGCCTCAGTCTACCCAAAGGTCATACTATGGCCCTTCCTTGGATCCCTTTTCCCACTATATCGCATCACATCCTTTGTCTCTTCTGCTTTGAGGGACTACTACTTGAAGGAACATTAATGAGTTCCTTCAGTTGCTAGTAATAACAGTAAAATATTAACAAGACTGAAACTTTTGGATTCATTAAGGTGAGATTTATCTGCTATCTCATACTGTTAGCATGTATACTAGTCTATGTATACTCGTTACAATTTTAAATCTATGTTGAGTTAATGTGTAGTGTGAAGAAATGAGCACTAATTTTCAGACAGTTTCCTTATTCTGCTGAAGCACCCCTTACTATTTTGTCTTACATAATTAGAGGCAAGCTGTGGGGTTTCCTATAACAGCTTTAAATATTATGTCTTAAAGAAATGCTCATTTAAAGTGGGCTTGATTAAACCATTTTAAGATCAAAATTCTTGTGACCAGGATGAATCTTGATGATACAGATCCATCCCACTCAAGCATTGTATGAAGCCTAGATCCTGGCCCCCAAACACTAAATGCCCCAGGGTGTCCCCCAAACTCTTTGATAACTAAAAATTTTTCTTAAGGACATTTCTGACTCTTTGAGAATACTATTAAGAACATATCCATTATCTACTTAATTTTAACAAGAAAGGGGAGACAAACAACTTTTTTTCTGGGATTTTTTTTTTTCTGAAATGTCTGACATATAACAAAGGCATGGTCTTGGTTAGTGACACTTTTGTCAATTATTCTAGAATCTTGGGATGCAAGGTTATTTCCTGTCATAAAATTTTTTTCTGTGTTTGATGGGAATTCACATTAGAAATGTTGACAACTAAACACTAGAATCATTTTAGCAGTTTGATGTGAGAAAAGAGTTGGAAAATGACAACAGTGTGTACTATAGCAGGTCTGAGTTGAGTAGAATATACATTCATGTTATCACTTAGGGGCTGGGTTACTTACAGGGATTGGAGTGAACCCATAGGTGCTCTACCACTGAGTTATAGCCATTTTTCCCTTCTTGAAATGGGATCTACTGAAGCTGTTGAAGCAGTCTCCAACTTGGGATCCTTCTTTTTCAGCCTCCCAAATTGTTGGGAATACAAGCAAGCAGCTCTATGCCCAGCTGTAATCACTTTTAAAATAACCCTTTCTACTTACTGGTGTTCATATTAGCAAATTTGGAAAATGTAGATAGATGTACATATACCAGTCTTCAAGGTATGACTCATTACAAATTATCTTTTCATTTGAAACACTAGCTATGACATAGAAAAATTAAAATAAAGTTCAGCTTAAACTAGCTACAGTGTAACAAAAATTTCATCAACTTGTTTAACTCTAAAAAGGATATTTATTTTGATTTTTTAAAGTTATTGTAAGGTGTATGTTGCTTATTACTATTGAAAGGTGTTGTGAAAACAAACACGTAAGTAAAGACTTCTCGGAAGAGGATATATTTTCAATTGTCTAGATATATATTGAATCTCTTTGACTTGAGAAGTCATCCAAGTTTAAAATAATTAATTTTTAATTTTTTGTGCAAGTAAAATGTTCCATAGTAAAAGAGGTCAGTACTGTTAAAAATTATTACTTTTTTCATATTCACATGTTCCTAAGTAAACTAAATAAATAATGAATTACAAAGATATTGAAAATGTTCCAGTTTCTAAGCATAGAGGATATGTTTTCAATGGACAAAACATTCATGCCTTTATGTTGTTTTCCATTTGAGAGACATAAGAATTAGCTAGAAGGAAAACAAATACTTTACCCTTGTTTTTAAGTCCTATCTATAAGTGTCTCTTTCTCTTCTTTTTATAAGTATTCTTTTTAATGTTTAAAAACCTTTTTAATGTAGATAACATGTTCTTATGGTTCAAAAGTTAAATGATACAGGCATGCTTGGGAAAATCTGATTTCCAATGGCTTTGCCCCCCCCTTCACCCCTCTTTCTTAGATAACCTCCTTTATTTCCCATAGATGTCAATTGTTTCCTTTTATAGTTGGAGAAATGCCAGTGTACTATATTCTTTTTATATAAACTGTAGCGTAATATGTAACTAATTCTGTCCCATGGCTTTTTCTTTATATGCTCTTGAGATCTTTTTCTATTAGTATTTATTTAGAAAGAATATAATCTTTTGTTTATAGAAAACACTTTAAAAAAAAACAGCTGTGTTTAAACAGCATCTATTAAGTGCTTTGTTTACTTAACCAGCGCCCCTTGTGGGTATTTGGGTCTTCTCTAGCTTTATTATAGACCATACTGGGGTGAAACAGCTTGTATACATATCATTTTACATGTGCAGGTACATCAGTGGGATACATTCCTAGAAGTGGGATCCCTACACCAGTGGGCAGGGCATTTATGATTTTGTTAAATACTTCCTTTCTTAAGAGTTCCACCATTTTAAACTCCCAAAAGTATAGTTGCTCCTCCTTATCCATGGAGGATTGGTTTGAGGACCCCTTTGTTGATACTGAAATTCAAGGATGCTTGAGTCTATTATATAAAAAGCATAATATTTTTGTATAAACTATGCACATCTGCTGCATACCTTTAAATCATTTTAAGATTGCTTACAAGACCTAATACAATTTTTTTTTATTTTTTTTTTAAAGAGAGAGGGAGAGGGAGATGGAGAGAGAGAGAGAGACAGAGAGAGAGAGAGAGAGAGAGAGAGAGAGAGATAGAGGGAGGGAGGGAGGGAGGGAGAGGGAGAGAGAGGGAGAGAGAGAGAGAATTTTAATATTTTATTTTTAAATTATCGGCGGACACAACATCTTTGTGTGTATGTGGTGCTGAGGATCGAACCCAGGCCTCACGCCTGCCAGGTGAGCGAGCTACCACTTGAGCCACATCCCCTGCCCCCAATACAATATTAATGCCATGTAAATAGTTGTTACACTGTATTGCTTAGGGATTAATGACAAGGAAAAAAGTTGGTATGTGTTCTGTATGACAATTGTTTAAAAAATATTTTCACCTGTGATTGTCAAATCCAGTCTGAATACCACAGATACGAGAGCAGATTGCAGTGTATGAGAGAGTTCCTGTTTTTCTGAGGCCTTTCCAATGTACTGTGTCTTTACAACCCTTGAATTTGTTAACAGTTTGAAGTATGAGAATTATCAATATAGAGTCATTTTAATGTACATTACTATTATTATTAATGAGGCTGAGCTTTTATCCTTAAAAACTAGTTGTATTTCTTTTCCTGTAAACTCTGTTCATGTGTTTTTTCACATTTTTCTTTTGAATTGCGTTTTCCCCCTTATCAATTTCTAGAAATTTGTAAATTGTACATATTAGCCCTGTGTGATATAAATTGTAGTTTTTCCCCAAATTTTCACTTATTTTTTATTTACCTTCACATATTTTGATTTACAGAAATCTTACATTTTTTCTTTGAATTGTATAGTTTATATTACTCATTATGGTATCTTGATTTTTTAAAAATTTTTCTTTAGTTCTATGTGGTGCTGAGCATTGAACCCAGTGCTTCACAAGTGCTAGGCAAGCGATTTACCACTGGGCTACAGCCCCAGCATAGGTATCTGGATTTTAAGTCACTGTAAGGCCTCCAAGATTTTTAGAATTTGCCCATGGTTTCTTTTAGTACTTTTATGGTATCACTTTTACATTTAAATGTTCAAACTAGGATTTATTCTGGTGTTCAGAATGATGCATAGGTTCAACTTTATCTTTTGCTGTGTGCCTGTTATTTTCACCTGTTGATTTCAGAAACCTTCTTTAAATATTCTTTGGTATTGTTAACTTTTGGATGTATTAGGGTGTCTCTCGGATTTGTATTCTATTAGTCTTTTTTTTTTTCATATACCAGCATCACATTATTGGTTTTGTAAAAGTTTTAATATCTTTTAAAACTAGTTTCCCCTTGTTGCTTTTCATATTCCTGGGAATTCTTGCTTGCTTATTTTTCCATGAGCACTTTTGATGTATTTTGTCTAGTGCCACAAAAAGAAAAATGTAAACAAAATAAACATCAGATTAAATGTATACCTTTAAAATCTATTTAACTTCTCCAAACTTTTTTTTCTTTTTTTCAGGTTCTTAATAAAGGTGCTAAGAAAGAATGTAAGACAGGAAAATAATTAAATATTTTCACTGTGATGTTTTATGATTTTACATTTTAAAAATTCTTTAATTGTTATTATTTTTTATTCTGCTTCCTTAAGTTGTAAAAGGGATATTGTTTTAGGAGTGTTTGAGATCATAGAACCTGTGGGTGGTAAGGTGGATGCCAATAATATGGGCTGTCTGAATGATGATGTTTGACTTTCCCTATCTCTTTGACTCTAATATTTTAATTTCTATTATCTTGTCATTTTAAAGTGTGGTTCTGAGAAGGAGATCCTGTATGACATCTACTTGCAACATTCAATGAATTCTTTCTTCTTAAATAGGAAGTTGACAAGACTTGAAGTAATTTTGGTGATATAGAGGCACTTGTTTATCTTAAAATTTTGTTGTGATTTTTTATTATAATAATTAGAAAAATTTCTACCCATAAAAACAACATAATGACAAAAGTAAGGCCTCAATTTTTGCACAAAGAAATGGCCACCATTAACTCACTTTTGGAAACATATTGATGGATATGAAAGTATATAGAAGACTTCAAATAAACAGCAGTTTCTCTCTATATGAAGCTATGTGGTCATTTTTAATGAGTTTTATATATCTCTATTTGTGAGTTGAAACTGATGTGCATAATCATGGGTGATCATTTTACTGGCTGCCTAGTTTTATTTTTTTAATTTTTTTTTTTAAATTCATCAGTAGATCTTTCTTTATGTATGCAGTGCTGAGAATCAAACCCTATTCTTCACAGGTGGCAGGCAAGTGCTTTACCACTGAGCTACAACCCCAGCCCTCTCTTCCAAGTTTTCCATCATTTAGAGGCATCATACTTTATCTGTCTACTCCTTTGATAACCATTTAGATTGTTACTTGTTTTTCTTTCTTGTGAATAATGGTATGTTGATGATAGTATACTTATTCATTTATCATCTTAGAGGCATAACTGCAAGGTCAAACATTATATATATATATATATATATATATATATATATATATATATATATATATATATATATATATATAATAAATATGACTAAGCTGTTATCTGTAAAAACTATCCCCTTCAATGTCTATGAGAATCTTATTTTCAAAACCCTTCCTCACACCAAGTTTTGTTAATCTTTTTAATCTTTGCTAATACAATAGGTAAGAAAAAGTACATTTTTTAGATAACATGTTTTTAATTGGTACTGGGGATTTAACCCAGGGGCACTTCACCAGTAAATTAGATCCCCAGGACCTTTTGTTTTTATTTTATTTTTTTTTATTTTGAGAGAGTATCTTGCTAAGTTTCTGAGGCTGTCCTTGAACTTGTGATTCTCCTGCCTCAGTCTCTTGAGTTTCTTGGATAACAGGTGTGTTCCACTGTACTCAACTATTGAAGGAAACCTTGTGTTAGTCAAAGATTTCTTTTATTCAATAATCTTATTAACAGAGAATTCTCTCCTTAAGAACATACTTGTGATTTTTATGTGTCAGATATTCTTAGGCTTAAATGTGATTAAAATATTTAAGTATATTGAGTTGTTTTTAGGTCCTTTGACTTGATTTTAACTCATTATTAATATTTGAAAACTTCAGGGTTGGGGATGTGGCTCAAGTGGAAGTGTGCTAGCCTGGCAAGTATGAGGCACTGGATTCAATCCTCAGCACCACATAAAAAATAAAGATATTGTGTCCACCTAAAAAGTAAATATTAAAAAAAATTGAAAACTTGATCAACCAGCTATAATTATTTTGAATACAGAATGTTTTCCTCTGCAAAAAGCAGTACTTTTGTGTTTTATTCACCTGAAGGGAAGTCTAAAGTAAACTTTCAAAATAAATTTCTTAACAATTTTCAAACATGGACACCAATGGCTGAATAGCATACAGAATATTCTTTCCATAATTGGTTGATAATATAGTGTTTTTGAGTCATGTAAACTATGTGATTGTGTGTTCATGTGTAAACCTATGTGTATTTCTTCTGTCCAAAAGATTTTATCACTTCCTGATGTAAATATGATTTTTAATTTTATGTTTGCTTTAGATTTTATTTCAATCAAATAAGAGTTACATATAAGGAATGTCTCACATGAAGCAGATTCACAGCTTTGTCATTGACCTACTATTTATTCTTTGGTTTAATAAGACAACATTTAACTGTCTTCTATATATAAAGTACATCTAGATTGCCTTTCCTGAGGGGGCTTTTGTTTTCACTTCAATTAACATTGTCTACAGAATACCCCAAGGTTAGGACCATATGGTCCAATTGGTGATTTATTCACCAGTTTTTATTCAGCACTGAATACCTACCTACCTGGTGGGCATCCACAGACATCCAAATCATTATTTACTTATTTGTTTATTTTTTTTGGTACTGGGGATTGAATGTAGGGGCAGTTTACCACTGAAAAACATCTCCAGCCCTTTTGTTTATTTATTTATTTATTATTTTGATAGGGTCTTGCTAAGTTGCTTAGGGTCTCACTAAGTTCCTAAGGCTGGCCATGAACTTAGGATCCTCCTGCCCCAGCCTCAATCTTCCAATGGTTGATGTGTGTTCATTATTAGGTTAAAGATATGAAAATGAATACCTATACATTTTAATTTAGAGAGGACTAACATAGTTTCATTTAATTTAGATGTGCATAACTGTATGTTACTTTGTTTCAAAATTTGATTTGGACTATATTCTAGTTAATTTTTAGAATCACATAAGCCATGTAGTTTGATTTTTTTTTTTTCCATTATGGGTAGAGTAAGTATTTAAACTAGGTATGCTACTGGATATTGTTTAAGATCTGTTTATGTTTACCAGTATAGACATTGCAATATTTTTTACAATATGTTTTTTGAAAATAAAGATAAAGTAAATGCCCCCAAAATAAAGTAAATATAATTGTATGGTTCACATTTTTAAAAATTAAAGCAGAGATTTAGATTGCCAGACTTATGTAGAATGAATAAGTTTTCGTTTGTCACCTGTCTGTGAAAGTTTCCTGACTCCTAAACCAGTTTTTCACAGCCAAAGTAAGCAGAGAGATGGAAAAATTAATGATATAATAAATTTAAGCAGTGTTTTACTCTGTATTTTATATAGTTTATTTCTATTGGAATACCGGGTTCTAAAGAATAAATGTAACTAGTTTTAATTACTATTTTTGCAGAAGTAATTTGCATGTGAAAATTTTAATATCAAATAATCCTATAGAAATTTTTATTTGCACTTTAATTTGCCTAGGAATTGTTTATTTTTTTAATATTCATTTTTTAGTTGTAGTTGGACACAATACCTTTATTTTATTGATTTATATGTGATGCTGAGTATTGAACCCATGGCCCTGCATGTGCCAGGCAAGCACTCTCCAGGTAGAGCCACAATCCTAGCCCCTAGCAATTATTTCTTAATACATAGTCCAAAATTAAATCCAGGCAGACTTGGAATTTTTAAGTCTTCATTATTGGGCCAAATTAATGAGGTTTTTCTGAACTTTTCCTTCTGGGATCTTATTGTGGCTAAGGATGTAATCTTATTTGTTTTCTAAAATATTGAAGTTCAATGGTTTTTAATCTCTTTTCTGTGGCAGTACAGGAATTTGTTTATATCAGTGCCCTTTATTTTACTGATGAGTTCATTTCTTTAATTGTGTGCCCTAAAGCCTACTAAAAATATTTTTGGAAAGTGAGGGATTAAATAGATGTTTTAATTAAAATGAAGGCTTTATCTTTTATTTCTCCTGTTAGCTGCATTTGTTAAACTTTTTATACTATATTTAAATAGATATTAAGACTTTATTACAGGGTTGGGATTATGGCTCAGTGGTAGAGTGCCTGCATGGCATGTTGAAGCACTGGTTTGATCCTCAGTACAACAATCAATCAATCTATTATGTACATCTACAACTACCAAAAAAATACTATATTACATGGGTTGGATTTTGTGCATTTGAAACAGTGTCTTCCTATATTAGGCATAAAGCTTATTTTAGACTGGCATTGTAAGTGATCATTTGATTGGAAAGTTGGGTAGATAGAGAAGTTCAGTCTTCCTGTGCAGAATTTGAGACTTTGTACTCTTTGGTATGAAACAGCTTTGCAATCAGGGTGGTAGTACTGAGCTGCAGTGGGAGGAGAGATGCCAAGTTCTGGTGTACAGTGTAGATGAGAGCCGCTCGCTCAGCATTTCCTTCTGTAGACTCTGCAACTGACCAGATCTCCCCAAGGGGCACTGTTAAC